>NW_024063269.1:0-629305 GCF_006381635.1 Hibiscus syriacus
AAAACAAGAGACAACCATTTTTTTTATGGTAGGTCTAACACCAATCGTTGGAATATTTATATCCTAAAAGAAAGGTTAAAAGGGGATTCTCTCTTTTTATCTGTTCTCTCACTTAAACCTATAGTGTTCATCTTCTTCTACCACTATTCTCTCAACTCACGCGAATTAATCCTGATTCACGATGAAATTTTCATTAATTGAGATTTTTTTTTCCAAATCAAAAGAGGTGAATTGTCAACAGTCGAGATAAACTTATTTTTATTAACAAACTAGATGGAGAATAAATGGATTGTGCTGGCCGTCGATAGTTCTTTTATGATTTGGAAGGAGAATCGTGGCCAGTGCAAAGACTATTGTTAATGGATGATTTTTTGGCAAAAGTGGTTGAATAATGCAATGGGGAAAAAATCTTCACATAGTGTAGTTGAACAATTATTTGCTTAAGTAGGATGATTGCTATAGTGACCTCCATAGGTCTCCAGGAGCACACGACGACCTACCTAGCGTGCATGGGCCATGCATGCGAGAGAAGAGCTGCAACAACGAGAGAAGAGAAAAGAGTTGCTGCAATAGAAGAGGCTTTGTCGCAAGGAACACTTGGCGATCTATGGAGTACTTGACAACCAATGAGGTTATTATAGCAAATACCCCGTTCAAAAAATAATTTTGTTAGAGTCCTATAGGAGGATTTTTTTTTTCTAACGCCCTGCATGGGCGAGGAAGCCTGATTTTTTTATAGAAGTTGAAAGGAGAAAGATAGCGGAGAAAAAAGACGAATAATCTAGATTATAGTTAGAGAGAGAAAATGAGATCTCCTTTTTGACTTTTTTTTCAACTATAATTATTTCGACTGTAGGTCGATTGATATCAGACTTATGACGATGGTCGTTTGTTGATTAGTATAATTACAATTATCAGAGCATATTGACTATGATAAATCAAGGTTATCACAAGTTTAATCGCAAGCGAATATACTATTTTCAGAAGATTTCTCCAAAAGATATCATATCTCCGTAAACAAGTAGCCAATAAACTAAACGTAGAAGGGTTCAGGTACATTACCGTAGACCAGATAATATTGCCGACATCACGATCCAAAGCCCATGCAAATCCACTTTTCTGCACTGCAACAACGATGTCTCTCTCAGTTCCATTCACGTCTATGCTTAGCATCATCGGTGCTTCGCTAAAATCAGCATCAGGAACCGAAAGGTTATTACAGGCAAAAAACCAAACATCAAAGCCCCCAAGCTGATGGAACCACTTGATGTTTCCAGTGTCCAGATCAAGGGCCAGGAATGAATCTGAATGATTATCAGGCTCGATACATTCATCCGAATGCGTAGGAGGAACTTGGGTTTGATTGTTTTGTCTCTCTTAGCAATCGGTTATGTTTTGGGGAGCCGAGTAGAGGTTCCCGGTGGCAATGTAGACAAGGTTCCTCGCGGCATCGATCGGAGGGCTGCTGCCCCAGATGGCAGCTCCGGCATATTCGCCGCGGTTGCCGAAGTTGTCGGGTAACATGAAGGTTTGCCACAAGATTTTTCCGGTGTTTGCGTTTAGTTTGACGAAGCTTCCTCTAAAGATGCAGCATTGTTCAACGCTTAGGTCTTCTTCTTTGTGAAGATGTGCCCACTGCCCACGTAAAAATTCCTTGGTTTAAAACAAATGAACGAGATATTAATATACTAGGGTTTATTACAAATTCATATACGTCGACATGGTTGATTTTGATCCCAAACTATAAGAATGAATTTGCCATCCAAAAGCTGCATTTTATATAGATTTTATTGTATTCTTATATTCATGTATATTAATATTTTTTTTCTATTTTTTTATATGTCATAACTCATACTTGTTGTACCTCTTCTAAATTTCCTCCATACTTAAAAGACCTTTGGAAGATTCAAAAACATCTTCTAATCTTTAATCTCTTTTACATTCCAGATATTTCGAAAAACTTCAAAATAACATCTTCGGACAAAAAATTTTAAATACTTAATATTGGAAAGTTACGACATTTTGATATGACTTTTGACAGATCATATGGCACACACGTGTTAATAACATAAAATTTTTGGTTTTAAGTATGCACAAATAAGATTTTAAGGTGAGCACAACCAATAAAGTGAGTAATTAATCGAGAGAATTCAAATTTTTAGGGTAGACTCTCTGCACTACTATTAGTTGACCAGATCTACTTAATCTATTAACTAACGGATAGTTATAATAACTTTATATCTTGCTAATCGCAATCAAGAGTTGCTATAATGTTTCTCGACTAAGATTATGAGAAGAGAAATCCATTATTCTCTTTTAATCCCTCTCTATCACCTTAAGAAGACAAAAGACCTAAATATTAGTCAACAACTAATCTCTGGATGTTCTAATTCATCTAAATAAAAAAAGTGTAATCTATTAATAATTATTCACCTCTTATCTATATCGTGCTTAGCTTACCGAATCCAAAAACAAGAATTTTTCGTAAAATTTGAATTGAAAACATTAAATAAAGAATTAAGTTTAAATTGACTAACCCCTTGTAGTAAGTCCCTGACATGGTGAATCACCCAGCAGGGTTATCATCAAGCAGGGTGGACCAAACAAGGTCCCCATTGGATTGCTTCACCGCAACAACAACAGCCGGTCCACTGAACCCAACGATGAGCAAATCATCAGCAATGGTGGGCGTTGTTCTTGAAGCCGTGACATTGACATTGACATTGAATATAACTCCGGTCGGGTTAATGCCGGTCAACTGCTGCAAATTCCGTTTCCAAATAAGAGATCCGTCGGATTCTTTCACGGCGTAAAGGTATCCATCCCAACTTGGGAAATAAACTGCTCCGTCGAACACCAATAGTGTCGCCGTGATGTCTCTTCCGGCATCGAATTTCCATTTCAATCTAAGCTTCGAAACTGTTTCGGGGCTTATCTTTCTTTCCCTGTCGGCGTATCTCCGGCTCAGTATGTTCCCACCATGGCTTAACCAATCCTACTTAAACGGATTCAAGATCTAATCGAGGTAAGATAACATATATATATATATAAATGATTACATGGATTAACGTAGAATTATACGTCAAGAGTAAACTTTACAAGTTATATTAGAAATAATATAATAATAAAAAATTGATTAGATAGTCATTTTGATTAGTATTTATTTCTAATATTTTGGTTCTAACATTTCATTTTGAGATAAAATAGTTTACTATGTAGATGAAAATCATTAATCAACATCACTCCGAATTAGTGTCTTTTTGCCCTTAAAATAAACATTCGGGACCAAAATACTCCAAAAAGATAGAATAAGCGTTAAAGTGACTATGAGTCAAATCTTAGGGCATTTTGTACTAAAAAAAATGTTGGGTGTCAAAATACTCTAAAAAATTAGGGGTCGAAATGTTTATTCAGTCAAATGTTAGACATTTTTTGATATTATGCTATTAAAAAATTAGGGGTGAAAAATTACAAAATTTCAAGGATACAAGATTAAATCATCAATAAAAAGAATTAATTGTATCGCGTGTCCCCAAAATATGCCCCTCATTTTAAATTAGTTGTTTCGATTTCATCCTTAAACTATGTCTATCATTTTAAATTAGTCTTTAAACTTTTGAATATTTCAATCTCATCCCTAAACTATGACCTTCATTCTAAATTGGTCCCCAACTTTTTGAACATTCCATTTCCCCCCAACAATATGTATATACTATATACTAATCACATCCCTTGTTAATAAAATCACTAGGCCAAGTTATATTATTATATGTTTTAAAAAATAAAATTTAGGTTGAAATATGGTTGAAAGTAATTACGTATTTGGATGAATTTTGGGATGAAATTAGAATATTCAAAAGTTTGGGGACCAATTTAGAAAGAGTGTCATTTTTAGGGATGCAATTAGAAGGGTCAAAAGTTTAAGGATTAATTTAGAATAAAAGTCATAGTTTGAGGATGAAATCGGAATATTCAAAAGTTGAAGGGCCAATTTAAAATGAAGGTTATAATTTGAGGATATATAATGCAGTTAACTCATAAACGATAAAAAATATCTAGATTATATAAGAATTTTTTTTTTAAAGGAATACGACTGTATCCTCCCGTACTCCCTCAATCCATCTCTGTATGCTTATATCTATGCAAAGATGAGATTTTCGGACTTACATTTGAATCTGCGTAGAAACCAGCAAAGAGAGAAGGCATAGTAAGAGAACCAACTCCATTGAAGTTGAATCAGCATCCAAAATTTTGAACCTGTAAGATTACTTATAGTACAATAATATGAAACTAGAGGGGATTTATGCACTGATATCATGATGTTAGCTACCAAGACTTTCATTTATTTTTTATTTATATATTAAAAAAATCAAATTTTGACTTTACAATATGTTGCAAATCTTATCATAAGATCCAACTATATATATATATATATATATATCCACATGGAGCATTCTATGGATCAGTTTTAAGATTGACATAAAGGGAACAAGTCATTTCTTGCAAACTAAGAAATCAACATGTTTGTCTAGGGTTTGATGGGCTCGGGTCGAGTTTTTTTTGTTCGACTTTAAGGAATTTATCGATAATATTGAACCTAATTTAACTTGACTTACGAGTGTATTCGGTTTGATTTAGTCTTTTAGTTAAAGATTAACCAAAGAACATTGTAGGGTTTCTTACGAGTGTGTTTGGCTCGATTCAGTCTGATTTTTTAATTTTTAATTGTTCATCATTTTCTAAACTCAACATCCAAAGAAAATAGACTTCAAGCTTAAACTGAATGCACACACACAGGTTTAAGTTCACAAAAATAATATTACTCTATTACTTTTAAAATCTTATTTATTTAAGTTTGTTGTTTAACGAATTCTAAAAAGATGATTTGCATCATTATCCGATTCTTTCTTTAAATCTAGTTTGATTTGAAACAAACAATTTTCATATGAAAAATCAAAATCGAAACGATCTATAAAGTCAAATGCATAAATTGAATCGTAAATTAAAAAACTTGAATCGAATTAAATTACATAATTCGATTAGAATAGATTATTTTTGTTCAACCCTAATTTGTCTAGATCCACGTAATAAAACGGAATATATGTTTAATCTCATTCAAATGTATGTAAACTAGACATGAGCTAAACATTTTCAATAAATTAAAAACAAATGAAATGTTAGATAGTATATAACTAACATGATACATCAATGCACAAATAACATTTACGTATGATACGTTAAGATCGAGAAGATCATTATTTTCCGATGACAGAAAATATTTTTATTTACATTGAGTAACATAATAATTAATTATCGGAGTGCTCAACGGGTGTGCATCATGAATGTACGATCGATCATCTTAGCATTTTTTTTTTTATAATTCCGTTTGGTGCACAAAGATTCCTTTCCTTAGGTGCACAAGAATTCTTCTTTTTTGGTGCTCAATATGTAACCCAAGATAAAATTTTATTACTCTAAGATATTTCATTCTAAATCCTTTTTAAGTACTTTATCGTTATAAAGATATTTTCAAAAGTTCTAATGATATATAAATCATCAACATACATAATAATTGTTGAAAATCCTGACCCGAAATTCTTTATTAAAATACATGAATAAATAGAATCATTTTTTTGAATTAATCACTGGTATCCGATCTATTGATCGACTAATCCAGATCGGATACTGTAAAGGCGAGGACGACCCCCCTAACCCAGTTTGCTCCATTCGTAAACACCAGGATTTGAATCTATGATCTTGCTTAAGGGACCTAGTGCCTCATTCTACTAGACTAACTGGTTGTTGGTAGAATCATTTTTATATGCGTACTCTCTGAGACAATTAAGTTTAATGTATCTGGATTGTTTCAATTCATGAAAGGATCTATTTAATTTTATTGAATTATGTTCATAATAACCTAAACTAAATGTTTTTAGTGGTCTAAATATTTTCAAAGTTTTGTGTAAATATCATTATCGAGTACGCCATATAAATAGGCATTAACTACCTATATTACACGAAAAGTAAGTCTTTCTTTTATTATTTTTTTTTTGGATTAATTAAAGATTTAAAAATTATTACAATCACCATATGAGATTCTGCCTTTTGCATAATCAATATCGATTCGTTATGAGAAATTTCATGCGATCAAGTATGCTTTGTATCTCATAAATTGATACAAGCATAATCAGTATGCTTTGTATCAATTGAACAGGTAGTTATAGGTTGGTACCAAGGATACACGTTTATCTAGTTGATATATCGATTAACACCGTAAAATATCTAAATGATTTTTTAGAAGGGTGTTCAGTCTCACATATATCAGTATGAATCCATTCCAGAAAAAATGGTAGATTCATAATTTATCTTAAATGATGGTCGAATAATTAATTTGTCTTGAGAACAAGCATCGCGTGAAAAATTTTTAATTTGAAGTTTTTAATGGCGATATGAATTGTCAATAATTTTTAATTTGAAGTCTTTTAGCCATTTAACAGCTCCATTTGCAGTCGACCTGCAAACTATCGCTTTTTTTACGACTGTAAAAGCATAAAACCGGAAACTAACAAAGAAACTCTAATGAAAAAGACAATGGAAATGCAAATATCGACCTAGAGAGATCTGCTGTGAATGACATATCAAAGAAACAGTTGAAATCTGGCTTCATAATTCCAGATTGTGCAATTCTAAAACGACTGCGGCGGTACAGTTTCATACCCCGTGCATCAAACTCGAAAATTCCACACTCCAAGCCAAAAATAAATATCATCGTAAGTTTCTCTTTACAGCATCTAATATATATATATATATATATGGAGTCGTACATGCATGAAGAAATACGAGCCTGTGAGAATGTGCATGCACACAGCGAGTAAGAGAGATTACCCGGCAAAACTTTTATCTGCTGTTACTTCAGTTTTCTCTGCACCGGCACCAACCTTACTGCCGGCAGCTTTGGCTGCACGAGTAAATATGTACATTAAATTCATGTAATCCAAACAATAAACAACTAATATCTATGATTACCACAGCATTAATCTTGCGGAATGTAAGAGAAAGAAGACAACTTTATACATACAATCCAGACTGACAGTGGTATTAATTAAATTCGGAAAGCTTATGCTATACGACAGTGCGTAAGACTTCCACGCTAACAACTAAATAGTCTTCTGCACTAGGCAAAAGCCATTGCTTACTCGAAGGCTGAGTCCTGGGGTGAGTTCGAGAGCGACTGCCGCTTGAATTGCTCAGAGAGGCAAGTTCTTCAAGCAATTCCTGTTCTGTGGATCTGCAAATATAAGAAAAAAATCAGCATGTGGTTACTGGAAATACCTAATTTAGATAAATTCAAGCCGTTGAGGGAACAAATTAGTCAACAATTGGCCTGTCCAGACCAGATCATTAGAATATACTGCTGTAACTATTGATCAATTTTCACAAAACGCATGATATAGATTACCATTTTACAGTTTCTGGTAAAACGCCATAACTAATTTAATCAAATTTTCAGATATCCCATCATGAACTATTTTTATGCAACTCTTTAACAAGATTCAAAATCAAGAAGTGCAATTAACAAAAATCCTAATATAGCATTCTCAACTCCAATTGGGCCATTAAAAAGAATGTGTTCTTTCCATCTAGCACTAAGACCTAATTTCCCACCATAAAATAGGTCAACATGGACTTTTGCAATTTCACAACATCATAAACTAGACCACTATATTTTCGATTCTGTTGACTTCTGGACAAAAGTAAATGAGTGGTTTTTGGACAAATATGGTCCTAATGGAATAACTAGAAAAAATCACAATTATATGTTTAATTCACAACAAAGTTTGGCTAATCCTATTTCCACATAATTAAATAATAAGAAAATTAATACTGTACCTAATTCTATTCGGTATGTAACTTTGATTGTGAAAAAATGATCTCCACGTATAGATGGTTTGTTCAGCTTTGGTGCGCCTTTTCTTGTAAGGACTAATACATCCCCTGGTTGAGTCCCAGGCGGGATCTGTAGGTCTGTTACCCCTTCCACTGTTTTCACCTGTTTTAGTGAAAAGGAGTCAAATATTTGATACAAATATGTTCTCAGGCTCTTCTTCTTAAAGTACCCAACACCCGCATCAAAAGCATATTTGAACAAGAGTATAGGGATATGGTCCTCCAAGAATTCTCCAAATACATGAAAATCTTGGGGAAAAAATTGAACATATCTGTGCTGGACATATGGTCCAACACTCGCATGTCCGAGTAACATAGTAACGAAGAAAAGTGGTGACGGGGAAATACGAATATAGCTGCCACCAACATAAATATTTATATCATGTTAACAAACCAAAACTTAGCAGATATAGCTAAGGAAACTGAAAACTCTTCTTAGGTGTGCAGAGCAAGGATAAGATTTCTCAAGAAGAGTCTTTTTGGCATAATGTGATATGCATCTCTACGATTGAAGTTATTCCAGGTTATGGCAACTTGAGAACATGCTTTTGTAAGGTAATGTATAACGGATAAGAATAGGGTTGCACAGTAAACTATTGGAAAATAAAACATTGAAAACAATCTTCAACCAAATAAGAACCAAACAATGAAAGAGAAACTCTGCACATTCGTGTTTACCATATGCAAAATTACTCTCCAAAACCGTGCATGAATAAAGAAAAATGCATGCTTTTTCACACAACTTTCTCCATTTAATTTATAAGAATGGATATGAAAATTAAAGCGTCAATAATTAATTGAATGAATATATATGACGATATAGAGAAAAGTGAACTACCTTGATCACAGACCCCAGTATGGCATCAAGGTAACTAATGGACACCATTGAGGAAAGATTTATACCATCTCTTTGAATTCCTGGGATCTCTTGAACATCTAGATATACATAAAGATCCCCTGGAAGACCCCTGCAAAAACCAGAAAGCTTATTATATTCAACAAGAGAAATAGGCAACAGAATTTAAAAAAAAAAATCAAACAGCGCTAGTTGAGAACAAAAGGGAAGAACATAAAGTGGAATGGTTAAAAAGGACAATGAACAACATTTCAGCGGCAATACTTCAATGAAAACATATATGTGTGTCTGTCTCCGTCCATCCGTATGAATAAAAGCAGTGAAATCATAGTACAGTTGCAAGAAGTTAAGCTCAATCCAACATGGTCAAGGAATTCGAGAAATTGAAAATCAGTATCATCATAACTTAAGGCAAACTTCACAACTGTTGACTTGACAAGACTGGAAATGCACTCATTGAGATTCAATATAAGTTTTGGTTCGCATTTTAACTTCATCTAGGTATCCACTAAACTAATGTTTACCCTTTAAATGTCCAAAACAAATATAAATCTGTATCTGCCAAGAAACCTATGGGCAACTTTCATATCAGCTCACTATGTCTGACATAAATGAGCTTATATATATCCAATACTATAGTTTAAAGGAAGAACCTATCTAGTATGATCGGGGGGAAATGCAAGTTCAGAATGAAATCAGCTTTTAATAACAGAAGACATCATCAAGGTTAGAGACACGATAAAAGGTCCATCTACATACCCTTTTGGTCCAGCATCACCCTCCCCTGCAACTCTGAGGATACTGCCTGCACTAAATCCAGGAGGAACCTTGACTTTGATAGTTTTCTTTACGCTTATACATCCTTTACCAGAGCATTTCCGACAGTTTTTAGAAATAATTTCACCATCCCCTCCACAGTTTGGACAAACAGAAACCTAACGTGTTGCAATGGAGAAGCTATATAAGAAACATCTTATATAAAATCATCACATAGGTTCTAAGCAGAAATCAAGGTTGGAACCACAAACTGTGAAAAAATTTAAAATTTCATCAAATCTTTATATTTAAACATGATTGCTTTCTAATCTAAAAGCCACATCATCAAACCCTTCCTACTTCCAATACAGATATTAGTAATGTTCAATGCCTCCTTTGATATTCTGTTCTGTACACAGAACAGAACAAAGTCTTGGGTGTTACTTCCTCTATATTTATTGAGTCAAATCCAACATTCGGAATCAATAATAAAACTACAATTTAAATGGCTGTAATACATTACATGACAGCATCGTCAGTTTTCTACTTAGGTAGACAAAAATCCCTCCGTAGATGTGCCTACATGACTCTCGGTATTTCCGAGCAGTAAGGCAGTACACATTTCTTTTGTACAAAACTGATCTTTGGGGTCAAACAGATACAGCTCCACTGACCTTGTGGAGATAGTGGAAGACCAAGTCCAACTTTCTCAACTACTTGACCTACATGATTCCCATTATATACATGATGCTAAAGAGGAGTTGCAAACCTTACCTTAACAACCTGCATATCCTCGATGTTTCCACAATTTCAGTTCAGCCATATTATCCATTATCCTCTATTTTATAGGAATTTAGTTTTGTTTTCAGCAAATAATAGTCCAGGCTATTTGTTATAAATATCCTAGGAGTTGTTTTTAGTTTCAGTTGTGAATTTTATAATGTGAATTTCGAGATTATTAATTGTAATTGTGTCAAGCTTCTTACACTGCTACATCTAACAAATATTCCTATTTTGTTCTTTATTTTTTTCCATTTTCAAAAATAAATTATGCTCCTAATACAAACTCTCCTTTTGACTTCTTTTTTTACACAATAGGGTTTTTGATTTGTTAGCATATAATGTAACCAACTCAAGAACCAGTGAACCGATCCCACCTTTCGATCATCCAGGTAACCAACCTCAATTTCACCATTGGCTACAATAAATGTATATCAAGTACATAGTAGGTCATTCCTACAATTAAATAGAATGCCTAGTACCACCAAGGTCCTGATCCTAAAGGCAGTTAGACACTTAAAACATAAAAAAGGCCACATCAAGAAATGATCAGTTCATTAGGCAAGAAAAATTCCAATTACCTGTGAAAACATGCCAAAGGGTGTCTGCTCAGTCCTCATAACTTGACCCCTTCCACCACAAGTTGAGAATATCCTCATTTTTTATGCTCCAGTTCTAAGACAAACTTCACATGTTTCTAAATGGGAAAGCTCAAATTCCATTTCAGCTCCAAAAATAGCCTCCGAAAATTCTAAAGTAATGTTGTAACTGAAAAATATTGGAATTATCAGAAAAATACTGATAATAAAAGCCTTTGAACAAAGATGCATAGATGCATACAAAAAAAACATATAGAACTTGCACACAAAAAAAATCTTGATTAACATTATTAGCAAGGGTTTATCTAACATAAACGATATTTCTTCATAACAAAACTTGCAAGACATATTTGAAGCTTATCAAAAAGAGCACTTAGGCAAGTGATATATGATATGATGGAAAGGGATTTAATTAGATATTGTAGGTTTGACTTGTAGTATTCTTTCTACTATGAAGAAAAATGGAAAGTGCAGAGAGAAGCATGTTTGAGCATAAAATGAAAACAATGATTAAAAACTCAAAATATTGGAAAATGGCGTGATTAAACAAGGTGAATAATGAAGTACCAGTAAAAATCATTAAAACACCCAATAAAGATCTCAACTTACCGTATATCATCACCTTTACTAAATGTACTTCGACGGCTTGTTCTGAATCCGGCTTGATCCATGCCAGGAAAACCACCCATACTTGATCCAAAGAATGTTTCATATAGATCAAAGGGATTAGTCTGCAGGAGAAGAAAAATAATTCTCGAGTGGTACTTGGACAGACAGATGTCTAGTCACTGGTGCTGCATAGGCTAATTGCATGCTAGTTCATAGAGCATCAACCACGCATTTTATAACATCTCCCGAAAAGATGGTGCACAACTGTTTCATTTCTTGTCTAACGTGAAACGATCAAAGCCTTCATCTCCATAAGGGGGGAGAACCCCCGAACTATGCAACAAAAGAAAGTCATTGCCTAAAGGTAGAGACAAATCACAAATTGGCAAGTGAAAAGGTAATACTGACTCAGACAGGCAATCTCACAAAAAATGACTAACAATGATCAGGTGAATTCCATATTCAAAGTAACATTATCGGGGATTTAAATTGTTTTTTCGGTTGCGTTGCATTTATCGCTATTGCGGACATAGTAGACGCTATTGCGATGATTGTGGATATCGCGGTCATGCAATAACGGTTTCAGACGACACCGCTACCGCTATATAGCGGGCACTATTACGGTAACAAACCGCTATTTAAATCCCTTACACTCAGGCAACCCAATATTTAGAAATAAACAACCGAAATATATATTTAAATGAAGAAACTATCATGGTAAAGTATGCCTAGACTTCCAAGCATATGCCAGATATCCCTTCCCATTATGATTCCCGATTAAACATACACACACGAGTAACTGCATATCGTATAAGCACTGGACTGTCCTCCTACTGCACTCTTTACTCCAGTTTATCCGTATTGATCATACAATGATCTCCTTTTATCATCTGATAACACCGGACAGTGTTGCACTTCATTGTTCAAAAGACAATATGATGAATGAATTTGAGTATGGTAATGTAAACAAATAAACCTCTAGGAAAGAAAATTCACAGTATTCCCGGTGCCAAAAACTATATCCTTAACACAGAAAGGAATAAATATCTCTATAAAATAACCATGTTAATCAACAGTATAAATATCAAGACCCTTATATGCAGCCAAAGGATAAACAAGAGAAGTTATAACTTAATATTTCAAGGGTGTAACTAAAAATATGAAAGCTGTTACTCACGATCCATTTAATCTAAATGGTCAATGCTAAACAACATGAATGCAACTTGATCTAAATTTTTTTGGTGCATACCTCATATGCAGTACTAATCTCCTTAAACTTTTCAGTTGCTTCTGGCTCCTTATTGACATCAGGATGATACTTCAAAAGAAGATGAGAAGTTACAATGTCAGGATTACAAAGAGAAATGAAACGAAAGTTAAAAAAATAGATAATTCATTATTGTGCAGTGTCAATACAAACTTAGGAGCTTCAGATTTATATGAGAGGACATATACAAATAGAAAAAATGAAGTTAAACTGGCAAACATCTAGGGAGAGCACCAATTTGCCTTCTCAAAGGGTTATTTCCTATAGGGAAGGAAATAGGTTGATTGAATCAAGCCAGATCAGGAAGTTCAAAGCATAATATAGAAAACACCTACTTGTGATAGTGGTGCATGAGGTACAATTAGAATCGTTTAAATTTCTAATCATAGCTCTTCTGCCATTGATATTTTGACTGGCAACAGGTTACATACAAGTGGACTACGAATACTTACAAGAAAGCAAAACATCTAAGACAGTTTTTCCTGGTGCAGACATAGAGGCTTAAGGTTTTCTAGTCATTGATATATAAATTTAGGCCGGCTATCAGCTACAATGAGAAAGACACCAAAGGCAGTCAAATTAAACACAAATAAACTTTCCATGTAAACAATAATGCTGAGCATCTCAATAGAATAACCCATTATATTCAATCAGTCAATGAATGAAGACAAGGTTTGTGTAAAAATGAGGCACTTAAATTAGACCAAAAAACTAAAAATAACATAACCTTATTATTAACATTTTCCTTTTACTACATTCTGTAAGGCCTAAAATCTTCCCACTAAGCATTCACTCATATCCGCGAACTCCAACAGTTAAAACCTGAGCCTTGAGGTCTCGGTTAGATTTTCGGATTCTGCTAGGAAAAATTGCCTCTTTATCATAACTCAAAACCCCAAAAAAAAAAACCCAACATCTTATTGGGCTATCTTTAACTATTTCAACATGAAAACAAGCCAGCAACAAAACCCAGAAAGGAAATGCAAAACAAATAAACAAACTTCCAAAATCTAAGAGGAAAAAAAAACTCTACAATTGAACTGAATGAAGTACCTGACGAGATAATCTACGATAAGCGGCCTTAATTTCTTTACCGGAAGTAGATTTAGGTACTCCAAGAGTGGCATAATAATCCCCAGAAGCAGCCACCACTAGCGTCCCAAAACGGTGAGTACCAGCCCTACTATTATTCAATCCCCAAGAACACGTCGAAGAAGAACAAGGGAAACTCACACAAGCGAACAAGATTGGGAAGTGTTAGAAGGGCGTTCATTTGGGAAACCAAGTGCTGAAGGCAGCACAGATAGAGAAGCAATGGCTGCCATTTATAAAAAAAGAAAAGAAAAGGTTTTTAAGTGGTTTTGAGAAAAGGATGTTGGATAAAATTGATCTCTCTCAACAAGAGAAGAACTTGGGTATAATACCGTTATTCATGTTAGATTGTTGAGCTACAGTTTCACCGGAAACAGCAAAAAGAGAGAAGGAATGGAGACGAGGATATAGCCAGAAAGATTTGTTAACTTTATTTATGTGCATGGACTGAACAAGCACGTTTTGTAATACTGGCCCCCACCATTTTTCTTTCATTTTCATTTTCATTTTGTTCTCTTTCTGCTTACCTGTTTTAAGGATGTGTCAACAATCTCTAGAGTTGACACCTCCCTCTCTCTTTGATAATAAGTTTAGTATTGATTAATAAGACTTAATATAAAATATATGTTTAAACTATATTTTTTGTTAAATGTTTTAAATTAATTTATATGTATAATGTTTTTATCATTATACTTTTTACACTCCTTGATGATGATAACAAACGTTAAAACATATTATTAAATGACACATGTCGTGATCATATAGTTTTCAAATTTTTATTTTTAAAAAATACTTTAAAATTGTTATATTTATAAAAAAAAAACTATTTTTTCTAAAATTATAAAAAAATATCAAATTCCTAAAAATTCTTAAATGCAACCCTAAATTCTAACCATAACCTTATCACCGTTGGCATGGCTATAGTAACCTTCGTCACCCTTGACATCTTTTTTTTCGGTTGTTGTTGCTCTCGCTGTCGGAAGTATCATCGGGTCACTTAGGTATCGTGATTTCTTCATTTAGGGTTTGACTTTGGCATTCTCTTCATTGACTGTTCGATGTGGTTTATGGGTTATGGGTCGTCGTTTTTGGTTGTTCACTGGGTGGAGGTTCAGTCGGTGGCAACAATGGTGATGGGTGTAGACATAAGGATTGGAATAAGGATTTTCAAAGTTTTGAGGTATTTTTAAGATTTGAGAAATATTTGGACATTTTTAAAATATATATAATTTAATTTTTTTAATTTTCAAAATTACCTAAGTACGATATGTGTTATTTAATAACAGAATTAAGTCGATGTTGTAATTGAAGCACCTAAAAATATAAGGATGAGAACGTTAAGTATTTGGATCGATAAAAAAAATTTTAAATACTTAAATAAAAAATATAATTTAGATATTTATTTTATATTATGCATATTAAGAACGAAATTCTTTTTTATTAATCTTTTAAAAAAAAGTTTTTTAAAAAAACACTTTTATGCGGATGTAAAATGATTTTCTGATATATATAATAACCTTTTGTATCAAGCATGGCTATAGTAACCTTCGTCATCACCCTTGACATCTTTTTTGTCGGTTGTTGTTGCTCTCGTTGTCGGAAGTATCGTCGGGTCACTTAGGTATCATCGGGTCACTTAGGTATCGTGATTTCTTTATTTGGGGTTTGACTTTGACATTCTCGTCATTGACTGTTCGATGTGGTTTATGGGTTCTAGGTCGTCGTTTTTGGTTGTTCATCGGGTGGAGGTTCAGTCGGTGGCAACAATGGTGATGGGTGTAGACATAAGGATTGGAATAAGGATTTTCAAAGTTTTGAGGTATTTTTAAGATTTGAGAAATATTTGGACATTTTTAAAATATATATAATTTAATTTTTTTAATTTTCAAAATTACCTAAGTACGATATGTGTTATTTAATAACAGAATTAAGTCGATGTTGTAATTGAAGCACCTAAAAATATAAGGATGAGAACGTTAAGTAGTTGGATCGATAAAAAATAATTTAAATACTTAAATAAAAATTATAATTTAGATATTTATTTTATATTATGCATATTAAGAACGAAATTCTTTTTTATTAATCTTTTTAAAAAAAAAGTTTTTTAAAAAAACACTTTTATGCGGATGTAAAATGATTTTCTGATATATATAATAACATTTTGTATCAAGCATGGCTATAGTAACCTTCGTCACCCTTGACATCTTTTTTGTCGGTTGTTGTTGCTCTCGTTGTCGGAAGTATCGTCGGGTCACTTAGGTATCATCGGGTCACTTAGGTATCGTGATTTCTTCATTTGGGGTTTAACTTTGACATTCTCTTCATTGATTGTTAGATGTGGTTTATGGGTTCTGGGTCGTCGTTTTTGGTTGTTCACCGGGTGGAGGTTCAGTCGGTGGCAACAATGGTGATGGGTGTAGACATAAGGATTGGAATAAGGATTTTCAAAGTTTTGAGGTATTTTTAAGATTTGAGAAATATTTGGACATTTTTAATATATATATAATTTAATTTTTTTAATTTTCAAAATTACCTAAGTACGATATGTGTTATTTAATAACAGAATTAAGTCGATGTTGTAATTGAAGCACCTAAAAATATAAGGATGAGAACATTAAGTATTTGGATCGATAAAAAATAATTTAAATACTTAAATAAAAAATATAATTTAGATATTTATTTTATATTATGCATATTAAGAACGAAATTCTTTTTTATTAATTTTTTTTAAAAAAAAAGTTTTTTTAATAAAACACTTTTATGCGCACGTAAAATGATTTTCTAATATATATAATAACATTTTGTATCAAAATGTATCCTCTAAAACACTTTTTCACAAAAATATTTTTTTCTCTTTTAAATATCACCTTGACCTGTATGTTATTAGATTTTAATTCTTTTATAATTCGTCTAAAGATTCAGAAATATATCTTTCAATTTAAAAAATTATTCAAATATCATAAAAAATAAAGTTTAAGATTTTTTTAATAGTTTAGATTAATTATAAGATAATATATGTTCAAAGCTTCGAATATAAAACCTCTAGAAAAAATAATTTTTTTTCTTTTACCACCTAAAGTCACTTGATGAGTTCATATTTTAGATTCTTTTCGTATTAATATTTTTATCATCTAATATAAAGATATGTAATGTAAAAAATCTTTAAAGTACGTTTTGTGAATCGTGTTTTTATTTAAATGGAAACAATATAAATTTTTTATCTAAACGAAAACAATTATAAACGTTGTTGAACTAAAATAAAATAAATTTTATTTTGATAGTTTAAAGTAATATATTTGATGATGAGTTTCTTAAAATTTCATAGTGTTTAGATAGAATAATTACAAATGATTAAATATAACTTTTAAACATGTATTTCTTGAGTGATTGAAAATAGATTAATATTTTGTTGTCGCCGTCATTTTCCTCGTACTGTCATAGAGATAAAATACATGACCTATAATTAAAGCCAACTAATAAGGAAGTTGCTCTGAACCTGGCGTTGGGAGCAGCCTACTATCCTATCTCTCCCTTACCTCATTACATATGCGAATAAGGGTCAACTAATTTTTTTTTTAATAAGGAGAGTAACCTAAATGATTGCTCAAGGCCTTAATTTTTTTAATCATACTTTTTATTTCTTTAATTAAGACTTCTAATTTTTTAATATTATTTTTACTTTTACAATTGAAACTCATAATTTTTGTAATATTACCTTTTATCTTTATAATTGAGCCACTAATTTTTGAAATCTCACTTTTTACATTTATAATTGAAGTCCACAATTTTTTTCAATCGCACATTTTACCTTTATAAATGAGAGCCCTAATTTTTCAATCTCACTTTTTGCCTTTATAATTGAAGCCCCTAATTTTTTCTAATCTCATTTTCTACCTTTATAACTGACGTTGTTAGATTTTTAATATCACTTTTTTAGCTTTATAATATCAAATTAATTATTTAAAGTAATAGAATACACTTTCGCTCTATAAGACCTTATTTTTTAGTTTTGCTCATGGCCCCAAAAAAGTATGAGACGACTCTCCCTATAATGTACACTTTCAAAAATATATTTTATATCATACACCTACATGTTTTTGTTCAAGTAATTTTCTTCATAATAGAGGGTAGCATGTGTGATACATGCATCACAAGACTCACATCAAAGGAAGAAGTAATAATTATTCCAAATGATCCACTCGTCCAAGCCTTGGAAAAAAGACCAGAACAATAGCATACTTACGATGACTTTTTGAATGGTATCCTCATTTTATTTGGTCAATATGTATTCTGGAGATACGACCATCTATCTCTTATCTTTCCAATGGTTCTTGAATTGAATCAATCTGATATCGAGAACTCAAGATATGATCATTTTAGTGAAAATAGTGCATGCAGAAAATCCTATACGGGATTTTGTAAATATTACGAATTTTCAATATTTTTATTGATTATTTGTAATATAATTTAACACAGGATGATGCATTGTCTTTTAGGATTAGATTTATTATTTTATTAGGAATTAATGTTAAGTTAAAATATTATTTTTAGTTATTATTATTTTATTAGGAATTAGAGTTAAGACATGTTTAGTTTGTTATTATTTTTATTCATTAGTTATTTAGGACCTTTAGAACTCATCCCCTATATAAAGAAGGCTTCATTCAACTTTGTAAAATAGACTTCTTTGATTAATAATACAATGAGAGTTCGTTTTTACAAGTGTTGATTGATTTGTGCCTTCGATGCTTCTTCTCCTGGAGTTCTTTCAAGTTCTTGTGAGTGATATTAATCTTCACACTCCAATTTGCCTTTTCATCGCGACTAGGAGGGTTGGTTAGAGTCATATTATTGAGTTTTCCTTTTCATTGCGACTAGGAGGGTTCGATAGGACACTTATCCATCTATTTTTCCACAAATCCATTCGCACCATCAATCATCTTTACCGTTCACCTTCATAAGGGTGGTCTTTTGATTTCTTTATTATCTTATTTCATTTCCAATTACTTTATCTTTTTTTATCTTATTCTAATCTTGTTGCCTTGATTCCATCTCCTAAAAGAAACCCTAAAGAATCCTAGATATTGTCACCATTTTCCCCTATTCATTCCCCTTTGTTCTTCATTGAGTATAGAGCTTTCTAGGATTGATTCTTCAAGAAGAACAATGTTCATTAACCAGCCATCACATTCATAGTATCAAATTGCGGTTATGGATTTTGTCGCGGATGCGATTGCAGTGTCGTAGTTGTGGATGTTGCAAACATTACATAACGTGTTGTGACTGTTGTGGGTAAACCCTAAACCCTAAACCCATCTTCCTATGAGTTCTATCATCCTCATTTCTTCTATTTTGTGATGCATTTGTTCTATGTAAACCTGAATTATCAGCATGAGGATATCTAGATGTACCTTGATCTCCATGAAAAGTATTAGAACAAATGTGTCCATAATCTGGTTAGTATGTACCTTTATTATCACCACCACCACCACCACCACCATCATCATCATCATCACTTGACATCGATAGTTGAACATCTTCCTCATTATATCTTCTTCTTCAAAAATAATCTCAAGATTAATCGAATTAAAACTCATTTCTAACTCTTGTGCACTTTTTCTTTGCATGTGTCTCAACTTCAACCTCATATTATAATGGACATAAAACAATTTTTGAACCTTTAATGCTTGAGTCTATTTCTATTCTTCGTATGGATCAAACTAAATGTACTCCAATTGTGCTCACAATTTGAAGAATAATTTTTTTACTCAAAACTTTGACAATGATGTGTTGAAGTTGTGGTGCTCAATTTCCATAATTAATCCACCATTCAGCTACAAAAAAATATTAGGATATAATTCATAAAGTATTTGTACATATATCTTTATTATCTATAAAAATATAGACAATAATTTTTTTGTTTACCAGGGTTAGTCTTCAAAATTGCAGCTTGAGTTAATGATATTCCGAAAGAAACCATTTTATCTCGGTATAACAACTAAAAAATGAATTAGTAGTTAAAACATGATAAATTATGAGTTACCTCAAATAATTTAAGTATATAAAATACATACCTGATTCAATGCCAAAATTTGATCATTCAAGTTAGGTTCTATTCTTTGTATGACATTTCTAACGTCATTTATAGTTTAACGAATCACTTCACTTGTGAAATTGTTACCGTATAGAATCTCCAATTTTACTCTGTTCATGGCTTCATAAATAAAACGCATGGTTGGTTTTTCATCACTATCACACATCCTTAATACTTTAACCAACGGTTCTTGGATCTTTAAGACATCACCCACCTTTTTCCAAAATTGTGTGGAGTTAATGACTTCCATCATCTCTAATCCAGCTTGTTTTCTTGCATATGTGGACCTTTTCCATTCTGAAGAAGTCGCCATTTATTTGAGTGTTTGTTTGCTTTTAACAATAATCTCCAAAGAAATGAAATTGGTAGCAAATCTAGTGATCTCATGACGTAAGAGTTTTATACCTTTGGTATACCTCTTCATATAATCAATTGTCCATGTATGATTGTATATGAAGGAAGTAATCTTTTTTTTTCTTGATTTATGACACTTTTCACACCTTTTTTTTTACTAATTTCTTTCAAAATAAGATCTAAGCAATGAGTAGAACATGTTGACCAATACATGTGTCTTCTCTTTTGCATCAACATTTTACCACCGTCTTTGATTGCTACTTCATTATCCTTAACAAATTGAACAGTAAATTCTTCACCAATTTCATCCACCATTTTGTCCATTATATCAAAATAATACTCAGCGATACGAGAGGTAAGGTTGCTAGCACCAATTGATTTTTTAAAGATGGTACCTCTAGGACAATAAATCGAGAAATTGATTATATGTTGATTTCTAGTCCCTTTCCACCGATCACACTTTTTCTTCCCATATATGCTTAAAGCCATTCACATGTTCTTGTATTTCTTTATACTCTTCATCCAAATACACTCATGTTACCTTATAAGGTGAAGGACTCCTAACCGATTTTTCAACTTCAGCTCCAACTTGAAGTACAGGCTGTAGAAATGGTGAGTCTACAATTCTTGCTGGTAAAACTTCATACAATATTAACTTTGAAATTGTTTTCCTTATCTTTTTTTTCTTGCATTTTTTAAAAAGCTTTTAGCGAGTTTTGGTTGTTTCGAACTCTTTGATTTTTCAAGAACGGGATCAATATTTGCTAATCTAGCTCCAGGAGAGTCAAAATTACTCCACTGATGTTCCCTTCCACTTCTTCTTGAATCAACGGTACTGAATGATCTTCTAAAGTCTCGAGTCTCAGAATTACTACCTCCCTCAAGTTCATAAATTGAATCTTGGCCAGTTTTTTCTCTTCGATGTTGTCTTTCCTCCCATTCAATTTTGGATCTTATACTTTCTTGTCTTGCAATAGTTAACTCCTCATCATCAGAATCACTATTACCATAGTTTCCATGATCTCCTAATCTTATTCTTTCCTCTTCTGCTTCAAAGCTTTTTCATTATGATATTCCTTAAGTTGTTGAGCAATGTTTTTTCTAACTTTAACCGAGACATTTTGACAAGGTGCTACATTTTTTTACAGCCATTGTTATTCCTCTTTTGATAATTTTGTCACAAAATTTGCATCTGACATTATTACGATGGCCTTCAACATGTTCTCCCTACCTCCAACCGTAATCATCACTAGGAGCTTCATATTCTTTACTTTTTGAACGTGACTTTTTTTTCTTATAGTTGCATATAAACCATTTGTTGTTCATTATATGAAATCAAATAAACTAATAAAGTATTCAAAAAATCAAATAATAATTATAAAACTTAAAACTAAAAATAAAACTTAAAACTAACAATAAAACTTAACCCTAACAATTAAAACTAACAATAAAACTTAACCCTAACAATAATCCTAGATTTAACTTTTAAGATAAATTTAATTTTTGAACGAAGTAATAAACAAAATAATAATAAAATAACTTATTTGTATGTTTCACTTCAATGTTGAGTCGAGAACAAGTCTTGAAGTTATAATGGAAAGAAGAAAAATAATATCTTGAAATGGTGGGAAAATTTTGGAAGAAACTCTCTTAGAAATTAGAACTTTGATGAAAGGAGGAGAAGTGTAGAGAAATTACTATGAAAAGCTTACTAAATAATAAGAACTAAATATATAATTATATTAAATTATGATCAAATTAATAGAATATATAAATAATAAGAACTAAATATATAATTATACTAAATTAAGATCAAATTAATAGAATGTATAAAATAATAAAAACTAAATATATAATTATACTAAATTAAGATCAAATTAATAGAATATATAAATAATAAAAACTAAATATATAATTATACTAAATTTTTAACTACCATATTACCTCTTTCATTTGATTTGATTGAGAATAATTAAATAATAATTTTTTTTAAAAAATAATGGTTAAAATAAAACAGACAATAATTAAGTGATCAATCATATAGTTTATCTATTATTTTAATGAACGTTGGAGGATGCCTTTTGAACTCTTGCTTTCTTGTCAAATAAGTTACAATATTTAAATTACCAAAACCGCACCGCTTTAAAAGGCATTGCTTTTCTTCTCCAGCAGTTCACCGCCATTACTATATAACAAAAGGGATCACAAAACCTAAACCCCAAAGCCAACGCTTTTCCAAAACAATCGCATCAATTTCTCGTCAGCCAAACAGAAAAGTTCACCCCAACCCCAATAAACTTTCTTTCTTTAAAAATAAAATTAGCTAGAAAGGAGAGGGAGTACCATTGACATAGGTAAGGATGTCTGCGGCAGTGTGCGGGAGCAAGAGATCGTTCTTTGATGATATTCCGTCGCCATCGGCTTCTGTCTCGAAGAAGCTCCGGCGCTGCTCGCCTTCATCTCCTTCTTCGGCTCGTTTTGCTCCGTTGCCTTCTCCCGTCGATCACCTCCGTGCCCTCTT
Source organism: Hibiscus syriacus (assembly GCF_006381635.1). Classification (NCBI taxonomy): domain Eukaryota; kingdom Viridiplantae; phylum Streptophyta; class Magnoliopsida; order Malvales; family Malvaceae; genus Hibiscus; species Hibiscus syriacus. Next base: position 22,876 of record NW_024063269.1, read on the forward strand.
TCCTCTTATGGACCCCGAGGTACATACGGTCCTTTTTATTTATTCTTTTATTCCTAAATATATCCGTTAATTAGATGCAGAAATGCAAGTTTTATTTGTTATTTAGCAATTAGATTTTAAAGATTTATAGCAAAAGTGTAATGTTTCTTGATTCATTACTTTGGTAATTCTGTTTGAACGCAGAGATTTAAAAGTGGGATCAAAGTACAAAATTATAAACCTGCAATCCTTTCGATTCATTTATCTATCTTATATATATATATATATATATATATATATATATTGTTAGGATAAGTAAAACTTAAATGCTTTATGTGTTTTTTTTCTATAAAAAGTTTTATGTCTTTTTATAAGGATTATTGAGTATAATGGTTGAGATTATAACTTCCAAATTTAGATAATTCACTTTTTTTTAAAATATATATTTATTTCCTAGGTTAATCTCAACCATAGTTTTCATTTATCCAACTATGAAAAAAGTGTAAAATTTATACTGTGCCAACTGATCCTGCCTTGCATAAATATATTACTAATATTTTTATGTTGCTTTATTTTTTTTTTTGCATGAAATTTCATCATGAAAAACTAGGCTTGTAAACCTACCGAATGAACATGAACGAGTGTATTTTGTTTGTTTAATTTTAACCGAACAAACGAACGGACACAAACGACTAAACATACATAATTTCTTGTTCTTGTTCGTTCGTTAAGAAATTTAACATGTTTGTTTTTGTTCATGATGAGAAACGAACGCAAACGAACACTGATGAAAACAAACGAACGTAAACGAACAAACATAAAACTTAAACTTTCTTTTTAAATCAAGCAAAAAATCTTAAAAGAATATAAATAAATGAACATAAATATAAATTTAATTAAATAGACAAACATAAATGAACATATTACTGAACATAAACGAACACAAACGAACGAATTACCGACGTTCACAACCGTAAATGAACGAATGAACCCTTTGTTCGTGTTCGTTCATTTAAGTAAACAAAAATAAAATCTTGTTCATGTTCGCTCGTAGATAAACAAACTTCCCACCAAACGGTTCGTCGACCGTTCAGTTTATTTACAGGCCTATGAAAAACTGATTTTGCTATAAATTCTATCAAGTTCAGTTGTGTGGATTGAAACCATGAACGTATTGGAAAATACTGTTTGAATCTTTTTTTTTGGCAATAACCCAATCAAGTTGGATCATATAGTTGGGTTGCTTGTATGATCATCTTAATTCACTTTTTGTGGAGTTATCGGGGTTTCACAAACAGGCGCAAAAAAAAAATCTAAAGCATGAACTTATCTAGGTTTGTGATTTTGCAAAGTATGTGTCTATAAGATTGATTGTTTTAGTGAGTTGAGGTTTATCTTTTGTCTTCTAAATCTGTTGCTTAGCTTTTAAAGTATAAGCAAGGGATTATGGTTGGCTGTTGAATAGTGATCCATCTGTCTCTTCTATTAACATTTAACATTTTATTCTTTTCAGCTTCTCGAGAGAGCACTACTCGAATGCGGCAACAATATAGACACTGCGATCAAGAGGCTTCAAGAGCTTCACTTAGGAGCATCAGAGGCTAAAGGGGAAAAGACGGGTCTTGTTGAGGAACTGGGTGCAACTTCTGAGAAGGGTATGCAACTTAATTCTTGCAATCTGTGACAAACTGACCGTTTTAGTGTCAAATCAGCCTATTGCATGATGTTGTTGCTATTTAACTCTAGCCCGTGTTTGTTTGTCCTTAGAATAGTTTGTATGCCTAAGGGTTAAGTTAAATGCTGAATGAGATGGGAGTAAAATATATAGGGCTTCCAGGAGTCCATAAACTGTAAGGTTGTGCAATTAGTTTAAAAGGTTCCTTTGACCATCAGTTTCCTATTCTTCTTCCGTGTATAAACCAGTGAAAAATTATTTTTCAAAGAGAAAAAGAAGTGATAGATTTCCTTTTGATTTTAGTCCTCCTTAGCCATTTGCCTCGAGAGTTACATATTGCGGTTAATCAATTTCAATAGAATATTTTCTTGTGGAACAATTTATATATGTAACTTTTACCAAATTGTGGCATGCTGCCCCAAAACTAATCATTTTACGTTTAATTGTTCCGCTGTGTGTGGTATACCATATGCTTTAAAATGGGTAGTTTTTTCTTATCAAAAAAAATGGGTAGTTCTTACTCCTTATGTAAGGTAGGGGAATCTCACATGTGTAGTGGAAATTGCAGATATATTAACCAACAATGGACAAGCTGCTGCTGCGGCTACTGTTCAGATTTCATCAGCCCCTGAAGCTCTGCCTGTTGATGGTGCAGAATGGGTGGACTTGTTTGTGAGGGAGATGCTGAGTGCTTCAAGTGTGGGTGATGCCAAAGCCCGTGCCTCTAAACTGCTGGAGGTTCTGGAGAAGTCCATCAGTAAACATGTTGCGGAGGAGGCAGCCCAAATTTCTCACAAGGTATGTCTCTCTTAACGTCCTCTATGTCCTGCTAAATTCATATTCAAGAAGCACTCTTGTTTTGGCTTTTTGGGTCTGCAGTTGCAAAACTCAATAGTCGTGCTGAAATTTCGGGTTTATTTTTCGACATATGTGTGAAATCAAATGTGGGTTTCAATATCTATATCATCTTCTATGTAGCTCTGAAGTTGGTAAACGTCACCTTGTTGATTTGATTGTATATTGTTGTCAGGAAAATATCTTGTTAAAGGAACAGATCCAAGTGTTGGTTCAAGAAAACACAGTACTGAAGCGTGCGGTGGCTATACAGCACGAACGTCAAAAGGAGTACCAGGACAGAAACAAAGAGTTGGAACATTTGAAGCAGTTGGTGCCTCGGTATCAGGAGCAGATGCGAAGTCTAGAGGTCGAAAATCACAAAAAATTGCAACTCATTCTTTTACACCCCAAAATGTTGTATTAACAAAATAGATGGCTGGTTTTGCAGGTAAATAACTACGCCTTAACGTTGCACTTGAGGCAGGCACAGCAAAGCAACTCCATCCCGGGGCGTTTCCACCCAGATGTTTTCTAAAAGTAAGTAAAACAAGGAGCATGGCATACATATAGATGAGATGTTTAGTTTTATGATCATAGAATTAGCAGCAATAGTAGCATGCTTATGGTGACAACAATGCCTTTTAATATATTGATATGCCTATGGTAAATCTTTCTTATGTAAGATCTCTGATCATACCGCAATATAAATGTGTTGATTCAGGACCCGATTTATATCTCAAATTCAAAGTGAAATACGGCCTGTACTTATTTATTATCTGTCTATTTTAGTCCCCGAAAATTCTAGGACCTATGGATTACATTTTTTATATTAGAACATGAAAAAAGAGCCGATATGAACTTTAGTTTCCAAATTATAGTAAGGGCATAATGTTAAAATTAGCCATTTTGTTTGAATCACAAAAAAAAAGTCATAACTAAATAAACTCAAACGAAAGATAGATACGAAAAGAACTGATTTTATCGATGATGAATCATAAAAGGATCAAATTATTAAAACATTATGATAAAATTGTTAATTAGAGTCGAGTGACGTGAGGATTATTCATGAATGTAAATTACGTATTGGATTATTCATGAATGTAAATTATGTATTTTTATTCAATTCGAGAGTATAAAGTCTCGAGTTGAAAAAAACTTAAACATTGATGGTATCACCTTGTGAAATATAAGAAATAAGTTCTTGACAGAAACAACAATAATTGACCTATATTTATAATTATAAAATATGAACTTCGATTTAAAAGCAACGGCCTATTAGCTCAGTTGGTTAGAGCGTCGTGCTAATAACGCGAAGGTCGCAGGTTCGAAACCTGCATGGGCCATTTGTCTGTATCTTTTGTAAACGGTGTCGTATGCTTATTTTATATGTATATAGAATTTTGATTTCTAAACGATGTCGTCTGGATATTTTTGCCCATTGTAGGCCACGCTCAAACAGATTACATCGCACGCACTTCCTATTATTATTTGTTTTCATTTTTTTTGTCGGATTATAAAATTTGAAAAAAAAAATCATCTGACTACTTTTGTCTATTATTATGACTAAAGTCCGATGTATTTACATAAAATGAACTAGAATGGGAGCGAGAGAAAACCCTTTTATAAACATTGAGCAAGTGCAATTTTATCGAGCAAGCATATGTGCTCACTGATCTTGCAACTTTTGTTTACTACATAGTTTATGGTACTTTAAACACACCCTTTTCCACATTGTAGGAAACTAAAGAAAAAGCAAAAAGGATCATTTAAAGTCCATTTTTATTACATTTGAAGGCGTAATTATTGATGCAAGATACAATAAGATAAAGAAGAGAAGACATCCACGTCAACTAAGTTGTTTGGTTTAAAATTACTACGGCGACCGAACAAAGCTCGGTTCGAAATTCAGAGCTCACTTTTGCATACATATAAGTCAGGAAGCTGCAGTTATGGAAGGGTGTTGTTGAGGAGGTCGAAGGAAGAAATCTGTAGGGTGAAGTATATATATGTGTGCTCGGTTTCTTCTACTCTCCCTTCATGCTCTTCATCTTTTTCGTTCTCATCTTCGATCTCGTCTCCGACGTTCCAGAGAAACTTTGCATGTGAAGCCAGGACATAACTATGTATCAAAATGGAAAATGAAACATTAGGTTTCATTTTGTATAGGAAGATTTCAGGCAAACTTTCAGATTGATAAAGGGGAGAAAAAGAAAGGGTTGCTTGACGCACAAGCAAACTATATAAACAACAAATATAGCATTATAGATTAAAAGTTTATATATTATATTCACCAGTCATTTGGAGCAGTCTAAACAGCTTGATCAAAGTAAGTTTTGGCACTTTGGATGTCCTTCTGAATATGCCAAATTAGATCAAAATAAGGAATATCTAGAATTACGATAAAAGTTTATAATTATAATCGTAAACTAAAAACACAATAGAGATTTTTTTTTTATAATCTTTACACAAGAAACTAGCCACTTAAGATCACACAATGACCATACAAAGAAAATGTTAAAATAAAACCTAATCAAATAAAATCGAATAAAAGGTAGATGCGAACATATGCGATTGTATCGACAAACGAACCATAAAAGAGATCAAGTTATTAAAAGACCACGAATAATTTACTAATCATAGTCGACCGACGTGAGAAAACTATTTACGAACGCAAATCGTATATTAATTCAATCCAAGGGTCCAAAGCAGATAAGATCAACATGATAACAAATAAGTGCCGCATTTATCAGCTGTGATAATGTCAAGTCCAATTCTGAGATAAATGATAAATGAAAAAAACGATTAAACGATCGAAAACATGTCAAAAGACATATGAAACGTACTAGGAAGATAAAGTTATTAAAAAATTTAAAAAAAAAAAAAGAAAAAACAGTAAAAAATAAAAAGAAAATAAGAAATACTAACGATAGCAATCAACACCAAGACTGATGTCATTTGTTATCAACCAAAGATAAAAAATAATTAATCGGCTATTAAGGTTTCAGAGGGAAAAAAAGGTTATTTGAATTTTTGAAGCATATTAAACTTAATCTGTCATTTGTAAGGGAAAAATTCATGGAAGGGTCAGTTTTAATCAATTATGTACTAGTAATAGATTGTCCTTTGAGAGAGTTGGCTTGATCCCTTTACTTGAAAAGTGATGGTATTTCCTCAAAACGTTGCTCGTGAAATATAGACTATAAGCCTTCAAAATAAACAACTATTTATATCTTTTATATATAAAGTTTCAAAATAAAAGTAACGGCCTATTAGCTCAGTTGGTTAGAGCGTCGTGCTAATAACGCGAAGGTCGCAGGTTCGAAACCTGCATGGGCCATTTGTTTATATATTTTGCTAAACTCTGTCTTATGCTTATTTTATATATCGAATTTTGATTTCTAAACGATGTCGGTGTCGTATGCTTATTTTGTATATAGAATTTTTGACTTCTAAACGATGTCGTCTGGATATTTTAGCTCATTGTAAGGCCACGCTCAAGCAAATTTGAAAATATGAGATAAATTTATACTCAAATTAATTTAAATATACTATTAAATATTTTCATACATACTTTAGGTCAATTATATTTTTAAAATATTTTCGTGGTTGAAATTATTAATTTTATTTTTATTTTCATGACTGATATTATTTTTAAAAAATTCAATGATTTAGCTATGCTATTAATAAAGTATTTGATTGACCTACGAGAAGTTAATCAAATGGTAAGATGGCCGATATCTTTTAAAGCAAGGACATAAATTTTATCGTTTTCGAATAAAATAAATTAGAAGAATCATCTTATAATGAACTCATATAAAATTTGATTTTCGAATAATTAATTAATAAATTAAACATTAATATTTAAACCAATAAATTATATAAAAAAGTAATGTTAGAAATTGCATCAATCAAACTAAGCAAAATAATAAAATAAAGGTATTAAGTAATGAAAGAATTATAGAATGACATTTTTATTTTCATAGAATTGGGACTCCAACAAATAAAACCCTAAATCTTAATTTTTAACCAATAAATTCTTCTTTTTTTAATTTTGATCTAAGATCCATGTAACTCAAGTTTATTTTACGATGAATTCATTTAGAATGTAAAAGTCTATTCAAATATGAATAAGGGGAGTTCATCAATGTCACTATTGAGATAAGTGATATAGATGGACTAAGGCAAGCTAATTGCGACATGTTAGGCTAAAAGTGTAAACTTATAGGGAAAATATTTATTTTAAAGCTAATTAAAAAGATTAAAACTTTAAAAATATTTAAAGAATGATCATTTTTTCGATTATATAAGATAAATATACGCTGGTTGTATCTTAATGAACATGTTTTTGTTTTACGTGATAAAGGGTGTTAGATCTCTTAATTTTGATCGGTTAAAGCATCGAACTAAATCAAATAACATGTATAACATGATGATTGAGATATGATAATCGTTTAAGATTTTGATTCAGTGTGATGCTTTATGTTAGGCTAAAAGATGGAATTATCTTTCAAGGAGATAATTTAGTAAAAACGAACTTACTAACATAAACCATCGCATGGGTCAAAACCCTTAAAAATGCCATATTTGCTAATTCCATCTCCATGAAAGATGATAAGCTTATCTTCAAGTTCAAGAGGTATTGATTAACACTCTTTTTTTTTTTACTAATCGTAGAGTACCGAAAAATTGATCGACGCAAGGAGTCAGGAGACAAGAGCACTATCATGTTGTTTGTGCACTATAGATTCATTGTTGAGAGCTTTATGTCTTTTATTAAGAATAAACTATAGTTAGGGACGGACAAAAAATTCCATGTTACAAGATGAATTTGTTAAATTTTAAGGGGATATGAACATATAAAATTTCAGAGATAGAAAATAAATAGAAAATACAATTTTTTAAAAATATATAAGATTTTAAAATTTTTAGAGAGTACGATAATCCTTATTCACCCCTCGATCCACCCCCGATTCCATTGATATAGCTGGTAAGGGCAAGACTTTCTAGGACAAACAATACTAGTTGTCGTCAGAGTAAGCATCCATTTCGTGCACGAATCAAATGGTTTCTGTGATAAATTAATTATTTGTATTTTTAAGGACTCAGATTTGAGCACCAAGTGTGTGAGCGTTTAATATCAAAATATTAAAAATTGTCCTTAAACATATATTACTTTATACTTACCATATTAATTAAAAAAATATTCATTTCATCTATAAGAAGATGATTTTATTGGTAAAAGGGTTAATCGATGCTAATTGCCAGTTTAAGTACCTTTAAGCACTAATAAACTCAAGAATCTTTAAGAAACGGAAACCGTACTTCAACCTATCTTTGACGACTGTTTTATTAGAGGTTCTGGATGATTTTCGTCGCTCTAATACCATATAGAAGATCTACATATGACTAATTATAGTTAGGGAATGGAATACGTCGACTAGGGTCAAGTTTTGGTCTATTTGACTCGACGTGAAAAATATGTATCTTTCATAAAATTCAATCTGATCTAAAAATTATATATTTTTCACCCGATCTGATCTGACCCAAAAAATATATAATCTCCACCTAACTTCAATCTAACAAGAATTTTTAAAATATAAATATGATCTGATCCAATTAGACCATGTATAAAATAAAGACTTAATTAAAAAATAATAAAACTTTTAAAGAAATTATATTATTATCTCTAGGTCAAGTCGGATTGTAGTTTTTTCACCCTCCAATCGAACTTAACCCAACCAGATCTCACTCCCTTGAAAATTTAACCCAACCCGACTTAAACCCGAATTAAAAAAATCCAACCATATTAGATCATATCAGATCGAAATATTTAAACTTAAAGTTAAATTATTGTCCCTAAATATAGTCATACATAATGATAAAAAACAGATGGTTATGTACTAGACTTGAATAATTGTAGATGATTGTGTTTAGTAACAAAAAAAAAGGATCGATAAATTATGGAATCGGTCACTTTCATTTGAGATTTACAAATTATCGTCGTTGAATTCAAAAAAATATAATATTTGGTCACATTCGTTTTGTTGTAGTTAAGATGTGGACACTAAATTATCATCTATTAAACCTTTAATGATCTACTGACGTGACACGATAAATATATAATATTTAAATTACATCATTTCCACGTAGATAATACGTTGATTAAGTTTTGGTCACTTTCTTTTAATATTTATACATTTTTGCTCGTCAAATAAAAAAAAGGTTTTCGTCACTTTCCTTTAATATTTGGTCACTTTCGTTTGTTTTAGTTAAGATGTGATGATTGAAGGTTAACATTTGTTAAATCTTTAACGATTTATTGACATGACACGGTAAGTATATAAAATTAAAATTGCATTATTTTCAAGTAGATAATACATTGATTAAGTTTTGCTCACTTCCCTAACAGTTAAGACAATCTCTATTTATATAATCAAATACTTGATCACTAAAATTTCTTGTCATAAGAATTTTGTCTAAAAATAAATATTTAATTTATTAAATAAATTTATTTATCAAGTAATCTTCGACCATTAGAATTACGATAAAATTTAACTTAATCACCAATTATAATTTAGTTTAAAATATAAGAGATTCAATTTATTAAACCTTTTAATAATAAGTTATTAAGAATGTTTAGTTTAAGATCCAAAGTACATGGTGGAAACTTTCCTTTCCTCGATTTAAACAAACCCTTTTCAACTTAGGAAACTAAAGAAAAGGCAAAAAAGATCATTTAATGTCCTCTTTTATTACAAATGCAGGCATAATTATTGATGTAAGATACAGTAAGGCAAATAACAGAAGGCATTCACATCAACTAAGTTGTCTGGTTTAACATTGCTATTGTGGCCGGAAAAAGCTCGGTTCGAAATCCGGAGATCATTTGTACATACATATAAGTCAGGAAGCTGCGGTTATGGAAGGGTGTTGAGGAGGTCGAAGAAAGAAATCTGTAGAATGAGGTATATATATGTGCTCAGTTTCTTCTACTCTCCCTTCATGCGCTTCATCTTCTTCGTCTTCGACGTCCCAGAGAAACTTTGCATATGAAGCCAGGACATAACTGTGGATCAAAATAGAAAATGACACATTAAGTTTGATTCGAATATGAAGATTTCAGGCCAAATTTCAGTTTGATAAAATGGGAGGGAAAGAAAGTGTTGCTTGATGCACAAGGGAAGTATGTATACAACAAATATAGCAGTATAGATTAAAGGTTTATATATTGTTTTTACCAGTCATTTGGGGCAGTCTTAACAGCTTGATCAAAGTAAGTTTTGGCTCTCTCGATGTCCTTTTGATTATGCCAGATTAGATCAGCATAAAGGGACAAGAAATTCCCATCATCAGGGTTTGCCAAAATTGCTCTGCCGCAGTACTCCTCTGCTCTGCCAAAATCTGCTCTAATCTGTACAGATACGATTACGGTTATGGATACGAATACGATGTCACTTATCATCTTAAGAAGTCATGCTTTTACCTCCTTCAAGAACTTGGCGTAATTGCCAAGCAAAAGTGAATTCCCTGGATTAGCTTCAATCATCGTCTGATAGTAAACATCAGTGCTATTGCTCTCAAAGAAACCTGAGCCACCGCCAGCACCACCGTCATCTCCGCCTCCGGATTCCCCTCCTCCACTAGCGCCACCGCAGATTTTACCATCATCATTTCCTTCTCCACCGCCCATAACGACTGTCTGCTGCATCACAGAACCACTACCTTCACCATCCCCCGCTGCGTCTCCCAACCCAGAACTCGAAAACAGCTCTCTTCTGATCGACCAAAATCTGGGTTCGGATCCAAACTCTTTTTCTCCATCACTTTCTTGCTTTGTTTGCTTATCAAGAGAATGAGATGTTGTTGATGGTATTATGGCTTTCCCCACGTTATCAGCCATGCTTAGTGGTCTAATGAGTTTACGGTCATCAATGGAAGATGGTGAGTGAAATGAGACTGACCTTGTTCTTTGAAGAGCTCGGAAATCTGATTCTGCTGATAAAATTGGACAGTCTTTTGAATTTGATAACCATGAACGTAAGATTGGTGTTGAGGAGCTTCTCAGCTGCATCTTTTTTGTTTGTTTGTTTTCTAAGCATGAATCTGTTTCAAATAGGAACACAATCAAATAGCTAAGTGGAAATTAAAGAGTGAAGAGAAATCAAAGAAACTGTCGATTGGCTGAACCAAGTAAAATCAGAACCGTGTGATGATAAGCTTTTAAACCGAGAACGACAATGATCCCAACAGGATGGTCTAGTTTTTGGGTAAGCTACACCATATACCACCAAACTTTAAATAGTATATTGTTTATACCATTGAATCTTCAATTTCTTTAATTATAACATTGACTTTTAATTTGAATTTGAATTATGTAATTGAGTCGTTAAAATTCAAATGATGTAGTGACATCGATAAAATGGTATCATTTTGGTGTTATAGTTTTAGGTATTGAACTTGAAGGATGTACTGATTCTGACACTAAACTTTTAAACAATTCCATTTTAAGCACTGTACTTTTCTAACCGTCACTTGCAGCCCATTGTCTGTTATCTATTGTCTTTCGCGATAAGATCAATACCAAGACGTTTTCATTTCACTCCTCTTTCTTCTCTTAGGATTGATTTTTCACAAATCTTATTCCAAATCAAAGAAATTCAATAAAAAATCTATTGTTTTTAAGGATTTGATAACTTTCTTAGCCTTGATGAATTTGGCATGTTTATTTGAAAAATCGAATGGTGAGAAGCATTATTTTGAGAACATGGATAACATACCTTAAAACTAACCTTATTCGACACTCATCGAAAGCGATTGAAATATTAGCACGCTAAATTTTTTAATAAGTTTTCATCGATTTTAAGTGAGATTCATAGAAAAACCAATCATAAAAAAAGAAAAATATGAACATTTGGATATTAATCTTATCGTAAAAGACGACCAGTGACAGATAGTGTTTAGTTGTTGTGACATCCAAAAAAGTGTATTGTGAAAATGAAATTGTTTAAAAATTTAGTGTCAAAATCAATATATTATTCTTAAAAATTTAATATCCAGAATAACATAATTTTGGGCATAAATAATCCTCACCTAAACGACATCATATTATTCATATCATCATAGTGATGAAAATATCTTTTTATATAAACACCCAAAAGTCATTTCATATGGAGTATAATTTATCCTTTAGTTTTTGGCGTGTTGGGATCACCATGGAAGTCCACGGATACTAATGGTACTTCCCAATACGGCCTATAAGAAAGCGACACGTTGAGTTTGTGTAATGAAAGGATTGTTAAAAAAGACATGGATTGTCGGGGGGAGTGGTTCGTGCTGGGCATGGGTCAATAATCATCATCATCACTGTCCGACTTACGCTGCCTTCACTCTCACCCAAGCAGTGGCTGACGCGTGGTTTACCTTTTAGGGAGAACGGGACACACAGATGGCTGAGTTGTGACCATTTTTTGGAACTTTGTTTCTCAGAATCCTCACCCTCACGCTGTAAGTCTAAATTATTGCATCAAGAATACCATGTATTTTTATTATTATTTTGGTTTAAATTTATTTAAAATTTTAATTGGTTGATTATAATTACTAATGTTACCTACTTACTAAAGCAATAATATAAATAATAACAAGTTTAAAAATATTTTTGAAGATAAACACACGTTCTAATGATTTGTAACAGAAAAATATATTAGAACAATAACTCCATCTAAGAAATCCGTCAAATTCTTTTTTAAAGGCTTGATTTTGATTTCATAAGAGTTGAGGTTCTTTTAGAGAAATATAAAACAATGGAATAATAGAGGAGAGAACCGTAAATCAGAGTGTCGTCAAATCTAACCCTAAGAAAACATAAATAAAAGAACAAACCAACGAACCAGAAAAAACTAAAAACGTGCCGCAAAGACAGAAATAAATATGACACAAAGACAGAGATAAATGTGTCACAAAGACAAACATGTTACAAAGACAGAAATATTCTTATTAGAAGATAAAAAAAAGAACCGAATCGACAGCCAACATCAATACCAATATCACCGTCAATTAAACAAATCAAAAAAAATTGATATGACTTATAAAAAAACGACACAATCCAAAACAAAATAAAAGGAAGAGGAATGAGAGAACGGTTAGAGTTTCATCAACCAATTATATTCAACTTATTAAAAATATTAAATTTTAGAAAAACATTGAGGAATATATTTTAGTGCTTTTAATTTTCATCAAATTAAAGAAAGTAATCATGTAGTTTAATATTAAGGAAAAAAACATGAAAAACTATCTATAAAGCGTATAATGCTTAAAAAATTATCCTAACGTTTAATTGAATAATTATTTAAAATTTAAAATTATTTTATTTTTAACGTTTCATTTTACATAAAAAAATTCTATGTCAATAGTAATCGTTAATCAATAAATAATTAACGTCCGAAAATAACTCAACTACATGTGAACAAAACATGTTAAACAATCTGATGATGACTTATATAAAAGTAATTTAAATAAAAAAAATATTGATGTAATATGATCACATGAAATTTTGTAAGAACCTGATTTACGAAAATATTTTTAAAAAAAATCTTTTTGCACATTTCTCTCATAATAATCTGTAGAAGGGAACAAAAGTACCAAGTAAAAGAAGTATAATTCTCAGTGAAACCAATGACTAATGCACAAATAAACACCGACAGTAAACGGATTTCGGCATCGAACAGCAAACCGGGTTGATGGAAAGCACATGAGCTCAGTTCAACATAGAGTGCAGGCCAACTTCCCTACCTTCCCAATTCAATGCTTGCGACATTTTGAATTCTTCTGGCGACATGCGGACCAGCCCGTACCATGAAGCAAGACACTGAAGCAAACAGGAGGCAACTTCACTAGTCCGGTGAAAATTACTATATTATGCAACAAACATATGAGTGGTTCATCCGATACCGAGAAAACGGAGGGCAGAGGGGGGAGGGACCATGGAAGAAATAGTATGAAGTCTATGCTCAGCCATCACGAAATGATACGAAGGCACAAACAGTTCAAAATAACAATATGACAGGCAACCTCAAAAGGAGTGTGATACTTTACGGATGCATTTGTGAGAAAGGGGCTATTAACAAGAGTCATAGGAATGGAACTCATTACCATGATGTTAAAATCACTCACCGGGAAAACAAACGAAATGCACGGCTACAAAATTAATAGAGCCCCAACATTCTTAGCTCCGTCACATGGCTGGGGTCTAGTTCCGAGGTGTTCTTATTATCTTCCCGGTCTTCAACCATATATTCCTGAAATTATGATCATCAGGGAAAGTGATATGCTAAATACGTTCAGCTTCGACACCGATAAACAAAGCTAGACAATATATTACAATCTTCGATTGACCAGATAGAAAGGCAAACGAGAGTAAGAGAGAGTAAAATATAAGAAATGAAACAATGCACACCGAAGTGTCATAAAATACTATATTCTCAATTGTTAATTGAAACCAGAGATTTAGTTTTGAATTAAAATATCTACGTTGTAAATCTGAAACCGCATCGAACCGAACACCGAAACTAGGGTTTTATCATCAAATTTTTACGACATACCTTTGTTAATTCCTGTTTCACAAGAACATGATAATGCCGTTCATTGATCCTTTGACCACATATGATAGCAATGAAGAAACCATAGAGCAAACCCACCAAGACAATTGCTAAAACTGCACATCAAACCAAAATACAATACAGTATAAAATCTTTATTTTGATGGTATCACATGAAGATGGTACACTCAGCATGCTGACCAGTTGTGTAAATCTTGTACCATGTCATAAGTAGCAGAATCGTTACTTATCAAACTACGATAGGTTATTGGTAGAGCGACATTATAAACGTAGCTACCCACAAGAAGAGAAAAGTACAGGATCTAAACAACCAGATTAACAGCTTTGGTTGAGTTGGTTGGGTTGCATGGATCGAATGTTTAGAAAATATTACACTGTTTTTCTTTATTCATCGCCTTCTAGTTTAATCTATAAAGCATTTCCACCGCATTTAAGCGGATGCTTCAGCCATAATAAATTTCTTGCCATTTTTCCAAAGTGTGCATCACCCTTTCAAGAAAACCACAAAGTTCATTCAAGCAACAAAATAACATTTATCCACAAATTACAGTAAAAGAACTGTCATAAAGCACAATCAGTTATCCTGAAGTTTCATACAGTTAAGAAGTTAAATGTTCACTATTACTCTCTCCCGGTTTCAGCTCCAAGTGGCATATTGGTTTTATCCTTTCCATTAATGTAGGCAGCCATAAATTTTACAGCACGCCTACATGATACAGTAATGTGCTGTCTTACTGCTTAAACAGAAGGGCAATGTTTTCCGAGCTGACTTCCAATCGGTCTAGTTGTAATAGTGATAATTGAATAAAGATTAAAGTTACATGATAGAAGTGTGAAACAAAAAATTGCTTTCTGTGTTGAGATTTACAGTAAATTATTTTGGCTGAAAATTGAGATACTGATTTTTTGTACTCCAAACATTTATTTATAACGGATTTATCAAATTTCATTTAACTTTAATTCTTACTTTGAATTTGTTATTTATTTGAACAAATAATTAAAGAGAGATGACCAAAAAAAAGGAGAGGAGAGAAATGAAGTTTTGAAGCAGCAGACTCCCTAAAAAGTTGTAAACGTAGAACAATCGTGCTGCAAAACCAACTCCGCAAACTTGTAAGATATACACAGTGGACAAAAATGAAGCATCATAAACACTGCATGGGAGTTTCAAAGAGACTGAAAATTAGCATTTCATGCAGTTTTTATATATCCAACAAAGGATTAGAAACAAGGGGAACTAAGCACAAAGCTTGTAAGAGTATATGTGTGTGCCTGAAAGACACTATCACACACACAGGCACGTGCACACACACACAAAGGAAGAGAGAGAGAGCAGTACCTGCCATAGTATAGAACCCATAAGGGTGTTCATCATAACCAAACATTTCTCTTAGTTCCTCCCCATAAAACTTGTAGACCAGCACCCCTAAAAAAGCTACAAACTGTTCAAAGCAAGGTTTCAGTTTGCATGATAACCAGCAGCATCAAATGAGTGGACACTTCAAAAAATACCCATGTTTGATTAACGAAGAAAATAACAAGACTTGTTGAAGTTACTGTACAATGCACACTACAAAGTCGTTTCCCGAGGTTTGACTTCAAAGTAAAAGGATGGGTGAAGTATGCAACTATTAGATAATACCATGGATGCTAGTCTAGACCAAGGTCTTCAGATTAGCACAGATTGGTATATGCTTTTGAAGGTTTAAGGAATAATTTGGAGTTTAACAGTCTAGTAAAGAGAAGGTTTTAGACTCGAAGGCATAAAATGATCAAGCAAACAAAAAGCTTATGGTTGCAGCATCCAGTGTGAAGGCAAATAAATTAAGAACAAAAGGGAAATAAGCGATAAAAGAGTTCCCTAGGCAGTCACATTTCTTAAGCAAATAAACTTCGAAAATGGCAGAAATCAGACCTTAATGATGCCACATCGTTTTAAAGCTTTTATTAACAGTCTTTGCTTTCAACTGGCAGGTTACAAAATGTGCATGTGTTTAGTACAAAAGATTTTCATAGACACAACCCTATCTGAATTCCACTAAGACTCGACTTACAGGTTAGAACAGTTATGAATTTATCAACATTACAACCATAAACTAATTAATTAACATGTAACAACTAGAAAACCTAATTTCATTCCCTCTAGAATGAAGAGGCTAACAAAATAATGAGTAACACTAAATCAAGAATCCCAACCCAAGTATCCTCAAATCAAGAAAATTGATGAAAGGTTAAATAAAATAAACATGTAGCATGGTAACTTTATCAAACATGGTTTAAGACTCGGGGTTCAGCAAATAAAGGCAAAACAAGTTTTAGTTGACGATAATCACAGAATTCAATCTCGGTCTTGATTTTCTTAAACATTTGGCAGTCAGTAGCAGGTGATTAGACCAATAGATTTCAAACGAATCAACAGTCCAGGAAAGTACCAGACAAGTAAAATGGCATGGGATATCACCGTACCAGCTGAACAATTACAAAGATGAATGCATGGTCCCTTGCAACAAGGAACTGGAATTTTAATCTCAGCCACCATCGGTCCGGTGGGACATTTGCACGTAAGATGAACAATGCCCTGCACTCTGTACAATGGGCAAATGCAAAGCCCTCCTGTAGAAACAAAAGAGAGAACAATAAATAGTATTATTTATCAAATCAAATATAAATTTCACAGCCTAAAGATAGTAAAACGTCCATTTAATTTAGCTACATGTGCAAAAGTAGATGAACTCATAGGCATTTAACATTCAATATGGCAAGGAGTATTTAGACAGCCCGAGAATTTAAACGAACCAAACTTATATTGTGTAAAAATAAAGAAATAATTCTTATACTAGACACTGTAATCCTAATATGTGATGTATTGTCTTGTTGCAAGCCTTAAGATTGTGTAATTCAAACGAGACTCAAATTGTGAGTGTGACGGTGACCAAACTTCCTTTAATTGCTCAATTCAGACATGAATATTCCACAAGCGACTACAGTAATTTGCAACACTAATTTTCTATTCAAGTACAAAGAGAAGACAGCAAAGAAACAAGCATTAACCTTAGTTGACCTCCAGTTATCGAGACAGGATCTATGGACATACTTCTGAGTGCCCTTGCAGTGGCAAGGTGCGATTAATTCATCCCCTGAAAAATAAGTAATCATGTGGCTCAAAATAAGTCATCTTCAGTTTTCTTAGACAAATGAAAATCCCACCATTCCGAAATGGTTACTGAAAACTTATCAAATAGAAACATGTGTTTAAGTGTTAAGACCTTCATTATCAAGGCATATACGGCATTGTCGGTGATCTGAATTGACCAGATGGCTGGTTTCGTCAACATTAATTTCTTCCAAATCTTCACCAACAACACAATCCCCTCCAACAGATGAAATTTCACATTCTTCATATGTTCGTGAAATGTCAGGCTGGCTTAAGATGGGTTCTCTTTCTGAAATACCTTCCTTTTGACTATCATTTGATACTAATTGCATTGCTAACAAAACTGTATCCCTACTATAATGTCAAGATCATTGCCCGAGCAATGGATCCCACTGCACATTTCAGTAAGAGCTGAGGAACCTGAAAAATACGGGAAAACAAAGTTACTCGAATCTATAAACACAAGTTGCATGAGCAATTAAGGTCTCCCAATACACTGTATACAGATGACACCACCAAATAGGCAATCAGCATTCTAAATTCCTTTCAAACATTCTATAAAATCCTAGATTAACTAGGAGCTAAACGATAGGCGGTTCAAAGCCGGATATATAAAAATTACAATAAATTAGCCAGATTTTCTTATATGGGTTTGAACCGATAAGAAGTTCCATAGAGAAATTGCAAAGATTATAATTTTTCTCTCTTCCCTCGTAAATCTCCTGATTCTTTTAATCCTTCTTCCTACCATACCAATCAAGCACGAAACTTCGCATAAAAACAAAGAAAATCAAAAGAGGAGAATTCAAAACCCAAAAACCATACAGTGCAGGAAAATAAAATCTGAACGAGTTCAATTATGAAAACAAGGAACAGCTTTCAGAAAAAACTACAGAAATCAAGAAAGACCCAAGTTGTTAATTTGATATCAAAGAAATCGACGCTCTTCCAAGGCATATGAATGAATTTTAGGAATTTCACAAGTCTGGGGAAAATTGAAGGGCAAACCTCAGACCTGACATTGAAATGCTCTAAGGATCTTCAACATTGATATTCAAATGCATTTGGGTGATTGTTTTTTTAGAGTGTAATTTCCAGATAAAGTCAATCAAATTCTATAAAGGAGAAGAAAACAGAGACGGAAGAAACGACGGGGCAGAAACTTGGAGGAACACAACAGACCAACATTAAATGATAAGAAAAACAAGTGAAAAAATTACTAAAATTAGATTTTTCGTTTCTTGGTCATAACTAAAAATAGAATTTTTAAATTCATTCTGAATTAATTAATTAATTATAAATATCAAGTAATAAGATTCAACGTTGTTAAAGTTACTATGTAATTTAGAAAAGGAAGGGGACAAACGACACTTTGTCGTCCACGTTAACGTTTAATTCACGGAATATGAGATTATTTGCGAAAATAAAAGATTATCAAGGAATATGATTACTGGGAATATTACATTACTGTGTTTGATTTGTTTGGTAGGAATGTAAGATTACAGTGTTTGGTTGAAGGAATAAAATATTATTAGAATGTGTATTTTACCAAATTATCATTGTTCTATATTTTTTAACAAGTGAAATTCTAAATATTTAAATAAAAATTATTTATATAAAAATTCATCGATAATATTGTTAAAAACATTTTGATATAACAAATAAGTATATTTGTTCGAATCATTTTCATGTTTGGATTCAAATTTGACAAGTTAAATTTCAATGCTTTAATTTGTTGCTAAAACTTTCATAAATGATCATCCATGTCCACAACATTAATTAAGGATTTCGTTAGGGTGCAATGCCCTTGATCAATGTCATTTACACATCTTAATCAAGACACGTAGATTCCTCTAGCTTTCCTTCATCTTAACTATTTCATGGATGATTGTATTTTTCATGTTTTATTCTTCACATTCTGCTTTTTTTGTCTTTGTCAAGCTCGATGGCTGAACATAAGTCTCTTGGCATGCCTTGATAATGCATCGAACGTGCGAGTCGTCCATCGGAATCTTAGTTAGCAAACTCTTCGCAGACTTGGGATCTCCTGAAGCCAAAAGGGCTTGATACATCATACAAGAGAACACAACAATTCAATCCATCCAAGGAGACGACTGGTTGATGAAATGGTTAGACATAGACTTTAAAAACAAAGCAACAAAGCCGAGAAAAGAAGACTGATGGAGGATTACTAACCTTAAGAATGTTAAAACATTGAAACGAAGGCTAGCTACCTGATATTCACTCCAAATTAAAAGAGAGTTCTGTAAATCTTTTGCGTTTACGCAAGAAGTAAGGAGAAAGTCGAGACTTTTACGAGAAGAGTTAAGGCCAAATTCATCCTTTATGGCTTGAAACAAAGCCAAGGCAAACCTTAAATCATTAGGTTGTTTCTCAGTAATTACACAGAATATCTATTCAATCAAGAGATGGACCCATGTAAGGCAAATGCATTCAGATAAACACACGAGATAACATATTAATGAGAGGTGCAGAAAAGCAAAAGGCATAAAATATTTGCCAACCAGCATTTGTAAAAACTCGCATACATTTGGAGATAGAAAGCCCCCTTGTTGTCTTCTGATGACTGAGTGCAACTACCAAGAGTTAAAGCTTATTTTTCGAGTTTCAACCATACTAAGATGGGTAAGGGCATTACAAGCAAGATGTATACACAAAATCAAGAAAGAGAATAGGAAAAAACCTCGTCGAAAACAACTTTCATAGCCAAATCATCTGTATGAAGCTTATCATTAAGCTGCTTGAGCAAATCAATAGCCGATCTAAGATCAAACAATCAATTAACAAAATGAAGATAAAAGATTACTATATAAAGAGTTTGATCAATGAGAAAACTAGGTAAAGTAGATAAATTCCCCAGAAAATGTAAATTATTGTGTTATCCAACCTTAAGTGCTTATTTCTAACACAATGTAAGACTAGTCTGCAATATCCATCAACCCAATAGTCTGGATCCTGTATTTCCTCCAGTACTTGAAGTAATATACTCAACTCTCCCTCGGATGTAAAATGCTCCCAAGAGATAGTAAAGATGATAATTAAGATTATTGTAGTTATAGGAAAAAAGAAAACAAAGGTTCTGTCGTAAACTTACAATGAGAGCGATAGCAGCTTTAGGTTCCAAAGTCCCCCCATTTTGCTTGATTTCCTTGTAAAGGTTTAATGCATTAGACATCATCCCATTCAACGCAAGAGCTGACACGAGCACACTCTTGATTTCATTTATGCTGCAAACATGTATCATTTTGTCCAGGACTACCTAAAATATAAAATAGATCCTTTAAGACCATAAGAGACATCAAAATGGGTTTAATGCATAAATTGTACTTGAAATATGTTCCATATAATTAGGTACTCACTAAGGATTTTTTTATGTACGTGAGTTACATTCATTAGTTTGACATGCTTATTTAACATATGAGAAGTATATGACTTCTATAGCTACTAAGTGCTAAATGCATACGTACCTGTTTTGCCTTCTCAATTTGCCCACAAGTTGCATATGCATTTATTTGTGCCATAAAAATATGCTTTGTAACTGAAACTCCAGTACGTTTCATTTATTCGCAGTACTAAAAGCAATCACCAAATTACTGTATCACTTCAAGTGAAATCACAAGAGATGTGTCTTTTAAGAATTTCATCAATTCCAATTACCAAACCATCAATTGCATTAAAAGAAAAAATGGCAGACTTGCAGAGCACAACAAAAATGAATTTACTAAGAACAAATTACAGAAAAACAACCTTTTCCTTTTGCAGGGAATAAAGGTACATAGATATGTATACCGACAAGTTGTTCATGTTTTAATTGTTGTTGATTAATGCTTAAGCTTGAGTTGCAAAAGGAGCCTAATTTAAGCTTAACTCGAATGGTTTACACTCATAATAATAATCAAGCTTGTCAAATTCCAGGAACAACTCCCACACCTTTTCCTGAAGGACCGCTTAAACAAACCAAAAGAAGGAAAAGTAAATGCTCAACCATTTCTGGATAACACATCAAATCCCTTCCATTAAAACAAAACAATGACATCTCTTTTGTCATTTATTCTTGCTCTGGATTCCTTACAGAACACCTATGTTTCAACCTAATGACCCCTGACCAGTGAACGACACCTTCTATTCTAGCATGCACCGGTCGACATTTTATAGTTTAATCAGAGTTGGTTAAGCTTTAATCACTGTGTTTTAGAATCATTTTATCTGTCTTTTGGATAGGTTAGCTTTGGCAATTGGATTCTTTGAATTTTGTTCATCTTACTGTCTTTTGAAAAACTAACGTTAATGTTTGATGCATACATGTAATTTGTTGTCAGTTGCGGAATTGTTACAAAATTCGGATCATAAACTCTAACAACTTGAAATATTTAGTTTTTTTTCTAAAAAAATGATATCAGATACATTGAAACGAGACATGACAATGATGGAATGGATATTGTTTGGGAAGAATCAAATGTAGTAAAAACAACACAGCTGTGGGAACCTTATTAGTCAATGGTAGTCACCGACAAACAATTTCTAACAAAGGAAGAAACTATGTTCACGATTAAATTTGCCTATAATGATTTTGATTAAAAGAACAAATTGAAAAAAATATACCTTTGTAGACGAGCTTGGTTTTCTTACATAGCTAAACTCTTCTTCATGTCTTCATTCCGCTACGATGACCCGGCAACCGTTGACGACTGCAAACTGAGAGCGCACAGCTGGAGGCCAGAGCGGTGGAGCGTGAGGAATGAATAAATGTTTTACGGTTTAGGGATTTTAATTTTGAGAACACAAACCCATAACCAAGAAATATGTTGAAAATAAAAACTGAAATATAAACGCCGGAAGCAAATATCTAAGCCAAATCGAAGAAGAAGAAGAAGATTTCAGTAGAACGAAGTGAGGGAAAAAGGCTATTTTAGATAACGGGGACGTGAATAAGCAAATACCTAAGGGAGATGGGGGATAGACATTCCCGGGAAAGCAGTAAAAAAATCACTGTTGGTATTAATTTTTTACGGGAACTTGGTAATATAGCCCATCCAAACATGGGTATATTCATCCGGGAAAACAACATTCCTTCCAGGAATGAAATATACTGTGAACCAAACGGGGCCTAATGGTCTGAAGCTCAAAAATTACGAGGACATAAATGTAATAATAAAGTCTTGTTTAGCACGAAATATAGAAATGAATGTGGATATAAAATTTGTTAATCTAATAATTAAGATTTAAAATAGAAAAAATAATTATAAATTTTATTGTTTCATTAATAATTTTTGGGATAAAATACAAAAATGGGTTCTCAATTAAATGATGTTTTTGTCACATACCGCGAACTCATGACTGAGATCATAATGCAAGAATGAGCCCATGACAACCTAGGTGGCATTTTGGGACTTGCCAGATCCTTCCAGACTGGCCCATTTCGTTGAGATGAAGAGCCTTGCACATTTATGACAAGTTAATTAGTTGGTTAATGCGTGATCACCTTGATTCCCTCTATAATCTTTATAATATTCTTTTTAAGGCAAGTTATTAAGGGCATTGTATAGTTTCTTTAGTTAGAGAGATCTTGTAATTATGATTCCTTAGATTGGGGGATTTTTTCGATCTTGTTCGTCGATGTACTTAGATCTTAGTTGTTCATTGATGAGAGCCTCTACTATAAATTGAGGCATCTCCTCCTCATTTGTACTCATTTTTTCATTTCGAGAAATCACAGAGCATTCTCTCAAATTCTATTGTCTTGTTATTGTGCTTGCTTTCTCTTTCAAAGTTCTTTTGCTTCTGTTGCTAATCTAAGCATCTCTGCTTGGATTGTTTTTAGGCCGACTTAGCCGCATTCCTTGAAGGAGCGACTAAGGTCGCGTGTTCGAGGCATTTGAAGTTTCAAGGGCATGATAAGTGGTATTAAAGCCCATGTTTTTCGACGATATAACATCACAAAACCAATACGAGGTCCTAGTTGTTACTGACGGTGTTGAGATCTGTACAGTTGTGGTGAAAAAATGAGCTAGTTCGAAGCATATGGTGGCATCCGTTAAAAAAAGGTTGGTAGGCTTGAAGACCTATACAACAAGATTAAAGAGACCCATGATTCAACTGAACTCGCCAGGTGTGCTGGAACTCGAGGAGGGGTCAAGGGTTTCCAGGAGCAGATCATTTATTTGTCCAAGGAGTTGGACGAGCAGATCAGTGGACTGGAAAACTTGTATCATATGATGAGGGTGGAGCTGATGAAGGAGTTGAAGGAGGTCAAGAGTGAGTTGTTGGTCTACAAGGTTGTCGTGTATAATGGGGCACTAGGGGAAGCATTTAGGCCTAGGATCGACGTCCCTAAGCCGAATATGTTCAATAGAAGTCGAGTTGCCCAGAATTTTGACAATTTTGTCTAGAGCATAGAGCAATTCTTCCAAGGTAGTGTCATTGAGGATGAGACCACCAAGGTAAATATTGTTTCCAATTATCTTACTGATCTTGCTAATTTATGGTGGCGACGTAAGTGTTCCGAGGTGACAGATAAGTCTCTTCTGGTCGGGACATGGGAAGAATTCATAGGAGAACTCAAAGAGCATTTCTACCCAAGGAATGGTCATCTCGAGGTCAAGCAAAGTTGAAGCAGTTAAAGCATGGTCATTCTCTCTTGGAGTACATAAAGAACTTCACTAAGATTCAGTTGCAGATTCCAGACTTGGGAGATTTGGAGGGCTATTTTGCTTTCATTGATGGGCTACAACAGTGGGTGAAGTTTGAGATCCAACGAAGAGGTGTGAATGAACTATTTGAGGCTATAGATGTGGCTATCTTTGGCCCTGTTTGAAGTTAAGAAGACCGACTCTTACAAAACCAAAGCCAAAATACAAGGGCAATGGTGGGGAAGAGAAAGGCTAAGGGATGATCCAACAAGCCATCAGGAAGTAATGGGAGATCAAACAACCAAGGTAAGAAGGGTAACAAGTTAGATGACTTGGCATGCTTCAATTGTGGAGGAAATCACATAAAGAGGGATTGCCCTCAACGTGTGATGGTTGCTTCCATCAAGGAGTATGATGGGGGAAGAGAAGGAGACCTTGAAGCTTGACTCCATTCTAAGTTCCATGGAAGTCAAGAAGGGTTGTAGAAAGAAGGGGTTGATGTTCGTGGACATCACCGTGGCCAGCTATAAGATAAGTGCATTAGTTGATACAGGTGCCTCAGATTTGTTCATGCCTAAACAGGTTGTTAAAGACTTGACCTTCTAGTGGAGAAGACAAGTGGATTTATTAAGACTGTCAATTTCAAGGAAGCTCTGATTGTGGGGATAACAAAATGAGTAGAGCTCGACATTGGGGGTTGGACCAGTAAAGAAAGTATTAAGGTAATCACACTCAATGACTTTGAATTTGTGCTTGGGATTAGTTTTCTTGACTGTATTAGTGCATTCGTGGCACCATGTGTAAATTGTTTGTGCATTCTTGACCCGAACAACAAAAGCATTGTTCATGTGAACCGAGAGGCTAGAGTTGGGGAAAAGATGTTTTTCGTGATTTAGTTCTCAAAGGGGTGTGCAGGGAGAAACCCACATACTTGGCGATGTTGGTGGGAGATGAGCCCATAATGACCGAGAAAGTCCTGAATGAAGTGGGACAAGTATTGGCAAAGTTTATGGATGTTATGCCAATAGAGTTGCCAAAACGCTTGCCACCTAAGAGGGAGGTGAATCACAAGATTGAGCTTGTGTCAGATGTGGAGCCGCCCGCTAAAGTACCTTAACGAATGGCTCCACCTAAGTTAGAGGAGTTTCCCAAATAGTTAAAAGAGCTCTTGGATGTAGGGTATGTCCGATCGTCTAAGGCATCCTTTGGTGCACCGGTGTTGTTCTAAAAAAAGCATGATGAATCCCGTAGGATGTACATCAATTATCGGGCTTTGAATAAGCTCATTGTGAAGAACAAGTACACGTTCCCATTGATAGCAGACTTTTTCGATCAACTTGGTAGTGCAAGGTGTTTTACCAAGTTAGATTTACGGTATGGATATTACCAAGTCATGATAGTCGAGGGTGATGAACTGAAGAAAACTTGTGTGACACGCTATGGTTCATACAAGTTTGTTGTGATTCCCTTTGGCCTCACAAATACCCCCACTACGTTTTGCACATTGATGAATAAGGTACTACAACCCTTTCTTGATCAATTTGTTGTAGTTTACCTTAATAACATCATGGTGTATAGAAAGACTCTCGAGGAACATGTTGAGCATTTGAGGAAGGTTTTACAAGTCTTACATGAGAATGGGCTCTATGTCAAGGAGGAGAAGTGCTCATTTTCCCAAAATGAGGTCTTATTCATTCCTTGGTCATGTTGTCGGAGGAGGCAAGCTCTGTATGGATGGGGACAAGGTTCGGGCCATTGATGTGGAAGCCGTCCACTAAGGTGTCAAAGTTGAGAACATTCTTGGGAATAGCCAACTATTATCGAAGGTTTGTGAAGTGCTATTCCAAGATGACCACACCTTTGACCGAGTTGCTCAAGAAGGATAAGGTGTGGGAATGGTGTTCAAAGTGCAAAAAGGCTTTCGAGAAGATCAAAAAGGTCATGATGGGTGAGCCGGTGTTGGTGTTTCCAGATTAAACAAAGTTATTTGTTGTTTTCACTGATGCATCCGACGTTTCCATTGGTGGGATCTTTAGGCAAGAGAGACATCCGATTGCATATGAAAGTCGAAAGCTCAATAAGACCAAGATGAGGTACTCGGTTCATGAGAAGGAGTTAATCGCGGTGGAGCACTGTTTGCACACTTAGTGATACTATTTGCTTAGTTCCAGGTTTTTTGTCTATACCGACAATATGGAAAACAGTTAGTTTCCCACCCAAAAGAAGCTTTCTCCTAAGCAGGCTCGATGGTAAGAATTCATTGTCGAGTTTGACGTTTCCATTGAGCACAAGCCAGAAAAGGTGAATTGTGTTGCGGATGGCTTAAGCCAGTGGTATGCCATTGAGATTGTGGAGGGTCCTTTGCTCGAAATGATCTAGGAGGGCTAGGAATTTGATGGAAGGTGCCAATGAAGGGAAAACCAGAAAGTTCTGGATCAAGGGGGATTTGTTATACGCTCAAGGGTATTATCTTTACGTGCCTCAGTATCGGAAGTTGCGCAAGGAGCTCATGAAGGAATGTCATGATTACAAGTGGGCGGGACATCCATGAATTGATCGAACTTTGGCACTACTTGCAAAACAATATTATTTTTCGTACATGGAGAAAGTTGTGCAAGCCTATCTGAGATCTTGTGTTGTGTGCCAACAAGATAAGATCAATATGAAGAGACCAACATGATTGTTGCAACCTTTGCCCATTCCCGAACGCCCATGAGAGAGTATATCAATGGATTTTATAGTTTGTTTGCCACTCACTGATGGACTTTCGAGTATCATGGTTGTGGTTGATAGGTTTTCAAAGTATGTGACGTTTATTCTGGCGTTCAAGGTGTGCCCAGCCGATGATGCGTCTTGAATATTCCTCAAGTACATGGTAAAGTTTTAGGGAGTGCCAAAACCATCATTAGTGACCGGGACACGCGGTTCAATAGGCAGTTCTAGATCGAGTTGTTCAAGTTGATGGGATCAAGCTTGAACTTTTCTATTGCAGTGCATCCAAAAATCGATGGGCAAACCAAGAGAGTAAATGTTTTGTTGGAGATTTATTTGAGGCACTATGTGAGTGCCACCCAACGTGACAAGCAAAAATTGTTGGATGTGGTTCAGTTTTCCTATAACTTGTAGCAGACTGAGGCGACGAACCAATGTCCGTTCAAGATTGTGACCAGGTAGCAACTGTTGACACCTAACACGGTTGCTACCAAGTATGAAGGGTCAAGTCCAGTAGCATATGGGTTTTTCCAAGGAGTGGCAAGAGTATCATGACTTTTCTTGAGCCTGTTTACACAAGGCAAGTAAGCAGACCAAGAAGTGGGTAGATCGAAAGATGAGAGACTTGCATTTCCAATTTAGTGATCTGTCCTTGCCAAATTGACTACAATCTTGCACAACCCGATGGTGCACAAAGGGCTTATACGAAGATACAAGGGTTAATTCAAAGTTGTGAAGAGGGTAGGCATCATGGCCTACAGATTGGAGTTACCTTCGAATATCCGAGCTCATCCGGTGTTCCATGTTAGTTTGCTCAAACTATACCAACATGATGAGGAGGATCCCGATCAAGGCAAGTCACACCGAACACTATTCAAAGTGAAAGTCTCCTATGATAAGGAGGTCGTATACATCTAGGCTGAAAGATTCATTTGACGACCACGACACTGCTAGAGGCATGAGTACTTTGTTTTGTGGAAGGGACTTCCCGAGATTGAAGGGAGTTAGGAGCATGCCAGGGGACTTTGGCAATTCATATCCGAGATATACTAGTTTCATTCCAGATGAGTGATAAGGGCATCACTAGACCCGGTGGGGGAGGATCTCATGTACCGCGAGCCCATGATCGAGGTCACAATGCAAGAAGGAACCCATAACAACCTAGGTGGCGTTTTGGGCCTTGTTAGATCCTTACAAATTGGCCCATTTCATGGAGATGAAGATCCTTGCACAATTATGGCAAGAGAATCACTTGGTTAATGCATGATCATCTTGATTATTTCCATAATCTTTGTAATCTTCTTTCTAAGGCAAGTTATAAAGGGCATTGTATAGTTTGCTTAGTTAGAGAGATCTTGTAATTATGATTCCTTAGATTGAGGGATAGTATTCGATCTCGTTCGTCGATGTACTTAGATCTTATCTGTTCATTGAGGAGAGCCTCTACTATAAATTGAGGCATCTTCTCCTCATTTGCACTCACTTCTTCATTTTGAGAAATCACAAAGCATTCTCTCAAATTCTATTGTCTTGTTCTTCTGCTTGCTTTCTCTTTCAAAGTTCTTTTTCTTCCGTTGCTAATCTAAGCATCTCTGCTTGGATTGTTTACAAACTAACTTAGCCGCATTCCTTGAAGGAGCGACTAAGGCCACACATTCGAGGCATTTGAAGTTCCAAGGGCATGAGATTTTGTTGAGTTTCTTGATTATTGTAAGTTATAAGAAATGGTCTTATGATTATAAGAAGCTGCTTTATTGAGTCTCATGACTATTGAAAGTTATAAAATTGTCACTCGAGTATCCATATGTTTCAAACTAATCTTTTTTCGTTAAAAAATTGGCGGTCATCTGAGTTGGACATTAAGTTGTTGATTGAGATATAATAAAATGCGATATCAAAATCCTGTGAGTTGCATTTTATGGATAGACTCTTTGTATACATTATGTCATCGAATCAATGCTTGAAACATTATGTCGCCGAGTTAATGCTTGAAAGGAACGGTGATGCTAGTAGATATCATTAAAACATGATTTTATCATATCTCAGTCAACATGTTAATGTTCAACTCAAATGGTCATCAAATTTTTCGTGAAAAAGTGGAACATATGAATAGTCATATGACAATTTTATAGCTTTTAATAATCGAGATATTCAACAAAATAACATCTTATAATTGAGAATTATTTTGTAACTTTTAATAGATATGAGATTCAACAAAGTAATATCCTATAATATATTTATAATCTAAGAATTTTAGAAACATCTCGATCAAGTAGGTTAAGAAGGATGGAAGGTGATGAATCAAAGAATAAAACATGAGAAGTATATGATCTAGCCATTTTGGTAAATGTGTCCTCAATCATGTTACATTCACGGGATATTCAAATAATTTAATCACCCAACACCTCTCTCGCAATCGATGAATGGCACAGACAAGAAAGAATAGACTCGTGTAAGGGGTGTTTAATGAGTTAAAACTTTCATATTAACTTGATTTAAATTCGCGTTTGAATAAAAAATTAACAAATTAAATAAAGTAACAAAATCTTTAACAAGTACAAATCGATCATTACTCAACTCACGATTAACTCGTTTGATAAACACCCCTACTCATGTGAGATTCAACATATTCTAGTAATGTTGCCGCAACATAAGTTTTGGACTTGTAATAATTCGATGCCCATGAACTAGACAAACTTCAAACCCTCAAATACTCTAGAATTCCGTCTGCAATGTATTAATAATGCCTACAGATTTTAATCCTTCTTTATTCTCATTTTTAGTGTTTTTTCTAGAAGGGGAGTTTGTTCTATATCAAGGAAAACGTACAAAACGAGATAAGATATGAGCCTCGTTAAAAATATCTCTAAACTTAAGTGGAAGAAAAATAGTACGCCATGTAAGTATCAGTGAGTATCAGTGAGAGGATTGTCAGATTAGTCATTATCAATGACAAACAATCTAACACACCATAGAACCAAAATAAATCCACCAAAGGGGAAAAGTAAAGCTCCCTGGTGATAGAAACAGAAACTATGAAGGCTGCTGCCATTACTCATAATTATCAACATTAACCCTTCATTCAGCTCCACCAAAGAACGCACCAACAAGCCTGCACTCGGCTAATCAAAACTCGCACAAAGATACAAATACTCCAAAATAAGAATGTCTGTTACACAGAACCCTGGAACTGATAAGATCAACAAATGACCAAAAATCACAAACTGACACCACAACCACGCTGGTTCATCATTCCCATAAAAACTTCATTCAATAAAACTTCACAACAGACCTTCTATCATAACGCAACCCTTCAGCTCAACGTGCACCACCTAATAAAATCAGAGATATAATTTGTAGAACAATACGCCAACTATAAGAAAGAAGATAGATAAACATCCAAGCCCTTCTCGTAAAGCCCGAATCTAGACTTAGGCAGAGAAGGTACAACTGAACCAGCACATTGGTTGGACATCAAGCCAGGGAACCAAACTTCCAATCAATACTACGACATTAGGCACCAACATGCTCCTCCAAAAGCAGACCATAAACAGCAGTAGCCAAGCTCAAAAAGCACAAAAACCGGACAGACTTGTACAGTGCCCCTTGAACCCCAAAGCCTCAAAATCTTACTTATCTAGGCACATTGACAGCGTTGAGGAACCCAACCTCAATATAGCCAGTTCAAAAAATGCAATTATCGCTGAAACTTTTGTTGTTGAACAAAGCTCCGACAACACCAAATAGACCATATTATGGCAAAAAAAAAAAAAAAACCCATTGTCCACACTGGTTTAGTGGAAGCTTTAATTGATTGGCTCTCCTACAACATAATAAAATCTCGAACATTGCCTAGATCCACAATGTTGATTCTCCATATCCGACAATTTTCGCCAAATCCTTCACACCTACGAGCAGTGGCAGAAATGGTTCCTTTAACCAAAACAATAATTTTGGTTAATTCTTCATTAGGTAAAAAGTATCCAATTGTTCATAATGTGAAATCTCTAGAAATACCATGTAAACTTACTAGGTTAATCACAATTCAAAACAACTAAAAAATTATTCAAAGTTTTTTCTCTCATCTAGTTTTTTTTAATTGATAGATGAAGACAAGGAATAATTCGTGATCTCTGTAATAGTGCAATTGTAGTTGATCATCTGGTTGTTGTATCTTGGGAGATAGACAACCAATGATCTCAAGTACCATGGAGTGGTCGAAAATATGTCTTAAGCAAACCATGTAGCAGCATGCCTCAACTCGTTTCTAATCAGTTGTTCCATCAAAACGTGTATTTATTTCTATACCGTTCTTTTCGATTATTAATGAAATATTTTATTTTTGTTTTCTTTTCATCTCGGATTGTTATACTTCTAAAAATCTTAACACAAATTCTATCGTCTACCTTTTTTTGGAAAAATCTAAGATGATTCAAAAATCGTGGAGAAATCAAGAAAGCAAATAGATTCATTTTTGGGATTTATCCTACTGGTTTAACGAGTTTTCTTAAAGTGGACAAATCTATTTAATAGAAATTGTCGTTAAAGTAACATTGGTTACTTATTTTGTTTCAAAATATTGATTTTATTTGATAACAAAATTATTCTGAAACAAAATTGAGAATAAAGAATAAATGTGATTCTTTGCTTAGAATTGTTTTCCATAGGTGGTTGTTGTAGTGGGGCAATTAAAGAATTGATATGATTCTTTTTTATGTTGTGGTATTATTTGGTAATATCATTGTGATAAAATTTGACATACAAAAATGCATGTAACCATTAATCATGATATTGTTGCTATGGTATTATTACCATATCATTTTTTGCCTTTTCATATGAAATATTAAATATGACATGAATAAAGAATATTTTTGGTATTTATAATTATTATCAAATGTTATATTAATTATTGATTGTATTTTGGAAACACTATAATTTTTATTATCTTACTAATAATTTCTTTTGAGAAATTTTGTAGATACAAACGGATGCAGAGTTTAATTCAAGGTTTTTAATTATTGGGTTGCCAAAAATAAAATCAAAGGATTAGTTCATTTTGATTACTTGGTTGCAGAAATTAAAAATCAAAGGATTAGTTCATTTAGATTATTGGATTGCAAAAATTATAATTAAAGGATTTGTTCATTTCGATTGTTGGATTGCAAAAATAAAATATGTTTTGGGTTTTAGTGCTATTAAACCCGTCATTTAATAGAATATATAAACTTAAAAAATGAGAGAGAAATAAATCATTGGATTTATTTCATCATTAGAATCTTGCGTAGATTCTAACTTCATAAGAAAAATAAATCGTTTAATTTATTTTCTTGAGAATATTAAATGATTCTAACTTTATAAGTAAACT
Organism: Hibiscus syriacus; assembly: GCF_006381635.1. Classification (NCBI taxonomy): domain Eukaryota; kingdom Viridiplantae; phylum Streptophyta; class Magnoliopsida; order Malvales; family Malvaceae; genus Hibiscus; species Hibiscus syriacus. The sequence continues at coordinate 54,862 of NW_024063269.1, forward strand.
AAGTAGTTGAGCTTATTTTCTTGAGAATCTTAAATGATTCTAACTTTGTACGTAAAATAAATATTTGGATTTATTTACTTAAGAATCTTGAATAAAGAGATAAATTATTGAATTTATTTTCTTAGAAATCTTAAATGATTCAAGTTTTTAAAAGGAAATAAATCAGTGAATTTATTTTCCTGTTTTATAAAATGAAATAAATTGTTGGATGTATTTTCCTATTTAGTAAAAGAAAATAAATCATTGAATTTATTTTCATAAGAATCTTATATGATTCTGTTTTGTAAAAGGAAATAAATTGTTAGATTTTATTTTTTTTTGTTTTGTAAAAGGAAATAATTCGTTGAATTTATTTTTCTATTTTGTAAAAGAAAATAAATTATTAAATTTATTTTTCTAAGAATCTTACATAATTCTAGTTTGTACAAGAAAAATAAATCATTGGATTTATTTTTCTATTTCGTAAAAGAAAAATAAACCATTGGATTTTGTTTTCCTATTTTATAAAATAAAATAACTCGTTCAATTTATTTCCTTGATAATCTTATATGATTCTTAGTTGTAAAAGGAAATAAATCGTTAGATTTATTTCCCTATGTTTTAAAAGAAAATAAATCGTTGAATTTATTTTTCTTGGAAATTAAGTATTATTATACTTAAAAAAAGGAAAATAAACTATTTTCTTGAGATTCTATTTTGTAAGAAAGAAATAAATCGTCAAATATTTTTTTTTTTGAAAATCTTGATATATTTGTAAAGTGAGATCTTGAAAGTAAATTTACTTTGGGAATTTAATTTCTGTCGTTTTAATGAGTTTATTTAATATACTTTTACAAACAAAAAAATATATTTTATTACCCTTATTGGTGATAGCAAAAGTATTGTTATATATTTGCTAAAGAGCAAAAGTAAAGCTATAGAGAAATTTATTCTCTATAAGCTGAAAGTTGAAAACCAACTTAATAAAAATATTAAGATGGTAATAAGTGATTGTGGTGGTGAATAAATTATAGATGAAGTGACACCCTCCTGAATTAAATTGAGTAGAAAACGAAAGAATAAAATCTTAAAAGGAAATGATGAACGCAATGTTGTGAAGTTCTGGGTTATCACAGAACATGTAGGAGAAGATGTTTTTCAGCTAGTTACCTTTTAAATAAGGTTCTCCAAAAAAAGGACAAGACACTATATAATTTATGGAAATGTAGAAAATCTTTCTACAATTACTTAAAAATGTGATATTGATTTCATTATAGAAGGAAATGAAAACAAAATTGCAAATGTGGATTAAATTTACTATGTAGATTATAGCAAGACATATCGATATCGTGTGTATGAATCAAAGAACTCTAAGATTCATAGGAACACAATAACGAAATCAAAGGATGTATCATTCTTTGAAAACATATAAAGATAAGTTTAGATGTTTAACAAGAGCTTGAATATCACACGAGATCATCTGTCATAGCCTACGAGTTTTTAAAGAGAGAAGTCATCATCACCATTTCTAGACATTTAAGTACGCTTGACACTCTATAGGCATGTACGCCATTGACACCTAACGACTCTAACCCGCATGTCCTATGACAGACTGAACCTGGCGCTATGATACCACTAAACGTAACACCCTAATCCAATACGACCCAAAATCTAAAGGATTAGAATGTTATACATAACCACTTAAGTGGATAATCAATTTTTTTAAATTTAACCAAAATAACATCTGATCAAGATAAAGATACCAAAATATAATACAACTATAAAATATAAGTATTTAGATATGGGGGAGCTCCCAACAATAGTACCAAAAATACTTAAGTATAAAATAGTACCAACAATACATGCCCTTTACAATACTCGAGACATACTTTGATGAAAGATCGAGTCTAGAAGTCCTGAATCTAGTGATGAGCTCCTTGACTGACACCTAAGAACCTGCATATGGAAACACATTCCATTCACTGAGTTAACAAGCTCAATGCCACACAAATATCCCTACTATACTACATGCATCCAACATGTAAGCTTGGTACTAGTATGGTTATGAACATTTGCATACACAATCAACACAAAAAAAGTAAGCATCAACATCTCCCTATGCCTCAGGCTAGGTCCGAGCCACATAGCATTGTTACCTTGCTTAGCTAGTATACTCTTTTAAAGTACTCAAGACGTGTTCGAGTCACTTAACATCATCAAAACATCCAATTAGCATTTAAAGATCCCAAGCACTGGATTGATATATCCAGATAATCCCCTACTCAATTATACCAACGTCGTACATAATTAACTCGGGTGTCCTTAATGTTTTCCCAAGCTTCAAGTAAGGCAAAAGTCTTGTGGAATCTTGCCTCATAAAGATCTTATGTTATCACACAATTATTAAAGTTTTCACTTGTAAGCCTATTGTAAGGTTTTCCCCGACCTAAGACTCATTTTTAATCATTCCAATTCAAGCTAAACTTATAGCCCAAAAATTCACAAGAATATCAATACTTTACCTCCCAGGGTATCGATATTTACCTGAGTATCGATACCAATTTTACCTTCAATGTTTTAAAAATGCCTCTGTAATGATACCCTCATATGGGAGTATCGATACTTACATGAGTACCGATACCAAAATGGCCTACTGGGATCTCATCAAGTCCATGAGTAGCGATACCAGGCAACGAGTATCGATACTACCTGAGAAGTATCGATACTCCATGATGGGGTATCAATACTCTCCTCACAAACCCTTTGAATTTTACCCATCCACGACGAACAATATCGGTATTGTTCTTACAGTACTGGTACCCTATACCTAGAAAACTCTGTTTCACTCGTCTAAAAGTTTTCAAAAAAATCCTAAACTATCCCCAAGACCCCTAAATGATTTTTAAAGCTTATTTAGTACTTAATGGTCATAAAAGGACTTCACTTTACACATGAATAACAATAAATTCCCATATTTATGTTTTGAACCCCTAAGTGCACACAAAGGACTCATACACACATACAAGCATCAAAACTACACATGCTAATCTACAAGAAATAAGGAAAGGTTAGGAGCATGTTATCTTACACATAAGAGTTGTAAGAATAACCTCAAGCTCACCCAAGCACTTCTTTCTCTTTGCCTTTCACCCTTAAGCTTTCCCCCCACTTCTCTCACTATCCTAAAGCAATCAAATGGATTACTAACTTACTTGAAGGCTAATACAAAATGTGATTCTAAGATCTATGTGATGGATTTAGAACACCCAATAGCTCTAGAATCCCAAAACCCTCTTAAAACCCAACTATGGCCAAACTCAAGGTTGGGGGCTTAAAATGAAGCTTAGAGCATGGGGATTTCCAAAATTATGTCTAGAATTTCAAACTTGAAATGGAAGACAATAAAGTTTTCTTTTTTTCTCAATTTACCAATGGAGCAAGGGGAAACTTTGAAATAGATAAGAAGATAAGAGTAGGGTGAAAATGAGAAACACTCACAACCCTTTTTTTATATTTCTTCCCCGGGTGACTTCACTAAACATAAATGTTTTAAGCCTTTTAAACTCTTTAGGAGTAAATTTCTCTTTTGGCCCTCCCTTATCTATCCTAATTCCAAAGATATCACTTGCCAACACTTAGTGGGCTTAACCCGGTCCAAACTACTCCATAATTGAACATAGTTTCTCACAAGATTAATGGGTTTATTTATTTCTCTCTCGAGTTAACCCAAAACTTCTAACCCAGAAATCGGGGAGTTACAAGTCTCCCCTCCTAAGAAGAAAATTATCCTTAAAATTTACCTAAGTAGAACATATATGGATATTGATGTTACATAACCTCATCGGTCTCCCAAGTTGCTTCCTCGGTCTCATGGTTCCTCCACAAGACCTTCACTAACAAAATCCATTTATTTATTAATTCTTTGACCTCTTGATCCAAAATCCTTATCGGCTCTTCTTCATAGGTCATATATTAACTTAATTTTATTTGCAATAACAAAGGGACATAGGAAGGGTCGAAACGATATCTCCTACGCATCGACACATGGAAAACATTAAGAATGTGTTGAATCTTTGGCGTCTAGGCTAGTCGGTAGGCTGCAAGTCTGACTCTCTAAAGAATCCCATAAGGTCCAATGAAGCACAAAGTTAAATTCCCTTTGCACCTAAACCTAAACACCCTCTTCCAAGGTAACAACTTTAGAAAAACCTTTTTCGCCCACCTCAAACTTTATGTCCTTGCGTTTCAAGTTTGTGTACGATCATCAAGAATCAAAAGCTTCCTTTAGTTGACTCTGAATTAACCAGACTTCCACTTCAACTTTTCTAATTAGATTTGAAGCCAATACAAAGGCGTCCTACACTTCCTTCCATACTAGGCTTCATATGGAGCCATCTGATTACTCGAATGGTAACTTTTATTGTATGTAAACTTGACTAAAGAGAGGTGATCCCTCCAACTCCCATCGAGGTCTATCACTTTAAAATCTAAGTATATATTCCAAGATCTGATTTACATGCTCGGATTGTCCATTCGGTTTGTGGATGGAAAGTGGTACTAAATGTAGTCGGGTGCCCAATGTCTCTTAGAGAGCTTTTCAAAATCTAAATGTGAAACGTGGATCTCGATCAGAGATGATTAACATCGGGACTCCATGCAATCTCTATAACACCCCAAATATTAGGTCAGTGACTAAAGTGTAATGATTTAAAAGTTAGTGGTTTAATTTTGATAATTAGAAAAGTTCAAGGACTAATTTGGAAAATTTGTATATATGAATTATTATAAAATATTGAAGGTTGGAAGGGAAAAGTGGTCTTTTATCATGAAATGAATTAAAAATTCATTTATAGGGTTATTTAAGCATGCGAGAAATGAGGAAAAAAGAAAGGAGAATTATGGATACTCTTATCTTCTTTTCTTCCACCTTATGTATCCATGATTAAGGTAAGTTAATTTAAGTTGTTTCATTCCTTCATTTTTTTATTTGGTTTTAGGTCTTTTGGTAATATATAAGCTTAATAAAACTTAAAGATGAGTAGACATTAAGAGATGGATAAATTAATAGTGATTTAGTAAAATGGGTTTTTTAGGGAATCGTTAAGAAATGATGAATATTTGAATTCTAAAGGAATATTTGACTTGTCAAGGGTTTAATTAAGGGATTAAAAGTATCAAAAAGGATTAAGAACATATTTAAAGAAGTGATATGTTTTTTAGTCTTAAGAGTTATATGGATAAATTTAGATGTCTAAAGGAGATTATTGTATATAAGTTAGTTGGGGTTAGTATAAGTAAGTTTAAAGGCATGAATGGGATATAAAGTAGGAGATTTAAGTGAAGATGGGTAAATTTTCAAAATAAAACCGAAGAATTTTGGGTAAGGGTATCGGTATTGGAAGAACAGTACTGATACTATAAGGTTAAAGTTAAAGAATTTTGTATGAACTGATGATCAGTATCGATACTAATTGAATTAGTATCGGTATTGATGTAGAGGTATCGATACCAAGAGGACGATATAGATACTGTAGTTGAAAAAGGATTTCTAGAATGCTAAAATGATAGTGGTACTAAAGTGGGTATTTGTACCATAAAAGAGAAGTATTGGTACTATAGGCAGAGTATCGATACTAGTTAGTCTGAAATGTTAAATTAAGTGTTTTATTTTGTTTAGGTAAAGATTAATTGGGTAGGTGTAATTGAGCTCTGACATTCATGGGTCATATTAATGTGTAGATTTGATCGGAAGCAAGTGTTGAACGAATGGACGTGCATAGTTAGTAAGCTAGAGTGAAAGAGAGGTTGTTTAGGGCTTAAGTAAGGCAAAGGTGAGTGCTATTTATTTAAATAATTTATGATGGGAGGAAGGCTTGTGATGAGCCAACCTAAATTTTTTTTTTAAATAAAATGAAATGACATGAGTTTATGTGAAGATTTTGTATATGAGTATGATTCCTATAAGTAAATGAATAAGTGGAATAATGATATATAATATGAAATACGTGAATCAATATGAATATATGTTATGTGATTAAAGGAAAATTTTGAAGAATGCTATGAGAAATGAAATACTTTAAGTAAATTTTTGAATATGAATAAATAAGAAAATTTGATAATGCTATGTGACAAAGATCTACGTGAAGTATATGTGAATATGTGATAAGTGCATATGTTTTATAGAAAATAAATGATGTGAAGAAAAATGTTCCAGTGAAAAATGTGATCTACGAGAAAGTAAACTACGAGAATGTACTCTATGTGAATAAGATACACTTTAATTAGTGAAACTCAAAATAATTATAAGTTTAAGCCCAAGGTATATATATGAGAATTAGAGGTATAGTTGGCATGCTAAGAGTCGAGGGTTCTACGCGGTCCTTCGGGATAATCTATATGGTCATTCGGGACATTTCTACGTGGTCCTTCGGGACAAACCTATGTGGCACTTCGGTGCAATTCTATGTGGCACTTAGGTGCAAATTATGTGAGATGTGGTGACAACATTAGTGTACAACCTCAATGTACTCACATACCTTGAGTTCTCAATATTATACGTTGGGCCGATTAAACAAATGGATATTAAATGAAAAGTGTATAAGTTATATGTAGTTTTTATATGAAATTTAAAAATGATTATAAAAGTGTACATTGTTTAAAAGTCTATATTGTTATTGACATGAAAGGTATAATGAAGAATGAAATGAGTATAAATTTATCAGTGTTTAATAAGAGATGTTATAAGTTATAAGACTTGTGTGTTTGTAATTTTAAACTTTCTTTTATAAATTTATACAAATTTTTTATTGTTTCATATTATTCATAATGCCTCACTAAGTCAATGACTTAGTGTGTGAGTGTTTTCACACGTAGGTTCAAGAGTATGCGAGATGTAAGCAGACTAAACAAGGGTAGGACAACATATCTTTGTAGATTTTTAGATTAGATAAATGTGATTTTGTATGTGATAGTGTCATAAGAAAGTTGTTGGCATATACCAACAAAGTAAAGTGTAGATGCTTTAATATATATTTTAACTATGATTTATTAAGTTTTATGTTCCTTTTCATGTTTTAATTGTATTTTAAAAAGAGTTAAAGAGTTTGAAAAGTCAATGTGACACCTTGGATTTGTATCTGGGTCGGATATGGGTTGGGGTGTTACAATCTCACTATCTACTGAATGTATAGTCTAGCCAACCTTTAAAGGGTGAAATCTATTTGAAGCAATATAAAATGAGAAGACTTGGCTAATCAGTTGACCACTACCCAGATTGCATCGTGTTTCCTTCGTATCATTAATAACCCAGTCACAAAATCCATGGTCACCCTATCTCACTTCTATTACGGGATCTGGATAGGATAAAGTAATCTTGATGGAACCTAGTGTTCCACTTTGGCTTGCTGACAAGCTAAACACCTAGACCTGAACTCAATTATTTCCTTTTTCATACCTGACCACTAATAATATTGACGAAGGTCTTGATACATCTTGTTTTCTCTTAGATGGATTGAAAACGGGCTACAATGCTCCTCACTAAGGATTTTGGTCCATAACTCTTTGCTCGATGAAACACACAAACATCTTTGAAAGTACAATACATCGTCATCCTTTAACTTAAACCCAAACTCCTCACAATAACGAGTCTATTCAACCTTATATAATAAGCAGTTGTTAGTCCTCTAAAGTTCCTTCACCCCCTAACCAACTCGAGTTCAACTTGTAACTTAGCTAGTAAAACACCATCGACAGTCAAACTAAAACTCACAAACAAGACCTAAAGATCAAACAATGTTTTTAGACTCAAGGTGTATGTCATCACATTCGCCTTTCCCGGATGGTAATTTATCACACATTCATAATTTTTAAGCAATTCCACTCAACGTCACTACGTCATATTCAACTTCTTTTGTGTGAGTAAATACTTTAACTTTTGTGGTCGGTGAGGATATAACACTTCTCTCTGAAGAAGTAGTGTCTCCTAATCTTCAAGGCAAAGACCACGATTGCTAGTTCCAAGTCATGAGTGGGGTAGTTTCGCTCACATGGTTTCAGTTTTCAAGACGCATACACGACTAATTTACCCTATTGTATTAACACACATCCCAAACCATTCAGTGAAGCATCACTAAACATCGTATAGTCCTTACCTGGCTGCAATTGAGTCAACACTGATGCTTGAATCAAAATCTCCTTTAATCTCTTGAAACTCTACTAGCATTTGTCATCCCATAAAAACGGTACTCTTTTTTGTAGTAGCTTAGTCATCGGGCTGACAATCATAGCAAACCCTTTAACTAAACGATGGTAGTATCCAACGAGCCCTAGAAAGCTACACACCTCGGACACATTCTGCGGTGACTCCTACTCAAACATGGCTCGAATCTTTTGAGGGTCAACTCATATACCCGTGGTGTGGTGGACAACACACGATCCAAGAATGATACATCTGATAGCTAAAACTCACATTTACTAAAGTTGGTGTACAACTGTCACTCTCTGAACTTTTACAATACAATACGGAGGTGATAGTCACGCTCTTCCTTTGAACGTGAGTATACCGAGATGTTATCGATTAACACCACTACAAACTAGTCCAGATATTGGTGGAAGATCCTATTCATCAAGTCCATAATTCGACTAGGAAATGGTGTGACCGAAATGTATCACTAAGAACTCATAGTGGACATACTAGGTCCTAAGTGCAGTCTTCGCTATATCGGCCTCCTTAACCTTTAATTGGTATTAACTCAAACTCAAGTCAATCTTAGAGAAACCCTAGCTCCCTTAAGCTGGTTAAACAAGTTGTTGATCCTTAGAAGAGGATATTAATTCTTCACATTTATCTTGTTCAATTGAATATAATCAATGCACGCTCATTGACCCATCTTTCTTCTTTACAAACAACACCAGTGTTCCCCACGATGAGATGCTTGGTCAGATGAATTCTCGCTCTAGAAGTTCTTGCATTTATGCCTTAAGTTACTTTAATTCTATCGGCACCATGCGGTAGGGAGAAGTTGACACTAGAGCTGAACCTGACATAACCTTGATGCCAAACTCTAGTTTTCTATTGGGTGGTAAACCCGAAAACTCCTCTGGAAAAATATTAGGAAAGTATCTCAGTCCACAAATCTCCTTAAGCTCTAGACTTAAAACATAACTATCTACTACATGAGCTAAGAAACCCTTATAATATGCACTTAACAACTTGCTGGCCTTTAAGGCTGAAACAATCCTTGAGGTACAACTGAGCTCCTCGCTATCCATCATGATTTTGTTTCCATCAGACTTAAGAAGTTTAAGTTTTCTAGCTTTACACCTCAGACTCGCCGTCATGTTTGGATAACCAATCTATTCCGATAATTATATCAAACTCCTGACATGATAAATCCATCAAGTCATATAAAAAGGTTTATCCTCGAATCTCGACCGAGTACCTATGATGGACCTTATCCAATAACATATTTAGTCCTAAGGGACTTGAAACTCAAACCTTGAATTCCAAGTCCTCAGCTAGTATATCTATCTCTCGAATAAGAACATGATAATCATAGGAGTGAGTTGACTTGGGGTTTACCAAGGCAATAACAAGCATACAAAAAACTGTAAAGATACCTAAGATGATATCAACGACTTCATAATCCGTCTAAGCTTGTACTGTGTACTAACGGAAGGCAACCTTAGCCTCAAGACCGACTACAAATATAGCGGTACCAATGTTATACTATCTAGTGGTTGAACTACCACTTATCTAGAAAGATCCCCTACTACTCTACATAGTTTGAGTCGATCTCTGAACAGACGATGGTGCTACACTCCCTGACTCAGGGTAGTCTTTGATAAGACGCTCGAATGATCCACATCCATATCACGCCTGAGAGGCTCAATGACACTCCCTCAAGTGTCTCTTACTATAAAGCCTATAGGTTAAGGGTTGCATAGTCCGACTGATCCTCTAGTACTTATTAAAGAAGCTGAAGCTAATGTTCTCCTACGACTATCTGATCTCTATTTGCAGATTGAGCCCTTTCCCGACCTCTGGGACTAATAAGGTGAAGGTCTCCACGACCCTTGTGAGTCTCTGACCCTCTCGACTAGAGTTTAGGATGATCTAGCATGGTTTTCACGACATGGCATTTTAGTTGGATGCGGAAAAAATGATGCAACTAGTATACTCAATTGCTAGGCCTTTTAGAATAATTCTATTTCCATTCTCTAAAATCTTCTATTTGTTCAAGCTTTGTAGACTCCTTTAGTAGAGACAGTGCAGAAATATTGATCTAAAAACAAAAATTTTGAGTGTTTGTGTGAAGTCGACTATAATAGGCATTTCTCAACTTCCTTAGTTCATCTTTACCGAAACTCTTTATTCATTTAAACCTCGAAGTTTTCCATTTACTTGAATTTATTAACTTTAATTTCATTTGCCTTAATTCGACGTATCTAAAGGGTTCATCTTATCACAAAGTCTTTGACTTGACAATCACAGTGGAGCAAACATCGAATTGCCTTGTATCCGATCAATGTCATGGTTTGAAAGTAACCTACTCATAAATTCAGGGCTTTTAAGTTACCTCTATAACCAATTGATTTAATGGAATAGCTTAGCTTTATTACATATATACATATATATAATCACATTAACTTCCTAGGCATACAAATTTAATTTTTTAAGCTCATCGAGAAGAATCTATTATGGTTTGAGTGTCGTTGAAGGTCTTAAAATTTTATCCTTAGAATTCAATTCCCAAGCAACTGACCTAGACTAAATTTATCTATTCCACTATTCCATTTGTGAAGATTATAATCATCATTGAACATCCTCAATAAAAGCATAAATCAATCAGCTTTGCAACGTCATATTCAAGATGTTTCAAATATGAGGATCTTCATCCTAGCTTTCTTCATTTTATCATAATCAAACATGCTATGATCGGTCGAGTTACATTGGGGATTTTCATGGTTGATTAATTCTTAGAGGCAAAATAGCTTGCTTGGTGGGTTTGAAGCCTCCTAGGTGTAATGATCGATTGTGGATCCAAATGTGGCACTACACCCTCAAAGGTCTCCAAATATGAGGAAACACTTTCTTTGCCTTTTTTTCGATTTAGACTAGCCAATTTCTCAATAATCTGGTCTACCATGTTGGCTTGGTTTTGCAAAATATAGTTTGTAGCAGTCTTTTATGATTTCTCTAATTTGGATTTCCTATCTATTTTTATTTTATACATACTCTCTTTTATTTATTTCTTTAATTGCTTAAATTTTTCTTCCATCTTTAGTAACTTATTGCGTGGTCAGGACAAATGCCATGGAATTTTCCATGAATTAAATCCACAATTTCATGAATGGTGCATATGAAAAATGTTTAAATAAATACCATGCAGATGCAAAATTCAAAGATGCTAATGCTAATGCGAATGCAATGCAAAAGGTATCGATTCCAAATATGAATATCATAGAACAAGTTTCATTAGAGATAACAGTCTTCACTATTCAAGATAATCCATTTTCACATACATGTTTTAGCTTGTACGCTTGGTCCAAAGTAAGTCGATGTTTTTTCTCGGAGCTTCATCCTCGAAAACTATGACTCTCAAGTGTTTTACGACCACCCAAACTTGTGTAGAAGCTCTATTCAAAATATGAATCATCTCAGATGATGCCCTGTTGTGTTGGAGTTGTGTATTAGGTCTTGATGATTAAAGGTGTAACATTTTTAGGCAAGATTCTGTAGTTGAATCGTTGTTCGGATCAAGTGGTCACCTCTCAAATCTTGGATGTTGTTCTATCGATCAACTTGATGTCTGATCTTCAAGCGAAGTTCCTCTTTGTTTCTTTTAAGCTTTGATTAGCCAACAATGTATGTCTGTGTATGCGACTACTTGATTGATAAACTTTTTCTCTATTTATGAAAATTTTCTAATTAGATAGTCATCTACATATCAACACCTTCATGTTATGCTATGGTGATGATGCAATGCAAAAAGGTTAAAAATGACCCCAAAAAATAAGAAAATTGAATTAATACATGTAAAATAATCGATAAATATAAAAAAGTTATTCAAAGACGAATATAACATATACCCCGTTATGATATCTACCCAAATATACTTTTGTTAAAATAACAATCCTACCCAGACATGCTTTCTACCCGACATGATTTATTTAACAAAATAATCCTAACTACATGGTATCTAGTTCATATGCTCTCATTTGGAAAGAAATTTATTCTATGTGCAAAGATTAAAGAAATTTATTCTATGTAGCAAAGAAATTTATTCACAAGCAACTACAGTAGTCATTAAAATGTGAAGAAATAAAATGAAGAGGCCAAACTAAAAAAATAGAAATAAATATGTACAAAAGGAAACAGGGGATGAAAATCGGCTTCTAAAATATATTAGGGGCTAAAAGTAAAAATAATAAAAATACAGGGACCACTATGTACATTATCACATAAAGCAAGGATTAGATCGCAACCAACAGAGATGATAAGGACTAACATGAGAATAAACCCTAATATCATATGCAACTAATAAAAACAAAATCTAAAATGAGCAGGGGTAAAAAGTAAATATAAATAAATTACAAGGTTTGAAATGTAAATAATCCACTTCATTTAGTGACTAAATTAAGAGAATTACACACTTAAGAGGACCTAGAATGTTATTTTCCCCTACTCACAAAACGCGCGGCTCCTAGGTACTTAAAATGGTGTCGTTTTGGGCTAGGTTTAAATACCCCTTCAATTTTTTTTTTGAGTTTTCACTTTTGTTTCAAAGAAAAAGATTGAGAGAATTTGCAAACTTTCTCAACTTCCAATCGCTGAGGAAAATGATCATCATTCACCGGTGACTATTCATGGCGGTTCACGGTGGCTGGAGTGAATAACAATTTTCCAAAATTTTTCCAGTTATTCTCTCTACCCAAATCTAAGGTTCCATTTACCCATGTCTCAACCCAAACATTTAGATCTAGACTTATATCTTACGAAAATTCTGAAATTCGATGTCCTTTCAACTTTTCGATGAGCTTTGAACCTGGTAAGATCTATTTTTTTGGTTTCGAATCTCTTCTTCTCTCGATTTTCCCTTATTTTTATTGTTCGAACTCTCCCTTTTTTCGAATTCTCTCCCTTTTTATGGTTACTTGTTGCATGTTATATTTTTGTGGGTTGATTTGGTAGCCTTTTTTATATTACGACTGAGAGTGATGATTACTCTATTTTTTATTGAATCCCCTTCCTTTTTTATTGCTTGCCGAGATGATGATGATGGGATAGTTGAAATAGCAGCGTTAGTGAATGTCTGAATTCAGTGGCAGAGGAGGCGACGATAGGACAAGGTTGATCTAGGTGGTGACAACAGGTCTAGGGTTCCAAAAACCCTAGTTATCTTCTCATCTGGACAGTTGGATCAAGCACAAATCCAACGGTTGGGAGTAAGGCGGCGGCTGGGGAATATGACAAAACCCTAGTTATGTTGATGGGTTGTCATGTGGGCATCTTTTTGTGTTGGGTCTACTTTTGTAATATTTGAACTCTGAGTTGTAACCTAAAAACAAAATAATAAAAAATAATATTATTATTAAAATAAAATAATAATAGTATCCCAAATTTTGTCTAATGACTAAAATGTAAGTTTTGAAAGTTTAGTAGCTAAAGTATAAACTTTGAAAAGTTTAGGGACCGAAATTATAATTTTTAAAAGTTATATATTTTAACCTGTAAATGTACAGTTTGGATTAAAACATAGATTTTAGTGGGAAATCAGATTTTGGTACGAGAATTGTGTTAAAAGCTATAAAGTAGTAAAGTTCGGTATTGAAATAGAATATTCGGATCGAATTAGAATTTTACGAAAATTTGAAGGATGTTATAAAATGGAAGGAAATATTATTTTAATATTTTAGATCAGAGAAATTTGGCTCAGAAATGTGCAATTTTTCAGATTTGACCGAAACTGTGGAATTTTGTGACTAAAATATAATTTTTGAAAATTGCGCATTGATTATGGCATATGGTTGTATATTAATGATGTATTGCACGATTTATTATTGTTGAAGTATATACTTAGCGTGTGATGATTTTCACGTGTAGGTAAACAACAGGAGTATAAGTAAGGAGTACTGAGCAACATCAAGCATCGAGGAGTATAATATAATATCAGTAAGACATCCTTTGATGTAATTATGACTTATTTAGTGGCATGTATTTATAAATGTTCTAGTTGCTTTATTAACTATTTTGGAAATTATTGTAATGGCTAAACTAAACTATTTTACTCTATTTCATCATGGATGATATTATTTAGTATTACTTTTATAAATGGACATATTTGATATTTAAATATTATAAAAAAATTTAAGTGATTTATAATTTTATATTTTCTATTATAAATATGAAGGAAAAATATTTCAAGCCAGTTTTGAATTGGGAAATGTTTTAAGTAAATCAGGTGACATCTATAACCTGTATTGGTAAAAGTATGCGGGTCGTATGTGTTACAGCAACAATTAAAACATGGAAAAAAATGAGTGTTTACACCTAATGTTACATTTTGATTCTAGTTTGATCATTCATCGTTAAAAATTTAACAGTGCTATTTTTGTGTCATCATGATGTAATGTTATGCAATATTGAAAAATAATTTAAAAATATCACGTTAACATCTTCGTCAAATTTTTTAATGATGGGTTATCAAAATAAAACTAAAACATAACCTTAGATATGATTTTGAAAAAAATTGAGTGACAAAAAACAGAAACTAAGTAATTAGTGGATGACCGAATAGGTAGGTTTCCCTAAAAATTAAGATAAAATAATAAAAGTTAGGGTAAATTTACACAAATTATCCTAACTATAGGCATTGTTTTGTTGAGTCATCGAATATTAAAAGTTACAAAACGATCCTCCAATTATAAGACATTATTTTGTTGAGTCCCCCGAATAAAAGTTACAAAATGATCGTCTAACTATTCATTTGTTTCAAACTAGTTCTTTTTTGTTTCAAATTAGTTCTTTTTTGTTTCAAATTTAACGACCGCTTGAGTTGAACATTAATTTTCTAACTGAGATATGATGAAATCATATTTTAATGATGTCTACTAGCACCATCGTTGCTTTCAAGCACTAGCTCGACATTATAATGTTTCAAGCATTGTCTTGACATCATAATGTAAACATAGAGTCGATCCATAAGATACAACTCAAACAATTATGTGATCAGATTTTATCATATTATATTCAACAAGTTAATAGATGA
The DNA here is from genome assembly GCF_006381635.1 of Hibiscus syriacus. Taxonomy (NCBI): domain Eukaryota; kingdom Viridiplantae; phylum Streptophyta; class Magnoliopsida; order Malvales; family Malvaceae; genus Hibiscus; species Hibiscus syriacus. The sequence continues at coordinate 70,110 of NW_024063269.1, forward strand.
TCACCATCTTTGTAACAAAAATGATGAGTTTGAAATATATGAATAGTTAAATAATCATTCTATAAATTTTAATAATCGAAAAATTTAACAAAATAATATGTTACAGTAAAAAAAAACTATTATTAATTTTTAATAATTAAATAATTTAATATCTTATAATCGGGACATTAATGTACTTACCTTATATTTATCATATTTTTAACCCACGTTTGTGAATATGTGATCATCTACTGACATAACCCCTCGCCCTGCCCTCTTTATTTGTGCTAAAATTGGGTTTCGCCTTCTGTTATCCGACCTCCCTCTTGCACAAAGTATCTTATAATCTTACGAATTGGAGCAAATCCCTAATTTCCCATTCTTCCCCAAACCCTACAACGAAAACCCAAATTCAGATTTTGCTGCTCTCTAATTCTTCTCAAATCAAAGACCCTTGTGTTTTGCATTTCCTCAACGTGCTACCTTCATATAGTTTTATTTTTAAAGTCAAATTGAGAAGATAATGGAAGGTATAGCACACCCAATACCCAGAACGGTAGAAGAGGTCTTCAATGACTTAAAGGGCAGACGCTCTGGCTTGATTAAGGCTCTCACCACTGGTTCCATTCCTTTATTTTTTTTTTTAAATTTGATTTTTTGAAATTACAAAGAAATTCAATTAATTTATCTGGGTTTTCTTATGGCAGATGTTGAGAAGTTCTTCCAACAGTGTGATCCTGGTAAGTTTACTTTTGCTCTACCCCCCGTATTTCATCATTTTGGTTGTTACAAAGGTGCGGCAGCGTTGACTACGCCTGTGTATTGGAACTGCTTATCATGTCTTCATTATGGTTACGTCCTTCATGGCTTCAGATATGCTTTTCAGTACTACTTGTCATGGCTTTAGATTTGCTTTCAATGAATGTACCTTAACTTGAACTAAGAGTGGAAATGTAATGTTCCATTCTCTTAATTTAGATGTGAAGATTACACTTTGACTTCAATATGCTCTGCTTTTCTATATTCTCCTTGATTACACATGATATCTGAGATGTGATTCTACCTTCTTAAATTTCAGTTCCAGGGAACAGTTTGGGTTCTGATTCTGTTTAATAAATCACAGCTGGAATGTGGTGCTGATAGCTATTTGATCAAATCAAATATTTATTTTTCTACCTGAATATGTTTATGTTTTACTAGAAAATTTTGAGGCTATCCTGATTCACTCTTTATGACATAAGACTTGATAATGTCTTTGATGTTTGTTATAAATTATCTCAGCTAGCTTATATCTTTAAAATTTCAGGGTATACATTTTTTTTTCCTGAATGTATTAAATTTATTTTCAGAGAAGGAGAACTTATGCCTATACGGACTTCCGAATGAGACATGGGAAGTTAACTTGCCTGTTGAGGAGGTGCCTCCTGAGCTTCCAGAGCCTGTGTTGGGCATAAACTTTGCTAGAGATGGAATGCAGGAAAAGGACTGGCTATCATTGGTTTCAGTTCACAGTGATTCATGGTTGCTTGCTGTTGCTTTCTATTTTGGTGCACGATTTGGGTTTGGCAAGAATGAGAGGTATGTTTGCTTTTTCTTTTACAAATATCGCTCATTGGGTCTCAGTTGACACAGCTTTCTTGCTGCAGTGTCATGGTTTATTTTTCATTTCATGCCAACTGCATTTTTCCCTCTGTCTACCATAATTAAATACTAGTTCTATGTTCTTCGGTTGACTATTGTTGGATCTTAGAATTCTAATTTAGAAAAAGTTCGCTTCAAATGAGTGTTAAAATTTAATTTGCAAGGTTACCATCTGATTGGTCAAACATTCAAAGCTCCAAGTGAATGGATGATGCAATGGTACATTAACAAAATTGTGGAAAGCCTGTTTGTTCTCATTTCTTTAATCTTTTTTTCTTTTTGTTTTGGAACTGGTAATAGATGGCTTTTGAGATATTCTGCTTTATTTTTAATTATATGGGGAAGTGACTGTCTATTTTGCTTTGTATAAATACATCTTGCTCAGTTTGAGAACACAGTTGGGGCCTTGTAAGGGAATTCTGGATGACAAAATGCTAAATGAGACGCTCTTCTCCCTTTTACTACTTGAATATTGTTTTGCAGTGTGGTCAAATTATGTGTCTTAGTGTCAGATAATAAAAAGCACCTCAGACCCTTTTGGGTGAGGCACATTTTGTCAGGCACACACTTAATGCATACAAGTACACATATTTTTACATTAGTTTTACCATAACTAGTAAGAGAACTCTCTACTTCATAATAGTTAATCATTCAATAACAAACATGGGATCATCAGGAAATCGTGTATTTCTGCCGAAAGAAAAAGTAAACCCTCTATGTTTTGTAGGATAAATTGGAGGACTCTTTACAGTTTATCAATCATATATCTTAACCTTATTTTCTATATATATACACAAACACAAGTGAAAGACTACAGACATGTACATATTGCTCTTTCACTCTGGTGGACACTTTCTTTTTCTCTTCACCCAGGGAAATATAAGGATTCGAACACCTAGAATGCATATTTTGCCCTTGACAACACTGCTATCATGCAATGCTAAATAAAGTCTATTGTAATGGTTACATGATATTGTTTTCCTATTAAAGAGAAATTATTTACTTGTATGTGTATGTTCAAATATAGCTAAGCTATTCTCAAACATAGCTCTGTGTTTGAAGTTAGCTCAATAAATGCACACACGAATATACATTGTTTAGGCTTGTCCATTAGGTTGGTGCTTGTGTTGTCAAGGCACACTTAGGCACAGTGAAAAATGAGGATTAGACTTCAGACATGCTCAGGCAGGGTGGGTTTAAAGGGGTGCTTACCTTTTGGCACTTTAGTGTGCCTAGGGCTTCAAAGCAAGGTTAGAAAAAGTGGCTTCATTGATACTATGCTGTTTTACTGATGCACGAATGAAGTCTATTTCTCTAAAATGAATTCAATATTTCTAATAAAAAAATATTCTTTATCAGTAATGCGAGTTTTATGAATCTGTTTATACTCATGTTAAAATTGAAATTGTTATTTTAAAAATAAAAATAAATTATGAAATTATTATTACTATCATAATTTTATGTTGTTTTAATTAAAAATACTTCAGTTAAGTTACATTTATTTTATTTCTTACTTACACCATAATTGTCAGTGTACATTTGACCTATATAGTTATTTATATGTATGCGCCTCTTCTTACTTGGGCAAATGCTTTTTTTTTGCGCCTTGTACCTCGAGTTTATATGGAGGTCTTAGCACCTTGAGTTTGCCTAGTGACCTTGACAACACCGGTTGGTTCTTGCTTTTTTATTTTTTTATTTTTGTAATAGAGAAGTGAAAGGCAAAAGAGTTAAAAATGAACTGAAAACAAGGGACAAATGAGAAGTGGAGAAAAGTAAACGACTAATCAAATTGAGCCTTAATGATTAATAGGACAGAAATTGCTTTAGGAGGGATATCTTGCACATGGATTTGTCTCAGAGATTTGGGATTTGAATTTTAAAGAAGTAAAACGAGTCCTTAATTCCATACTTGCGGTGGTCTGGTGGTGACAGTGAGGAAGTATAACCGAAAGATAGAACAGTAAGGGACAATACCAGTTCACTTGCTATCCCTTAAATGATATTTCCGTACTATCAACCAATAGCTCCTCGTTTTTCCTTATCCGGTGCAATCTTAGTTAGATACAGCTACTGGGGTTCCTGATTTTTTGTATTATTTTGCAGGAAAAGACTCTTCCAGATGATAAATGACCTTCCAACCATATTTGAAGTTGTCACAGGAAATGTCAAGCAACCGAAAGACCAATATGCCAATCACAATGGCAGCAGCAAAAGCAAATCAAGTGTTAAGGCGGTATTGATTGTTTTCTGTCTGTATTCCTTTTATATGCACCTCTCTTATTTAAATGTCACATTAATAACTTGCTGCCTGCAGTCTCGCCAATCCGAACCCCAGAGTAAGATAGTAAAGATGTCTCCGCCATCAAAGGACGAGGATGAGAGTGGGGAAGAAGACGAAAAGGATGATGAACAGGGTGCCTCCTGTGGTGCATGTGGGGATAGCTATGGCACCGATGAGTTCTGGATTTGCTGTGATATCTGCGAGAGATGGTTTCATGGAAAGTGCGTGAAGATTACGCCTGCAAAGGCCGAACATATCAAGCAGTATAAGTGCCCAAGTTGCACTAGCAAGAGGGCTAGAGTTTGAAAGTAGGTCCAAAACCGGAGTTATAACCAGTTGAGATGAAGCAGGTAAGGTTCATAGCTTTTGTTGTCACAGTTTGGAAGTAAAACAGAGTAGCCCTTTTAGTTGTTGACTGCAGATGGGATTTTAAGTTTTGCTACTCTTGGCATTTGCTATGTTTAATTTTATTGGAAATTGTGTTATAAACTGATGCTGGTGACTTGGAATATATATATATATATACATATATATGAGATAAGATCCACATATACAATGTAAAAACAATAAAAAAAAATACAAATTTGAGACCATTGGAGGAGTGTAGAATGATGGTTTAGATTATTTGTCTATTCACAAAAATCTCTTCATTTTTAAATTTTAATTGTGACCATCAATTTTCATTCATTCATTCATTCATTCATTCAATGGCTGTATGTTTTTTTACATTGTGTGATTAAATTTTACCTATACATGTGTGTGTGTGTTTGCAGTTTTGTAGTTTCATCTGTGTGCTTTATTTTGTAAAGTGAAGTAGTTGTGATGCATACCTTGCTTCGGCCGTTTCGATCATAAATGGGCACTAAGATAAGTAGTCGGTTGGAATAAACTCAATGTAAAGCAGTTGCTCAAGTATCCAATCCATAAGTAAGAAAAGGAGCTTTGCAACACTCTAAACATGATTCCAGATGATATGTGGCATGTTGCAATCTCTTAGAACGTGGCTCAAATTCTCCATTGGATAACCACACAGAGTTGGTAATTAATCTGTCACGCCAAAGTCCAAACCAACCAACCAAAAGTTGTTGTAAAAGTTTACGTCCGCCTCTCCACTGCTCACAAAGAAGCAAATGTAAGAGTGGTAAAAATCCCGTAATCTATCAACACTTGTTAACTCACTGGCTTTTGTTGAAGCACAAGTATTTCTATTTTCAGTTTTTTTCCCTTTTTGAACGGATTGTTATTTTCAGTCTTAATTTTTTATTGTTCCTCAAACACATTTTGATAGAATGAATCTTACATTAGAATAGTTATATCATATAAAATTTCTTTCTTATAAATTAAGAACGATGAGGTAGAATATAAAATAAGTTAATACTCATGAGTCATGAATTAAATTACGCTGTTAAATTAATAGTTATTATTTATAGAAGTTTTGGATTTAAACATCAACGTCGGTAGCAAAGGTGATTGGACGTTTATTGTCAAATAATTGAAAGTATATATAATAGTAATAGATACTACTTTATAATTACCTTGTTAAATAAAGTTGGAACATAAAGAAATACTTGTTTTTAAATAATTTTATTTTGGCACAGTGTAAACTTGCCACGCGAGCAATGGATTGAGATGCGGAGCTTGAATGGGCCTCGATCTATCTCAAGGATAAATCCTTCTTACATTTATCCTTAAATTAGTTAAAAACGCTTTTGTTTACTGCATTTGAGATGAAAGGAATAGAAGACAATTTCGGGTACAAACAGAGGCTGTCATGGGATTTTGCTTGCTATTGAAGAGATTGTAGATCTGCTACAGTGAACATTAAATCAGATAGAGCTGTTACAGATTATAGGACTAAAGAGGGCATACAGGAGAAACGAAGAATAAACAACAGAGTAATGAAAATCAAACAACATACGCATGGTTCTCCAAGAGACTCCAATAGCTATCACTTGGTTCTTCAAGGAAAGAACCTCTTTAAAAAAAAAGGTATAATAACATTTAGTCAAGCAGTTCATACCAACAATGGCGAAGTGCTATGCTTCTGTTGTCTTCAACCCAGCTGCAGTCCAATTCCCAGAAAACTTAATCCCTGAGAAAAGTGGGTTCATTTTGGGAGGAAACAAACAGAAAAAGAGTTCAAGTTTAGCAGCAGAAAAAATAAATAAAAAGATGATAGTCCAGTTGAGGTCGGCTCAGTGAGAGACGTTGGATCTTAGTGGATCAAGCTTGTTATCCTCCCACTGCCAAGAGAAGAAGGTCTTCGCTGCTCTGTGAAACCAGCCTCACGCAGTGCCCTTCGCTCTAGGAGCCACGACACCCACAGTTTTCACTGAGGTCCCATGACTCAACTCTTGGCTTGGAACGGGCAAGCTATGGCAAAGCCACGTGGGATCCGACTCAAGGAGCCAAACCCATGTTCCATAATCCTAGTGCCCCCACTCGGGTCACAAGCTCCCGTTACAAAGCTCGGCAATAGATTCAGTGGGTAGCAACATATATAAATGCCTAATACCTGCTCTTACTTATCCATGTGGGATTCTTTCTTTGAGATGCTTTTTCTATTTTATATAAATAAGTTAACTGATTACCAGCAAAAAAAAAAAAGGAAAAAAAAGACTTGAGTTGAGAACTTGATCAAAAATAATAATAAAAATATTCTTTTATATATTATTAATTAAATTTTGATAAAAAAATTATTTTAGCATGATCTACTATTAAATTTTATTTTGAATTAATATTATTAATTTGACAAATTAATATTTTATTTAATTATTTTTAATTTGGATGAAATGTGAAAATTTAATGTCATATTATATTAGATAAAATTTTCAATTAAAACTTTGAATTAAACGAAAGTCATTAAATCCTATTTAAATTCGAGAATCAAGTTTTATTGAAATCATGTTAAATTCAACTTTAAATCGGAAAAAAATAACTATTCGATGTCATCGTGGTAAATCCATCTCCGGCATCTCTATTTCTTAACGGATACAATGAAAAATTCACTTTTTGTTGGATGATTGGGAATAATAATAATAATAATAATTGTGAGAAAACTGGTTAAGTTTCAAAGGTTAAAGGCCCTCAAGAGGGGGATATATTGGTGTCACTGTGACTTTGCATTGTCTCTAATGTTCAAAATTTCACAATGTTGCACACCACTTCTCTAGTAGGATGACGAAAACCTATGGAGATAAAAGAGCTAAATATGAAAGGAAAGAGAAAAATAGTTCATATCGAATAAGCTTTCGAACTAATAAGTCGACCTTCCAACGATTTCCGGCCAACTTTCCTTTCATCTTCAACTGGATCACGAAAAGACTTACATGTACATGCATCACCTGTGGCTCGAATCGTCACCATAGTTGTAGGTTTGAAAGAAAACTGAGGTATATGATGACATAATCTACTTTACAAACGAATTAAATGTTTGGGGACTGTATTGCAAGTTTTAAAAGTTGGGGGACCTAAATGCAAGCTTCAGAAATGTTCAGTGACCATTACTATACTTTACCCTATTTTTAAACAATTAATTTTAAAAGTCAATAAATTTTTCAAAAATATATGAAATTTAGAATTTTTTAAATTATAAAATATTTTTTTTATCATCATCAACATCATTTTGTAAAAGAAATACTAGTTATAAAACTTTTATAAAAAATTAGTCATATTTTAAATTATTTACACTCAAAGTTTTCATATACTAGTTTATACGTATTGTGTAATTTCATGCAAAAATAAAAAATTGTCATGTTATAAAATAATTTACAAAAAAATATTTAAATATTTTAATACAATTTTTTTTACACACACAACAAATAAATAAAAAATTGACATTTTTATATAAAATTCATCTTAACATAAATTAATTATATATTTTGATATTATTTTAAAAAAAATTACGAAACTAACACTTAATTTTTACATGTTATCCGCAACTTTCATGCGTGCCGCATAAGATCAGGAAATAAATATATAAGGGTCTCTTACTGGAAAATAAAGTTGAATAGGGTGATTAATTGGGAAGTTCGCCCCCAAACTTCAGTCCCAATTCGCGAATAGCCAAATTTTAAATTAAAATCCTGAAAGAGTAGAGGAAATCATCAAAATCTCCGAGAGCAGAATTGGGAATTTTAGGGAAAAAGAAACCCTACAATGCAAGGAACAGATGAACTAAGCATAGATGAGCTGGCTTCAAATCTCTCTACGTATAAGGAACAGCTTCATCAGGTTTCAATTTTTTTTTCTTTGAATTTTCGATTTAATACTCGCAATTTGCTTTAATCCGCAACAAAAATGTTCTTCCGAATTAAACATATTACGACCCATGCTTTTGTTTGGACTAGATTCTTGTTTTGCGAATGAATAATTTGCGTTTAGGGTTTTGTTTTTATTACTACTATGTTAAAAGAGGCATTTCGTGATTAACCTTGCTTGCTGAAAAATTGGAAGAATTTCATGTGTTGTTGTTAATTTTATTCAACGGGACTTGCAAGGCCCGACTAATTAGCTTATTTTGGTAAAAATCAGGTTAGACATCTTCTGGCAGATGAACCTGGAAACGTTGAATATGTGGACATGGAAAAGGAACTCGCTGAGGTGATTCTATATTATGACCATTTTCTTTTTATTGTAGTTTTATCTTCTTTTCTTGTTTATTCATTACCATGTTTTGTCTTGTTATGGTTACAATATGATTATTCTTTCGAGTGAATCCAAGACTTACCAGCATAAAAAAGTGGTCTAAATACCAGTTTTAGATTGTGGGTGTTTTTTTAGACGTTAAGTATTTTGATAAGGTGATGAAAATATTATTTCTCTTCCTTCCCTCGTTTGAAGGAATCGACATGTTGCTCAAAGAAGCAACATCAATTAACTGCTAATGGTAATGGCACTGCTGGAGGTTTTTTTTCATTTCAGGGTTGAAAAGGTGAGGGTGGTTCATATATTAAAAGGGTTCACTGCGGCAGAATGTGAACTTTAGTGAGAAAAAGAAATTTCTGAAATGTATAGCTTTGGCAAGATGCCCATCACTTTGATATTGATTGCTTTGCAGGTGTGCTATGTGTTGTGATGGCCAGCCTGCTTCTCATTCACCTGATTTGCGATGTTCATCTTGAGATTCTAAGTTTGAGATATGATAAAATTCACCCTTTATTGTTTTACTAAATATATATGCTTGTGCTGAAACTTTGGCATGCAGGTGATTTCCCTGACAGAGGAACTGCTTGCAACTGCGAAGCAAAATGAGATTTCTGGATCAGATATTGGGTCTCAAACGAAGGTGATTAAATTGCGTAATGAATCATTGATTTACTTTTGTAGTTAGTTTTGTTTGTCAGAAGCAATGCTTTATTCACCAAGGCAAGCCTCTGAATTGAAATGGGAACTTTATTTGCTCTTTTACAATTTTCGTAAGTGTATACGTGTGGGATGTCACAGATTACTACCGAATTCTGTCACATAACCAGTGATGTCATATGAATGTATTTAATGCAATAAGTTCTTGGATGTCATATCATAACTGTGGAAACATAAGATTGTGTAGATGGGACAACTAATTGAAGCATATTTTTTTTAACTGGAATTGAACTTCCTAATCTCTAACCATTTCCTTGGTTTTAGTTCATTACTTACGTGCACTGGAAAATTCATTTTGGTATAGCAGGGAACCTGAATCACTCTTCAATTGTATATTCTTGCTGGTGCATGAGTTCTCTCTTTATTCATTTAATCACTGACATCTGATAAATGCTTTTCTTTTTTGTAGGGAACAGTGGAAACATATGATTTTGAAGATAAATTTCCTGTTGGCACGAAAGTTCAGGCTGTCTGGAGTGAAGATGGAGAGTGGTATGCTTAGAAACAAGGATATATATATTTATATTTTTTTTATTTTAGTCAGTAGTTTCTTCCCCTCCCATAACTTTTACCTAATTTTCTCTGTTGGAATTGTTTTATATTTAGGTATGATGCCACTATTGAGGCTATTACACCAAATGGGTATTATGTCACTTATGATGGATGGGGAAACAAGGAAGAGGTAGCATTGTAGTTGCCATGAGATTCTTACATAAATAGATATATAGCATTCCAATTATGTGTTCTTTATATAAAGAAAATTGATAATTCCATGTTGGCTTTATTGGCAGAAATTGTGATTTTGGAAGTCTAGAATGCATGTGCACACACACAAACGGGAAAACATCAAACATGCATTACTTGCACATCCTTACATTATTGCAATAGTTTCCCTAACAACAACATGAAATTTGAAATACTTGACTGATTTGACATTTTAGTAGAGAGGGAGAGGGGTTTCAGGTAGAGATGCAATAGACTTTGCCAAGCTGAAATTTACTGTGCCTCTAAATTGGCTCATTTTACTGAAACTAAGCTTTGAGCATACTTTCTAATCATGCTTGCAATGTGCCTTTGACTTCAGCTCTGTAGCAGTGCTTCACTTGGTTGGAACTAATTTGCATTTAACAAAGGAATCAAGTCAAAAATTTATTCTAGAAAACAAGATCCCCAAATTAATTAGAAACAATGTAACAGTAGTCGAGATTTGAAAAAAAAAAGTAGTTTGCTTGCATATAGACTAGAAAATGATGTGGAGATGAAAAGGTAAAACTTAAAAGATGTAAAATTGGCTTGGGATCCGGAAGAGATTGGGGAAATGGAGGGAAAAGAATGAGTGAGAAGTATCCACTAAGAAGGACGAGTTGTGCAAGGTAAAAATACCACCAAAACTATGATGATGTGTTTAGGTAAAGATATTAGTATAGAAAGGGAGAATGATAAAAAGAGAACAGACTAGTAAGAAGTTGGATGTGCTATTGAGAAAAGGAAGGAAGAAAGCCAAAGCTTGGAAGTTGAGGCTTTTTAAATGGAGTTCGAATACGTGATCCAATAATATTGAAGTATTCATTACGATAAAAGCAATTTTTTTAAAAATAAAAATAAAAATTGTTGTTGAACATAGTGAGTTGAACTAACCTATTTATTGATTAAACAAGCTTTATTAGTTAAATGTACATCAAGTTTTTCTCCTCCCCTAATGCTTGGCCTTGCTGTAAGAAAGAAGGATGTTTTAGAAGAGAAGCTTGTGGTATTCAAATTTTAGGTTAGTCTATTTATACTAGTTACAAATTTTGAAATAAGGACTTGCAAATATACTCTAACAGAAAACACTCACAAATTGCACTTTCCAACTTGTAATTTAAAAGTGTATATTCCCCCCCCCCCCCCCAACCATTTGTGAATTGTCAAATTTCTTTTGAGGCATTTGATTAGAATAAAGAAATTGGTTGCACTTCTATGGAGGATCTTAAAAAACTTGGAACAGACTCCAGAACCATTAAAAGGACTTGCAACAGATAATGGCATGCATTGGATTAGATTTTTTTAAAAGAAAGTAATGATAACATGTTTATCAGTGCATGATTTTTCAACTGAGTAACTTTAAAATAATCCTGTAAAATCTTTTGAAAACAAAGAAAATGGGAGGCTTAAGTTACTTGAACTTTGATCCCATAACTAGATGATTTGTCAATTTACACTAATAATCCACAGAGCTACACGTAGGTAATTACATGGTGAAACAGGGAGCCTTTTTAGTGAAACTCTGGGCAGTTCATATAGGAGGCTGAAGGGATTCTGAAAAAGAGCAGCAGCAAACTTTTGATGCAACAATAAGTGAAAAGCCCTTTATGTCTGATTTGCTGTTGGGCTTTTGACCTTTTCATCTCAGATGATTTTTGTTTGTTTGTTTTCTTCTTAGCTTAGCAAATAAATGGTTTGGTTAATTTAACATTCAAATGGGTAAACATAATAATAAGCTTTTAGCAGTGTCTCCATGGTTCATTTGATCCAAGTTTTCTTCCCTGAATTTTTTTTGCGTCTAAGTTATGTGATGAAATTGGCATTTTTTGACCGCAACGGCACAACTTATGTTTTCTGCTATTTGTCAATACAATTATGTACCTTCTTTTACCATGTGCAACTTCAATCCCAGGTGGATCCTGCCAATGTAAGGGCGATCGAATTCAATGCTTTGCTGGAAGCTGAGAAGGTTGCTGAAGCTACAAAACAAGCTATCAAACGTAAGATTGCACAGGCTGCTTCTGTTGACTTCCAATCTCGGATTCTACCAGCAAAGCTTAAAATAGCTTCTGATGACCCTGAGGATGTGGTAAGATACTCTAAGCTGCTTCCATACGACTCTTAGATTTTGCAGAGGGGAATCTGAACTTCAGTCTATTTTCATGTTTAACAACTTTTGATGTTCCTATAAATGTCTTTTTACATGCAAGTTTATGTATAATGGTACTTGGTGATCCTGTATGGATTGATTTTAAACTAATGGGTTACATCCTAAAGAGGAGGTATATAGTTGACACTCTTGAAAGTTCTAGAGCTAGTAATGCATCTACTTGTGATTTCAAATGCTGCATTTTTCAATCAAACCCTATACCTACCACCTTTTATTGAAAATTTGGAAGAAGTTTATTTTCTACTGACTTGATGGTTTCTTGCCTGTGGTTCATAGAAAGCTGCCAAAAAGAAGAAGATACATGCTTTCAAGTCAAAGGTGCGATTTGAACAACTTGAAGTGGCACAAAATAAGCGGCAGAATGCATGGCAGCAGTTTCAGACGACCAAAGGCAAGACTAAAAAGGTCTGTATAGCAAGCATTTTATAGTATACCATCAAATCCTTCTTAAGGGAGGTTTTTGCCTGCCAAGGATGGCCCGTTTTCTTTTGTAATGTGTCCCTTTGGTAGTGTTTGAATACATCAGTTATTATCATATTGGTGAGAGTTTGATTTTCTTGGCGGTGTTAACTTTCCGGAAAATGGCATAAATGTATCAGATAATGTGTTGGTGAACATTATAGCTCTTTTAGGCTGCCCTTTACAAGTTTTTTCTTGTATGCTGATAACCAAGAACAAATTATTTAATAAGAATCGACTCTGATATATACTAATTCCATTGACAGGTTGGTTTCTTCTCGGGGCGTAAGCGTGAGAGTATATTCAAGTCACCGGATGATCCTCAGGGCAAGGTTGGTGTGACAGGAAGTGGGAAGGGGTTGACAGATTTCCAGAAAAGAGAAAAGCATTTGCATCTCAAGGGTGGTAATGTTGAGATAAGTGATGACTAGGCAGATAGAGTTAACCTTAAAAACTTGGAGTTTGAAAAAGTTCCCAATTAGGGACTGTCGTAGACATGAACTTCCCATCACTCTTGCCAGTGTTTGGTGCTTGCAACTTGTTAATTATACTAAATTTCTTTGCTTCCTTTTTCCTTAAGAGATCTCACAATAACTGTTACTGTAATTTTCTGTTTCTGCCTTGTGCGTTTGATTGTTTTCTTGATATCTTTGTTTAGAGGGAGAAAGAGAAAAGGTAGGGATGGTATATTTGTTTATTTGAAATACTAGAATCGTGGGTTCATGTAGCTGAAATTGGATTCCAAAACTATACTGTGCAGTGTGCAACCCGTTTCCTATCATTAATTTTGTACTAAAATAGAATCTTTTCATTAGTTTTGTACTAAAAAGAATATTGTCAGTATTACCAATAAAAGGTTGGGTTTTCTTATTACTAAAAAAAAGATTGGGTAAACAACGCTTTTGGTAATTGAAGTTTATTGTTTTATTTTATTTACCGTACTTTTAATTTTCTGAATTACTTATTGAATTTTATAGATTGAATTTTTTGTTTCTTGACCATTTTCTCTTTAACCGGTTGAAGAGATGGTTTATTTTAGGTTTAAGAGTCAAAGGTGCTTTTGCAGTAGATTAAATTTATCAATTTTGTCTTTATAATATTTTTGCATCAATTTTACCCTCATTGTTTAGTTGCATTATTTTATACTGTTTGACTGTATTAACAAATGAAACTGTTAATTTCTGTGCTGACGAGTTTACTTGATGATGTGGTAATTACAAAAAAAATAATTATATAATTTTAATTTGAAGTAACCAGATGACGTGGTAATAACGAAAAAAATAAATATATAATTTTAATTTGAAGTAAACTATGATATGAAATTCAACTAAAAATCCTTAATTTTTTTAATCCCTAAAAACGAAGAGAATAAACAAATTCTAAAAATAAACCTAAATCCAAAATCACAATTCAATACTATCTCATAATCAGATTACTACCCAAAAATCCACGATTGAATACATTCTGAAGATTAAATATATGCAAAAAATCGAAAACCAAGTGAGAAAAAGTAGATTATCGAAAAATTGAGAGAGAAAGTTTTAGGATTGAGTGAGCAAACAATAATTAGTAAGTTTTAAGATTTTAAGTAGTATTTCATTGTTTAGGGTTATTCGTTTCTTGATTTGATACAATTTTATATGTTCAAAATTTTTAATCGAACACCCACACATTTTTTTAATCTTATTTTGGTTATATACACTTTCACACAATTTTCTATGCCCGTGTGTTTTTTTCTTTCTTTTTCCTGTCATGATCCCATGCTTTGATCGAAAAATGAATTAGATTCCTGTCATGGTCCTCATGCTTTTTTATTTGAAAAATACAATCATTCTCTGATTTTATTTGTTTACTAATTTAATTTGAATGATTAAAACTTTATGCCATTATTAAATTGTTAACGAGTTTGTTAACATCATAGTTATTGTGTTACAAAATGGGTACTAAATCATAATTTTTTGTGTTACAGTATCATCATGGAGGTAAATTTGTAGGTTCATCTAAATTTTAGTATGTAGATGGAAAAGTTGAAAATTTTCAAGTTAACCCATATATATTTTGTTATTGGGATTTAATTGGGAATATGAAGGATTTAGGGTATGCCTTTGATTTATGGTTATACTATGTACTAGATAGCTGACCCTTATTCCCATATGTAATGAGGTAAGGGGGAGGTAGGATAGTAGACTGCCCCCAACACCAGGTTGAGAGGAACTTCCGTAGGAGACTTCCGAATTATGAAATACCCTCCGTGGGACTCGATCCCACGAACCCAAGGTTAAGAACCTTGTGCTCTACCAGCTGAGTCGGATGATCATTTATACTAGATGCTACATTCAATAGTAATGTATTGGTGATAGTGGTAGATGATGAATCAATTAGGCAATGTTTAGGGATTCTAAACACTAAGGGTGCTGTAGATTTTTATGTAGACCACACGAATAATTATGTGGTAGGTGAAGCTCTTAAAAAAAGTAAAGAGGTAGTTAAGGGTATTGTTTCTTCTAGCCAAAACAATATTGATATTGGTGGGGATAATACTAGAATTGAAGGTGTAAACACTGTGTACACTGATTTTGAAGAGGAAATTGCTTGAACTGAAGGTGTAAACACTGTGGATACTAATTTTGAAGAGGAAATTGTTGGAATTAAAACTGTAAACAATGTAGTCTGTAATGAAAATGTAAACACTATTGCAGTTGAAGATATACTCAATCATGATAATGCATACCTCTATGAAGTTGATATTGCTGAGAAAGAAGCATCAGAGGGGTCTCATAATTTTTTGTTGGATGCCGAAATAGCTTCTAATGTAGATGAAAAAGTTGAATCAATTAGGGAAACATTGAATGATAATGATACCATTAGTTCATCAACTGATAGTGATAATGACAATGAAGAAATTACTGATTTTTTAAGTTCATGATCATATAGCTCTTGAAAATGATACAGTAGAAACAGATAGACTGAAAGAGGATACTGATAAATTGATAGGTCATGAAAGTGATTACTTAGATTCAAATGATTAAGGAGAGTGTAATGATACAGATAATGATGATGACATAGTATACGGAGCATAAAAAAAATATTTGAGTAGGGAACATAAAGATGAGGATTGTAAATCTCTTTTGTGGGAAGTTGGACTTAGATTTACAAATCACACTTAGTTCAAGGAATCAGTGAGAAAATATGCTCTTGCGAAGTGTGTTTCTTTAAGGTTCATCAAAAGTTAACCAAAAAGAGTGAAGGTGGTGTGCAAGAAAGATTGTCCTTGGTTATTATTTGCAAGCTTTGATCGTAGGTTTGATTGTCTTATTGTGAAAATATACAATTCTGTTCATAAGTGTTTTAAGATAAATAAGAAAAAAATGATAAATTCTAAGTTTATTGAAATGAGATTTAGGGATAAAATTTAGGTGACCCAAAAATGAAAGTTGATACTTTGAGACAGATGTGCAAGCATGAGTTGGGTGCATATGCTAGCTATAATCAGTGTCAAAGTGTTAGAAAAGTGGTGTTTCAAAATAAAAGGGGTTCTTACATTGATGAATATGTTAATTTGTATGGGTATGCCGCTGAGTTGATTCAAAGCAATCCTAGAAGCACAATCTCAATTCAAGTTCATAAAGATAATGGAAACAAATCAACTTTTCATAGGATGTATATATGTTTTGTTGCTTTGAAGAAAGGTATATATTATTACATTGCATTGCATTTGATTCTATTTTTAAAATATCTAATAATTTATATTATTATATTTTTTAGGGTTGGAGAGAAGGGTACAGACCATTCATTGGAGTTGATGGATTTTGTCTGAAAACGGTGACTTAAGGTGAACTTTTTGTTGCAATTGGTAGGGATGCCAATAATCAAATGTATCCGGTAGCATGGGCAATTGTAGAAGATGAATGCAAGAAATCATGGAAATGGTTCCTTGCCAATCTAATGGAATACTTAAATCTTCCAAATGGTGAAGATTTGTCATTAATGTCAAACCAACAAAAGGTAAAGCAAGCAATTTATTTTGTTTAATAATTATTATTATAGTTGGATAAATATGTACTAATTATCATAATATTTGTATCACAGGGTCTGGTTCCAATATTGAATAAGTATTTTCCTCACATGTAGGGATGGTAAAAAACCCGAACTCGACGGGGAAAACCGAAAACCGAATTAAACGGGGATGGGGAAAAACCGTTTATGCTAAACGGGGACAGGGACGGATTTGGTAATCCCCGCCCCGATTACCCGGCCCGATACCCGTCCCGATAAATATTAAAAATAATTATATATATATATATATAATATTAATAAATTTAATTTAAATTAAAAAATATATATATAATATTTATATATTTAATTTAAATATATATATATATACCTGGCCTGATACCCATTTAAATAATCGTTTATGCTAAATGGGGATACCCGTTTCCCCGCGGTTTTCCTCGATTACTCGATGGGAATCCCCGCTTAAATCCCCGTGGTTTTTTAAGCGGGGACGGGTATGGGTTTTTTAAACGGGGACGGGGGGACCAATACCCGGCTCGAACCCAACCCATTGCCATCCCTACTCACATGGAACATAGGATGTGTGCTAGACACATTTATGCTAATTGGCATAAAAAATGGAAAGGAGTTAATATGAAGATCTAGTTTTGGAAATGTATAAGATTGATTTATGTTGAATATTTTGATGATCAATTGAAAAGCTTGAAGAAATGGGTAAGAAGTCTACTGATGATATTCTGGTTGTTCCTGCATATTATTGGAGTCATGCATGTTTCTCTGGAATGTCCAAATGTAATGCGGTCGACAATAACATGACAAAAGCCTTCAATGGATGGATTGTTGAGGCAAGGTGTTATCCTATTATCACCATGATTGAATAAATAAGAAAAATGGTTATGCAATGAATGCATGTTAAGAGAATTTGGAAATATAAGTAGCCAACGAATATTTCACCCATGGTTAAAAAGAAATTTGAAAGGCATATGAACAAATCCACTGAGTGTAGCATTGTTTGGAATGATGATGGAGGATTTGTGGTGACTCATGGTGCATATCAACACACAGTGGATTTGAGAAACCATACATGTACCTATAGGGAATAAGAGCTAAATGTAATTCCCTGTTGTTATTCTATCTATGCAATACATCATGAGTCAAAGGACCCTCACACCTACATTTATGAATGGTACAATAAGAAAAATATATAGCAAGCTACAGTCCAATCTTACAGCTAGTTAGGGGGAGAAAATTCTGGCCAAAAAGATTGAATGATCCAATTTAACACTTAATTTGAAACCTATGCCAAGAAGACCAAAAATAAGAAGAAAGAGTAAGGATGATCATGTTTTTAAGAGCAAATTTGGCAAGTGGAGTAGACTTATATTGCAAATGACATGTAACCTTTGTATGAAAATGGGCTATAGGAAGGTTAATTGTCCTAAAAAGGTCCATAACCAAACTGTTGGAAAAGTAAACAACATTTATTTATAATAAACAATTATTAACACCTTTAACATATTGTTGTTCACATTTAGGATACTACTGTCAATAAGAGGGCATCAGCTTCTCAATACCAATATGCTTGGAAAAGGCCTGACTTGAAACAGAAAAGGGAAGCATGCAATGACTACAGAACAACAACAATCCGATGAACTTGGACAAAAGAAACAAAAACAAATGAAAACAACAAAACTTCATTTCGGATGAAGCTTCAACTGTATTTGAGATGAATTTGATTGTTTTGTTTTGAACTTATTGGCCAAACTTGACATTTTTCTACTGACAAACTCTATTATTGGATGTATAATTCCTAATTGAACCATATATATTAATTATTGGTCAAAATAATGAAATTATTTTGTTGAAAGTTGACATTTTAATCAATATATAAGATAATATTTCATGTTGTTTAAATTTTATATAACTGTTGCATATATTATATATTATATATTATTTGTTCAAATTATACTCAGAGACAACAAACATGTAGAAAATTTCATCATCATTAAATTTCAGTGAAATATGATACAAATTACCAACATCAGACATATTATCCAAGCTATCATCATCTCTTTGAAGTACATATCTATTTTCATCATCTCAATTTGTTTTTGCATTTCTTTTCTCTCGGTTAAACTGACTTCAACTAAATCATCTTCATCTTTTCCATTCAACATCCTCTTTAATGCATCATTCTCTTTTTCAGGTCATAAATGACAGACCTAACTTTTTCTAAGAGTGGTTCATTACACCATCGAAAATGCCCATAATCATTTGTCCTAAAATTTGGGTAGCTCAAAAATCTTCTTCCTAAATTCTGATTATTCTTTCAAGCAGTCCACATTGAACATTTCACACCACAGTGACAAAAGATATCTTCACGATTATTCCCCCAATTTGTTGTTGAACACGTTATACTCCAATGACATCCGAACGACGAGTTACTCCGATGACCTGCAGACGATGAGCACGATGAAGATGACATATTATAAGCACGATGAAGAGCATAACCTCTTCAACTAAAAATAACAATTTCATTGTTAAAATAGTGAAAAATAAAGGTGATGGAATGTAATTTAGGGTTTCTGATTACAACTCCACCGTCTTATTCCCACTTTCAGATTACAACCATTTTCTATCATTGTCGGTCGTACCCTAAACACCATCTTCACTATTTTGACAAGGGTTAAGTATCTTTAAATCCATTGAAGGTTGAAGGTGAGTTCAAAAATACAAAGACAACAACAAATTTCAATCAAATCCATGTTTCTCAAGTACTAAGCATTCAACAACTTTCATCAAATGGTGATCCATAAAAATTTGGATTGGGAAACAACTTGTTGAAGCACTAACAATCGACCCCCATTGACACATTTCCAATAAGGTTTTGATTAAAATTTTAGGAGAAAAATAAGAAAAAGGTTTGAAAGGAAAGAAGACAATTTGGATTAGAGTACCTTGAGTTGATTCAAGAAGTTTAAGTTAAACGGACACCACATTTTCGTTCAAGAGGATGAAACGAGTATGGTGGAAAATTTTGGGGCTTATAGGCCACTTTCAACGGCAGTCGATGGTGGCCGATTTGGTGGTCGATTGCGACAAACGGTGTTTGAAATTCGAGTAGGTCGAGAGAAAATGGAAGGAATAAAAAAGTAGAGAAGAAAATAAGGAAAAATGAAGGAAACTTTATATTTTTATATAGATGCAAAACGATGTCGTTTTGGCAAAAATTTAATTTTTCAAAACGACATCGTTTTTATGTCATGTCATAGTACCGTTAATTATTTAACGGTGGAGTACATTTGAGTAAAATAAGAGAGTAAAATTTAATTACCAAACGTGTGATTTACCCAAAAAGATTCGATGGAGTAAAATATGGACTTTAGGCTTACAATAATGGGTTCTTGTAACTAGATTAAATTGACCAAATTAGTGTAAAAAGATTAAATTTACAATTAATGCGTGATTTAGGGGCTAACGATGATATTTGACCTATAAGATACATAACAAGAAATGTTATGGATATTAGGTTTTATATGAGATTTTATTTTAATTTTATCAAGTGAAATCATATTCGTGTCATATGAATATTTTTATTCATTTATTTTTAGATTAATTAACTTTTAAAGACTTCATAATTAGGTTGAGATTTTAATTAAATATGTGTTGAATATTCTAAAATTTTCAGTATAGATCAAGTTTTTAGAGTTGAATGTATAAAGAGATTAGGATGCATATAATATGATTTATGGCTATTAAAATTTCATGTATAATGACTTAGTGCAATTCCCATGTATGCTTTAGTGCAACTTTTAAAACGCAGATAGCTTCGCTACGTAGATCAATTGAAGAATAGCCTCTAATCAATGAATTGTCATAAATAAAGTATTTTAGTAATATAAATATTTTTATATGTATCTTAGGACGAATTAATTAAAATAATAAGCTATCCTAAGTCGAGAAAAGTATTTTAATTTAAAACATAAATATTATCGAAGTAACTTTTTTGCGTGGATTAATAATTTATGTAATTATTAATTAAACACCTATATACCGAATGGAAATAAATAATATTTCTATTAAATTTTTTATTTATCACTTTGTTGTACACATTATCCTCAAGCTTGATATTGCATGTAAAGCGAATAAATGATAAATAAATATTGACTCATTGATTAGTTTTGGCTTAATTGAATATAAGTGGTATTATAATATTGACTACAATACGAAAAATAACTTATATTAGTAGTTCGTAGATTCACTACGGTTGGAAATAGAAATTGCAAAACGAGATTATCAGCGTTTACTATAAATTAATAAAATAGTTAAATAGTAAAACGAATAACCGTGTCGTGGCATAAACTTAGAGATGGACATGGGTTGGATGGGGTCGGGTCAGGTCGGGTCGGATTTTCGGTCCATCTGACTTGACCCGAAAATTTTAAATCCTCCACTTGACCTGAACCCGGCAAAAAATTACACCCCTTCCACCCGACCCGACCCGACCCAATTTTTTGAGACAATCCGAATCTGACCCGACTCGAAATAATATATTATTTTTATTCAATAAAAATAGAGATTTAATTAAAAGAAAATAACATATAGAGAGGTATTATTGTAATTATTCCTAAATATATAAGATAAAATCATAAATTTTTTCGGGTCAGGTCGGGTATTTTTCACCCTAAACCCGAACCTAACCCGAACATAACTTAAAAAAAAACTCGACCCAACCCAACCTTAAATATTTTTAAAAAATCCAACCTGATCAGGTCGGGCGGGTCAGAACTCGCTAGGTTCGGATCCCATGCACATCCTTACATAAACCACAACCTTAGAAACAAATTTTATCTCGATATGTGTCATTATTGTTATAGGCAGTCAACCCCGTGGTTAGCACGACTATTTAAAAATTCGTACACCCAAATTTTTCGGAGTGGCCAATGGAGGAATTGCTCTTCACCAGAAAAAGGAAGAAAGCTCTAGAGAGATTATAAAATGAAGTTTTTGATTATTGTTAGATGATAAAAATGAGAGAAAAACCTCTCTATAGGCTTTAGACAAGGATAAAATTGTAAAATTAAAATCAGTAATAAATCCTGATTTTATTTTCGAAAATAACAGTTGATTAAATGTTGTAATTACATTGTTGTAGCTGGTTGAAACTAACCCCAAAGCTATCCAGGTTCATTGGATAAATAGTCGTCGAGACAATTATTAAATTAGTACACAAACTGCTGAAACCAAACTCTGACAATTATATTTTTGTCTTCAATAATAAAGATTCGAACCTAGCCCCAAAACCGTCTAGGTTGAATCAATAAAAGTCAAATTCGGAATTAACAAAAAGCACAACTGTTAAAAAGAAAACAAATAATTTCATCGCTTTAAAAATTTATTTTGCCCATAAATTCATTTTGAAAATTTTCATTTCAGCTTTACAAACATTAGAAATTCTTCCGTATTTTATCTAAAAATATTGTTACCACGACCATGACCACAAGTCAATAGAATGTCGACGATGGCGTACACATGCGAAGGAGTATCTTATCCATATTCAACAAGGACGGGAGAAGAAGTCTCTTTAAATACCCTTCACAAGGGATGTTTCCTCCCAATGTTGGATACGTGCCCTTAACTTTCAAAGCACAACCAACATTCGTTCACAAAATACGAAAGAATTCTTTTGAAAAGAAAAAGGTTTTAAATTTTAAAAACGAGAGAATGGTAATTGTGATATTAGCTGCTTATGCACTAGTGAACGTATCTGGAACTAGTACATAGTAATGATGTAATTCTTCTCTTAGATAAGTGAACGGATCTTGAACTTTCTAAGATTGTAGTTAACTTATAACACACAAATAACCTCTTCATCCACTGAAGTCATTGATGTGTCTACAAAGAGTATATACGATGGTATATACAAGTAACCTTCTTTCCTCGGTATTATAGTAAGTGTATTAGAAAAATGACCCAATGTTTTTCAAAGAAGGTGGCTAATCCTTCTCACTTATGTATGTTATTTCATCATGTTTATCTTAACATAAACTACCTAAAATCGAGCTATGAAATAATTAAGAGCTTTTACAACAACTCATCCTCTCATATAAGTAAGGTGAATTTCTTCAAGTTCATTTAAATAAACAGCCCAAACTTTAGGATAAGAAATCATTAAGAATAAAAATTCAACCTCAATAATCGGTGAATTTAATATGTCCTTCTAGCTAGGAACACCCAAACACTTTGGGTTGAATTCATTAAGAGTTTTAAAAAAACTAACCTTTCAAGCGGTAAGTTCACCTAATCCTTTGTGATTTGGACTATCCAGTCAACACTAGGTTGTGAACTTATTAAGAATAGATATTCAGCCAAAAATCGATAAATTCATCAAGTTTTTCTCATTAAGACCACCCAAAAGTTTGGGCTATGGATTTTTTAAGAGCAATTAAGCTCATTCCGTGCATGTACATTGTTCGTCATAAGGATATAAAAGTAAATGTACACTATGATTTTTTCCATGGCTTTGTTTAACCACATTGAACTTAGATAACTAAGTTGGGTATCCACCATGAATTCCTCAACCATTGGGCTTTAGACTATCCCCCTCGACGAATCTAAAACCAATTTTCAACTTAACCCTTTGGTAAGTGGATTAGTAAGGTTCATCTCCGACTTCACATACTCTAAAGATAGTACTATGTTCCTTATTAAATGTCTCATTGATTCATGTATAATGCAAATGTGTCTCTTTTTACCATTGTAAGCTTGGTTTAGAGCCACACATATAGCAACTTGTGAATCACACAACAAGGACATCGGAGGAGTCGATTTTCCTCACAAGAGTATTTCTGCTAACAAGTTTCTGAGCCATTCAACTTCTTTCCTAACAATGTCAAGAGCAATGAACTCTGACTCTATGTCTTAGCAGACTTCCATGAGATCTTTGCGCCACCTAAGGTGAAAACATACCCACTTGTAGAGATTACTTCATCATTATCAGTAACCGAGTTGACATTATAGTATCCTTCTATAACTGAAGGACAACCAACAAAATTGAGTTTTCAATCCATAGTACATTTAAGATACTTAAGTAAGTGTATCAATGTAGTCTAATGTTCACCAATAGGATTATGAATATACCTACTCAACCTACTCACAACATGAACAATATTTGGTTGAGTGTAGTTCATTAAGAACATAAGGCTCCCGATGATTTTAGCATACTATTGTTGGGGAATGCTACTTATTTTATTTTAAGGTTTCGTATACTAGAGTTATAAGGAATTATGATAGTGGTGACATCAAACTGTCAAATTTCTTTAACACCTTCTCGATATAGTGTGTTTGATTTAAAGAAAACCCCTTATCAGTTTTGGTAATCTTAACTTTTAAGATCACATCAACCTCGTTAAGTCAATCAATCAATGAAAATGGCCAATAGGGGGTGAATTGGCAAATTAAAAAAATTGTTGGAAGAAAAAATCTGACACAATGATTTTAGAGTGGTTCAACTTCCTTAATGAAGTCTACATCCACTAGCTTAGCTTCCTAACTAAGGATTTCAACAAATTCACTAATTTGTTCTAACCTTTTAAGACAGGGTGTAACCTTACACAACACTAAGACTTATACCCCAAAGTCTTAAGTATTCAACCCTTCCTAAGAAGTAAAAACAAATAAGCAAAGTTTGAATATCCTCTCAAAGATAGAATGTTTGTGTAACACTCATTTCCCGTATACGTCCTTGTACACGAGTCGTAGATGTCACATGTCTTTTAAAACATTTTTGTACTTGAAAACTAGTAAAATTTGGTTTCTTTAAATAAAAAAATTTAAAAAATAAATATACTTCTATTACAACATGTGTCAAAACCCATATTAAAATAATACATGCTCTTTTTACACATATAAATGCCAACTAGAAATTTAAAACAACAGTAGTATGTCATTATTGATACTTGTAAGTAATCTTCGATGATTGATGCCAAGCTCAGCACCTTACTCCACTCTCTCCTTTTACCTTCGCGTGAAAATCATCACACGCTAAATATACACTTAGTGATACATAAGAAGAATAAGTAAAACATTTTAAAACATAAGTAAGACATAAAAGATCAAAATATGAATCAAATCGTATAAAATATATATAAACGCATAAAACTGACTTTATAATCCAAATTTCCTTCACATAACCTGCAAAACATTATTTCATATGCATAACATACTTACAAATCGGTCTATTAAAAATATCCATTCTAAGTCTAATGTATGACAGATGAGAATGCAAGGTACATAAATTGCTCATAAGTGCTAAACGAAAGTATAGGCACCGTAGTAACTGCAACACTATACTAATATAGCGTTGCTAATATATCAAAATGGTAATTAAAAAACTCATTATGAACACCATCAATGAACACATAGTGACAAAAGTACGCAAAGGTACTAATACAAAAATACAACAAATGCATTAAACAAAATTGATTGATAACCACCTTATTCAATGTATTAACAAGTACTCATTATGAACACCATCATTGCAAACATAGTGCCATAGTACACAAAGTACTACTCCAAGTACACAAAGTACTGGTATGAAAATGCAATAATACATTAAACAAAATCAATCGATAACCATCGTACTCAAAGTATGTCGAAATACACCTATGACTCTCAATGTACATACAGTACGTTGTTCTATCTAAAAACACATATTAAACATTTATTATGAAACACCAATAGATGTTAAATAGAGTAAAATAAATCCAATTATTTTAGGATAGTTCATACCCTAAAATCTTTCAATAAAATCATTTCATAAACTTTATGAAAATACTTCAGAATGCGTTAAAACATGCTTAGTAAAAACACTCGAGGTTGACTCATCGCAAGTCGTCCTTATATCATATAAGTACATGGTAAATACATTCGCTTTAACACTATTTATACAAGTTAAAATATAAGTCTCACTAAGCTTTAAGCTTGATTCTATGCTTTAAATTCGCTTCTATTAAGATGTTCATCACAATTTCGTATTCTGATAGTTTGCACTACCTTAAAAAAATATTGTTTTGTATTAATATACTCACTCAAAAATCATTATCTTTATACCAATGGAAACTAGACTTGAATACAAATCGAACCATATAAGACACTTCTAGTTCAATTTTTACAATTTATAGTGAATTTTCAAAGTTGACTTACATAATTTGTTTTGAGTAGAATCTATTGCCATGTTTTCTAACCTATTCTAGACTAAAATTCATATCTCTTTGTATACTCCTTGAAATTAGTATCCATTTGTTTTACACAAAACTAGGCTAATATAAAAATCCAATGGTATAATATTCATCCTATAATCACTTCCGTATAATTTATGGTGATTTAATAAACTTACTGTTCATAACATAATTTCTAGGCATATTTCACCAATTTGCATTTTTGGGTTATTCACTAATTCTATTGGCTCATCAAATGAACAAATATGCATGAACCATAAAACACATAACAATTAGGAGTCACTTCTTACCATAGTAACTGCCACGATCGTCTTTCGGGTGGGCCCGGAATTGGAGTTCAACTTGAATTAAAAGTGTTATAGTCGTCACTGATCATTTAAAAAATATTTAGGTGGATTGGACACCATCTTACATGATCTGCGTTTTACCAGAAATGTGTCGGTTCGGGAGTCGGTTATAGTCAAGGAAGGATTAGCACCCTTGTACTGTCCTTTCGGTACCAATTAATTTTTTGGTTGTCTTAATCGCAAAATTTCAAATTTAAATTAAAATTTAAATATTCAATTCGAATTAATTACCTATGATCGATTGAAAATATCCCTAAAAAGTAAAAAAATGTTAGATAAGAAAAAAATAATGTCAAATAAATGAAAGGAAAAAAAATAAAAAAAAATAATAAATAAATCAGAAGGAAAAATAATAATAAAGAAAATGAAAAGAAAACAAATTAAAATTACGAGTAAATAAAAAAGCTTAAAGGATAGGATTGAAATAAATCAAAATTTATGAATCAAATAGATGCTAAAAATTAGTTAAGTGACTAAAATGTAAGGGTTACAAAACCAGAGTACTTCAACTATAATTTACCCATAATAGTTGAAGGACCAAAAGAAGAGTTTACCCAAAGCTTATGTCACGTGGGCTTATAACCAAACTCCCATATTGCTAAAGTAATATTCGCATGCGTGAACTCCACATCGCCATTTCTTAGCAACGACACAACTTTCTTCTTAGCTTTCACCTTTAAAATCTTCTCTAATATACTAACCAGCTTACTCACAGGTACCGACGAAGTGTTCCACATGAACAGAAAAATTTGGAGAAGGCCTCCAAGGACAGCAACATTTCACCAACAAAGCTAAAACCACCAGGCCCAATAACAGATCCCGCAAGTAGATATCCAGTAATAACCGGCTGTCCAGCACAAGCAAAAACAATGCCACCACATGTTGAAACTACCAGGATCAGTGGCTTCATTTTGGCCGGTGTCATTAAACTCCTTCTCAAGTTCGCGATCGATCATGTCGGCGAAGCTATCCTCTTTGGATCTCAAATCCGACACATTGGACTGGGAAGCGGTGACATTGATCTCCGCTTCCGTCAGGGACTCGGCGTCGAAGGCGGCGACAAAACCGAATACCACGAAGAGATCGAAAATGAAGAAGACAACCACAAGTCTCCTCCTCGTTGTGGAGGTGAACAGAAAGGAGCCTAGAATAGCAGCAGCGTAGGTTAGCAAAGCCCCCGATTGAATGTGTTCGATCCCCATTTATAATTTCTGGTGGACCCCTTAAAAAACAAAAAGAAAATGGGATTTGTTTTTTAGTTAGTGGGTAGTGGCTGGCATGATAGAAGAGGAAAGCAATGGAGTGGGTAGTTAATAATTTTTCTGCTTTTAGGAGTTTTGTGAAATGGTGGAGGTTGAACAAAAATCCTGCAATAATAATAATAATAATATAATATAATAATTAATAATATATAAAGAAAATAATCTTAGTGACTAAAAATTCCATATAATATACGATTTTAACCAACTTTTTCCGGATTTGCCAAAATGACTAACAAAATCGCAATGCGATTGCTAATTCGCAACGCGATCTCCATTATCGCAAATCAGTTTCCAGATTTGCAACGCGATTATGACTATCGCAATGCGATTTTCCAATTTCGCGTTGCGATTTTCCCAATTCGCAATGCGAATAAGTAAATCGAAATGTGAATTTGGAAAATCGCAATGCGAATTTGGAAAATCGCAACGCGATACTGACTATCGCAACGCGATAATACAAAATCGCAACGCGATACTGACTTTCGCAACGCGATACTTACTTTCGCAACGCGATACTGACTTTCGCAGCGAGATAATACATAATCGCAATGCGATTTTCAAAGCGCCATTAGTATCGCAAAGCGTATTTTATTTTCAAATTCCAAACACGAATATTAATATATTGGAACACTGAACCGTCCACAATATATCCCGTAATCGCAACTCATAACCTAAAACCTAAAATCACAACTCAGTCCCATCTCCATCTCTCACTCTCTCACCCATCTCCGACGAAATCCGTCCCCATCTCCGGCGAAATCCGTCTATCTCCATCTCTCAGAGCCACCCTCACAATCAGAAATGAAAAATCAACCAAATCAACCACCGAAGGTTAGTTTTTTTAATTATTTTCTTTTTGAAATTTTTGCATTATTATTAGGTTTTTCATATTGAAATTGATGATAAGTTTACTGGTAATTTCAATAATAGATTAACCATTTCACTTAGATTGCTTATTAAATCAACCGAGAATCGCAACGCGAAATGAAAATCACAATGACAAAATCGCAACGGGATTTTATTCTCTCGTTGCGATAGTCAAATTCGCGTTGCGATTGTCATTTTCGTGTTGCGATTTTCATTTTCAGAAACTATTCTTCTTCTGCAAATTGAAACTTGAATGAATTGCATTACTTTAACCAAAAAACAAAGACAAATAAGAAATTCACAGTGTTGCAAATTTAAGTTTGAAGAATAAACTACTACTCTTTATGTTTATTATTGTTTTTGGTATATCTTCATAGTGTAGTTTTTGGTATATCTAACTTAGTATGTTTATTATTTTTGTAGAACTTTTATTCGGCTCAATTGACCTTAAGAAATAAAGTCAGCCTGGCCAAAACAATTGCGTCGAAGCTTTCACCTGCATAAAGAAAAATGTTTGAGGATACTTGCTTCGGGCCATGGCTGAAAGTACAACATCCCGGTGGAGATACGATGTTGACACACCTGTTTCTTCAAACCATGACTAGCGATCTACCAGATACTATACAACGTCGTGATGAAGAGATATGGTTTGATTTCCCACCGGCGTATACGTGTTTTGGGCGGGAGGAGTTTTGCTTAATCACTGGTCTACGCTTCGGACACGATGATGTAGGTCGGTACACTAGACACATTACCTGCCCATCATGGTTATCCCGGGTTTTTCCTGAGCTGGAGAGGCCGAATCTACACGTGGAAGACCTGACGAGATTATTGAATAAGAAAGATGGTTTTACTCGGATGGATGACGTCGATGTTGTCCGAGTATGCCTTCTAATACTTTTGCATGCCGACTTTTTAGGCAGAGAGGCCAGACAACCTATTCCGAATGATCTAATCAAATTGGTAGAAGACCTAAATGCGTGGAACCTGTTTCCGTGGGGCTCATATTCATGGAAAGCTACATGGAATAAGTTATCGTCTGCCTTGGATGATCGAAAAAGTTTGCATGGCGATGGTTCCAAATACACTTTGACATGCTTTATTTGGGCCTTTAAGGTAAGAATTTTTATATAATATTTCCAAAATTATAAGTAATTATTTAACAATTACTAATGTTTGTTATTATATTGTTTGTAGATTTGGATATTTGAGGCCTTTCCCGCCATGAAGACATATGCAATAAAAACTTCAAATGATATTCCCAGGGCTATTTCCTGGAAGAGGAAACAGACATTGCAATGGGAAGATTTACTACGGTATACGACAATAAATAATGTAAGTTAACATAAATACTACCATATGTTTATAAACAAGTTATTACTAGTACACGTTTAACTTTGTTTGAGCTTTTATATTGTTAGGAGGCCAACACTCCATTACAGAGGCTGACACCTACGGAAGCTGAGCTTGCCACTGATTGGTGGCAAGCTAGTAAGCATTTTTTTGATGGCACAGATGATGAGCAGCCTCCACTTCGGGAGCCATCACCTCACCCAGAGCTATCACCTCACCCAGAGCCATCACCTGATTGACCCGGCTATACACCTCCACAACGACAGCCATCACCTATTCTATCACATCATCGAGCCTCTTCTCTACCATCACCGCAAGATAGGTGACCGAAAAAGTTGCCACGACGTTTATCTCCCTATTCTCCACCTCCACCTCCACGGGATGAGTTAGGGGAGTTACGTGTTGAGGTCAATGCCTTGCGTGAGGAGGTCGGTACTTTACGCAAAGACGATGGTGCATGGCGTGTTGAGGTGTCTACTTTACGCGGTGAGGTAGCCGCTCTACGTGAGATGGTAGCATCGTTGCAGAATGAGGTTCATACTCTACGTAACGAGGTAAGTTTAAGATTTTTCATATTTAACTTGATGATAAATTTACTCGTAATTTCACTTAGATTAACCATTTCACTTAGATTGCTTAATAAATTCATTCGGTTGCTGCCAATACTGCTAAACTGTTTTTGTTAGTATTTGTTTTTGGTTTTGTTTTTGTCTTTTGGTTGAAGTAATGCAATCCATTCAAGTTTCAATTTGTAGAAGAAGAATAGTTTACTTTCGCAACACGAAAATGACTATCGCAATGCGGAAATGGATATCGCAATGCGAAATGAAAATAGCAACAACAAAATCGCAATGCGAAATGAAAATCGCAACGCGAAATGAAAATCACATTGCGATTTTCATTTCGCATTGCGATAGCCATTTCCGCGTTGCGATAGCCATTTCCGCGTTGCGAAAGTAAGTTTCGTGTTGCGAAAGTAAACTATTCTTCATCTGGAATGTTTATATATGTTATCCTTTTAAATGTTTATATAAGTGCTTACTTCTGGAATGTTATCTGATGCATTTTGTGAACTATGATAGAATAATGACTTGGGTGAATACAATGCAAGTTTGAAACATATTTGTCTTTGTTTAATATCATGTCTGTTTATTTACTGATTTATGTATTAATTTTTTTTAGCGGCCCGATAAGGTGGATGCTTTACGTCGGGTTTTCCTTGCACGACGGAGTTCACGCATCAGACGGCGTGCACGTGCTATTACGTCTCCGTTCACCCCAATGGTGCGAAGACTCCGCAAGAAGAAGCCCGACTCACCTGTCATCCCTCAAGAGTCCCCTCCAATCGTTCAAGAGGCCCCTATCATCCCTCAAGAGTCCCCCCCACCGTTCAAGAGGCCACTGTCATCGTTGAAGAGGTCCCTCCCACCATTCCAGAGCCTGATTCACATGGGGTAATATATCGAATTATTGAGAAACCCCCACCGTTGCCGGACATGATGGATGAGAGTTGGCTCTCGTATGAGTTACCGGCTAGTACCCTTCCGGTATCTGAAGTGGAGAGGAGACAATTACCGGAAACAATTCTGGATAATACCCTTTGGGCTAAGACCGCAGTTGATTTTTATCTACATGAGCGGAGCCAAGGGTGTTACACTGACATAAGCAAACTCAACGATGAGATGTATTTGTTTCTTAATCGGTCTTGGTGGGGTGTGTTATTAGGGGTTGAAGACAGTGGCTATTTCGATGGGGAGGTAAGTCTTATATTTGTCTTATATATGATTTTGATTAATTTTTTAAAAATTAATGTAATTCACTAATATATGTCTTTTTTTTGTAAAATAGCATATCGATGCGTGGGTGTCACGTCTTCTAATAATAAGGAAGCTTAGGAAAAATAAAAAAAATTGCGATATACAATAATGCCGGCGGCTTTTAACGCAGTTCACTTGAAGAATCAACGAGATGAATCATTTTCGTTGGGCAATGGACAAGCTAAACTTTATCCTGCATGGTGGGAGGTCGATAAGGTTAGTGTTTATTTTTTAAATTTTTTAAAGGTGTTCATAAATAAGTGCGCAAATAAATGAATTATTACTTATGATTGCAGGTGTTTATCCCTGTTTTGGAACGTCGTCATTGGCTTCTCGTCCAACTTCAGCTCCCATCCCTGAAGATAATAGTATATGACAACATGATAAATTACATATCACTGTCTGATTTGAGAGATATTATCAAGGGATGGAGCTCTCATTTGGCTAAATTCTTGGATGGGATTAATTATTGGACTCATTCTGGACACAAGAAGCCAAAGAAGTTCAATGTCACAGTTGTCAGAGACGAGACCGCGCTACAACAATCACCGGGAGCCAGAGGGGATTGTGGTCCTCTCGTATGCATGTGCTTGGCGCGTTTGACGACGGGAAGCACAGAGTTTCTACCTCCCACCGATAGAGATAGAGCTGCAGTAGGCTTGTGGTTTCGGCATTATATGGCTAGAGCGATATATTCGAGACGCTGCCTACCTGCATCCGCGTTATGAAAGTATCCATTGTTAATTGGTAAGTCAAATGCAAGTTTTGTTAACATATATACTCCTTTTGGTTTGAAAATGTTTGGTTAAGTACCTAGAATTCAATAATTTGCTGTTTGTAGGTTTTAGATGTGTAGGAAGTCTTGTTTGAGCAAATGTTTGGTTTCTGCAGGTTAATCCTTAAGTGAGCTGCGTGAAATGGATGTACGGGTGCAAAAGTTGATTCATTGATTCAATAATTGATGAGGAAATAAGAATTATTATTATTTTTTGATTGTTTAATTGATTTGTAAAAAATGATTTGTAAATGTTGATTTGTTTAATTGATGTGTACATAATTCTTATTTGTGCTTGTTTAATTGATTGAAATGTAATAGTTGATTTGTTGATTTTCAATCTGCATTATGTTGAAGGCAAAACAGACTATCGCAACACGAAACTGACTATCGCAACGAGAGAATCGCAATGCGAAATGAAAATCGCAATGCGAAATAAAAATCGCAACGAGAAAATCGCAATGCGATTTTCATATCGCATTGCGATTTTCTCGTTGCGATAGCCATTTTCTCGTTGCGATAGCCATTTTCGCGTTGCGATAGTCATTTTCGCATTGCGATTTCCCCGTTGCGATAGTCAAATGAATGTCTAATAAGTGATAACAACTGAACAGATCATAGCAATGTTCAAACTCAAGTTACTAATACATGCCTAACTGAAAATGTTAAAAGTGCACACATAAAATACACATAATACAACGTTTGCATTTAAAAATCACCTAAGTTAACAGTCCCAAAAGGTGAAGCCGGTTGTGATTGGGATTTTGAAGATGATTGCGATTTTCAGAATCTCGTTGCGAAAGTCAGAATCACGTTGCGAAAGTCAGAATCGTGTTGCGAAAGTCAGTATCACGTTGCGAAAGTCAGTAGCGCGTTGTGATTTTGTATTATTGCGTTGCGATAGTCAGTATCGCATTGCGATTTACTTATTCGCATTGCGAATTGGGAAAATCGCAACACGAAATTGGAAAATCGCATTGCGATAGTCATAATCGCGTTGCGAATCTGGAAATTGATTTGCGATAATGGAGATCGCGTTGCGAATTAGCGATCGCATTGCGATTTTGTTGGTCATTTTGGCAAATCCGGAAAAAGTTGGTTAAAATCGTATATTATATGGGATTTTTGGTCACTAAGGTTATTTTCTCTAATATATATATATATTAAGCCCAATCAAAAACGAGTATCTACAGTAACACCGTCACTGGCTCATCGCAAGCTAATTTTTATTTGATAACACAAGTATAAATTAAATTTGCACTCACATGATGTCCTTATCTTACAAATCTTAGAAATTCATATTTCATCATTTTGTTTTCCCTTAGCTTTAATATTTCTTGATCTTGATTTCAAGAACACGATCTAAATGAGAATCATTACAAACATATAAAAATTCAAACCACATGTTAGAATATTACTAACAGGAGCACACAATAGAAAATAATTTCATAAAAAATCTTTCAATGATCATTCGATATTAATTCCATGTCACAACATAATTGTTAACCATAACACTCAAATTGACCATAGCACTCAAATTAACCATTCAATTCTCTTTTTATCCAAATTTCACATAACATTTTCACTTAAGTTCTCAATTTTTCCATATTTGTGATTTAAGCCTCAACTTTTACCAATTTCCCAAAATAATCCAATTTCACATTCTAACATCAATTTCAACACTCAAACATTAATTTACATCATAGTACATCAACTATTGAACCATTACACATAGATCCCATAATTATAAAATAAGTACCCCAACTTTCATAAAATTACAAAATGGTCCCCAAATATTTCTAAGGCTTATAGAATACTTCCTACATTATTTCCAACCCCTACATATTTTCCATAATTTTTCTCATCCTCAAAAGCCAAGGCCGAATAGTACAAGTCTAGGGTTCTATGATTTCACTTGGTTTTGATTCAATTCAAGCATGAAATCAATCTCTATTCAACCTTATAAAATCTTTACAATCAAAGCTTAATCAATTTTCATCAAATCAAAACTTCCCCTAATTTTTAGGGTTAGGCCTAAACAACCAAATGCATTTCTAGGAGGTTTGATTATGATTTAATCATCAAACAAGCTTGGAAATGATTCTACAACCTTAAAATCCTCAAAATCCATCATCAATTCCATAAAACCTAATATGAACATAAACCCTAGAATTTGAGATATTTAAACTCAAGTAAGATTAGCATGCAATAATGGTACTAAATGATAGAGCTCATCGAATAGAACAATATTCTATTTCACGTCTTAATCCAAAAACCTAATAAATTGGTTTAAAAATAAAAAAAATTCTCTTACCTAGGATATGAAGGCCACGAAATGGAGGAGAAAGATGACCAAGTTTTTATGAAATTGTAATTAATTCATGTTAATTTATCATGTATTTAAGCTTTAATGAATATAAAACTCATTTAATGAGAAATAAAATTTTTACCATTAATGAAACTTGATAATTACATACATACCAAGCCACATAACCCTTATCATCTTTTTAAAGTCAAATATAAACAAATTAATTTACCTTTTACAACTTTTCTAAAATTTCAATTTTTCCATTTTTCATTTAATGGTCCAAATTGAACATGGAAAATATTTCTCAAATCCAGTACTCCATATCATTTTCCATCATTTCAAAATGTGAAAAAATATTTCTAAGATTTATTTATCATCTTTCAAATTTTCTCAAAATTTCTATTTAATCCGATTTACCGAATTTTACCAGACTTTAACACTTTCTAGTTTCTAACACCATTTTTTGATCAAGAATATGATTTCAATAAAATCCAATCTTAATAGCAAACTATCCATTTATGGAATAAAAATTATTTTGGGGAAAACTACCACTTAAGTCCCTAAACGTTTCCCAATTTTATATTTTGGCCACTAAACTTTCAAAATTTACATTTTGGTCAATAACCAAAATTTTGGGGTATCACAGTTTGCAAATTGAAGCTCTCTCTCACACACACCCAAGAACACTAGAATGAAAAAGACAATGTATGCAACAATATTCTATGTAAGAAAGATATAATTGAATACAAATTTGGCTCTACTTTCTCTTTGGTTGTTGAAATAATTTTCTTGTGTTTTCTTGGCTATTTGAAGACCCCTTTATATGCCCTCATTGATTTCTAGATGTTTGTGGTTGTTAGAGGGAATTTGGAGCTGTTTGAAGCATTAATTTTGCGCTTTGAATGCAAACCTGCACAGAGGTTTCAAAAACTTCTAGGGGTTTCAAAACTCTCATTTAAAAATCCTAACCGTTGAACATGGGGTTTCGAAACCTATGAGAGGGTTTCGAAACCTTTAGGTCAATTTTGGCTACTGCCTCAGAGGTTTCAAAACCACCTAAGGATGGTTTCGAAACCATACTAAAAGCCTAAAAAATTGACCTTGTTTCATATTCAAACAATATTTTAAAAGTTTATAAATCTCAAACACATTTTTAAATTTATTTTTGACATTTGATTCTCAAAAATTATTTTTACACACTTATAATTTTTTGAATCAAATAAGATATTACTTTGATAGAATTTTTGATTTAGTCCTTTGTTATACCAAAATCATTTAATTACATTTATCAATATCCCCTTTTTTGATATAACAAAACCGTTTCGTAAAAAATTGCCAAAAATAAATTTGAAAGACGTCAAAATTATTTCCAAGTGAGGTTTTTCATTTTTACCCCCTTTAAAAAAGAATTTAAAAGTATATAATTGAAAGCATGGAAAAATGAAATTTTTAATGAAACAAAGTTTGACTAGAATTTTCTCCCCTTTTTGTTAGATAAAAATCATCTAGCTATAAAAGAGAATCTAAGATTAGAGCATAATGATGAATAACCTCGAACAAATCGATAATAATAATAAATAATAAATAATAGATTAAGCCAAAAATAACCAAAGCATCCAAATGAACTATGCAAATGTCCATCAAACTATGCATCAATATCCAACAAAATATGTAAATAGTCTCAAATAAGTAATATATCCATCATAAAGTATAAAAACATCCTAAAAGTCCAATAAACGATGCAAATGATCAATCCTTAATATCCGAATAAAAAGAGGAAGATGGAAATGAAGTAGGAAATGAGCTGGAAAAGAGAGCCTCCAAAGCATCAATGCGAACTCCCATGGTATCAAAGCGACTACCGACATGATGAAGAACCTCATCTAAACAAGTGGCCATGTAGTCATAAAGAGAGTTTAAGGTGACGATAGGACGAGGAGGAATGTAATCGATGGGTGCATTATCGTCATGAGCAATAAGATCATCAACCAGAGGAGCGCCATCATGAACTTTGACTCAATTTCCATTTTCAAATTTAAATCCCATTTTCTTAATGGATGTAAAGTCAAGCTTGCTCGAAAGGGAATGAGACGATCAAAAGAGGTATTGATGGAATGAGTATGAAAAATGTGACTTAAGACACAAGCGTAAGGCAATGAGACAGAAGAGTTTGGTCCTTTAGATATGGTGTTTATTAAGTCAAGGTAGATAATTTTGGGAAGGTTTGGACATTCCTTAGTACGAAAGTGAAGCAGCCACCAATAGTCCAAGTGATAAAGAGTTGTAAAAGATGTTTCTCAAAAGGAAGAGAAGTGGGATTATCATTATGAATATCTTCAAATGGGATGGTGTCATTTTCATTAAAAGGACCCTCGAAAGGAATTCCTAAATCTCTAGCTATGTATTTAGGAGTAAGTTCAATTTCGACACCCATGATATAAGAAGGAATAGTAAAGATTTTGCTGGAAGGAATTTCCTTATGAAATTTAGCATTACGAAAAAATGCTCGAACAAGTTAATGATGAATTGATTGCTCAATCGAGAGAAAATGAATCCACTTCCAATCAAGAAGGGTACAATAAAAACTCAAACTAAGAAAATTGAAATCAAAATTATGTTCACGACGAATAGGATAAATGATAAAATGTTTGACATACCGAGAAAGAGCTTTGGGATTAAGAAAATATAAATTTTCAAAAGTTAGAGTATTGAAAACTTGATTAGTTGTAGCACGTTTCGTCGAAGTTTAGGTCCCATTGAAAAAATTAAAAGAACTTTTTGTTGGGGAATTTCTATGAACACTTAGCGCGCAATGAGAATTTTAGGGTTTTTTAAAGAAAATGGATGAATGGTTAAACCTTATACATCAAAAAGTATGCATATATAACCACAATAATCAATCCAATTTCAACATAAATTTGTACTACTTACAGATAATTCTGTTTTCTTTTAATGAAAAGTGTATTATCAACCTTTTATATAAAAAACCTTTTTCAATTAAAAAGTTTGATAATCTTTCATACCAAGATCTAGGATATTGTTTCAAACTATATAAAGCTTTTGAAAGTTAGAAAACGTGGTTTGGAAATTTTAAATCTTCAAAATCGGGAGGTTGTTCAACATACACTTTTCAATTAATAAAAGCATTTATAAAAGCATTTTAAGATCCATTTGATAAAACTTAAAATTATTAAAACATAAAAAAGCAAGTAATAGTCTAATGTCTTACATTCTAGCTACGGGAGAATATGTTTCATCAAAACCAATTTCCTCTTCTTGAATGTAACCTTGAGCAACTAGTCTAGATTTATTTCTCACTATGTTACCACTGTCATCAAGTTTGTTTCTATAATCCCATTTAGTACCTATAGTAGATTTATTACTAGGTCTTTCCACTAATGTCCCCATTTTACTTCTCTCAAATTGATTTAACTCTTCTTACATAGTCATAATTCAATGTTCATCATTTAATGATTCTTTGACATCCTTAGACTCTATGCATGAGATAAACGCAACATAATTACAAATATTCTTAAGAGAAGATCTATTGGTTACCCCTTTGGATGGATCATCCAAAATTTTACCATCTTTGACATAGTTGTACTCCCTTAGGCATGAGATCTCCCTTTTTTCTAGAGTTATATTATTGAAGTCATATTGAGTTTCCTCATTCTTTATTTCATTCAATGATGATTCACCTACATCAACATCAACTCAAGAATCATTCCTCGGAAGGGGTTATCATAAAAACAACATGTATGGACTCTTCTACCGCTAGAGTTCTTTTATTAAAGATTCGATAAGCTTTAGAATTTAAAGAATAACCAAGAAAAATTCCTTCATAACTTTTTGTATTGAATTTGCCAAGATTATCTTTTCCATTTTTTAAAACAAAACATTTTCATTCAAAAAAATGAAAATAACTAATGTTAGACTTTTTATTTTTGAAAATTTCATATGGATTTTTTTTAAAAAATAAGCCTAATCATTACTCTATTAATCACATAACAAGCGGTATTTGTGGCTTCCATCCAAAAATACTTTGGCAAGTTGTTTTCACAAAGCATGGTCTTAACCATTTCTTCTAAAGTTCCATTTTTCCTCTTATTGACTCTATCTTGTTAAGGGGTTATAGGGGCTGAAAATTATGCTAATTCAGTTAGAATTACAAAATTTATCAAAACCAATATTTTGAAATTCAGTTTCATGGTCACTTCTAACACTTATAATTGAGTAACTTTTTTCATTTTGGTTTATTTTAGAGAAAGTGATGAAATTTTATAAAACTTCATTTTTTGTACTTAAGAAGAGAACCCAAGCGAATATAGAATAGTCATCTACCAAGACAAATGCATATTGTTTTCCACTCAAGCTAATAGTTCTAATAGTCCCAAAAAGATCTATATGGATCAATTTTAATACTCTTCTAGATGATACATCATTAATAGGTTTAAAAGATCTTTTGTGTTTGCCTTTAGCATATGCATAACAAATCTTACCAAAATCAAATTTTTATATTAGACAAACCTCTTACTAGATTACCTTGAACAAGTTTTTGTAAAACACTCATGCTAGCATTTCCAATTTTTCTACGCCATAACCAACAATCATGCTCATCCTTAGCAATCAAGCATACATTAGAAATATCAATATTATCTAAATGCACCATATAGAAATTTCATATCCTATGATCAACAACCATAATCCTATTAGATGTAATGTCCACAATTTTGTAACCATTAGACTCAAATACGACATTGTATCCCTTATCACATAATTGACTAATACTAAGTATATTATGCTTCAACCCATTAACATACAAAACATTTTCAATAAGAATAGAAGATTTGTTACCAATAGAACCAATTCCTTCAATGTGACCTTTTGAGTTGTCACCAAAGGTTACTACTCTTCCACTTTTAGCTTTAATCTCCAAGAATCGACTCTTATCATCGGTTATATGTCTTGAGCATCCATTATCAAGGTTACTTTGTGCCTTATAGCAATGATCTACCTACAAACATAGATTAAATTTTGATTTTTGGTACCCAAATTCTTTTTTGGTCCATTAACATTGTTCCCAATATGTCCTCTATGTTTGGAATAATTAAAGCTATTTTTAACATAGTTGGGGTTTAAATGTTCATATTTTTTAAATATTTTTGTCCCAACATAGTTAAAATAAACTTTAAGATCATTAAGTTTCTTTTGATGACCATCATGAACTCTTGAAAGTAAGTTATGCAAGTCTTGATTTTTCTTTTCAAACTCTTCAAGTTTGACTTGCATATCTTTGACTTGACTGTCATGTTCAAGATTAGTCTTAGAAAGTAGAGTATTTTCATCTTTCAATTCTGAAATATTTTTCTTGTGCTTAGATATCATGTTCTCATATTCTAAGGCTAATTCATCATAAGCCTCTTGTAATTCGTCAAAAGAATAATCAATTGAAATAGTTGAATTAGAGGTTGCCTTGGATTCATATTTTATGGCCATGAGACACAAGTTGGCTAATTCCTCATCTTAATTATTGAAGGACTCATCAACACTCCACGTAGCTATATGTGCCTTGTGTTTCTTCTTGGAGGATCTCTTCTTCTTCTTCTTCAATTGTGGGCATTCAAACTTGTCATGCCCGATTTTTTTTGCACTCATAGAAAATAATAGGATCATTATCATTTTATTTATTTTTGAAGCCCTCATTTCTTTAGAATCTCCTTCCTTTATTGGACCTCATAAAACTCTTGAATCTTTTGGTAAACATTGTCTTTTCTTTATCTTCATTGAGACACTTTCTTATTTAGTAGACTTGATAGAAACACATACCTTCTTATTCTTTTCAATTTCATTATTTTCCTCATCTTTCTTTTCTTGTTCTTCTTCTTCTTTCACCACAATCTCTTGAGTAAGTAAAGACCCAATGAGCTCATCTAAATTAAGGGTTTCTAGGTTCTTTGCTTCAACAATGGCGATCTTCTTGGATTGCTATAACCTGATAAGACTACAAATCATATCCCTAACAAGCTTCTCATTAGGAATAACTTCTCTAAAGCCTTTGAGACCATTGATGATAACCGAAAATTGATCAGTCATGCTTTTAATATCCTCATCTTGAAGTTTTTATAATTATGATTGAAAAGACTAATCTTAGTTTCTCTTACCTCATTTGTTCCTTCATGAGTAACTTCAAGTTTGTCCCAAATCTCCTTGGCATTGGAACAAGATGAAACTCTACGATATTCATTGGGGCCAAGTACACAAAATAAAATGTGTATTGTTTTTGCATTGAGTTGGAACAATTTCCTTTCTGTTTCACTTCATTCCGTCATAACTCTAGTTGGAGTAGAGTGTCCACTCGATATAAAGCCCCAAGCTCCCAAATCATTTACTATAATGAAAAGCATCATTATATTCTTCCAATAGTCATAGTTGGCTCCATTGAAGTAAGGAGGCTTGTTGATAGGTTGAGAATCATTGATGATGTAAAACCTTGATGTAATAGCCATGGATGATTTGTTTGATTACTTAATGGAACACCCTAACCCAGTTTGACCCGAAGATCTATAGATTACGATGCCACAGTAAACCATCTGTCAACACATATTTTCGTCCTACTAGGATTCAAACTCCTAAAAATAGGATAGAATTTTGCTAGGATTCAAACTCCTAAAATAGGATAGAGTTCTACTATGATTTAAACTCCTAAAGATAGGATCCACAAGCACTATAAATAGCCATTGTAGCTCACTATTGTAAGACACGATTTACAGACAAAATACAGAGGAAAACACGGAAAATACAAAGGCAAAGCTATTGTAAACGATTCGAAGTAATAAAGGGTACATTTTCAATCAATCAAATGTAAGTTTTGGATCGTTATTTTACCTTTCAATTTAAACTTTTAACTTTCTTAATTAAAGACAACTGGAAATTACATAGTACCGAAAGGGCGGTTCAAGGGTGCCAATCCTTCCTTGACCGTATCCGACTCCCGGATCCGACATATCACTGGTAAGACGCAGATCAGGTAAGAAATAAGGTATCCGATTAACCCACTTTTCGTAAAGTAAATGATCGATGGTGACTCCCAATCCATTTTTCACGTCGAAGCTCAATTTCGGGGCACAACCGAAAGACGGTTGCGACAGCTTGGCAACTCCGCTGGGGAGACAGGTAAGTGAGTCAGGCTAAGGTAATTTCCATTTGTCTTTTTAATGAAAAGGGTAAGTTTAAATTTTAAGGTAACATTTCAATCCTTATTACTTACTTTTGATTATATTTTTGAGTAAATAGTTGTACTGACCGTTTTTTTAATGATTTCAACCCTTAAAGAATTTTCATCTAAGGCTCTAAACCTGAGCTCCAAACCCTACTTTAAGTGGGGGTGAAAGTGACGCCTTCGTGTGAATTTATTCACCGTGCGGGCCTAGCAAGTAGCCTTCGGGATTCATATACCTTATGTCTTCGTGTGAATTTATTCACCGTGCGGGCATAAGGGAATGTGTCCCCTCGAGTTTAACTTAGTCCACACAAGCCTGTGATGGGTTTAGGACTAAGGGTCTGACAAGCCCAAGGGGGCACCGACAAGGAGAACTCGGATACCATTTTTAGAACCTAAACTGGAGACCATGGAGAATTAGAGCCTACCCCGAAACCATATTTTCGAAACCTAGGATATTTTTACCTTAACCATGTCTGTTTTTTCCTTTCGTCATTTATTTATTTATTTTACTAACATTTTTGCCTTTGTGTTTTTTTTGTTAGCATTTGCATCATAACAAGAGGCTATTGATCCTTAAAAAGCGTTTGTTACACACAAAATAATCTGAATTAATGGACAAAGTTGTTGTAATACAAGAGATTAAGAACGCCGAGGCACAACTATGG
The DNA here is from genome assembly GCF_006381635.1 of Hibiscus syriacus. Classification (NCBI taxonomy): domain Eukaryota; kingdom Viridiplantae; phylum Streptophyta; class Magnoliopsida; order Malvales; family Malvaceae; genus Hibiscus; species Hibiscus syriacus. The sequence continues at coordinate 112,620 of NW_024063269.1, forward strand.
TCCGAGATGACTCAGAAAGAAAAAGGAGACAGTCTTCAGGGGAACTACGTGTCAGAGCTGGTTAGCTATGCCTCTGTCAGCCTGAAACAGAATGATGTCCAAGAGTTGCGAAACATTTGGGACAGTTGGAAGAATGACAGAAAGCCGAAGTTCAGCCAGCGATATGGTGATATTGCCCTCTTACTTCATGTCAAGACTGATGAGCCCCTGCTCTGAGCACTGATTCAATTCTGGAACCTAGGATATAGTTGCTTCACCTTTAACCGAGAGGACATGGTTCCCACTATCGAAGAGTATACCACACTACTACACTGCGAAAGCATCAGACTAGAGAAGGCATATATCAAACATATCAAGGGTCAGCCTTTTAAGAACGAAATGGCCAAGATTGCAGGGGTTGATGAAAAGTGGGTGACTGATCGACTCCGACACAAAGGTAGCGGGGAAGGAATCGAGTGGATCCATATAAAGCAACTAATGAAGAACCACCCTGATGAATGGAAGACTATAAATCTTTTTGCATTGGGTCTGTACAGTTTGATTATCTTTCCGAAGACCTTGGGGTGCATTGACGCAACCATAGTAGAACTATTTGAACAACTTCCAAGGCGAGTCAACCCATCGCCGACCATCTTAGCCGAGACCTTTCGGTCTCTCAACCATTACCGAAGAGCTGGCGGAGGTAGATTCATTGGATGTGTTCAGCTCCTTCAAGTCTGGATTCACAGCCACTTATGGAAAACTAATGGGGTTACCTACCACCGATTTAGCACTACGTATTTACCTTTGAGAGAGTTCATCACCATGAAATGGCTTGAAGGCGCTTCGAAGGAAAAATGGATGAAGGTCTTCACACATCTTCAGGACCGGGTTATTACTTGGAGAGCCCCCTGGTTGTTCCCCAGTGATGTTCTTTTCTGATTTGGGGATTTTGACACTATGACCTTACTTGGATTTTGGGGTGCAGTTGGGTATGCTTCGTTGTTGACACTTAGACAGTATGGGGCACGTCAGTTTTTCCCAGTAACATACGGATTATCTACATCAGAGTTTGTGTATCACGGTGATAGTTATAAGAAGAAGATCAAATAGATAGCCGAGTCATGGAAGAAAGTATCCTGGATAGATGTTGTGGCTGCTAGAGATATGCTCACTCCGGATTATGTGGAATGACGAAGATTGAGAAAGAATGATAACATCCCGGTGCCAGACTGTGAGGACACACGGACCATGAAGGAGCATCTCAGGCATGTCCCTTCTGAACTTGAGATAGCTAAGGCGAAGTTTAAAGCTGTGAAAAATGAGTTAAAGTATAAGGTCAGAGAACTTGAAGCCGAGCGCTATCAGTGGAAGCTAGATGCCGACTCTCAGAAAGATCGAGCAGATAAACTAGAAAGAGAGCAGAAAAGAGACCGTTTTGAGCTCGAAGATTTGAGAAAGGGGTATCAAGATGCTGTCAAGGATAACTCCAAGTTGAAAGTGTCCTCTGAGTACTGGAAAGATGAAGCCCATAGCCTGAAAAGAAAATTCGAGGGGCCTGATGAGAGAACTTGGAAGGAACAGATGAAGACTGCCCAGAGGCGCTTAACAGACAGTCAGCATCAAAACCTACGCCTGAGAATCCAAATGGTTGATCTGGAGAAACAACATGAGAGATATGGTAAAACAATAGCGGAGTTAGAAGCTATTGTAGATGGATTCAAAAAGAAAGCGAGCGAGCTTCAGATAATGCCCTTCGACTGGGGTTTACAGTGGTGTTTCCGTTGGGAGCAAGCACAACAAAGGGTGAAGTCCAGAGACGTAGTCATCCGAGACTTCCTGGATCAAGTACAGAAGGCAGCTCACCATCTACATGGCCTGACAAGGGAAGCTGGAGTGGTTTGACAAGGCATACAACTAGTGACAGATGAAAACAGAAGACTTGTCAACCTGTTGGAAGTTGTTCGGGGTCTAGAGGATTTAGTCCGAATGTACCTTTGATTGTTTTTATGTCTCTTACAAGATAAAATATTTTTGTTAAAATAAGGATTATTTATAATAATGGACATTTTTTTGGATCAATGCCTCGAACATTTCATGCATTTTTTTTTCATTTTGCGTTGTGCATCTACATTTCATTTTTTTCATAAACATGAAATTTCTTCATGGAGGATTCGATGAAGTGGTTTTAACCACATGACACAAAATGGAAGTAAGATTGTAACATCAAAAGAAAAAATTGAAAACAATACAGTGGGAGTCTGATCAGCTGATTGTAGGATAAAGCCTGCCAGGATGATCTAAGAAAAGAATCCCCATATCCTAAGAGCTACGATGTTGAAGCTGTTAGCTGTTACTACATAAGAAGCCCCAAACATTCCTCTGAAAACTGTAAGGCGCTTGCCGAAGAAGGGGGCATGGCATATACCATTTGCACTTAGAGGATTGTTTTGTTTGAACACGTCACTTCTTTGATCTTTCATGTTTTCTTAATCTTTTAAATGATTGAATTTATGATGCTTTCTAAGGTGGAGCAATTGAACAAATTTTAATCTTTAGTTCTTCGAATATTAAATGAATTAATGATTCTTTTAATTCTTCAAGAATTATAGATTTTTGACATATGGAAATATTAGACCTTTTTTACCATGTCTCAAACCCCAGAATAAAATACCTTGATTCTTTGCCCACAATAACTCGTGGTCATTACCAAAAGACGAAATTTTGACATTACCTCCTTTTGAAATTCTTGAACATTGCCTTTATCTTTTTGATACACTCATACCTTTCTTTGAGTCAATAAGATCACACCACTGTCTTTTTTTAGACTAAAAAATAACCTTTCTTACCATTAAAACCCAAGGCATTGAGTTGTTCATTTTAACATGAGCATTCTTCTAAAGAACCAACTTGGGGCATCTCGCGGGGAGCCTGAACATTGAGACATCTGGGAAAAAAGAAGAAGAATTCATTCGAAATAATTCTATCATACATTAATTACGTTGTTTTCATGTTAATAGAATTAATCATGAAAATCTATCCCCCTGGGATACCTCTTATGTGAAGATTTACATGTATGAAATGATGAACGACTTTCTTTCTTTATCCCTTCACAACAGGAGAAAAAATATATCCCTTGTGTCCCCTTTTGAGCCTGTAGTATTTTTCTTCTGATTCAACCCTAACCAAGGATCACCCTCCACACTGGGGGGGAAAGGTGGAAGAAATATGCTCATATGAGCGAAGACATTGATTCAGATGAGATACCGAAAGGTGAACCAAATGCCAAGTGCGAAGATTCAATCAGAACAAAAAGCGCAAAAACAAAAAAGAAAAAAAAAGAACAAAAATCAAAAAGAAAAAGGGACAGAAAAGAACATGCAAAGATTCCCTAAAGACAAATGGTACATCAAGCTTCAAACTATGAGATTGATCAAGCACAATCATTCCTGAATCACTGAATCACTTTACTCGAAGATCATAGAGCATCAAGAGAGAGAAACATTTTGAGCAAGATTGAAGACATCAGAATGAATTGATCCTTGGTTCAACACCCTGAAACACTTATTTGGGCCTATTTATCCTTTTCTTTCATAACCATGAACCTTAGCCTAGATTACGTGCCTTAAAAGTCCCTTCGAATCATACATGGATTTCTAAACAAAAAAGAATATCTTCAGATTTCATCCCACCCATCAGGATTAATCTTTGTTTACAAAAAACAATGTAATTAATGCATGGTAGAGAAAAATAACAAAGGGGGTTCAAGGCGTAAATCCTGAATAACGTCTTGAAACCAAAAGAGGATTCGAGTTAAAAACCTGAAAAGGTGGCTCGAATATAAAAATTGTGCAACTGAGGCGATCACACAAATTCCTTGATACGACATCACACAACCCGAGTGTGACCACGAAGGTTGGGAGTCAGAGAACACTTCCAGTAGAGGAGCATGCAAGCTACCTCATCAAACCGTTGAGCATCAAATGCCAAACCTATGAGCATCACATGCCAAACCTTTGAGCATCAAATGCCAAACCTTTGACCAAACATAATAACCTGAGATTTTTTTTTATCTTTTCCTTACTTAACCACTTCCCAAAAATAGCTTTGATCTTGGCACTTGTCAAATAGCTATAATTCATTAAAGGATTAACAATATAATTAATTCTTTGATATCTGATGAACTCTAGTTTATGATTCGGCTCAATTGTAAAACCGTGAAAGTGACAATATTTTCAAAACTTTGGATGAAACATTTTTCAAAACTCTTTTAATTGATATTTTCATAACTTTGAAAATAAAAGAGAAAGAAAAACATTTTTTTCAAACAAGACAGTCGCTCTAGAGTGGATCTTGGTAAATGACATGTGACTTTTAGACACAAAACTCATGCTCAGAATCAATGCTGAAGCAAGAAATGAGGAACATTTGGGGCATCTTTGAAGATTCAACATCAAATATTGGGGTATTTTTGGATATTGGGGCATCATTTGGGGATTCAACATCCTAATGCAAATTATCAGACCTTTTTCAGGAGATAAAATATAACCAATTCATGTTACATGCATCTTATGCATACATTTTAAAGCATCATATTTATCATTTTCCACATACATAATTTTTTACAGCTTTTAGAGTCAAGTTTCGACTTCAAGACGAAGGATACTCGATTTAAAAGCACCTTTAAAGATTCATGTTGGTTGCTTAACTTAGCAGCAAGAAGCTACACTTTGACCAACTCGATAGATTGAAAGTTTCTCTCAAACTCACAATTTTCTCGAGAGTAGATTTCAACTTCACTACGAAGGATATCTAGCTCGAAGCCAAACATCCACGATTTTAAATCCACGACAGAGGATATCGTGCCACTCAAGACAACATAATTTTAACTTCACAACGAAGGGACGGCTGGTTGTCAACAACAATTTTCCAATTTCGGAGCCAATTTTAACTTCATAGCGAAGGATATTGGACTCCAGACAACGCAAGTTCAACTTCACGACGAAGAGACTGCTGGTTGTCAATAAACAATTTCCCAATTTCAGATCCAATTTCAACTTCACAACGAAGGATATTAGACTCCAGACAACACAAGTTCAACTTCACGACGAAGGGACCGCTGGTTGTTAATAAACAACTTTCCAATTTCAGGGCCAATTTCAACTTCACAGTGAAGGATATTGGACTCCAGACAACGCAAGTTCAACTTCACGACGAAGGGACCGCTGGTTGTCAACAAATAACTTCTCAATTTCAGGGCCAATTTCAACTTCACAGCGAAGGATATTGGACTCCAGACAACGCAAGTTCAACTTCACGACGAAGAGACCGCTGGTTGTCAACAAACAACTTCTCAATTTCAGAGCCAATTTCAACTTCAAAACGAAGGATATTGGACTCCAGACAACGCAAGTTCAACTTCACGACGAAGGGACCGCTGGTTGTCAATAAACAATTTCCCAATTTCAGAGCCAATTTCAACTTCACAGCGAAGGATATTGGACTCCAGACAACGCAAGTTCAACTTCACGATGAAGGGACCGCTGGTTGTCAATAAACAATTTCCCAATTTCAGAGCCAATTTCAACTTCACAACGAAGGATATTGGACTCCAGACAACACAAGTTCAACTTCACGACGAAGGGACCGCTGGTTGTCAATAAACAATTTCCCAATTTCAGAGCCAATTTCAACTTCATAGCAAAGGATATTGGACTCGAGACAACACAAGTTCAACTTCACAACGAAGGGACGGCTGGTTGTCAACAAATAATTTCCTGGTTCCAGAGCCAATTTCAACTTCACGATGGAGGATATTAGACTCGGAACAATGCTACTTACTTGGACTCAACTTCACGACGAAGGATATCCAATTTCAGGCTCAACTTCACGAAGAAGGGAATCGTGCGCACAAGCATCATCCATCTTTAGATTGGATTTCAACTTCACGACGAAGGATATCCAACTCAAAGAAGGAGTATCTGTCAACAAAGGCCTTCGAGTTCGACTACTCTCAGCTCCAAGGCACATCATTTACAGCATAACTCAAGGCTAGAAGGGTTATCTGCCATCAAAATTGTCGAGTTCGATTCCATTCAGCTCGATGACACATTAATCGCACTACTTTCCGGTTGCAGTCGAGGTTTTCAAGTCGAGAAGAGAACCTGGGTTAACCGTGCCTTAGTGACAAACAACCATTTTCAAGCAAAAGCTATTTGTCAATGAAGATTTTTGAGTTTGATTCTGATCCAAGGTCTTTAAACTGAGAAGAAGACCGAAGGGAAATGAGAAGCCACGTGCTGATTCAAATTCCGAACTACGGCTTCAATTTCATATCATTTCAAGATGAACTCGGCTTCACGATGAAGGAGTCATCCGTAACTCAATTCGACAGGGAGTTATTGAAACATCAGAGTCAATTTTCAACTCCACCGAACGAAAAGTGTGTCTTTTAATCTTTGCCCTATCCCCGTTACACGACTATGGGCAAAGAGGGGCAGCTGTCAACACACCTTTTTATCCTACTAGGATTCAAACTCCTAAAAATATGATAGAATTTTGCTAGGATTCAAACTCCTAAAATAGGATAGAGTTCTACTATGATTTAAACTCCTAAAGATAGGATCCACAAGAACTATAAATAGTCATTGTAACTCACTATTGTAAGACACGATTTACAGACAAATTATAGAGGAAAACACGGAAAATACAAAGTCAAAGCTATTGTAAATTATTCGAAGTAATAAAGGGTACATTTTCAATCAATTAATGTAAGTTTTGGATCGTTATTTTACCTTTCAATTTAAAATTTCAACTTTCTTAATTAAAGACAACTGGAAATTACATAGTACCGAAAGGGCGGTTCAAGGGTGCTAATCCTTCCTTGACCGTAACCGACTCCCGGATCCGACATATCACTGGTAAGACGCAGATCAGGTAAGAAATAAGGTATCCGATCAACCCACTTTTCGTAAAGTAAATGATCGGTGGCGACTCCCAATCCATTTTTCACGTCGAAGCCCAATTCCGGGGCACAACCAAAAGACGGTTGTGACACTATCAAAATGGTCAACTTGAAAATTTCTTTGAAAATAAGTGTTAACATCAGAATAAATCACACTTGCAACGGAAATCAAACCAACGTTTACAAAATATAAGCATCCTCCAAAATACGTATAACATAACCATAGAGTTTAAAAATCCAAAATAGAGTTATGACATGATTATACAAGGTCTATACTGAATAGATTCCCTCTAAAATAAATTCAAGTCATACTTTGCTAAATTTCAGGTCTGGAATGTACGAATGCGAAAGCCTCCTCAATAATACCCTCTATTAATCTACGTATAGAAACATATTCCATACACTGATCTTACAAGCACAGTGCCACAAAAATAACTAAACGATACTACATGTATTCGCTACATAAACATGTTGGTATGCAGAGTCATAAACATGCATAAGTATATATCAAACATGAGATAGGCCAAGTAGTACGGTCAGAGGAATTGCGTGTATTTCGGATAACACACTAGTCTATCTAGAACGTGATAGCTTCGGGGTAAGGACCAGAATTTAAGTGCATCGAAGCTTAAAGTCCTTAGAATACCTCGAATCTTTGAGAGGTTAGGGGAGGTCTGGAATTTACATGCATCGAAAGCTCACATCCCTACCTAATCAAGCATAAGGTACAATTCTGAAACTTATGTCATCAAAATTCATACCGGTATGACCCTAAATTTCATCCATCAGATGCGTACCCAAATAAAAGATATCCAGATATCAACATAACAAAACATAACATAACAGACAAAAATCATAATGCTAGAGTAACTTGGGTGTCCAAACTGTTTCCCTAGTATTAAGCAAAGGCTAGTTTTATGTCACTTTATTTCATAACGTTATTAGACGAGTTGTTCATTATCAATGATATCCAGATTAAGTGTATAAGTATTTCAACAAATCAATTAATGGACCAAATTGAACTCATTCAAACATGCTGAGGTCAAGACCAAATTTCTCAATACTTCAGACCCCTAAAGAATAAAATTTCACCCTTTTCTATCGAGCAAAACAGCGATAGGATGGATCATTTGGAAAAGGCATCGATCCTATGTGTAACAGAAAGTTTGGGATCTATCCTTTTGGTCAAAAGATCGATCTTTTTTCCTTAGAGATCGATACTTTTGAAAAGGAATCGATCCTTTGATGGACAAAAAATTAGGATCAATCCCTTTGGTCGAGGGATCGATCATTTTTCTGGGAATGACTTACTTAAGCCTTGGAAACACCCAAAAAATCAACCCAACAATTCCCATAAGACTAGTAAGTATGCTTAACATCTTATCAAGTGTCTTAGAGGTCAAAAGGTACTAATTTTAATGCTTACAACGCACAAATATGAATCTTTCCATGGAAATTACTCTAGTATGCTTCATGAACTAAACAAACCATAATGCACAAACAATAAACTACATGTGGTATAAACAAGTTAAAACCTTGTTGCCTTGAGTTTAGGTGACTGAAAACACCCTTGAATCATCCAAGGGTAAGCTTTTCCTAGCCTCTATCCTTGGAGGTCTCTCATTGCTCTTGAACTACTCAAACCAAGTTTAATGAGTTGTTAGATCATTTTTAACCTTAAGGAGAATCTAAGAACGTTTTTTTACCAATCAAAAGCCATAAAACGAACCAAAACTTAGAATCTCATAAACCCCCACTTAACCCATTTTTTTGAAACTTGGACAAAACTTACCAACGTGGGTTCAAATGAAAGTTTGAAGGATGAAGATGGTGAATCTTACCTTAGAATTCACAATGGAGGCTTGAATTTCTTAAATATCCTCAATGTGTTTGGTTATTGAAGAGAAAATAAAGTAAAGAGTAGAGAGTAAGAGGACAAAACAATGGTGAAGAAAAAGAGATAACACAAAAATCATATGTGAGATCATTCTTAATTAATTGATTTAGCCTTTGTTTCAAAAATTGGGTTAATTACTTTCATAGTCATCCTTCATTTGATGCATGATTAAAATCATCCCTTTTCAAGCTTGTTGGGCTCATCCCAAGCCCAAATCATATCTACTTGGGTCCAACACTTCATATACTAAAGGAAAATTATTCTAAAGCCCATTTTCATAACCCGAAACTCCTAACTCGTATTTCGGGGCGTTACAACTCTCTTATTGTAAGAAGAAATTTCATCCTCAAAATTTACCTGAATAGAAGAGGTGTGGATACTGAATTTACATATCCTCTTCGGGTTCTGATATTGCCTCCTCGATGCCATGGTTTCTCCATAAAGCCTTTACCAAAGGTATACTCGTGTTTTGAAGCTCTTTGACGTTGTTGGCAAGGATTTAAATAATTTCTTCTTCATAAGTCAGATCTTGTCTCACTTCGACTTGTTCAAGGGGATTATATAGGACAAATTAGATCAGTACTTTTGAAGCATAAATATGTGTAACACATTGTAAATGAGCTCGAGCTCTTGAGGTAATGCCAAACGATAAGCCACTGACCCAACTCTCTCTAAAATCACGTATGGTCCAATGAACCGTGGCATCAATTTACCATTACGCCCAAACCAGAGTAATTTCTTCTAAGGGGATACTTTTAGAAGCACTTTGTCTCCCTTCTCGAACTAAATATCTTTGCGCTTCAAATCAACATACAATTTTTAACTGTCAGAAGCCTCATTCAAACGACTCTAGATAACCTGATCTTTTTCTTTAGTTTCTCGGATCAAATCAGGGCCTACTATCTTTTCATCACTAAGGACTGTCCAACACAAATAAGTCCTGCACTTGCGGCCATAAAGAGCCTCATACGGGGTCATCTGAATACTTGATTGGTAACCGTTGTTGTAGGCGAACTCAACCTAAGGCAAGTGATCCTCCCAACTACCCTCTAGATCCAATATGGTGAACTAGAGCATATCTTCTAGAATCTGAATGACACACTCAGATTGTCCATCTGTCTAAGGATGAAAGGCGATACTATAGTGTAACTTAGTTCCCAAAGCCTCATGCAAGGTCTTCTAAAATTGAGAGGTAAAAAGTAGATCTTTGTCAAATATGATCAAAATGAGAACTCCATGCAACCTCACAATCTTACAAATATATAATTATGCTAATATCTCTAACGTGAAGTCTATTCGAACCGAAAGAAAATAAGCAGATTTGGTCAATCAATCTACTATGACCCACTCGACATTGTGTCGAATCCTCGTCATCAGTATACTAGTTACAAAGTCCATCTTCAATCTCTCCCATTTCCACTGTAAAATCTAAATAGGCCGTAGTAATCTAGAGGGAACTTGATGTTCCACCTTAACTTGTTGGCACACTAGACACTTGGAAAAAATTCATACACTTCTATTTTCATGCTCTTCCACCAATACCATGGTCAAAGTTCTTGGTACATCTTATTGATTCCCGGATAAACAATGAGAGGACTACAACGTGCCTCATGAAGGATCTTTTCACGAAGTTTTCTATCAGATAGTACACATAAACATCATCGAAAGTACAGTACGCGTCCATCGTGACGCTCAAAACCTGGAGCCTCACCTTGGAGCACTTGCTCTACTCGAGTCTTTAATCAGTTATCTGAACCTTGAAACCTCTTAACTTTGCCTACTAGTTCAGGTTTAGCTCTTAACTCGGCTAGTAGACAACTCGAATTCGACAAACTTAGACGCACTAATAAAGCTCTCAGCTCTTCTATGGTCTTCGTACTCAAGACGTATGCTACAACGTTCGCTTTACCTGAGTGATAATAAATTACACACTCGTAATCCTTCAAAAGCTCCACCCATATTCATTGTCACAATTCAACTCTTTTTGAGTGAGCAAATACTTAAGACTATTGTGATCTGTGAAGACGTGATACTTCTCCCTAAATAAATAGTGTCTCTAAATCTTCAAAGCGAAAACCACTACGGCAAGCTCCAAATAATGTGTAAGGTAGTTTCGCTTGTGTGGCTTTAACTGACGAGACGCATAAGCCACAACTTTTCCTTTTTGTATCATAAAACATCCCAAACCATTAAGTGACACATCACTAAATACGGTGAAGTCCTTTTCAGACTCCGGTTATGTCAGAACGGGGGCTTGTGTGGGGATTTCTTTTAGTCGGTCAAAACTCTCTTTACGTTTTTTATTCCATATAAATGGAACCCCTTTTTACATTAACCTAGTAATTTATGCCTTAATCTTTTAGGGATCTACCCGGATACCATTAGCAGCTACTACATGACCCAAAAACACCACTTTAGTTAACCAAAATTTTCATTTCCTAAACTTGGCATATAACTGACGTTCCCAAAGCCTTTGTAAAATGATACAGAGATGTTAGTCATGCTTCTCCTCGGACCGAGATTAAACAAGGATGTCATCGATGAAAACCACCAAAAATTGATCCAAATAAGGGTGAAAGACCCAATTCATCAAATCCATGAATGCCACTGGGGCATTGGTGAGTCTGAATGACATCACGGGAAACTTATAATGGTCATACCTCGTCCTAAAAACTTTCTTGAAAATATCAGCATTCTTAACCTTTAACTGATAATATCTAGACCTCAAATCAATCTTGGATAACACACATACACCCTTAAGTAGGTCGAACAAATCTTCGATTTAGGGAAGCGGGTAACGATTCTTGATCGTTAACTTATTCAATTATCACTAATCAATACATAGCCTCATTGATCTGTCATTCTTCTTCACAAATAGGATCGACACTCTCCAAGGTGAAATACTCGATCTAATGAAACCCCTATCCAACAAATCCTGAAGTTGATTATTTAATTCTTTCAACTCTGTCGGGGCCATGCAATTGGGTACAATGGACACCAGAGCTGAACCTAACACAATCTCTATGCTGAACTTGACTTTGATGTCAGGCGATAGCCTTGGAAAATCCTCCGAAAATACTTCAGAGAATTCCCGAATGGCACGAATATCCTCAATCTTCGGGAAAGACACTCACATATCCACCACATGAGCCAAGAAGGCTTCGCACCCTTGAGCTAACAATCTCTGAGCCTTGATTGTCGAAATAATTTTGGTAGTGCAACTTGAACTTTCACTGGTCATCACTACCTTGGTCCCATCATCCTTGTGAAGTTTAAGCCGTCTCACCTTATACCTCAAACTCACGTTGTGTTTGGTAAGCCAACCCATGCCTAAAATTACATCAAACTCACGAAAAAAAAACTCTATCAAATTGGCTAAGAAAACTTCACCTTAGAACTTTAAGGGGAAACGACAGTGAACCTTGTCAACTAAAACATCTAATCCTAGGGGACTAGATAACATGTCTCCTATCCTTAAATTCTTGACTATGATATTTCTTTCTCAGACTAGGTCATATAAAATATAGGAGTGAGTGGAAGTTAGATCTATCAAAACAGTAACAGGAATGGAGAAGATTGTGAATATACTTGAAATCACATATACGACATCACACTCTTTCTCGGCTCTGACCACATACTGGCACGAGGCTACTTGGATCTAGAAAAGCCCCTACCAAATTTCCCTAACTGGTTTCGCCACCCCTCGAGGACCCTCGGCCTTACTAAACATAAGGTACAGATCTCTACGAAAATGCAAGGGCTGCACTCTGTGCTCGAGGATAATCAACGAAATAATGGTCTAAAAGTCAACAACTAAAATAACCTCTTTTCACCCGATAACACTCCCTAGAATGTCTACACCAATAAGTCCATAAGTCAAACACACTAGGTGAGATAGTGCCCTCTCGGATCTACCAACACTCAAACCACCCGCTGATGACAAAGGTCTCTTACGGGAGTCAGATCTACCTCCACGGTACGAACTCTGAGCTGTTCCTCTAGACTGTCCTAACAATGGTCTCCCTGAACTCTGGGGGCTCCAGGCCCTCTTTGACTATGAATGAGTTTGCCTAGATGTCTCTAAAGCCATCTTATTCTGGCCCACTGAGTCACTTGTCGCTTGAGCCTTTTTATTTATAATACTCTTTATAACCTTTGCCTGGCGAGACAAATCAACAAATATACGAGGGGGATTGGCTGCTAACTGAGTATAAATATCCATATAGAGGTCATCCCTAAACCTCCTATGGTGGTAAACCTTAGTAGAAATAAACTCGATGTGTACTTCCTCAGCCTGAGAAACTTCTTCTCGTATTCTAGTATGGTTTTGTCCTCCTTGGTCAGGTGTAAAATCTGGTCACGCTAATCTTCAACATGAGCCTCTCCAATGTATTTCTCATGAAACTTGGATATGACGTACTCCCAGGTGGGTCTCTATGGCTCTATCGCCAACTCCACATTCTCTCACCAGTAAATTACGTTACCCATCAGAAGGGCTTTGACACACTCCAAATTATCCCTAGAGTGAGGTGCAACTGAAGAAGAGTAAGAAGCATTTCCCAAAACAACTGATCTGCGGAGATGGGGTCATCATTTCTAGATCCATAAAAATTAGTCATCCTATAACGATAAAGTCTCTCAATCAGGGACTCTTGAGGCATCATGATCGGTTGAACTAGGGGTACATGTAGGGGAGGTGGCATAGCGTACATATTCAAAATAGCTCATAGAGGCCAGATTGTAGAAAAATATCACCTCATTGACTCCTACATCCGCAGGTATCCCCTGCTCAGAATCAGGGGCGAACTCGTTACCAAAATCTCCAACCAGGGAGACATAACTCTCATCATGGCTCGCAACTAGGGACATCGTCATCATCTATTTCATATCTCTGTAATTTAAGGGAAAAAAGATGTCACTATCGCCATTCCAGATTCTTAAGTACCCTCGACACTCTAGGGGCATGTACTCAAACAGACATTTTCTGACTCTGACTACAGGTCCTAGGAATAACTAAACCTAGAAGCTCTGATATCACTAAATGTAACACTCTAACCCAAAATTTTCTTTGAAAACAATTTTTAACATCAGAATAAATCACACTTGCAATGAAAATCAAATCCAACGTTTGCAAAATATAGGAGTCCTCCAAAATACATACAACATAACCATAGAGTTTAAAAATCCAAAATAGAGTTATGACATGATTATACAAGGTCTATACTAAATAAATACCCTCTAAAATAAATTCAAGTCATACTTTGCTAATCTTCTAGTCTAGAATGTACGAATGCAAAAGCCTCCTCAATGATCCCCACTACTAAGCTACACACGGAAACATATCCCATATACTGAGCTCACAATCTTAGTGCCACAAAAATAACTAAACGATACTACATGCATTCACTACATGAACATGTTGGTATGTAGATTCATAAACATGCATAAGTACATATCAAACATGAGTTAGCCCAAGTAATGTGGATAGAGGAATTATATGTATCTCAGACAACACACTAGCCTATCTAGAACATGATAGCTTTGGGGTAAGGACCAGAATTTACATGCATCGAAACTTAAAGCCCTTAGTCTACCTCGAATCATCGAGAGGTCGTGGGAGGTCCAAAATTTATGTGCATCAAAAGCTTACATCTCTTACCTAATCAAGCATAAGGTATAATTCCATTATTTACGTGCATCAAAATTAGTACCAGTACAACCTGAAATTTTATGCATCATATGCGTACCCAAACAAAAGATATTCAGAGATCAACATAACATAACATAACACAACACAACACAACACAACACAACACAACACAACACAACACAACACAACACAACACAACACAACACAACACAACACAACACAACACAACACAACACAACACAACACAACACAACACAACACAACACAACACAACACAACACAACACAACACAACACAACACAAACAACACAACACAACACAACACAACACAACACAACACAACACAACACAACACAACACAACACAACACAACACAACACAACACAACACAACACAACAGGAAAATATCATAATGCTAGAGTAACTTAGGTGTCCTAGTCGTTTCCTGAGTATCGAACAAAGACTAGTTTTATGTCACTTTATTTTATAACGTTATCAGTCGAGTTGTTTATTATTGATGATATCCAGATTAAGGGTTTATATATTTTAAAAAAATCAATTAATGGACCAAATTGAACTTATTCAAACATGTTGAGGTCAAGACCACATTTCTCAATACTTCAGACCCCTAAAGAATGCAATTTTACCCTTTTGCATCGAGCAAAACAATGAAGGGACCGATAATTTCTTTTGAGAGATCAATCATTATCCTCAAGGGATCGATCCTTTGGAAAATGGATCGATCTTATGCACAACAGAAAGTTTGGGATCGATCCTTTGCCGGACAGAAACTTTAGGATCAATCCCTTTGGTCGAGAGATCGATCTTTTTTCTGGGAATGACTTATTTAAGCCAGGGAAACACCAAAAATCAACCCAATAATTTCCCTAAGACTAGAAAACATGCTTAACGTCTTATCTAGTGTCTTAGAGGTCAAAAGGTACTAATTTTCATGCTTGCAACACACAAATATGAATCTAGCCATGGAAATTACTCTAGTATGCTTCATGAACTAGACAAACCATAATGTATATACAATGAACTACATGTGGTATGGACAAGTCAGGGTCTTGTTACGTTGAGTTTAGGTGACTGAAAATGCCCTTGAATCATCCAAGGGTAAGTTTTTTCTTGCCTCTAGCCTAAGAGGTCTCTCCTTGCTCTTGAACTGATCAAAACAAGTTTAATGAGTTGTTAGCTCATTTTTTAACCTTAGGGAGAATCCAAGAACGTTTTCTTACCAATCAAAACCCACAAAATGAATCAAAACTTAGAATCGTATAAACCCTTAATAAACTCATTTTTGTGAAACTTGGCCAAAACTTACCAAAATGGGTTTCAATGAAAGCTTGAAGGATGAAGATGGTGAATCTTACCTTAGAATTCACAATGGAGGCATTTCTTAAACATTCTAACTTTGTTTGGTTCTTGAAGAGAAATGAAAGCAAAGAGTAGAGAGGAATAAGACAAAGCAATGGTGAAGAAAAAGAGATAGCACAAAAATCAGATGTGAGATCATTCCCAATTAATTAGATTCAACCTTTGTTTGAAAATTTGGGTTAATTACTTCCATAGTCCTCATTCATTTGATGCATGATTAAAATCATCCATTTCAAGCTTGTTGCGCTCATCCCAAGCCCAAATTAAATCTACTTGGGTCCAACACTTCATATATTATAGGAAAATTATTCTAAAGCCCATTCACATAACCCAAAACTCCTAAGCCATATTTCAGAGTGTTACACTTGACTCTTCTTGGATTTTCTCAAGAGATGGGAAAACCTTCCAATGAGTCTAGCTCTAATACCAATGGTTGAGTCAATCGATCAAGGAAAATGTCTAAGAGGGGGTGAATTGGAAAATTAAAAAAATGTTGGAAGCTTTTAAAAGAAGTAAGAATTTGACACAAGGATTTTAGAGTGGTTCAACTTCTTTAATGAAGTCTACATCCACTACTTTAGCTTCCTAACTAAGGATTTCAAAAAATTCACTAATTTTTTCTAACCTTTTAAGACAAGGTGCAACCTTACACAACACTAAGACTTATACCCCAAAGTCTTAAGTGTTTAACCTTTCCTAAGAAGTAAATACAAATGAGAAAAGTTTGAATATCCTCACAAAGATAGAATGTTTGCAAATTGAAGCTCTCACACATACCCAAGAAGACTAGAATGAAAAATACAATGAATGCATAAGTGTTCTATGTAAGAAATACACTGTGGAATAAATATTTAGCCCTACTTGCTCTTTTATTGTTGGAATAACTTTATGTTTGAAGACCCCTTTTTATATTCCCTCATTGATTTCTGGTTGTTTATGGTTGTTGGAAGGAGTTTGGAGCCGTTTAAAGAATTAAATTTGTGCATTGAATGCAAACATGTACGGAGATTTTGAAACTAACTAGGGGATTTTAAAACCCTCATTTAAAAATTCTTATTATTGAACAAGGGGTTTCAAAACCTTTATATCAATTTTGGCTACTACCTCAGGGTTTCGAAACCACCTTAGAAGGGTTTCAAAACCATACTAAAAAATCTCAAAAATTGACCTTGTTTCATATTCAAACAATATTTTAAAACTTTATAAATTTCAAAAAAAAATTTAAATTTATTTTTGACATTTTATTCTCAAAAACTATTTTTACACATTTAGATTTTTTGAATCAAATAAGATATTAATTTGATAAAATTTTCAATTTAGTCATTTGTAATATCAAAACCATTTAATTACATTTATCAAACTCTCCCATGTCCTTCACCTTAAATTTAGTAGAGAATAAATTTTTTGTTTTGTTAATGCATTTAATGTTAGTATTGAATAACATGTCATCAATGTATAGACTTGTGATGACATAATCATTTTTTAACGTTCTCGAATACACGCGTGCATCCGCTCCATTAATAATAAAACCAAAGTTCAA
This sequence comes from Hibiscus syriacus, assembly GCF_006381635.1. Lineage (NCBI taxonomy): Eukaryota > Viridiplantae > Streptophyta > Magnoliopsida > Malvales > Malvaceae > Hibiscus > Hibiscus syriacus. Next base: position 130,030 of record NW_024063269.1, read on the forward strand.
AATGGTTTTGTGAAATTTCTCGTACCATTGCTTTGGAGCTTATTTAAGGCCATAAAGTGATTTTTTAAGTTTACACAATTTGCCTTTCAAGCCCGGTGCTTCGAAACTTAAAGGATGCTCCATATAGACCTCCATGTCTAGATCTCCATTAAAAATGCAGTCTTTACATCCATTTGATGTACGTGCAACTTATGAATAGATGCTATTGCAAACAAGGCACGGATCATTGAGATTTTCATGATAAGAGAGTATGTATCGAAGAACTCTATACCAAATTTATGAGTAAATCATTTGACTACTAGTCTTGCTTTATATATCTAGATTGACCCATCTGGTCTAAGTTTCTTTCTAAAAACCCACTTAGAATTGATTGCTCTAAACCCTCTAGGCAGATCTCCTAACTCCTATATGTGATTAGACATTATTGACTCTAGTTCTTCATTTTTTATGGTTCTCCTAAAATTAGAGTCGATGGAACTTATAGCTTCATCATACGACTTTGGATCCTCATCTAATAGGAAAGCTTGATCTATAAGAACATAAATAGTGTCCACATCACTTAATTTGGAATAAAGGAAGTTAGCAAATCTAGACCAAAAGTAGTAGCTATTCTTTGACTTTTACTTCTTCTAGGCTTTAATTCAATCTCTAGAGTATCCTCAGAAGGAATACAAGAAGTTGAGGCACGATTTTCTATTTAAGTTTCAACATAATCTAGGTTTCTTTAAAGGAAATTTATCTTCAAAAAAACATAACATCCCTAGATTCACAAATAGAGAAATCATGTAGATACATGAATCTGTATACGACATTATTTAAATCATACATGTTAAATAATGCATCAATGGTTTTGGGACTGATAATAGAATTCTTGAATTCAAGCAATCCTAATTTTTCCAAACACCCCACAATTCAGATATTGAAAATTAGGTGCATAACCTTTCCACAACTCATATGGGGTACAATCTAATTTCTTATAAGGTACTCGATTTAAAATGTGGTTTGCTGATAGAACGGCTTCCCCCACATGTTATCAGAAAACCCATAACTTAAGAGTAGAGAGTTCATCATCGCCTTTAAAGTTCTGGTTTTCCTCTCAACTATTACATTCTGTTGAGAAAAGTAGAGGAAAAAGGTTTCACGAATAATTCCATTCTTTTCGTACACTTCCTTAAGAAAGTTTGATCCGTATTCACCAACTGTCATGTCAACACCTCTGTCAAATATTAACAACATATAATTTAATTGACATCATTTAAATAATTGAGTAGTCTGATTGATAAAATTAAAATATCAATAATGAATTAAAATCTTTTTATAATTAAACAGTCACAAGTATAATTTTTTCCATTTTACAAATGTATAACAATGAACCCAAATGTTTACCTCTTTTCTGCATTATCATTATCATATTATTATTATTATTATTATTATTATTATTAGAGAAAATAACCTCAGTGACCAAAAATCCCATATAATATACGATTTTAACCAACTTTTTCCGGATTTGCCAAAATGACCAACAAAATCGCAATGCGATCGCTAATTCGCAACGCGATCTCCATTATCGCAAATCAGTTTCCAGATTCGCAACGCGATTATGACAATCGCAATGCGATTTTCCAATTTTGCGTTGTGATTTTCCCAATTCGTAATGCGAATAAGTAAATCGCAATGCGAATTTGGAAAATCGCAATGCGATACTAACTATCGCATTGCGATTTTCCAAATTCGCATTGCGATTTACGTATTCGCGTTGCGATTTTCATAATTCGCATTGCAAATACGTAAATCGCAATGCGATTAAGTAAATCGCAATGCGAATTAGGAAAATCGCAATGCGAATACGTAAATCGCAATGCGAATCTTACTATCGCAATGCGATTTACATAGCGCCATTCGTATTAACGCGTATTTTTTTTTCAAATTCCAAACACGAATTTTTTCTTAATATATCGGAAACTGAACCGTCCACAGTAATCGTAACTCATAACCTCAAACCTAAAATCACAACACTCAGTCCCATATCCATCTCTCACTCTCTACGGCGAAATCCGTCCCCATCTCTGAAGATTTCCTTCCCCATCGTCGGCGAAATCCCTCACAACCATTCACAGTCAGAAATCCTTCACAATCATTCAGAAATGGAAAATCAACCTCCGAGGGTTAGTTTTTTTTATTTTTATTTTGAAATTTTTGTAATATTTTAGGTTTTTCATATTGAGATTGATGATAAGTTTACTGGTAATTTCAATAATAGATTAACCATTTCACTTAGATTTCTTATTAAATTCATTCGATTGCTGCCAATACTGCTAAACTGTTTAGCCTGTGAAGTTAGTATTTGTCTTTGTTTTGTCTTTTGGTTGAAGTAATGCAGAAGAAGAATAGTTTCGAGAATGAAAATCGCAACGCGGAAATAACTATCGCAACGCGAAATGAAAATCGCAACGCGAAACCAAAATCGCATTGCGATTTTCATTTCGCGTTGCGATTCTCTCGTTGCGATTTTCATTTAGCGTTGCGATTCTCTCGTTGCGATTTTCATTTCGCGTTGCGATTCTCTCGTTGCGATAGTTATTTCGCGTTGCGATTCTCTCATTGCGATAGTCATTTCCGCGTTGCGATTTTCATTATCTCGTTGCGATTTTCATTTCAACCAAAAGACAAAACAGTGTTGCAAATTTTAGTTTCAAGAATAAACTACTATTTATGTTTATTGTTTTTGGTATATCTTCACAGTGTATTTTTTGGTATATCTAACTTGGTATGTTTATTGTTTTTGTAAAAAAAAATTTCGGCTTCATTGACATTAAGGAATAAAGTTAGCCTAGCCACTACAATTGCTTCGAAGCTTTCACATGCACAAAAAAAATTGTTTGAGGAAACCTGCTTCGGGCCATGGCTGAGAGTACAACATCCGGGTGGAGATGCTAATTTGACCCATTTGTGGCTTCAGACCATGACTAGCGATCTACCCGACAGTATACAACGTGGTGAGGAAGAGATATGGTTTCATTTTCCACCGGCGTATACTTGTTTTGGGCGGAAGGAGTTCTGCTTAATCACTGGTCTACGATTCGGACACGATGATATAGGCCGGTACACTCGTCATATCACCTGCCCATCATGGTTATCCAGGGTTTTTCCTGATGAGTCAATAGAGAAGCTGAACTTACACGTCGACGACATAAAGAAATTGTTTAATAAGAAAGATGGTTTTACTCGGATGAATGACGTCGATGTTGTCCGAGTATGCCTTCTACTACTTTTGTATGCCGACTTTTTAGGCAGAGAGGCCAGATAACCTATTCCTCAGGAGCTAATATTATTGGTAGAGGACCTAAATGCATGGAATCTATTTCCGTGGGGTTCGTATATATGGAAAGCTACCTGGACTAAGTTGTCGTCTGCCTTTGATGACCGCAAAAGTTTGCGGGGCGATGGGTCGAAATACACTTTGTCAGGCTTTGTTTGGGCCTTTAAGGTAAGAATTTCTATATAATGTTTTCAAAATTATAATTAATTATTTAACAATTACTAATGTTTGTTATTATATTGTTTGTAGATTTGGATATTCGAGGCTTTCCCCAGCATGTAGATATATGCATTAAAAACCTCAAATGATATTCCTAGGGCTATTTCCTGGAAGAGGAAACGTCTGTTGGATTGGGAAGACTTAATACCATATGCGACAATAAATAATGTAAGTTAACACAAATACTATCATATATAAACAAGTTATTAATAGTAGACGTTTAACTTTGTTTAAGTTTTTATATTTTTAGGAGGCCAACATTCCATTAATGAGACTGACACCCACGGAGGCTGAGCTTGCCACTGATTGGTGGCAAGCTAGTCAGCGTTTTCTTGATGGCACAAATGATCAGCAGCCTCCGCTTCCTCCACTTCGAGAGCCATCAGCTCACCCAGAGCCATCACCTGATCGACCCGACTATACACCTCTACAACGAGAGCCATCACCTATCCCGTCACATCATCGAGCCTCTTCTCCACCATCACCTCATGATAGGCGATCGGAAAAGATGCCACGACTTCTATCTCCCTGTTCTCCACCTCTACCTCCACGGGATGAGTCAAGGGAGTTACGTGATGAGGTCAATGCCTTGCGTGAGGAGATCGGTACTCTACGCGATAACGATGGTGCATGGCGTGTGGAGGTGTCTACTTTACGTGGTGAGGTTGCCGCTCTACGTGAGATGGTAGTATCGTTGCAGAATGAGGTTCATACTCTACGCAACGAGGTAAGTTTAAGATTTTCCATATTTAACTTGATGATAAATTTACTCGTAATTTCACTTAAATTAACCATTTCACTTAGATTGCTTAGTAAATTTATTCAGTTTCTGCCAATACTGCTAAACTGTTTATTAACACTGTGAAGTTAGTATTTGTCTTTTTGTTTTGTCTTTTGGTTGAAGTAAATTTATTCGGTTGCTGCCAATTCTGCTAAACTGTGTATTCTTTAACACTGTGAAGTTAGTATTTGTCTTTGTTTTGTCTTTTGGTTGAAAGTTTAAAATATATTTTTCTTTGTTTTCACTATTTAAATATCATGTCTGTTTATTTACTGATATTTGTATTTAATTATTTAGCGGATCGATAAGGTGGATGCTTTACGTCAGGTTTTTCTTGCACGACAGAGTTCACGCATCAGACGGCGTGCACGTGCTATTAAGTGTCTGTATACCCCAATAGTGCAAAGACACCGCAAGAAGAAGCCCGACTCGCCTGTCATCCCTCAAGAGTCCACTCCTATCGTTGAATAGGCCCCTATCATTCCTCGAGAGTCCCCTCCCACCGTTCAAGAGACCACTGTCATCGTTGAAGAGGTCCCTCCCACCATTCAAGAGCCCGATTCACATGGCGTCATATGTAGGATTCTTGAGAAACCCTCTGACGTGCCGGACATGATGGATTCAAGTTGGCTCTCGTATGAGTTACCGGCCGGTACCATACCGGTATCTGAAGTGGAGAGGAAACAACTACCAGACACAATTCTGGATAACACCCTTTGGGCTAAGACCGCAGTTGATTTTTATCTACATGAGCGGAGCCAGTGGTGTTTCACTGACATATGCAAGCTCAACGATGATATCTATTTGTTGCTTGATCGGTCTTGGTGGGGCGTATTATTAGGGGTCGAAGACAATGGCTATTTCGATGGAGGGGTAAGTCTTATATTTTTCTTATATTTTAATTTGATTATTTTTTTTAAATTTATGTAAGTTACTAATATATGTCTTTTTTTGTAAAACAGCATATCGATGCGTGGGTGTCACGTCTTCTAATAATTAGGAAACTTAAGGAAAATAAAAGAAATACACGATATACAATTATGCCGACGTCTTTTAACGCCGTTCACTTGAAGAATCAACGAGATGAATCATTTGCGTTGGGCAATGGACAAGCTAAACTTTATCCTGCATGGTGGGAGGTCGATAAGGTTAGTGTTTATTTTAGATTGAGTTTAAAGGTATTCATAAATAAGTGCGTAAATAAATGAATTATTACTTATGATTGCAGGTGTTTATCCCTGTTTTGGAACGTAAACATTGGCTTCTCGTCGAGCTTCAGATCCCATCCCTTAAGGCAATAATATATGACAGCATGATAAATTACATATCATTGGCTGATTTAAGAGATATTATTAAGGGATGGAGCTCTCATTTGGCTAAATTCTTGGATACGATAAATTATTGGACTCGTTCTTGAAACAAGAAGCCAAAGAAGCTCAATATTACAGTTAGCAGAGACGAGACCGTACCACAAAAAACGAAAGGACCCAGAGGGGATTGTGGTCTTCTCGTATGCTTGGCGTTGGACCGTTTGATCACAGGAAGTATAAAGTATCTACCTCCCACCGATAGAGATAGAGCTGCAGTAGGCTTGTGGTTTCGGTATTATATGGCTAGATCGATATATACGAGACGCTGCCTACCTGCATCCGCGTTATAAAAATGTCCATAAACAATTGGTATGTTTATAGGCTTGTGGTTTGAAAATGTTTGGTTAAGTACCTAGAATTCAATAATTTGTTGTTTGTAGGTTTTAGATGTGTAGAAAGTGTTGTTTGAGCAAATGTTTGGTTTATGCAGGTTAATCTCAGAAGTGAGCTGCGTGAAAATGATATATGGCTGCAAAAGTTGATTCAATAGTAGATGAGGAAATAAGAATTATTGCTTATTTTTTGATTGTTTAATTGATTTGTAAAAGGTGATTTGTAAAAGTTGATTTGTTTAATTGATGTTAACATAATTCTTATTTGTGCTTGTTTAATTGATTGAAATGTAATAGTTGATTTTGTTGATTTCAATCTGCATTATGTTGAAGGCAAAAATTACTATCGCAATGCGAAATGAAAATCGCAACGATATAATCGCAATGCGAAATGAAAATCGCAACGAGAGAATCGCAATGCGAAATGAAAATCGCAACGACAAAATCGCAATGCGAAACTAAAATCGCAACACGAAACTAAATTCGCGTTGCGATTTTCATTTCGCTTTGCGATTCCCTCGTTGCGATTTTCATTTCGCATTGCGATTCTCTCGTTGCGATTTTCATTTCGCATTGCGATTATCTCGTTGCGATTTTCATTTCGCATTGCGATAGTAATTTCCGCGTTGCGATAGACATTAAGATGATTACGAATGTCATTTCCGTGTTGCGATAGTCAAATGATTGCCTATTAAGTGATAACAACTGAACAGATCATAGCAATTTTCAAACTCAAGTTACTAATACACGCCTAACTGAAAATGTTAAAAGTTCACACATAAAATCTACATAATACAACGTTTGCATTTAAAAATCACCTAAGTTAACAGTCCCAAAAGGTGAAGCCAGTTGTGATTGGGATTTTAAAGATGATTGCGATTTTGATTGCCTTTTTCTTGACACCATATGAGCTTTGGATTTTGATGATGATCCATATTTTGGTAGAGGAAAAGATGATTGTGATGGCACTGGTGATCCACATGTCAACCTTGTATGACCACTTTCCTTGCACCGACTACATGTCGATCTCTTCTTCTCTTCACCCTTAGACGGTATACGATCGTGACTTTTTGGTCGGCCAGGTAGCCTTCTGTCCATGGCTGGTGGTAAAACTGTTTGTAAGTCATCTGGTATGTCCCACTTAGAAGGATGTGGAATAGGGTAGACAATCTCGGCATAAGTCTGTCGATATACTTCTGTAGTGTAGCAATCCATAGCGTATGTGCTTGAATCATCTTGGTTTAGATGAAGAGCAACTTTTATAACATGGCCACACGGATAACCAGATGTTTGCCATTTCATACAACTACACGTCCTTGCATTTAGATCGACAAGCCCATTTAAGTTATTATCTAGTACTTCAAACAAAGTGTTTGAACATGGTTCAACTCTCCATGACGTTGAATTCACAACACGTTTCGTTATCTTTTTTTCAGTCCATGGTGTAACACGATGTTCCAATGTTCCTGTAAATTGAAATAAATAATACTTAGTAAAATATATGATAAGTTACGAATTCAAAGAAATAATACCTGCATGGTTTCTTTTCTTGTAGTACCACTGTTGAATAGAGGCTCGAAAAAACTCCATTAACATAGTAATGGGTAATTTTCGGGAATGACGACTTAGAGCGTTGATTGATTCTGCACTATTAGGCGTCATAAAACCATATCTTGCTCCAAGTTGATGTACTCTTGACCATCTTTCAAACCCGACATCTTCTAGTGTTTGAGCACACTGAGGCAAAACACGTCTTAAACAGTTTATATGCTTATTGAAATCCACTTCCCGATAAGCTTTTACAGCCTTCCAGTATGTCCATTTGTGCTTTTTTATACCAGCAGACCTTGATTTTAGATTTCTATACAAATGAACACCACAAAGTCCATGAAAAGCATCTGGGAAACACCTTCTAACAGCGTTGTCAATTGAGTTTGCCCTATCGGATATGATTGTCAGATTGCTAATAGGACCTATGCAATCCCTAAGATGCCCCATAAACCATGTCCATGAATCAGAGGTTTCAGATTTGCCAACCCCGTGAGCTATTGGCAATATCCCATTGTTAGCATCCATGACTACTGCTAATAAGTTTACTCCAAGGTATCGACCTTTCAAATGTGCTCCGTCAACTATAATAACTGGGCGCATGCAAGTAATAAACGAACGAATCTACAAAATAATATACACAAGAAATATAATCATTTAAATGTGAAATGCATGTAACTAACAAAAATGAGTCAACATAATTATATTGATTTACTAACCGCAGTACCAATGGCGATAAACAGCAACTCAAAGCGTCCATCTCTATCTGGTTTGATATGAGTTACCGACCCAGGATTTTTCAGCTTTAAATTGTGACAATAAGCCGGCAGTTGGGCAAACGATGCTTCTGGCAACCCCCTCAACAATTCCAAGGCATAACATTTGGCTCTCCAAGCTTGAGAATATGATATACTAATCTTGAACCGAGCATTCATGTCAGTCATAATTTCATGTCCCCGATATACTCTGCCATTCAAAAATATTAACTCAGCCAGAAAACCACCCAACACCTTTTTGTTTGCCTATCTATGGTGAGGAAAAACTTGGGTTCTTGAACATGTATGTTTATCAATAAAATTCCTAACTTGAAACATTTCGCAATCTTTTATCCTCTTTGCAATCATACGCCACGTACAGTTTTTTTCAATCATACACCTTGTTTCGAAACGATCTTTGCTTGATTTGTTAACTTTTAGTTGATAGCCATCTTCCACACATTTCGTATACAAAGCTATCTTCAAGTCTTCTTTTGTATCAAAACAATCATCTTTCTTGATACGAATAACTTTTGTGTAACAATCAACTGCTTTCTTTACCAACTCTTCTTCCAGTATCTGAAGTAATTCTGGCATATTCCAGTTATACTCCCGTGGCATTTTCTTTTCTTCGGGGACTTTTTCTTCTTCTTTTTCTTCTTCAGGATTATATGAATTACAGAATGGATGTTCAACATGTTCATTCACAGTCGTAACTTCCTCCTCATTATCATCAACAACATCTTCCTCGGCAACGGTTGTTTCATCATCAAAATTCGGGTATTGACCAATATCAAAATCATTACACGCAGGGTCTATTTCTTCTTCTGAAACATCATCAAAATCCGAGTATTAACCAATATCAAAGTCCGGGTATTGACCAAGATCAAATTTCGAATACTGACTAGTACTCACAATTTTTTCTGTTGGCTCATCATCGTCTAATTGGTCAATACGAAAACCGGAATTTGGTGCTGAAAGTTTATTGGGATTTGGATTAGAGAAAGGTTGTGGGTTTTGAGAAAAACTTAGTTGATTTTTACCCGTTACTGACACAACAATACTACTTCTAGGTTCAACAACATACAATGTAACATCATCACTTGAAACACTAATGTAAGCAATGAATCGTTCAACATCTTCATTGTCGGTTAACAAATAAACTTTACCATTTCTCTGATAAGATAGCCTAAATCCACTTAGGGGCTCTAAATTCAATTTCTTTGAAACACATAACATTAGAGTTTCATAAGTTAACTTTTTTAATGACAGTTTTAGTTGAAGATTCATGGGTAAAGGCATATATTGTAAAACACCATGAACATTCTCCCATGACCCTCCAAAACAAAAATCTATCCAAACATGATCAACATTAGATGATTTCATGGTTGTAAATTAATTTACTAAACAAACGAGCTGCGAAACTAAGACATGTTGCCGGATGGGGAAGGATGTAGGAACGGATATAGGAACGGATGTCGCCGGAGAGAGTGATAGATGGAGATGGAATGAGTTGTGATTTAGGGATTTAGGTTATGAGTTGTTGCTGCTGCGTAGATATATACACAAAAAATTTGTGTTGCGAAACTAAAACCTATTGCGAACTTTGAAAATCGCATTGCGATTCTGTATTATCGCGTTGCGAAAGTAAGTACCGCGTTGCGATTTTCCTAATTCGCAATGCGAATAAGTAAATCGCAATGCGATACTGACTATCGCAACGAGATAATACAAAATCGCAACGAGATTCTGACTTTCGCAACGAGATTCTGAAAATCGCAATCATCTTCAAAATCCCAATCACAACCGGCTTCACCTTTTGGGACTGTTAACTTAGGTGATTTTTAAATGCAAACGTTGTATTATGTGTATTTTATGTGTGCACTTTTAACATTTTCAGTTAGGCATGTATTAGTAACTTGAGTTTGAACATTGCTATGATCTGTTCAATTGTTATCACTTATTAGACATTCATTTGACTATCGCAACGGGGAAATCGCAACGCGAAAATGGCTATCGCAACGCGAAAATGGCTATCGCAATGCGAAATGAAAAATCGCAACGCGAAAATGGCTATCGCAACTAGAAAATTGCAATGCGAAATGAAAATCGCATTGCGATTTTCTCTTTGCGATTTTCATTTCGCATTGCGATTTTCATTTTGCATTGCGATATTCTCTTTGCGATAGTCAGTTTCATGTTGCGATAGTCTGTTTTACCTTCAACATAATGCAGATTGAAAATCAACAAATCAACTATTACATTTCAATCAATTAAACAAGCACAAATAAGAATTATGTACACACCAATTAAACAAATCAACATTTACAAATCATTTTTTACAAATCAATTAAACAATCAAAAATAATAATAATTCTTATTTCCTCATCAATTATTGAATCAATAAATCAACTTTTGCACCCGTACATCCATTTCACGCAGCTCACTTAAGGATTAACCTGCAAAAACCAAACATTTGCTCAAACAAGACTTCCTACACATCTAAAACCTACAAACAACAAATTATTGAATTATAGGTACTTAACCAAACATTTTCAAACCAAAAGGAGTATATATGTTAACAAAACTTGCATTTGACTTACCAATTAACAATGGATACTTTCATAACGCGGATGCAGGTAGGCATCGTCTAGAATATATCGCTCTAGCCATATAATGCTGAAACCACAAGCCTACTACAGCTCTATCTCTATCGGTGGGAGGTAGAAACTTTGTGCATCCCGTCGTCAAACGCGCCAAGCACATGCATACGAGAGGACCACAATCCCCTCTGGCTCCCGACGATTGTTGTGGCACGGTCTCGTCTCTGACAACTGTGACATTGAACTTCTTTGGCTTCTTGTGTCCAGAATGAGTCCAATAATTAATCCCATCCAAGAATTTAGCCAAATGAGAGCTCCATCCCTTGATAATATCTCTTAAATCAAACAGTGATATGTAATTTATCATGCTGTCATATACTATTATATTCAAGGATGGGAGCTGAAGTTGGACGAGAAGCCAATGATGACGTTCCAAAACAGGGATAAACACCTGCAATCATAAGTAATAATTCATTTATTTGCGCACTTATTTATGAACACCTTTAAAAAATTTAAAAAATAAACACTAACCTTATCGACCTCCCCACCATGCAGGATAAAGTTTAGCTTGTCCATTGCCCAACGAAAATGATTCATCTCGTTGATTCTTCAAGTGAACTGCGTGAAAAGCCACCGGCATTATTGTATATCGCGAATTTTTTTTATTTTTCCTAAGCTTCCTTATTATTAGAAGACGTGACACCCACGCATCGATATGCTGTTTTACAAAAAAAAAGACATATATTAGTGAATTACATTAATTTTTAAAAAAATTAATCAAAATCATATATAAGTCAAATATAAGACTTACCTCCCCATCGAAATAGCCACTGTCTTCAACCCCTAATAACACACCCCACCAAGACCGATTAAGCAACAAATACATCTCATCGTTGAGTTTGCTTATGTCAGTGTAACATCCTTGGCTCCGCTCATGTAGATAAAAATCAACTGCGGTCTTAGCCCAAAGGGTATTATCCAGAATTGTTTCCGGTAGTTGTCTCATCTCCACTTCAGATACCGGAAGGGTACTAGCCGGTAACTCATACGAGAGCCAACTCTCATCCATCATGTCCGACAACGGTGGGGGTTTCTCAATAATTCGATATATTACCCCATGTGAATCGGGCTCTGGAATGGTGGGAGAGACCTCTTCAACGATGACAGTGGCCTCTTGAACGGTGGGGGGACTCTTGAGGGATGATAGGGGCCTCTTGAACGATTGAAGGGGACTCTTGAGGAATGACAGGTGAGTCGGGCTTCTTCTTCTTATGGAGTCTTCGCACCATTGGGGTGAACGGAGACGTAATAGCACGTGCACGCCATCTGATGCGTGAACTCCGTCGTGCAAGGAAAACCCGACGTAAAGCATCCACCTTATCGGGCCGCTAAAAAAAATTAATACATAAATTAGTAAATAAACAGACATGATATTAAACAAAGACAAATATGTTTCAAACTTGCATTGTATTCACCCAAGTCATTATTCTATCATAGTTCACAAAATGCATCAGATAACATTCCAGAAGTAAGCACTTATATAAACATTTAAAAGGACAACATATATAAACATTCAAGAAGAAGAATAGTTTACTTTCGCAACACGAAACTTACTTTCGCAACGCGAAAATGACTATCGTAATGCGGAAATGACTATTGCAACGCGGAAATGGCTATCGCAATGCGAAATGAAAATCGCAACGACAAAATCGCAATGCGAAATGAAAATCGCAACGACAAAATCGCAACGCGAAACACAAATCGCATTGCGATTTTCATTTCGCGTTGCGATTTTGTCGTTGCGATTTTCATTTTGCGTTACGATTTTGTCGTTGCGATTTTCATTTCGCATTGCGATAGCCATTTCCGCGTTGCGATAGTCATTTTCGTGCTGCGAAAGTAAACTATTCTTCTTCTGCAAATTGAAACTTGAATGGATTGCATTACTTCAACCAAAAGACAAAAACAAAACCAAAAACATACTAACAAAAACAGTTTAGCAGTATTGGCAGCAACCGAATGAATTTATAAGCAATCTAAGTGAAATGGTTAATCTAAGTGAAATTACGAGTAAATTTATCATCAAGTTAAATATGAAAAATCTTAAACTTACCTCGTTGCGTAGAGTATGAACCTCATTCTGTAACGATGCTACCATCTCACGTAGAGCGACTACCTCACCGCGTAAAGTAGACACATCAACACGCCATGCACCATCGTCTTTGCGTAAAGTACCGACCTCCTCACGCAAGGCATTGACTCATCACGTAACTCTCCTAACTCATCCGTGGAGGTGGAGGTGGAGAACAGGGAGATAAACGTCGTGGCATCTTGTCGGTCGCCTATCTTGCGGTGATGGTGGAGAAGAGGCTCGATGATGTGATAGAATAGGTGATGGCTGTCGTTGTGGAGGTGTATAGTCGGGTCGATCAAGTGATGGCTCTGGGTGAGGTGATAGCTCTGGGTGAGGTGATGACTCCCGAAGTGGAGGCTGCTCATCATCCGTGCCATCAAAAAAACGCTTACTAGCTTGCCACCAATCAGTGGCAAGCTCAGCTTCTGTGGGTGTCAGCCTCTGTAATGGAGTGTTGGCCTCTAACAATATAAAAGCTCAAACAAAGTTAAACGTGTACTAGTAATAACTTGTTTATAAACATATGGTAGTATTATGTTAACTTACATTATTTATTGTCGTATACCATAGTAAATCTTCTCATTGCAAGGTCCGTTTCCTCTTCCAGGAAATAGCCCTGGGAATATCATTTGAAGTTTTCATTGCATATGTCTTCATGGCGGGAAAGGCCTCAAATATCCAAATCTACAAACAATATAATAACAAACATTAGTAATTGTTAAATAATTACTTATAATTTTGGAAACATTATATAAAAATTCTTACTTAAAGGCCCAAATAAAGCCTGTCAAAGTGTATTTGGAACCATCGCCATGCAAACTTTTCGATCATCCAAGGCAGACGATAACTTATTCTATGTAGCTTTCCATAAATACGAGCCCCATGGAAACAGGTTCCACGCATTTAGGTCTCTACCAATTTGATTAGATCATTCGGAATAGGTTGTCTGGCCTCTCTGCCTAAAAAGCCGGCATGCAAAAGTATGAGAAGGCATACTCGGACAACATCGACGTCATCCATCCGAGTAAAACCATATTTCTTATTCAATAATATCGTCAGGTCTTCCACGTGTAGATTCGGCCTCTCCAGCTCAGGAAAAACCCGGGATAACCATAATGGGCGGGGTGTCTAGTGTACGACCTACATCATCGTGTCCGAAGCGTAGACCGGGTGATTAAGCAAAACTCCTCCCGCCCAAAACACGTATACGCCGGTGGAAAATCAACATATCTTCATCACGTTATAGTATCTGGTAGATCCCTAGTCATGGTTTGAAGAAAACAGGTGTGTCAACATCGCATCTCCACGGGATGTTGTACTTTCAGCCATGGCCTGAAGCAAGTATCCTCAAACATTTTTCTTTGTGCAGGTGAAAGCTTCGACGCAATTGTTTTGCCAGGCTGACTTTATTTCTTAAGGTCAATTGCCGAATAAAAGTTCTACAAAAACAATAACATACTAAGTTAGATATACCAAAACTACTCTGTGAAGATATACCAAAAACAATAATAACATAAAGGAGTAGTCGTTTATTCTTCAAACTGAAATTTGCAACACTGTGAATTTCTTATTGTCTTTGTTTTTGGTTGAAGTAATGCAATTCATTCAAGTTTCAATTGCAGAAGAAGAATAGTTTCTGAAAATGAAAATCGCAACACGAAAATGACTATCGTAACGAGAGAATAAAATCGCGTTGCGATTTTGTCGTTTGCGATTTTCATTTCGCGTTGCGATTCTCGGTTGATTTAATAAGCAATCTAAGTGAAATGATTAATCTATTATTGAAATTACCAGTAAACTTATCATCAATTTCAATATGAAAAACCTATAATAATGCAAAAATTTCAAAAGAAAATAATTAAAAAAACTAACCCTCGGTGGTTGATTTGGTTGATTTTCCATTTTGATTGTGAGGGTGGCTCTGAGAGATGGAGATAGACGGATTTGCGGAGATGGGGGGATTTCGTCGGAGATGGGTGAGAGAGTTAGAGATGGAGAGGGACTGAGTTGTGATTTTAGGTTTTAGGTTATGAGTTGCGATTACGGGATATACTGTGGACGGTTCAGTTCCAATATATTAATATTCGTGTTGGAATTGAAATAAAATACGCTTGCGATACTAATGGCGCTTTGAAATCGCATTTGCGATATGTATTATCTCGTTGCGAAAGTCAGTATTGAGTTGCGATTAAGTATCGAGTTGCGAAGTCAGTATCGCGTTGCGATTTGTATTATCGCATTGCGATTTTGTATCGCGCAATAGTCGTATCGCATTGCGATTTTCCAAACTTCGCATTGCGATTACTTATTCGCATTGCGAATTGGGAAAAATCGCAACACGAAATTGGAAATCGCATTGCGATAGTCATAATCGCGTTGCGAATCTGGAAACTGATTGCGATAATGGAGATCGCGTTGCGAAAATTAGCGATTACGATTTTGTTGGTCATTTTGGCAAATCGGAAAAAGTTGGTTAAAATCGTATATTATATGTGATTTTTGGTCACTGAGGTTATTTTCTCTTATTATTTTTATTATTATTATTATTTTTATTATTTTGAAATTTTACAAAACCAAAATTTACTTGGAAGTTTGAAACAAAGATTTTGGAACTGAAATGCAAATCATTACATTACGTAAGGAAAGAAAGTACGTGTTAGCAACATGCAAGTTTGACTGAGAAAAAGTTGTGATCGGTATCATTTAAGTAGACATGTCGTTTTTCTTTTTTTAATACTAATATGCATCGGTCTCTTTATAATTTAATCTATTGTTTTCGATTTATATTTATTGTATATGTTTATAGGGGTTTTCAGGCAACTATGTAAGTTAGATTATATTTTTTAATAATTTAAAGGGATTATAAAGTAGTATTTATTTATAATCTTTATTAATAATTGATAACGTACACATCTTAATATATCTACTCAAACACTCTTTTTAACCTCTAAATCACCGAGTCTATCACTTGTAAATCAGTTACAAATAGTCGACTAAACTTCTACACCCATTAGAGCCAATCTTATACCTCAAACACCCAAAGCCTTAATCATCGATCAAATACCGATAGTAAACGAGAATAATAGAGAGTGAAAGAGTCCAAGAAGAGAAAAGATGCATTCTTTTGAATTCGTTGACATTTAGGGTTTTAGGACACTAACTGAAAAATCGAAGCCGTATGTGTAAAAGGCAAGGGTAATCTGACGGTAGAGAAGCAAAATCAAAGGAAAGAGAATGTAGGAGGCTATGTGAAATTTGTCAAACATGAAATTTGTTTTTAAAACACGGTTTCCAATGAACAAATAAAGCATCAAGTACAAACTTTGATATTTTATTCTTCCTCCAACCTGCTTTCATATTTTATTTAAACACGATCTATTAGTGGAAGCAGTAACCACGTGATGGCGCCTTTTACTGCGCCATGGTGGAAAGGTACTTTTCGAGAATGTGCCTTCGCTTGATTTTGGTGACACGTTAAAAAAATGCATTACGGGGGGCGTGCCTTCCATTTAATTCCAACTACTCACTCCCACCTAAACCCCCTCCCTTTCCCCGTATCCCCACACACTAAAATCACACTTCAATTTCTCTTCTTTCTCTAATTAGTATTAGGTTTTCTCATAGAATTTAGACGGCATAAATCTTTTTTTTTATATTTATTTAATATTTTATTATTTTCTAAGATTTTATTCTAAAAAGTAATTTTTTCTAGTTGTAAAATGGGAGGTGGGATCCTGAGATTGGATGCAAATCATATCTCGAGTCATTTTGCCGATACGCTAAAAATATTAAGTTGTGTTATTTTAATTGTTGTGAATATTATATTAATTTAAATTATTTTAGTATTAGTTTTAATTTTAATTCGTAAACTATTTATTAATTAGGGGAATGATCATATATTAAAATTGTTTATTTGTAACGTTAAGATAGACATATTACGTCCTGTCTTGAGGTATGAGGTTGTGTTTGGTTACATAGCCAAATATGAAGGAGGTTGTAAACTTGAACCCACTTTTATTTTTGCACTAATTGAGAGGTGGAGACCAGAGACACACACATTTCATCTTCCATGTAGGGAGTGCACAATTATACTGGAAGATGTTTTCATGCATTTGAGGCTTCCGATAGATGAAAATGGTCTTTGTGGTATGGCAGATGATAATTGGCATTCGTTGTGCCATGAGTATCTTGGTATATCTCGCTTGTGTTCAATAGTGGTCGAATACCATTAGCATGGTTGTGGTCAAAATTTAAACGGTTAAATGAAAATTGTTCCGATGATTAGGCTAAAGAATTTTCTCGGGCATACATATTACAAGTCATAAGAGGAATCTTGATGTCTGACAAATCTCGCATTGTATGTGGTTGCGACACCTCACTAATTTTTGAGTAGCCGGCACATTTAGTTGGGGCTCCATAGTTTTGGCATATATATTTAGAGAAATGTGTCGGGTAACAGATCATCAAAAAATTGGTATTGGAGGTTGTCTCCTTCTACTCCAGTTATGGGTGTGGTATTGTATGCCATTTTTATGTTCGATCGTGAATGAGCCATTTGTCTTTCCGTTATTGTCGATGTGATTTCAATACTGAATTTGTATATAAATAATTTTATTTAATATATAATAAAATATTTTTATATTGAATAGGTGGTCATCAATAAGGAAAAATCATCATGCCATACCTGATGAATTGGGAGAAACTCGCTTACTCATTCATCAAAAAATCGGTACAGAGGTAAGTCTTTAAATTTTAATATTTAAATTTAATTATCGTTATATAATTAGAATATTATTTAATAAGAAATATATATTTGTTTTAGTTCCAATGGGCTCCTTATTCGACGGATGAAATAAGGATTTGTTTCATACCTGACTGGGCTATTAGATGTATGGATGGCGGCTATGCCTCTTATATGTCATGCTATTGTCGACTGGCATCTGACTGATCGTGTGTTTCGTCAATTTGGTTACGTACAATACATTCTCGGAACACCTATGAATATTAATAATATACATAACATTGATAAACGGAGCAAAAAAATGGTCAACTAGGTGATGAAACACATAGATTGGATAATGATGTAGGAGGATCAACATCAACGCATTCCACCTCGGTAGTACATACATGAAACTGGTTATTCGGTTATGGACGACTATATTCCTGGTTCAACATGAAAGGTAAGACCTTCCTACTTTCTGAGGAAGCATGAGGTAGGAGAATTCTTCAACGCCGAGATAAGCGTCCATCGTCACAATATCATCGTCCCCTGACTTGTGGATGAAGAGTAGGCACTTTCGACTCGTCCTCCGTTGCAGCACCGAAGCCATCATAACATCCACCATCACCATCGGGTTACATTCTCAACCCTTTAGTTCAGATGCCACCACATCACCCTTAGATGTCAGCGTAGCCGATTCAGATACCACAATCGTCGATTCAGATGCCACTATCGTCGATTCAGATGCCACCACCGTATGGTTACATGCAGACCCACAAGGTTTTATAACACCTCCTAACAGATATTATACTACCATGCCTGTAGATCCAACGTGGGCTTCATATGCTGTTTATCTGGTAGGTAGGGCTCTACCACAGACACCTTCACCTCAGCATGAATCGCAGACATAAATGTTGATGTTCTCACAGTTTTTTCACATCTCTATGAGTGGTGGGATCGTTAGTCATACACCTCCAATGTCCTTATTCTATACAGGTCCTGCATCGTCATCTATCCCTTATCAACAAAATGTAGCTGGTTTCTATGATGATGATGATAAGAGTGAAGAGGAAGAGAAACATGTAAGAACAAACCCTTATCGGAATAGACAACCACCGCCCTGTGGGACACATCCAAGAAGGAAGCATCGATAGACTGTATTAAATTGTAATGTTTTTATTTTATGTTGTTTAGTTTTTCATCAAATGAAAAGAATTATTTGATGTTTCTATATAATTATTATGTTTTATTTAATGTTTTTATAATCAAAATATATTATATATCCTATTGAATTTAATTAGTTCTACTAAAAACATAATCTATTACAATATTGCTTTCACAATTCTAAAAACAGTCAAAGCAACCTTTAAACATGTCATCACATGAGCAATATGTTTGTGGAATATTTCGATGTACGAAACTAATAAAATTTTGGCAATAATAGAGATAATGATGTTTCTTCAATGGGTATGCTCTTTTTGCTTCATTTTTAGATGCATTAGGGGAATACTATATAACACTTGATATCCTTCTTGTAATCTTTCTTTTATGTGAAGCAATCGTATACCTAATGCATAAGTTGCTTTGATGACACCCATGGTACAGGCTTGCTTCAAGATATGATAACCAACTTCAACATTGTCACAGTACTTGGAAAAACACTCAATTATGCATTCCCTAAACAACGCATCTAGATTTTTGGAAATATAAGCCTTTCGTAAGAGCAGCCATTCATAACGATCTAGAGGTTTCAAGGCATGCCAATGAAGTCGAACATTTGCAAATATAAATTTGTAATTTGAAGCCAAGAAAAAGTCTCAACGAGTTAAATGAAGGTTGAGGAATGATTAAATAGAATTAGAAGCATCGCAACGTAAAATTTCAGCTAATATATCATTTGGGAGATTCGATAATGAATTTATTACTGCCATTTAAAATGATAGATAAAATCTTATATAACAAATGAAGTAGTGAAGACCACTTTCTATCATTCATATATATAGTTCCTCAACTGCCAACACTATAACTTTAACATAATTTTGTGAGGCATGCAGATAAAATATGAAAAAAAAGGAAAGGCTCGTTCTAGGGGAATCATTTTTCATTTGCTTAGAGAATCTCTGTCATGTCATAGTGTCTCGTCCCATCAAACATAAATTGGGTTGATAGGAATATTTCCCCGACTCCCAAGATCGTAACTTAAACATAATTTAGTGAGGCAAGTAGATAAAATCTGAGAGCAAAAAGGTATTCATCTGTGAACTTGTTCGACCTAAACATCAAAATCACAGAGGAACCCTCATCTCCACCAAAAAAAATCTTCATGAGCCAAGTGTCGATGGTGCTGAGATTGGATTATTCGTTGAACCCGAATCACTGTAATTCAACATGGATTCTGATGATTATATGGTTAAGGTTCCCATAAATACGATACAAATCGAACCTCTAGCTCACATGTATGAAGCCGACTATGACGCAATGTACGTTCCATAATTTCTGGATATGCATAATGTTTGTGACTACATATTTAACTCATTATCAATGATGGTGAGTTATATATCGGCATGGAGTTCCCATCCAAATATGAAGCAATGTTTGCAATTAAAAATTACAATATTCGTAATTCAATTCACTCTAGAGTCGATTGATCCACCACTGAAAAGTATGTCTATCACTGTGTCCAACATCATAACAGATTCAACTGGATGGTTCGTGTATCAAAGAGGACCATGTGGAAACCAACATGTTGTGCCAGAGGGATCAACTAGGACCATCACAACTTGGACTCCAACATTATTTTCTAATACATCATGCCCATGGTCAAATCAAGCTCTCACATACATTTTTCGATGTTTATTTCTGCTATAAAATCTTAATATAGGTACACCGTCTCCTATAAAAAAGCATGGAAGGCAAAACATAATGTCATTAAAAATTTACACGGCGAGTGGGATTCATCTTACAACGAACTACCCAGTTGGTTTAATGTAGTGCGAAGATTGAATCCTGGGACAATAGTTGAGTTTGAAACTTTCCATTCATACCAGAATAATTGAGTACTTTGAGATCGATGCCAATTCTACCGTTTTTTTAGACTTACCCATTATGCATTAATGTTGTGAAATTCTGCAAAACCATGGTCAAATTGATGGGACATTTTTGTATAAAAAATACAAGCAGGTTTTATTACTGAAAGTTGTCCAAGATGGTAATCGCAACATTCTTCCTGTTGTTTTTCCCTTGTAAAAGGAGAAGATACAGATTCTTGGGTTTTTTCCTAGAAAACCTACGCTTACATGTTGTCACCAGGGATAACATGTGCATCATTTTAGACCGCGGAGTTGGGATCAAAGCTGTAATGTACTCTTTGGGTCCCATGTGGAAACCATCCCATGTCCAACATTGGTACTGTATCTGACATATTATTGTAAACTTCCAGTCGGAATCGTCTTTCGGGTGGGCCCGGAATTGGGCTTCGACTTGAAATAAAAGTGTTAGAGTCGCCACCGATCATTTAAAAAACTATTTAGGTTGATCGGACACCATCTTACCTGATCTACTTCTTACTAAAGATATGTCAGATTCGGGAGTTGGTTACAGTCAAGGAATGATTAGCACCCTTTAACTGCTCTTTTGGTACTAATTAATTTTCAGTTGTCTTTAATTAAGAAAATTATAATTTGAATTGAAAGATAAAAGTTTGATTTGAATTACTCACCTTTAATGGATTTAAAAAATGTACCCTTAAAAAGTCAGAAAAAAATATTAGTTAAAGTAAAAAACAGAATTAGAAAGATAATAACTATAAAATGTCACGAAATAAAAAAAAACTAAATACAAAAAAAACTATAAAAACCAAATAAGTTAACTAAATTATTGAAACAAATAAATTAAATAAAGAAAAAAAAGAAAAAAATAATAAATAATAATAATAATAATGAAAATATATAACTATTAGGTAAAAAAAGAAAAAAAAGAAAACAATAATAATAAATAGGAGAGAAAAAAAATAAAAAAAAATACTAAACTATTACATCACTTCACCGAAAAAAAAGTAAAAGTTTGGTCAGAGAAAAAATGTGACATGAAGAAAAAAAAGGGGCCTAGCAAATAAATGTGAGGTGATATATATATATATATATATATATAATATAGTATTTAATACATAAAGTAAACAAACAAAACAATAAAAAGAAAAACGTTACGATACAAATATATATATAAATACAAATATTAGGTAAAAATCATGAATAATAAAAATACAAAAATACAAAAGAAAACAAAAACGGTATATAAGTGTTTAATAAGATATAGTATTAAATAAGTAAAAATAAATAATAAAATATATACATATAAAATATTAGTATAATATATATATATATATATATATATATACATATAAATAAAATATTAGGGAAAAGAAAAAAAAGAAAAAGAAAATAAATAAAAAATGAATAATAATAATAATAAAACCCAAAAATAAAAATAAAAATAGTAAAAAAATATTAAAAAATATATATGTATAATAATAATAAAAGGGCTAATGTGAAATAAAAATCAAAATTGGGGGCCAAATTTAAAACAAATAGGGATTGAAAATGAATTTTAAAAGGTTAGAATGAATACTAAAAAACAACGGGGGACCAAAGTGGGGATTTGCCCACTTTTAAACGAAAACACAAGAATCTTGGCTCCGGGTCGGGTCAACATGCAGGTTGTAAACCGGGTACACGGGTCGCATATATAACTTAAAAAACAACCACATTTTCATTTCAAAACATTCTCCTAAACCGATTAAAAGGCCTCCCCTTTGTTTTCTCTCAATTGTCCATGGAGTGTTCTTCATCAATCGAAGAACACCACCGTGGTTTCCAGATTTTGACGGGTTGTCGCCTCGCCTGCCGCCATCAATTGGCTCCGACCTTCGTTTAATGGCGGCGACCAACTAAAAAAATTTCATTTTTTAAAAGCCCTTTTCCTCGCTGTTTTAAATATCCAAATGGTTTTTGCAAAACGGCCTCGGGGAGGGCTAGATCTGAGGAAAACCCCCGGTTGCCTTCCCCTCCAATCATCGACCTCTCGATTTTTTTTGGGTTTTTACAAATCGAAAAGAAGAGCACAACAACAAGAAGAAAAGGCTGAAGCCGACTACACACCAAAACTGAAACCAAAAGAGGTAAAAAATTATACCTTTTATTTCGTTTTCTTTAAAAAAAATACAAGTATCAAATGCTCACTATTTGCTTTCAAATTACTTTCAATTTCTCTCGGTAATCTCTTCCGTGTTATTTTGTGTGTGATGTTACATGTGATTTATAGGAAAAATAATATTCTATTTTTAGAGTTCTCTAATGACACTAAACTTGTTTGGTTTGTTGGTGATGTGGGTTGTTGTTGTTGCCGAGGAAATCGGCCAAAAAACTCGGGGTAGAGATGTGCGGATGTCGATCTCGTTTGCGGCTGTGGATGTGGTGCTGAGGATTAGCGTTGGAACAACCCTAGCTTGCATTGGGTCGGTTCAATCTTTAAAGACGGTTCTGGTTACTGGTTCGGTTTGCTCTAGCGGGTCGCATGTTTTGGCTTTTGCTGGGCCACTTGGGTTGTGTCTGGGCCTATAAGAAAAAGATAGCATGTATTATTTTTTTTAAATATAATATATATATATATATATAATATATGTAAGGACAGAAATTAGTGTCCACAAATGCCCCTCTTTATTCTTTTTTGTGGAACGAAAAATAGGACAAAGATAAAAGAACACAAATTTTCGTTCGGTGGAGTTGAAAATTGACTCTGATATTTCAATTAAGAATAACTCCCTGTCGAATTGAGTTGCGGATGACTTTTCCGTCGCGAAGTCGAGTCCATCATGAAATGATATGGAATTGAAGCTGTAGTTCGGAATTGGAATCGGAATGTAGCTTCTCTTTGTCAAATTGTAGTCAACTTCGGTATTCTTCTCGGTTTAAAGACATTGTTTACAAATTCAACTGGAAAATAGTTCCTTGACTCCACCATGTGGTTGGCAGACCCTCAAGCTAAATGAAATCGAACTCAAAAATCTTCGTTGACAGATAGATTTTCTTGACATAAGCTATACTGCTGGAAAATGGTTTCTTGTCACTAAGACATAGCTAACCCGTGTCTTCTTCTCGACTGAAAGACATCGATTTAAACTTTAGCCGGCAAGTAGTCGATACGTCATCGAGCTGAATGGAAACAAACTCGAAAGTTTTTATTGACAGATAACCCTTATCGCCTTGAGTTATATTGTACTGAACTTGAGGGACTTCCCCAGATCTTCTTCTTGACTTAAAGACCTCGGTTTCAACTAGAAAGTAGTTTCTTGATGCTACCATATAGTTGATGTGTCATCGAGCTGAATGGAATTGAACTCGAAAGCTTTAGTTGACATATAGCTTTTCTCGACTTAAGTTGTGCTGCAAATTTGACATACCCTTGAGCTATGTGTAATCGAACTCGAATGTCTTGGTTGACAGATAACCCTTCTCGCCTTGAGCTATGTTGTAAATTTGATATGCCTTTGAGCTGAGTGTAATCGAACTCGAAGGTTTTGTTGACAGATAGCCCTTCCCGCCTTGAGCTATGGTGTGAATTGAATATGCCTTTGAGTTGAGTGTAATCGAACTTGAAGGTCTTGTTGACAGATAGCCCTTCTCGTCTTGAGCTATGTTGTAAATTGGATATGCCTTTGAGCTGAGTGTAATCGAACTCGAAGATCTTGGTTGATAGATAACTCTTCTCGCCTTGAGTTATGCTGTAAATTGGATATGCCTTTAAGCTGATTGTAATCGAACTCGAAGGTCCTGGTTGACAAATAGCCCTTCTCGCCTTGAGCTATGCTGTAAATTGGACATGTCTTTGAGCTGATTGTAATCGAACTCAAAGGTTTTTCGTTAACAGATTGCCTTTCTCGCCTTGAGCTATGTTGTAAATTTGATGTGCCTTTGAGTTGAGTGTAATCGAACTCAAATGTCTTGGTTGACAGATAGCCCATCTCGCCTTGAGCTATGCTGCAAATTTGATATGCCTTTGAGCTGAATGTAATCGAACTCGAAGGTCTTTGTTAGCAGATAGCCCTTCTCTCCTTGAGCTATGCTGTAATTTTGATATGCCTTTGAGCTGAGTGTAATCGAACTCAAAGGTCTTGGTTAACAAATAACCATTCTCGCCTTGAGTTATGCTGTCAATAGTTCCTTTAAGTGAAAAATGCCTTTGAACTGAGTGTAATCGAACTCGTAGGTCTTGGTGGACATATAACCCTTCTCGCCTTGACTTATGTTGCCAATAGTTCCTTTAAGTGAAAAAATAGCTCCCCTTCACGGGTCTAAGCCATGTGGTATGTTCTTTGAATGATTCAGCTTTGTGAGAAAGATAAGTGGGATAGTCTACCAGTTGGATATCGTCCGTCATGGAGTTGAAATTTTGCTTTTAAATGGAAAATAGCCGTTCGCCATTGAGTTAAGTTGAACTGGATACGTTCTGACTTGGCTCTCGAACCCATCTGAAATTGAATATGTCAAGTTGGTTGAGGTGTAGCTTATCACTGTTGAGTTGAACCACCGTCATTAACCTTTGAAGGTGCTTTAGAATCGAGTATCTTTCGTCATGAAGTCGAAACTTGACTCTAAAAACTACAAAAATTATGCATGTGATAAATGTGATGATCTTAAGTATGTCTAAGATTCATGCCATATGAATTAGTATTATTTTATCTCTTGGATGGAGTCTCATGCTTTGTCTTTCGATCTGGTCCTTGGAATTGATCATGCCCATTTTCTTCTCGAGTATCTGCCAATGTCACAAGGGAGTGTTACAAGTTTTATATGATTACTAGGACTGCTTGCCTTCAAGAATGTGAGATGCTCAAAATTTGGCATTGTTTATTCTTTCTTTAATAGAGGCAAAATGAGTCTCAACAGCTTTCAGGACTTTTCACATTTGAGACTGCCCTATTTGAAAATGTTTTTCTTATTTCTCTTATTTTAAGAGGGAAAAAGGATATGAAAATAGAAGAATTCGGTAAAAGATTACCCCTTAATTCAGGCTCGCAATTGAATCAAATCATAAACATGAGTTCAAAGCATATCAAATAAATTAATAGATCTTTAATGCTTTCAGAGTTATATCTCTTTGACAAATATCTAAATTGATGAGTTGTCTTTAGGTTGGATTCCTATTTTCTAAGGTTTCGGCCACTCAAAATGTCATTTCTTTTTGAACATGCCCATTTTTCTTGGCTTGGTATTTTAATCGGATGCGGAAAAAATGACGCAACTAGCATAATAAATTACTAGACCTTCTATTTCAGTTCTCTGAAATCTTCCATTTGTTTAAGCTTTGTAGGCTCCTCTAACAAAGGCAGTACAGAAATATCAATCTAAAAATAAAATTCTTGAGTGCTCGTGTAATATCGACAATAACAGGTGTTCCTTAACTCCCTTAGTCCATCATTACCGAAACTCCTTATTTAATTTGCCATTATCTGGCTAGTTGGATCAATAAAGCTGGGGTGTTTAACCAATTGCTCTAGAGGGACAGCTCAATATCATTGTATAGATATTATAATCACTTTTATCAGGCTAGCTGAATATTATCCATAAAGCTGAGGCGTTTAACCAATTGCTCTAGAGGGACAACTCAAGCTTTATTGTATATTATAATCACCTTTATCAGGCAAGCTGAATCTTATCCATAAAGCTGGGGCATTTAACCAATTGCTTTAGAGGGACAACTCAAGCTTTATTGTATATATATAATTTTATAATATGGGTATACAGATCCAATTTCTAAAGTTTATCAAGAAGAACATGTTATAGTCTAGGTGTTTTTTAAAATCAAGGAATCTCATCTTTAGAGTTCAATTTCCAAGCAACTGGCCTAAACTAGATTCACCTCGACTATCCCATCTGTAAAGATCATACTCATCATTGAACGTCCTCAAAAAAAGTATAGTAATGTCATATGCAAAAGATGCCCCATGTTGTCCGCTCATATACTTACCTGAATACCAAGCCTCTTGTTCATTCCCTTATGAAATGAGAAGGCTATGTCGGTTCTTGTAAAAGAAGGATATGGTGTTCGAGTGTATCTTTTAGGGTAAAATCAAGGGTCATGTTGCTTTGTCAAAGATTTATAACTATGATCATTTTCAACGTTTCTTAACTCAGTTGATATTCGAAGAATTTCAAGTTGTAAATTTGATTCAATGCTCAACATAAATTCATTTAAATATCCTTATAAAAAAAGAGTTCAAAAATAAGTTACGAAAGAATATGAGAAAGTTAAAAAAACAAAATCAAACAAGATACTGCAAAATGGAATAAGGCCTCATTATGATGGCCTATCAGTTGGATTTGGGCCTTCATTTACACTTGCTCCCCATTTCTCAATTGTTTCACTTGTCGGGGCTCCTTTTGATGTTCCCTCAGACGCACCAATTTCTACTTCCTTCTGAGCAGCTTCTTGGGAAAACCCCACTTCTTGGTGATTTATCAGCTTTTCCTTTCCTTGTTGGAAATTGGGCCCAAATTCATATCCAAAACGATTTTCCTTGGTAATGATAGTTTTGGTTGGATCCTGAATGCATATTGCAGCTGTGATTGGCGTAATATTTGTCAGGCCTTCTAAGCTGCCCAAAACCCCTCTTGCCTTCAAGAATTCTGATATAGGTGTTTGAGGTGTCTTTAAAGTTGCGTCTATCCCACTAATTCTTAAACCCACAGGCCAGTCTCGGACTACATTTATAGAAGCCCTTTTGCTTGGATTTCCTTTCCGATCCTCTTGTGCCTTATGTTTTTCATAGGAATCCTCTGTTGGAGAAGTTTGAGGTGTCTTCTTGGCTACATCTACCCCATCCATTCTCAAACCCACGAGTCAGTCTCGAATTACATTCATGGAGGCCCTTTTGCTTAAATTTCCTTTTTCATCCTTTTACCTCTTATGTTCTTCACAGGCATTCTCTGTTGAATCGACGACTTCTGATTTTTGGACCTTCATCTCTTTATCTTCTATCTTGCACCCCTGAATTGTTTATTCTAAAGGATCCTCAGGGCTTCTAGGAACCTTAATGGAATAAATTAGGGTTTTATCCTGGTTTATCCAAGGAATCTCCTTATAGGTCCACTTCTCATTCAGGGGCCATTGTGGCTAAACATATCCCGATGTAACCAATCCAGCTATGAGCATTTTTTAATGTAGTTTTTCAAATGAAAATGGAAGGGATAGAACTGAAAACCCTGCACTTTATTTTTCTTCTCATCTAGTCCCCATGACGAGAGACTACTTGGTAATGACTTTATAGATAGAACTTGAGTGTCATGACTTGATTATTGTAAAGGGTTAGAACCTCTAATCATGATAGGTTGATCCTTCTTATCTTTCTTGGTCAATATTTGGTCCTTTTCTATTACCCTCTTCTTTGAGTGAAGATTATCTCTCATAAGAGAAATTTCATCCCTCATTAGCTCTTCTTTCATTGTTGGCCCAGTGAAACCTCTTACAACCATATTTGGTTTTTAGAGCTGGCCTGAAATATCCGGCTCCTTAATAGGTCCTCTGGCCACTGTCATTTCAGTTTCAACACTAGCATTCATAGTCTCATCTAAGATGGGACCCACTAGTGGCTTCTCTCCATGGATCACAATATTTACCATGTTCATTGACTTGGTCATATGTTCTCTTGATTCATCCTGAAATCTTCTTGCTTGATCGATCATCTCCTGTTGGTTTTTTATGAGTTGCTCTTGGATTTTCTCAATCTTACCAACACGCGCTAGTATCTCATTCATTACTTTGGATCTTCTTACAGATATGCTTCAGGTAACTTAAATTTGCCTTCAATGTTTCTCTTTTAACTTGTAACACCCCCAACCCGTACCCGAGCCGGATACGAGTCTGAGGTGTCACATTGACTACTCAAAACATTTACTTTACAAAATACCCAAGATTCAGTTTGATATTTCTAATAAAACCATATATTTTCTATGATATAAAACATATGCTTTTACAAAACTGATCAGAGTGTATCTAATACAAATCTTTTAATTACATGCCAACTAAATTCTATATATAACAAAATACATGTTATTCATTTAGGTTCTGATCTAACATTCGGTAAGGAGAAACTAACCTGTCTTGCTCCTCTTAGCTTCTCTTCCTGCTTTCCTGAACCTACGTGTGAAACACTCACACGCTAAGTCATAGACTTAGTGAGACATATAAATACATATGTAAATTATCAAATGCATGTACATATCATGTAATACAACGTCATATTGGTATACATACTTTTTCATATAACAATTACATACACACATGCATGTCACCATTTATATTTTCTCATACTCTTATATGATTATCATTTCTATCTCTTATCTCTTGTTCATATGATCTCTTATTTTCATATTCTATATCTTATAACATGTCCTTACATCATCATATGAGTCCTTGATATTCATTCATATATATACCTTAACATATATTCATGTACATCCCATAACAAATGCCATAACCCATAACACGCATTCTTTCCTGTAACATATAGACACATTCACATATATCATCACATAAAACATGTAACACAGTTCTCATTGCAACTCACATTTTATCGTTATCTTTTTGGTTAGCCCATGCACACTATTGAGAACTTAAGGTATGTGAGTACATAGAGGTTGTGCACTATGCTGTCACCATAGCTTGTATAATTCCCACTAGGGGCGCGTAGAATTTGTCCCGAAGGACCACGTAGATGTCCCGAAGGACCACTTATAACACATATGTCCCGAAGGACCACTATGTCCCAAAGGACCGCGTAGACTCTCGACTGTTGGCATGCCAACTATACCTATAGCTCTCATAACACATGACATGGGCATTATCTTTTACCTGAAAATCCACTCTTTTCAGCTTAGTTACTTTATATATCATCCCCTTTTTTATTCTTAACTTACATATACATGTTTAAACTCATTTATATTCATTTATCTCGTCTTTAACCTTAATATCCTCTCTTCTTCATTAACTTCAAGAATCATACCAGATTTTCAACATGTTTTAAAACTCATTCTATCACTTCACATCTCTTAATTTAACCCTTGACAAGTCAAATTCAACTTTAAAATCTATTAACTCCTTCTATTTCAAAAATTCACTTAAAAACTCATTTTCTTTAATCTCTTCTATATCTTTCATCTTGTTGTTTTTGAACAAATTAAGCTTTCCTTAAGCTTAATTATCCTCTAATGATCATAACCCAACCTTAAAATCAATAATTAATCCACAAGCAAAGAAACTCACCTTTGAGCTTGGAGATACGGGAGGAAGAAGAAGAAGACTGAAGAATGCTCTGGAGAAATTATCTCATTTCCACATGCTTATTACCCTTTATAAAGGGAAATAAATTTTTTTCCTGAAAAATGACCATAATACCCTTGTTACTTCAAACTTTGTTATTTAAATCCAACATCAATACTTTTCATTTAAATCCCTAAACTTTCAATCTCTTTTGAGATTGGTCACTAAATTACCAAAAATTCTATTTTGGTCATTGACCCGACTTTTGGGATGTTACAAATCTCCCCTTCTTAAGAAAATTCGTCCTCGAATTTTCACTGCATACCTTTATAATATCATGTCTTCTAATATTTTCATGTTGCTTCCCTTAATCTTTCCTGTTACCACTAGCAAACTTACCATTTTCCATACTCAATTCTTAATATACGTTCACATCTGTATAAGTCCATATAATATCATTCATTATATGGACAACAACCCAAAATCCTTATTCCTCAATATTATGGATCAATTGATCTTTTCAATCATTCTCTATGTGTTTTGCACATAATTCATGATTTTGCTCATTTATTAATCCTTGTCTGTATTACTATACACACAATCTTTTCCTATCCTTTTATTCTTTCTTTCCTTCAAAATCAAAATCTTCTTATACATATCATATCTTTTTCTTTAAAGTTCACATACTCTTTTCTTATCATTTATACTCATCTCTGATTACTGATCTTCATCGTATCTTCGTAACTTTGATAATCCGCTTTACTTATAGAGAACTTTATTCTTTATCATCTTTTGTACTTGTATTTCCTTCCTTAAAGCCCCTTTTTAAAACATACAAATATTTATTTTCTTGCCTACATCATATCTATATGATCAGAATCACATCCAAATTCACATCACACTTAATTAATTTACCCTGATATTATCTTCTAATCCTTTAACTTCAATACACTTACCATCACATGATTCTGTTAGTCAGCATCAATTCTTCCAATCTAAATCATAAACCTTCATCGAACCATTCATATGCATTCTTTCCAGTCGAAATTATCTCAATAATAGTTTACTTAACTTATCAATCCACATTTATTCTCATACACCATGAAATTTTCGTTGTTTCAACCCAATATTCTAACTTCCTTTATCTTATAAACTGATCACTGATGCACCCATTCTTAAACTCTTCTTATCAATCCTTATCTTTACTCAAACATATGAATCCTCACCTTCTTCACCATGACACATTATTATGATCAAAATATACAACTGTATCCAGATCCACCTTATCTTTAATTATCTTATCCTGACAGTATCTCAAAATCTTATAATTCCAATACATTTTCCATCACATAATTTGGTTAGCCAACGCTAACTCTTTCCATCTAGAATACAAGCCCTTATTATATATACACTCTTTCTTATACACGGTACTATATCTTTGTTTCAAATTCATATCTCTGATTCCATTTATCTTATAAACTGATCACTCACTTATTCTTGAACTTTTCTACAAATTCTAATCACATCGTTAGATCTTTTAACTTTCTTATGGTGACACTTGTTTACCATATTCTATCTTATTCGTGTAATAACAAAACTATTCCATATCACTTTTTCGGTTCAAAACAGTAAAGACCTTTTATCACTATTCAGATATGATTTTAACTTTTTGAAATCAACCTTTGACCTTACAAGGTACTTCCTGAGGTGTCCATTCTTCATCCTGCCTGGCCAGGGCAGGTGAATAGCTACAACAATCAGGAATATCACCTTTCACTTTATTTCGGAATTATCATAATCATACTTCTATTATAACTAAGTAATCTAATTCTATTAGCAAGACAACACACTCCTTACACTATCATATTAGAAATTTTCACTTTATGTTGGCATATACACATTTTTAAAACTCATTTGACTTCGGTTTAAGCCTAGAATTTCCTAAAACTTAGCTCTGATACCATTAAATGTAACACCCCCAACCCGTATCCGAGCCGGATACGAGTCTGAGGTGTCACATTGACTACTCAAAACATTTACTTTTACAAAATACCTAAGATTCAGTTTGATATTTCTAATAAAACCATATATATTTTCTATGATATAAAACATATACTTTTACAAAACTGATCAGAGCGTATCTAATACAAATCTTTTAATTACATGCCAACTAAATTCTATATATAACAAAATACATGTTATTCATTTAGGTTCTGATCTGACATTCGGTAAGGAGAAACTAACTTGTCTTGCACCTCTTAGCTTCTCTTCCTGCTTTCCTGAACCTACGTGTGAAACACTTACACGCTAAGTCATAGACTTAGTGAGACATATAAATACATATGTAAATTATCAAATGCATGTACATATCATGTAATACAACGTCATACTGGTATATATACTTTTTCATGTAACAATTACATACACACATGCATGTCACCATTTATATTTTCTCATACTCTTATATGATTATCCTTTCTATCTCTTATCTCTTGTTCATATGATCTCTTATTTTCATATTCTATATCTTATAACATGTTCTTACATCATCATATGAGTCCTTGATATTCATTCATATATATACCTTAACATATATTCATGTACATCCCATAACAAATGCCATAACCCATAACACACACATTCTTTCCTGTAACATATAGACACATTCACATATATCATCATATAAAACATGTAACACATTTCTCATTGTAACTCACATTTTATCGTTATCTTTTTGGTTAGCCCATGCACACTACAGAGAACTTAAGGTATATGAGTACATAGAGGTTATGCACTATACTGTCACCACAGCTCATATAATTCCCACTAGGGGCGCGTAGAATTTGTCCCGAAGAACCGCGTAGATATCCCGAAGGGCCACTTATAACACATATATCCCGAAGGACCACTATGTCCCAAAGGACCGCGTAGACCCTCGACTCTTGGCATTCCAACTATACCTATAGCTTTTATAACACGTGACATGGGCATTATCTTTTACCTCATTACACATTCACATAGTCACGTAGTTTACTTTCACGTAGCATTTTTCCATGAAATTCATATTCACGTATCACATAACTTTCCACTTGTACTTGTATTCTTTTTTTCACATAGCTCATAATTATGATTCTTATCTCATAACATATATTCACATCACTCATATAACATACATAGCATATCGTGTAACGTTCTCATAGAAACACATATGAGTCATATCACTTTCACATATATTTTATCATATATCTTATCTATTATGATCATATAACCTATTATCACACATACATGCATTCACAAGGTTCACATATAAAGATACATTCGACAATTAAACCTATGCATTTACTCATATACTTCTAGCACCATATTATTACAGGATCATGCTCAGGTACTCTTAAACATCATATCATACTATACTTATATTATTGTACTCATGTCATCTATTATCGGAATTAGACTCATCGCAAGTCTTAATTCCATAAACATCATGTACATTTAATATCATGTACTCACCTGGTCTCACTAGTCAATACTGATCTGTTATCTTTTCCTTGATCGATCTTATTTGCCAAGTTCTGGAACTTGTTTAGGCTCTGAATCTACATAGTAATTCATTGATACTAATCAGTATATTAATTAATATATTCTAAACTATCATTTCTTGGGCTAAAAGAAGAGTCATTTTCATCTTTTAATGAAGGTATGCATCAATGCACCACACCCTGCATCGATGCATAAATCCTATTCGATGTTTACATTTAAGGGGGTACATCGATGCACTGATGGCATTCGATGTTCGTATTTTAGAAGAGTGCATCGATGCACTTCAGGTGCATTGATACACCTTGAACAATTTCTGGGATTTACCCTTGATGCATCGGTGCACATTGAGTGTGCATCAATGCACATAACCCAGAATTCCAATTTATACCTAAAAATCCACTCTTTTCAGCTTAGTTACTTTATATATCATCCCCTTTCTTATTCTTAACTTACATATACATGTTTAAACTCATTTATATTCATTTATCTCATCTTTAACCTTAATATCCTCTCCTCTTCATTAACTTCAAGAATCATACCAGATTTTCAACATGTTTTAAAACTCATTCTATCACTTCACATCTTTTAATTTAACCCTTGACAAGTTAAATTCAACTTCAAAATCTATTAACTCATTCTATTTCAAAAATTCACTTAAAACTCATTTTCTTTAATCTCTTCTATATCTTTCATCTTGTTGTTTTAAAACAAATTAAGCTTTCCTTAAACTTAATTATCCTCTAATGTTCATAACCCAACCTTAAAATCAATAATTAATCCACAAGAAAAGAAACTCACCTTTGAGCTTGGAGATACGGGAGGAAGAAGAAGAAGACTGGAGAATGCTCTGGAGAAATTATCTCATTCCCACGTGCTTATTACCCTTTATAAAGGGAAATAAAAATCTTTCCTGAAAAATGACCATAATACCCTTGTTACTTCAAAATTTGTTATTTAAATCAAACATCAATACTTTTCATTTAAATCCCTAAACTATTAATCTCTTCTGAGATTGGTCACTAAATTACCAAAAATTCTATTTTGGGCATTGACCCGACTTTTGGGATGTTACATAACTGCCTTTGCTTTGAACGAGCACGATGTGTCCAGTTTTTGTTCCTTTTTTGAGGATACATTATTCTGTTAGTTATTGTGAATGTAAAGAAATGAAAATAACAGAATGCAAAATATGTCTAAATGCATGATGCATGAAATGTTCGAGGCATTGATCCAAAAATGTGTCTCTTATTATAAATAATCCTTATTAGGGACAAAAGTGTTATTTCTTAAGAGACAAAAAACATTTTAAAGGTATATTCATTTAGACCACGAATAATTTCTGGCAGGTTGATATTCTGTCACCGGTTGAATACCCTGTCGAACCGTTACGGCCTCTCTGAGCTGCTTTTTGTACTTGTCCCGAGAAGTATCAAATGGTTGCATCTCTGGTTTTCACTCTCTGTTGAGTCTGCCCCCTAACGAAAACACCATTGGAGCCCTCCATCGATAGGAACTATCCGAAGTTTATCTGCTTGCTTCTTGAATTTGTCAACAATGGCTTGTTGTCTTTGAAGGGACTCTCCAGGTGAATAACCTTTTTCTCACCTTGCCCTTGCAACCTTTGACAGCTCAAAAGGCTGACTTTTTGTGAACAGCGTAAATCCTGGTCCATTCTAAGTATTCTCTTACCATAGCTGGACTTCTGAGCTTTTCATCTCTTGTATCATAACCCCTTTGTCCATTAATGAAAATTATTTACATTTAACGAATACGTTTTTAGTGGATCAACAACTCTTTTGAATGATGCAAATGATGAAAATAAATGAAAGAGAACAAAAATGAAAAGAGTTAGTGAGATAAAGATAATAATCAAAACAATTATGAAAATAAAAGTCCTACCCCACATGATATCTACTCTACATGCTTATTATTCCTACTCGGACATGATCTCTATCCCGCAAGTTGATTTTGAACAAGTCCTAACCGTATAAATTTCTAGTTCACATGCTTTGAACATAAAATAAGGCAGGAAATGAACTCAAAATAGCCTAGGGTTTGAAATGAGGTTTTGGGGTGGGCTCTAATTCTCTGTAGTCTCCCGGTTTATATTCTAAAAAGGTACTCGAGTTCTCCTTGCTGGTGCCCCCTTGGGTTTGCCAGACCCTTAGTCCTAAGCCCATTAAAAGCTTGTGTAGACTAAGGTAAACTCGAGAGGATACATTCTTTTATGTCTGTGCGGTGAATAAATTCACACGAATACATGAGGTATATGAATCCCGAAGGTTACTTGCTAGGCCTGTGAAGAGAATAAATTCTCACAAAGGCGTCGCTTACACCCTACTTAAAAATGGGTTTGGAGCTCCGGTTTAGAGCCTTAGGTGAAAAACAATTTTGTCAAGCTGAAATCATTGAGATAAACCGTCAGTACAACTATTTATTCGAAAAACATAATTAAAAGTAAGTAATAAGTATCGAAAAGTTACCTTAAAATTTAAATTTACCATTTTCATTAAAAAGACAACTGGAAATTACCTTAGTCTGACTCATTTACATGTCCCCAGCGGAGTCGCCAAGCTGTCGGAACCGTCTTTCAGGTGGACCCAGAATTGGGCTTCGACTTGAAATAAAAGTGTTAGAGTCGCCACCGATCATTTAAAAAATATTTAGGTTGATCGGACACCATTTTACCTAATATGCATCTTACCAAAGATATGTCGGATTCGGGAGTCGGTTACAGTCAAGGAATGATTAGCACCCTTGAACTGCCCTTTCGATACTAATTATTTTTCAGTTGTCTTTAATTAAGAAAATTGTAATTTAAATTGAAAGATAAAAGTTCGATCCGAATTACTCACCTTTAATGAATTTAAAAAACGTACCCTTAAAAAGTCAGAAAAAATGTTAGCTAAAGTAAAATGCAGAATCAAAAAGATAATAACTATAAAAATGTCACGAAATAAAAAGAAACTAAATACAAAAAAAACCAATAAAAATCAAATAAGTTAACTAAATTACGAAAACAAATAAAATAAAGAAAATAAATAAAATAAATAAATAAATAAATAAATAATATAATAATAATAATGAAAAATGAAAATGAAAATATATAACTATTAGGTAAAAAAAGAAAAAAATAATAATAAATAGGGGAGAGAGAGAAAAATAATCTAAAAAATAAAACAATACTAAGCTATTACATCACTTCACCGAAAAAAAAGTAAAAGTTTTGTCAGAGGAAAAAGGTGACAACAAGAAAAAAATGAGGGGGCTAGCAAATAAATGTGAGGTATATATATATATATATATATATATATATATATATATATATATATATATATATAATAGTATTTAACATAAAGTAAATAAACAAAAAGAAAAGAAAAGAAAAGAAAAACGTTATGATACAAATATATATATATATTAGGTAAAAATCATAAAAAAATACGAAAGAAAATAAAAACATTATATAAGTTTATAATAAGATATATTATTAAATAAGTAAAAATAAATAATAAAATATATACATATAAAATATTAGTATAATATATATATACGTATAAATAAAATAATAGGGAAAAGAAAAAAATAAACAAAAAATTAAAAATGAATAATAATAATAATAATAAAACCCAAAAATTAAAATAGTGAAAAAATATATAAAAAATGTATATATATAATAATAATAAAAGGGCTAATGTGAAATAAAAATCAAAATTGGGGCCAAATTTAAAACAAATATGGATTGAAAATGAATTTTAAAAGGTCATAATGAATGCTCAAAAACAACGGGGGACCAAAGTGGGGATTTGCCCACTTTTAAACGAAAACACGCGGATCTTGGCTCCGGGTCGAGTCAACACGCGGGTTGTAAACCGGGTACACGGGTCGCATATATAACTTAAAAAACAAACATATTTTCATTTCAAAACATTCTCCTAAACCGATTAAAAGGCCTCCCCTTTGTTTTCTCTCAATTGTTCATGGGGTGTTCTTCATCAATCGAAGAACACCACCGTTGTTTCCAGATTCCGGTGGGTCGCCGCCTCACCAGCCGCCATCAATTGGCGTCGATCGCCGTTCATCGGCGGCGACGACCAACTAAAAAATTTCATTTTTTTAAAAGTCATTTCCCTCTCCATTTTAAATATCCAAATGGTTTTTGCAAAACGGCCTCAGAGAGGGCTAGATCTGAGCAAAACCCCCCGGTTGCCCTCCCCTTCGATCATCGACCTCTCGATTTTTTTTAGATTTTTACAAATTGAAAAGAAGAACACAACAAGAAGAAGCAAAGGTCGAAGTCGACTACACACCAAAACCAAAACCAAAAGAGGTAAAAAATTATACCTTTTATTTCGTTTTCCTTTCGAAAATACAAGTCTCAAATGCTCACTATTTGCTTTCGAATTACTTTCGATTTCTCTCGGTAATCTCTTCCATGTTTTTTTTAGTTCTTTGTGTGTGATGTTACGTGTTATTTATAGGAAAAATAATATGTTATTTTTATAGTTCCCTAATAACACTAAACTTGTTTGGTTTGTTGGTGATATGGGTTATTGTTGTTACCGAGGAAACCGGCCGGATGAATTGGGGTAGAGGCGTGCGACTGTGAATCTCCCTTGCAGTTATGGATGTGGCATTGAGGATTAGGGTTGGAACAACCCTAGCTTGCATCGAGTCGGTTCAAGCTTTGAAGCCGGTTTGGGTTGTTGGTTCGGTTCGCTCCAACAGGTCGTGTGTTTTGGCTTCTGCTGGGCCACTTGGGTTGTGTCTGGGCCTATAAGAAAAAGATAGCATGTATTATTTTTTAAAATAATATATATATATATATATGTAAGGGAAAAAATTAATGTCCACACTACCATAAAAATTTTAAAAAGAATAATGAACGCCAATTATTTATACATATGGGTTTGAGTTCATGCTTCAAGAGTTGCAAGTAAAAAATGAGAAAGGATACAATTACATCAATGTTGAGTTAATTGATCGATGGAATTGGCCAAGAGGGGGGTGAATTGGCAATAAAAATTTTGGTGGAAGCTTTTTCAGAAAATTGAAAAGATTTGCACAGCGATTTAGAGTGGTTCGACTTTCTCAACCAAAGTCTACGTCTACTACCTTAGCTATCCACACTAAGGATTTTCCAAAAAATTCACTAATTTGCTCAAAGAGAATAAAACTCTTTCTCAAATTCACTAATTGGCCCCAATTCTCGAGAACACTCTTTCTCAAAGAGAAGATTACAAATTTGTAAACTTACAAGGAGATCCTCACAAGGTAGATTGTTTGCAAAATTCTAGAACAAAGAAAATAACACTAAAAAATGAATACAATTGAGTACAAGTAGTGTTCTTGAAAGAAAAATTAATATTGAATGAAAAATAGGCTTGAAATGCTCAAACTTGAGGTTTGATGCTTTCTCTTTGATTCTCTCTTGATTCTTGTTTCTTGTGTTTTATTGTTGTTGATCAATGGCTTCTAAGCTTGTTTAAATACACCTTCAAATGATTATGAACGTTGGGGATGATTAGTGGAGTCAATATATTCGTTTAAGTGTGAAAACAATTAATTAAATCAGTTGGGAGCGTCAGTGCATCGATGCATACCCAAGGTGCATCGGTGCATCAAGTGTAAAATTCAAATATTTTGACCGTTGGACCCTTAGTGCATCGGTGCACTAAGAGTGCATCGATGCATGAAATGCATTCAACGTTTCAAAATATCCATAGTGCATCAATGCATGGCTGGTGCATCGATGCATCAAATGCATTCGATGTTTTCATAAAACTCTGAGTGCATCGATGCATAGTATGTGCATTGATGCATGAAATGCATTCGATGATCAACTTATTCCATGGTGCATCGATGCATGGATTGGTGCATCGATGCATCACTTTGAAAAATTGATTTTAGGCTTGATTTTGGTTTAAAATACTTTGTGAAAATTGTTTCAAAAATATATTAAGTATAAAACACAATTTTACACATTTAGTAAGGTTTGAAATTGATCTTGAAGACTTGGAGTAATAATTTGATATTCAAGTAATTAAATCGAATATACTTAGAAAATCATTTGTAAAATCTTAAAATTCATTTATACTTAATTTGTTATATCGAAACATCAAAATGTTTTCAACAATCAACTTCATCAACAAAGAAATGTGGAAAAATGCATACGATGGTGGATACCGATATGGACATATGAAAACCAACTTGACTATGGCTATCAATTCAACCTTACAGGGGGCGCACCATTTACCGGTAACTACTTTGGTTAAAACGACGTATTTTTGTTTGGGTGATCTTTTTACAAAGCTCGGGGAACAAGCTCTAACTTGGATGCAAAACGGACATGTTTACCACCCAAGATTAGTAGCAAATCTACACAAAAAAGTTGCAACATCAAATGGAATGTTGGTAACAAACTTTTCTCGAACTCATGAATTATGTCGTGTCACATAAATGTCACGACCTCTTCAAGGGATTGAATATAACTCTTTCAGAGTTAATCTACAAGAAAGGTGGTGTGACTATGGGGTTTTTCAAGCTCTGAAGTATTCATGCCCTCATGTCATAACAGCTTGCTCACATTCCTGTCAAGACTATAAACGTTATGTGGATATCATATACCAACTTTCATAAGTATTCAAGGTATATGAATTTGAGTTCCCCCACAGGTAATGAGAAAGATCCAAATGATATTCAGACTTGGCTTACAATTATACCATTTATGTTCTTATTAAGGGAGGCAGATCATCCAAAATCCACTTGAATTCATTGTGATATGGATATTTGAGAGAGGTCAAAAGAAAACAAAAAATATGGACATTGTAGAAACTTAGGCCACAATAGGAAAAAATATACATCTCCTTTATCATCACTTAATCGTTGAACATCACTCATGTAAATTGCAGTTTCTTAAATCTTATTTCATTTTCTTTCACTTTCAATTAATTTGATTTGAGATTGTTTCTTTTAAAACATGTCGCTTTCTTATATATATATATAATTTAATCTAACCCTTAAACCACGTTAAATACCTCAAATCATTCAAAAAAAACCTAAAATCACTTAAACCCTAAACCTCTCTAACATAAAATATCATAACCATAAACAAGAAACCTTAAGCTGTAAATGGATTTAAAAGGCTTGTGCCCAGGAAAGCACATTCATAGGTGTGTTTCCTGCATTCACGTTGGCTTTAGCTCAGACAAAACCCGGGGAAGACGCACCCCCTACAACGCGCCTTCTCTCCACGTGTGCAAAGCGAGTTTCCTGCGACGCGCCTTATTCTCTATGTGTCAAAAAGGGTGTTATATCGGTAAATTTTGGAGAATGGGTGCCTAATCGGTATTATTATAAAATAAGGGTGGTTTTTCAATAAAAAAAACCGGTTTCAATGTCTCATTTTCTAAAATAATCTACAACAATTATAAATAATATATGTTTAGAATTTTCTTAATTAATTGATAATGTATACATACTTTATAAATATAATTGTTTTATCCAAGACCTTTAAGAAGAATACTATTTACTTTTACTACTAAGACTACTTAATAGATTCCAATATCTCATTTTTAAACTTTGGTATTCCTTTTTAGAATATAAGGATACTTTATATTATAGATTATTATATTTTTCCTTAATTTTTATAGAGAATTTTAATTTAATTAGGTCAACGCTCATACTTGACATATTTTTACAATCATCACTGCAGTTCTTTGGTTTTTCTACCATCTATAATGTAAACTACCCCAGGTATAAAAGAAAATTGTAACGTGCTTGTAGGAATTTATATGGGTTAGGTGTGTAGACGTTTTAATATGATAGGAGGAGAATAGGAGTCTCTATACGAGTCAGATTTAGAAATATTTTTTAGTGTACTTTTTTATGTATTAGTAACAAAAATAATTTTATATGAGTGAACATAAATAAAATTTTAAAGTAAACACCTTCAATAAAATAAACAATTAATATAAAAATATTTAGATTTTAAAATAACTACGTGTCCATCTTAAATTCTACATACATCTTATGGTTGTATTTATTTGGGACCGTAAAACATGTGCTCATAAATATGGGTTTGCTTACCCACCACTACTTTTTTTTCTAACAATTTTCTTGTCGACATTCATAATTTGACATGAGATAATTTAGTGGAATAAGATATTAAATTTATTTTTTAAAATCTAAAATTTTAATTTAAATATTATAAATAAAATAATTAAAAAAAGCGTACTATAATAAATCTCTAAATATTTACTTTACAGTAACCGATTAATTTATTTTAATATGTTGTATGTAATAAATATCTGAATATTCAATTTATCTTAGTCGATATACATAAGATTATAAAAGAAATTATCTACAACTTGACTTTTTCGTTTAATGAATAAGTAGTGCCCATTTCATGATGTCAATGATGATGATGAATGCATTATTAGACGTTAATGGATGAAAATGTAATGGATTGGATGCTAGCCCATAAATGAGCCCAGCACAACAATAAGGAACTCAAGGATGCCGAAACTTCATCTCGCGTAGGCCACATGCATCACTACGCCGAGGAAAGGTCAAGTGCTCTATGAACCACCTCTAGGTGTTATCACCTTTCTTATCAATTTTCCGTCAAGGAGTGAACTTATAAAATTTTAAGAGATGAAAATAAATTATCAATATTAAAAAATATGAGAATTTAAAATTGTCAAAAGAGAGAGTGCCCTCATCCATTCTCCATCGATCCATTCATGCTTCGTACCATTAACCTCAATGGCTCTCGACGCCCTAAAATAATGTGAACCACCATGGCAACCACCCTTAAATTCCCTTGTAACTTCAATGTTACAAAAGTTGGCATTGTTTTACGAGCAAAAGCTATATCTTCACTCCCTAATGGGCTACTATGACAATGTCAATCCTCCAATAACGTAGTTGATCAAAATGGTGTCACCAATGCTTTTTTATATCTCTCGTCAATAGTCAATAACGTAGTTGATTATGTTAGTATTATGTATACGAGCATGTGCTGTGTAAATTCTAGAATAGTTCTAGAATAGTTTGTTATGAGCAGTTAAGTTGTTAATGGTTTGTTGCACAGCAGTTACATTTCTTGCTTGTATAAATGGCTACTCTATAACTCAAGAGAGATTAGCTTTTCATTAATAAAGAATTACAAAGTTTTCAATTCATTTCCTGTTTTCTTAGATAGCTAAATTGCTATCTTATCATGGTATCTTTCGCCAATACCTGGGTGTGTTTCTTCCGCTGTTTCTTCTCCTTTCCAGTAGTTGCACGAGCTTAAGTTCCCACGTCTCTTGGCATCATGGTTGATTTGACGGTTGATCCCGAGGATGTGTCTCCGGATGCTTTTTCCCTGAGTCCGGGAACTTCTCGAGGTATGTTTGGCATTCAACACATACCAAAGCATGACACTGTTAAACTCACTGAATCCACATACCTTCTTTGGAAGCATCAAGTGGCTTTGATAATTGATGGCTATGAGTTGCTGAGGTTCATCTCTGCCGGTTTTGTTGCACCAGATGAGTTCATCACTAATGCGTCTGGACAACTTGAAGAGAATCCAGTGTTTGCAACTCATCGCCAACAAGATAAACTGCTTGCTTTTTGGCTTTTAACTACTGTGAGTACAGAAGTTCTGCCTCACTTGACTAGACTTACAACTGCGATGTCAATCTAGAATACTATATCTCGTCTGTTTGGTGCTCGT
This sequence comes from Hibiscus syriacus, assembly GCF_006381635.1. Lineage (NCBI taxonomy): Eukaryota > Viridiplantae > Streptophyta > Magnoliopsida > Malvales > Malvaceae > Hibiscus > Hibiscus syriacus. The sequence goes on from NW_024063269.1 coordinate 173,390, forward strand.
TCCAGTGCCAAGATTTCTTCTGTTCGACATAATCTTCATTCCCAACAAAAGACTGGTTTGACGATTAGGGAGTATCTTGCTAAAGTCAAATCCATACGTGATTTGTTGAATGCTTCAGGTAGTGTGGTTACTGAGCAAGAACATGTTAATGTTGTGTTAGCTGGACTTACAATGGAGTTTGAGTCCATTATTACAATTTTGTCACGAGAAAATTTTTCTCTTGATGTTCTTACTGAGATGTTGTTAGACTGTGAGGCTCGACAGAAGATATTCTTGAGTGAAGACTTTTCTGCAAATCTTGTTCTTCACTCTCGAGAAAGTGGTGCTGTTGAAACTGATTCTTGTGGAACTCAGGATGCTAATACTGGGTCATCACAGGGTCATCCATCTCGTGGACAGTCGAATGGATATCGTGGTCGAGGTCGAGGGCGTAATAATAATCGTTCTCAATGTCAGTTGTGTGGTCAGTTTGGACATGTGGTCCAAAAGTGTTATCATCGTTTCGATAGAGACTACACTGGTGTGTCTGGGTCTGAATCATTGACAGAGAATGGTTCGAAGCCCACTGGTGCTGGGAATTATGCTAAACACGAGCAATCTGGTGGAAAACCATATGATCACACTGTAACCTCCATGCCTTCTCGTTCAAGCTTTGTTCCCACTCCTTTTTACTTTCCTTCCCCGTATGTTCCTGGATATTACTCATTTCCTGGTTTCTCCCCTGGTTTTGCTTCGAATACTTATTGTGGTCCTCATGGTACATCCCCCTCCTTTTTGACACCTAGTTTGGCAGCCTATATGACCATTGTTCCAACAAACTTCGGGTCCAGTTCTTCAGCATCGACCGACTCCTTGTGGTATCCTGACACTAGTGTTACACATCATGTAACAAATGATTTGTCTGGGTTCCAATCAGGTACTCTTTATACGGGTGGTAATTCCTTGCTCATGGGTAATGGTGATGGTATTCCAATTACACATGTTGGTCAAGGATTTTTGAGCTCAAATAGGAAGCCTTTAATTTTACAAAATATGTTGCACGTACCTAACATAAAGAAAAAGTTGTAGTCTGTTTCTCAGTTCACTCGTGACAATGGTGTCTTCATGGAATTTCACCCTTCTGAATGTCTTGTGAAAGATGCTCGGGCTCAAATGGTTCTGCTTCGCGGGAGGCTCACGGATGATGGGTTGTATCAGCTACTGCCTTGTGAGGATCAGAGGTCTTCTTGTTTGGTAAATAATGTCTCGAAGTCATCTGTGTCTTTGAAGTTGTGGCATCAGCGTCTTGGTCATCCATCTCTTGATATTGTTCAGCGTGTTTTGAAGACGTGTAGTCTTGTTTTCAATAAAACTAAAGCAGCGAATGTGTGTTCTGCTTGTATGCAAGGGAAGTCTCATAAGTTGCCCTTTTGTAATTCTTTGACTGAATATAATGAGCCTTTTCAACTTGTTGTCTCTGACGTCTGGGGATCAGCTCCTGTATGCTCCACTGATGGTTTTCTTTATTATGTTTCATTTGTTGATGTTTATAGCCGTTATACCTGGATGTACCTCTTGAAACACAAATCTGAGGTGGCTCAGTGCTTTCTTGACTTTGCGAAATTGATTGAAGTACAGTTTGGATACAAAATTAAAGTCCTCCAAACTGATGGTGGTGGGGAATATCAACCACTTCGAAAGTGGTTCTCTGCCAATGGAGTACAACATCTTCTCTCGTGCCCTGGCACCTCGGAACAGAATGGTAAGGCTGAGAGGAAACATAGGCACATTGTGGAAACAAGATTGACAATGTTAGCTCAGGCTTCTTTACCTCAGAAATTTTGGAGTTCTGTCTTTTTCTGCTGTTTATCTTACAATCGATTACCCACACCTGTTTTGCATGGCAAGTCTCCTTTTGAAGTTTTGCATCGTGTATTGCCAGATTATTCTTTTCTCAGGGTGTTTGGTTGTACTTGCTATCCTTGTTTGCGCCTGTTTAATCGTCATAAGCTGGATTTCAGGTCAAAGAAGCACGTGTTTCTAGGATATAGCACTTCTCATAAGGGGTATAAATGTCTTGATGACTCTGGCAGAGTAATAATTTCGAGGCACATTGTATTTGATGAAAGTGTTTTTCAGTGTGTAATATTTCAAATATTGCTCCAGATAATGGTGTCTCCATGGGTGTTATTCTTCTTGTCTCCCCTGTACAGACAATGCATGGTTCACCAAATTCAACACATGCTCCACCACCAGCGCATGCTACACCAACGTGTTCTCTGCCATCACCTGCTCCATCCACTAATGCTCCATTCTCAACAACTAATATTCCTCTTGTCTCTCCTGTACAGACAATGCATGATCCGTTAACATGTGCTCCTCTAGTGCATTCTCCACCATTGCATGCTTCATCAACACATGTGAATGGTCAAAGGCATAGTACGTGTGGATGTCAAAACGTTGGGACCACACCTCTTGCCGTGATCGAGGAGCAAGTGTTGGATGTGCGTGACTTTAATAATGCGCATGGGGCCATCTCATTTGGAAATATGGCAAATAATTTTGATAATGCGCCTGGAGCCATTTCGTTTGGAAATACACCATGTGATTTTAATAATATGCATGGGACCATCTCTTTTGGAAATGCGGCAAGTGGTCTTGGAAATGCGGTAAGTGGCCTTGGAGATGCGGCAAGTGGCCTTGAGAATGCGCCTGGAGCCATTGCATTTGGAAATATGCCAAGTGATTTTAATAATGTGCATGGGGCCCTTTCAATTGAAAATATGCCAGCAGGTGCGCAAAAGGACATTTCTTATAACAATGCGGCAAGTGGCCTTGGAGATGCGGCAATTGTTTGTAATAAGGCGCAGGATGCTCCTAGTAATTCGAGTAGCACACCGGTCCATGGAACTATGCCCGACAATGATGATGTGCTTGGGACCAAGTCTTTTGGAGCTGTGGCCGACCACGACAATGCGCTTGGAGACACGCCTTTTTGAGTAATGGCCGACCGTGACAATGTGCATAGGGACATTTCAACGGGTACCAATGCGCATGGGGGCTATTTTGGTTCAAAATACACATCCTATGGTTACCAGGGCCAAAGATGGCATTCGAAAACCTCGTGTTCTGCATGTTGAATATTTTGATGAAGAGCCTCGGTCCATTAAAGAAGCTATGAAGATTCCTCATTGGAAGAAAGATGCATAGCAAGAGTTTGATTCTTTGATTGCAAACAACACATGGTCTCTGGCTCCCCTTCCTAAAGATCGTGTACCCGTCAACTGCAAATGGATTTTTAAGGTAAAACGTAATGTTGATGGCTCAGTGTCTCGGTACAAGGCTTGTCTTGTTGCAAAGGGGTTTCTTCAACGACCAGGGATTGAATTTCATGAGGTTTTTAGCCCAGTTGTGAAACCTGTAACGGGTACGAGTAATTCTTACTCTTGCATTGACAAGAGGTTGGTTGCTGCGTCAAGTATATATTAATAATGCCTTTTTAAATGGGGCATTGATGGAAGAGGTTTACATGACTCAGCCTCCTGGTTTTGTGCAAGCTGGTGATGGTTTAGTTTGCAAGCTGCATAAAGCAATTTATGGCTTGAAGCAAGCTCCTCGGGCCTGGTTTGAAAGCCTTCGAGAATACCTGGTCTCTGAAAGGTTTGTTTTGTCTAAATCTGATTCATCCTTGTTTGTTCGAAAATCAGCTAGTAGTGTTGTCTACATGCTTGCGTATGTAGATGATATCATCTTGACAGGGAGTGATGCTAGTGAGGTTCAGTGTGTGATTGAAAAACTGAATTCTCGATTTTCATTAAAGGATCTTGGTGCGCTTAATTTCTTTCTTGGTATAGAGGTGTGTTCTGATGACAATGGCCTTGTTTTGACTCAACAAAAATATATTCGTGAGCTTTTGCATAAGCATGGCTTTAGATATGTCAAGAGTCTTCCTACTTCCATGGTATCCAACTGCAAGTTATCGATTGATGCTGGTGATCACATTGAAGATGCAGCCCAATATAGAAGCATTGTAGGGGCTCTCCAGTACATAGTAGTCACTCGACCAGATATTGCCTTTGCAGTAAACAAAGTTTGCCAATTCATGCAGTCACCACGCAATAGCAATTTTCAGGCTGTTAAGAGGATTTTACGTTATCTTCAAGGAACGGTTGATTATGGTCTTCGTTTTACAGTATCTTCTCGCATGTCTCTGACTGGTTTTACGGATGCTGATTCTGATGATAGGAATTCCATGACTGGTTACTGTATTTTCTTTGGTGGAAATCTCATTTCTTGGAGCTCACGCAAGCAGCGAGAAGCCGAATATAGGAGTGTTGCTTCTGCAGCTGCTGACATTGTTTGGATTGAGTTTTTGCTTCAGGAGTTGTGCGTTGTTCCACATGGCAAAGCTACCTTGTGGTGTGATAATTCGAGCACTGTTGTGGTCTGTGCTAATCTTGTTCAGCATTCTAAGTTCAAGCATGTTGAGCTTGACTTGTTTTTTGTACGAGAAATGGTTGCTGATGGTCGTTTACAGGTTAATGAGGTTCCAGCTTATGAGCAGGTGGCGGATGTTTTGACAAAGCCACTGCCTTCTGCCTCGTTTCTCAAGCACAGACAAAAACTCTTGGTAACACAGCTAAGAGGGCTTCCTGCAGGTTTACAAAGTGGGAATGGCAGGGGGAATATTGAAGTCAAGAAGTTTGCTGCAGAAACTGAAGCAAGTGCTGAAGAAGTTAATAAAGCAGGGTGAATGTTAGCATTATGTATACGAGCATGTGCTGTGTAAATTCTAGAATAGTTCTAGAATAGTTTTGTTATGAGCAGTTAAGTTGTTAATGATTTGTTGCACAGCAGTTGCATTTCTTGTTTGTATAAATAGCTACTCTCTAACTCAAGAGAGATTAGCTTTTCATTAATAAAGAATTACAAAGTTTTCAGTTCATTTCTTGTTTTCTTAGATAGCTAAATTGCTATCTTATCATATTAAACCCACTGAAATCAATCACCCCATGGGGGGAATTTAAGGACCAAATTGACCAAAAAAATGGTCATTATATATAAATTTTATTTGTAGTTTCAGGTTTTATCCCTGACAAAATGGGAACATTAAGAAGTCATCTCCTTCACATTCTTAAGCTTTAAATTGGCGACTACATGCTTCTAGCCATTAGTTAATAATGTTACAGAAAAACAAAAGATTATCAGAGGTTATATGATATGATTTACTCATCTGCACTTCAGAGTGAAGCTTACTTCTAGCATCATTTGCCTAACTGTACAGAGGAGGAACTCAGTTTGGTATAATATAACATGTTTGATTCGAACATCATTTGTCGATCCAATCTTTGAACAACATCATGTATAGAAGAATGTTCACTGCAGCGATAAGAACAAGCATTTGGAATGTGCGAACCAATCTCTGTTTTACGATCTCCGCCTTCGATTTTGTTGCTCTAGCTGGTAACTTCTTCGGATCAACATCGGAATCTGCATTTGTGCCCATATTCAAGCGCAGCTCTGTCTGTTGTTTAACACTCGTTTTAGTAGTTGCTCTAATCACAGCATTGCCCCTGTAACAAAGGAAACAAATGAAGAACAAGAATCAGAAAGAAAACAAATCTGCAAATATCAATTATATGTTGCAAATTAATCGAATACTAATACTACAGTTTTCATGTACAGGCTGCAGTTATTAATGAGACTCGTAAATATGAAAACGTTGAGCTAAAGCACCTCTCCAACGGGACTCTATCATTTGTGTGAACAACAGGTTGGGTTAAAACCTTCTTAACAAGATGCATCGGTCCATCTGCACTCCAAATCATCTCATACTCGCAATTCTCATCTTCATTTTTCTCTTTTTTCCCGTGATGAAAGGTGAAACTTATTGAGTTTTTGACACATTCCCCCATATCGCGAATGCGACCACAAACCTCCGACCACTAGTTGGCCACAATACGAGAGAAAGGACGGTCAAAACAAATAGTATTATATACCTGAAAAATGAGATTTTTAAAGAAATGTTACTCAGACCTATATAAAAGCCCATAAGTGGAAACTACAACCATTATTCTCTATATGATAGTTACCATATGTAAATGTGTGTTTGCATTGGAAGAAAGCACAGATGAGTAAGTACAGCTTCTTCTGGCTTCGATGTATCTGGGAGTGAAAAGTTTCTAACGGATAACAGCATGAAAGACGGATAGAGGTTCCCTTGCTGCCAACTTATAATTCCTAGAGTGTGCTGCATGTTATCAAGTAAAAACGTGAAGCCGTGAATAGAAGGAAAATGTGCTTAACACCATATCCTCACCTCTGTTACAGGTCCACCCTTTGATTCATGTGTCACTTACACTGATCATGATCATGACCAGATAAAACAAAAACCTGCCAAAACCAAAAACTTGTCTCAGGCAAGTTGTTGCAAATATCTTAAAACATTCCTTTTGTAATGTGTCGGACAAAATTCTCTCAATGTGCACATGAATGCATATATGCATAAATTTCAGCATGCATGCAAACATATATACATGAATATATGCATAAATTTGCCAATATGCAAGCATTTATATATATATGAATGCATATCTTTGACAGCGAGTGTGCCCATGTACAAGATCACTTCAGGAAAGGATTAAAAATACCGGTTTGATTAAGTTTAGCAATTGATTTGATGATGCCTTGGTGATGTAGTTTTGATACCTGCAACAGATTTCAACTGTCAAGAAAAGATAACCCTAAAAAACCAACTATTACGACTTAAAGTAGATTCCTGTTATGGTAAGAAGAAAAGAGGGAGAGGCTTACGTTACTTCTTTATCATAAACATGATGTCGTACACGCTGAACATGAAAAGTGTAGGAATTCATAAGTATAAACACCAATCAAATTCAAAATTGAGAAACACTGTATATGGACTAACAATACCTCTGGAATCGTATGAAACACAAACAATAAAAAGAATGTCCATTCTACAAAAGGCAGTGGGGTAGAGAGAGAGGATAATAATCCTGAATACCTGGTTGATAATTGGAGAGCTACGATGTGGTCCACAATTGGTCCAATCCGGCCGATATAATGGAATATGGGTCAACAAAACTCTTGGATGAAATTGATGATCTAAAGAAATGTGAAATATAGATAAATCATTTAAACAGTCGAGTCCAAACATCACGAAAACAAGGAAATGCAAGTCAATATCATAAACCTGAGGAGACGTTGCTAACAAAATCCCAAGTTGTGGAAGCCAAACTTCCTTCTCGATTTGCTGCAATGTCTACGAAGGTTAGATTGCCTATTTCAACTATGAGGTGATATTTACCAACTTGGAAAATTAAATGTCACCACATTTTCAGACGCAATGTGTTCGCAGATATATATTATATAAATTTCCCTTGAGACATCCAATGACATATTAATGATTCAATTATTTCATACATTTTATATCAACTATAGAGAGCACACAGGACAATCTATAACATAGTAACGCATAAAACATGCAATACTGCAGCAGCAGCACTTCTTGTTATGAGAAACCGTCTCATTCAACTAGGATGATAAAACAACATCCTGGTAGAATTACAGTCAATGGTATGTTTATATGTTAAAAAAATAAAAGAGAAAATAATTATGAGAAGAAGATGAAAGAAATCCGAGTTTCATGCTATCAGATTCCAGGTTTCATGAACACAAACAATTACAATAGATAGACAAGAATCAGATGCTTTTCTTGTTTACCTTCTAGAGTTTGAGCATCAACAGCTACGAACTCCATTTCCCCAACCATGAATAGATAATTTCTTCTCCCAAATTCTTTTCATACCTTCTAACCACCTACATGTATGTAAAACTATGAGCTAATATATTTCTATTGGAAGGACCAAGAGCAAGATATAATTTTATATTTGTCAAAAAAGAAACATATAATTTTTTAGGATAACATAACAGTCACAATGAATTTTACTCTACTCAACCCAAGAAATCCAAAAAAAAAAAAATCATATCGAATTTGAAGTTAAACACAAAAAACCTGAAGAAAATTAGATTTATGTAGTGACACATAATCTGAAAATTTTAAAGTGAAAAGCGCAAAGCTCACGTCTATTGCTATTGCAATTTAACTCTCCAATATATGTACTCTTCCAAATAAATGCAAAACGTAACTTAGCCCTGACCTAACTGTTAAGAGTATCGATCATCTATTCATTCAATCCCTTCCACTCCAGTACACTTCCAGAATTACTCTAATAGTGTAGCATTTTGGCCCTCCTTTAGTTTTTTTTTTTTTTATCTTTTTCTTACTTCCTATTTAAGGTAAAACTTAGCTTAGCCCTGATGTAACTGTTAAGAGCATTGATCAACCATTCATTTTTAATCTCTTCCACACTCCAATTCCCTTCCAAAATTATTCTAATAGTTTAGCCTTTTGGATCTCCTTTAGTTTTAATCTTTTTTCTTACTTTATTTCTTTTCTGTCTTTTCCATATCATAGCCATTCCATGCCCATGATGCAAATAAAACTACTGGAACAAAATCATGCTTAGTTCTAAAAAGTAGACAACATTTTTTAATATTAAGATGAGTAAATACCTCCGGCATATGAGACTGAAGAGATGCATACCCAATATCATGGTTTCCAGGAAGGTGATAAACTTTAATATTGAAATATATTTCTTCTGAATATAGACCAAACATATGCTTCAGACGGCTTAACGATTCCTGCCATCTGATCAACTAAAGAATGTCAACCGCACTCTATATTAGAAAGGTAAAAGAAGAGTTTTAAAGCAAACCCAGTTCCTCATTAGACAAAGAAAATAGTGAAGCGAGGATACAAAGTACAAACAAGTGATCTTGATGGTGGTAGTAATAGTACTAATAAAATTTCATTTAATATGCATTTAGCAGCATAAGCTTGGAATAAGGAGGTAATTTTAGTGATTTCCCAGAATGTGTTTAATGCCTTAAATTTCATTTCAAATAAAGATGATGGGTTGAGTAATTTCATCTAGCAAAGCTTGCCCAACCCAGAAAAATGCATATATATATTGATAAATTAACTCTGAAGCAGTTAGAATGAAGTTTCAAGTAAAAACAGATGGTTACAGGCCTTACTCTTCATCTGATAAAAAAGGACCTGCATCAAAATAATCACCCAAAAATAAGACCACATCTGGTTTGAAGGGAAGGATGGATGATAAAAAGGCTCTGCGCATATATAAATCTGTATAGAATTGTACAATCTCCAAAGCAAGTGATTTAGGTGGCAACGGAAGGGAGGTTTTATCCATGATCTGACAAAGACGTCAAGCATATATTAGAACGTGACAATGGATGAATAACAGGAACAAGAAAAGCACACCTGAGGATTAGCAACAACAGCGACTTTCACATAATCAGCTGCATGTCTTTATCCGTTCATCTAAAGTTGCAAAACAAAAACTGTTAGTTCCACTGCCAATCCACTCACAAGGATGAGAACATGTGCATTAAAGCATGTATGTGTCTGAATGTGTATGCTTAAAAGATTAACCGCATCGATGTGTTCTATGTGAATTATATGGTGCTGTCATCCACAATTACACCCAGAGAATCATTAATTGAGCACACTATAGTTTTAAGGAACTTAGACAGGTGCCACAAATTCTTGAAAAGAGACTCGTTCAAAAACTAGATTCCCTTGTAATGAGTATAACAGATTAGTACCAACTAAGCATCATTCCAGTTTATCTAAGTAAATAACAGAAAGGAAAAGATCAGTTAAAAAGCATTGTTTGTTGCTTTTACTATTTTTTTTTAATTCCAAAAGGGAAAAAATGAGGAGCATTTCACATATAAATAATGTTTTGAGTAATTAAACTTTAAAATTAAACTATTATTACTGAAATTAAAAGCTTCACTTTCCAAAGATTACTTGGAATGTGTATTAATCAAACATATGAATTAGCTTTGAATCATTTACCTCAGGGTTTCACCAAATCTTGTGAAAGAAAAAATCAAATAGCCTCAGGCACCGATAGCACAGTTGTAAATATCAACAATTTCTCAATGATGAAAATTAAAACATAAAATTTATCAAAAATATACTAAATGCCACCACTGGTCTGGTTGACTTTTGTCAATGTTTTTTTAGCTCATATTCACTTACGGTAATCCCTTTGGATGTCGCCGGAGAGGGGGACTCAGCCACGGATCCGGCGGATCGGTGGGTTTTTTTTTTTTTTGAAGGTGAACTAACCAGAAATTCAGACACAAATGTTAAAGACGTTTTAATCCTCCTGTGTTGATTTATATTGAGGTACATTACCTACATAGTCACTAGATTACAGAGGTAATTTTATTTTCGGTTGTCTTATTTTAATCATCAATTTTCTGAAAATAATGTTTTAATTCTTTGCCCTATCTTTAATCTCCCTATATTAGTCCCTTATCTTTAATCTCCATCCAAGAACGCCCTTAATTTTGATTAGTTGGCTTTTTTTGATGTCATAAAATTTAAATTGACCACATAATGGTAACTTACTAATATTAAAAAATTGATATATATACTTATTTAGTTGTCCAAATCAACAGTTAATTTTCATGTTATTTGTTAATTTAAATTCCATGTATTGCTTCGTTCTTTTGATATATTAACACAAATTATAAGGAAGGACGTATTTGAAAAGAATAATATAAAAAAAGGAAATGGAAGTAATGAAAACTTGAAAGAGAAGAGAGAAGCAATAATATGTTTGATAACATATTTTATCTCCTCAAGATATGCTAGTTATTTAAGTACAATATAATATTGACAAATGAAGAGATGCTAAAACTCATTTTTTCGGGACATTTTATCTCCTGAAGTTTAAATCGTTATTTCGCTTATATGAAACCATTAATTCCTTCAAAATTAATAAGGGTAAATTACATATTTAGTCAATCAACTATTTTCACGATTATATTTTGGTATGTTTCCGAAATCATCACTAAACTTAAGCTCTTATTTTGTTTTATTCACCCAATTCAATTCAATTTATTTTTAAAATTTTATAATATATGAAAGCTTGTTCATATCACATAAATAAATAAAATTCATTAAAAAACCAAAAATAGAGTGAGAAAATTTAATAAAAAAACCTTTAATTCAAATTAGTTTTTCCATGTTTATTTAAATATCACAGCCAAAACTGCAAACAAGCTCCCTTCCCATATCTCCATGTCTCTCGTGTTCTCTTTACACAGCAAGGTTGGAAAAAATCTCAGCTTCTTTCTTTCTGGTCAACTTCATTTTGGCCGCTTGCTTGGCCGGAACGGTGGGGTTTACTAAGGTGGCCGAGGCTTGGAGGGATAAACGTAAACCAAAAATTTTCATTAATACTTAAAATTTTGAATTCTTAGTTTTCATATAAATTAAATTTACATGTTATTTGTTATTTATGTTATGATATCATTTATTAGTATAAATTAAATCAATGCATCGAATAAAAAATATATGATACAAATAAATTTTATCTACTACAAATTTAGAAAAATAAATTGAATTGAATTAGGCGACTAAAACATTAAAAAAACCTCAAGTTTAGTGATGATTTTGAGAAAAATAGTTTGGTACCCAAAATAAAATAATGAAAATAGTTGAGTGACTAAATATGTAATTTATTGTTGTTATTTTTAACGGAATTAACAATTTGAGACAAACGAGATAACCGTTTAATTTTTAAGATATAAAATATCTCGAAAAATACTTTAAGGGTAACTCAGTAAAAATGGTATAGTTTAGAGAGCAATAGTGTATTTAAGCCAAAATTATATTATAGAATATAAAGTAGAAAATACAGTAGCATGCGATTATGATCCGTGGTTAAAAAGTACTAAAAGAGATGAACATTTGTTCCCGTTGTGGCATGAGTTTTTAATGTGTAGACCTTCAGTTTTGGTTTGATATTCATATCATTACGAATGGATCTTAGACAACTTGAATCTCTTTCCATTCTTTTTCATTGTTGATTAATGAAACTCATATTTGTATACCTTAAAAATTTGTGAAAACTGGTATATAGGATCTGCGTATCTTTTGTAATCGATACTAATGTGTGAACATGCGATTATGACCTGAGTTATAGATACTTGGAAACTTGAAAAAAACCATAATCGTTATGCGTGGAGAATGGGACATTGACCAATGTTCCTACAGTAACCAGCTCTTCATTCATCGTTAGAGTCCCGGAAGGTTTCGCCACAAACAACCTTCATTGTTATTGGGTGTACAACTCCATCAGTGTTGAGTTTGAAGATTCCACTGGCAGGAGCTTTCAATTATCCTATCATATCCTCATTGTTTCAATGTGAGTTTGTGTCATAAGTATCAATTAGTTGAAGAACAACAATATGAAAATGTTATACTGAATGAAACTAAAACCCTATTTTGTAGTAGTGTGTGTATCATGCATACAATAAGTTGTCATCTATCGTCCTTCTTATATTTTTCATAATAGTTTATTATAATGTATTAAAGTAATAATGGTTTTCAACATGAAGAGGTTGTCATATACCATTCAAAGAGTCAAATGTTGATTTGATCGTAGCTCCTTGATTTAGAATGAGACACATATCGTATTCTTTTGACAATATCTATGTAGATTTGTGAAGAAAAATCCTCAAGACTCGATATCTACCCTTTTCATAAAAATAAGTACAATACAAAGTATATTTTAATTGTCGTCTAGAACATCTATTAATAACAAGAGTTATTTATATTTTTCATATAAGACAGTACCGTCGTCAATTTCAACAACTGATTTAATGAAAATATTAAAACATTGTGAAAATGTCAAAAAAAAAAAAACCACCATCTCTTATCTCATTTTATGTTTTATTTGTAGGGACTTAATTGTCAATGTAATCATCATAATAGCCTATGTTAAATGGAGTGGATTTTGGTTTAATAAATAAACTTGTTTTAACATATAAATTTTTTTTGGTAATAATATAAAGCTTCATTATAAAATTTCTACTAACCCATGGTGAGAGGCATACCACCTAGAATAATGCGTAATAACTTTTATAAACTATACGCATATTACTGCATGAGCTTTGTATTAGACTATTAGTATTACGAGCGTCAATCATCATATCAATACTATCATCATCGTATCAATATTATTATCATTCTCAATATGAAACATTAAATATGTTAATGTAGGTAAGTTAGCAGTTGAAAGAAAAACCTTAAAGAACCTTGAAAGGCGGGATTTATGCAACAATCAGACATCAAACATAAATTTATTATGAATCTGGTTTTGGAGTGTTTCAAATAATACATCATATCATACATGCACACTTGTCCGTATACCACAAATTCCAAATAGACTTTCATATACAAAATTATCAAAGGTTGAATGCTTGTATGATTCCCCAAGCTGACTGCCCGGCCCACCACCACTAGTTTTGTGCAGGTTGTTCCATTGCTCGTCTCCTGTCTTTCCTTTCCGTGTTTTTCTTTCACTTTCAAGGTCATTAGGGTACCAAAAACTAATTCTAAAATCATCATTGTAAGTCACACAACACGAACGGAAAAATATCGAAAACGTCTTCATGGTTTCCAAGGTGCCGGAGGCGGTGGCGGTGTGGGAAACATTGGTGGAACCGCAGAAAAAATGGTGTTCTTGTCTATCCCGGCTGACCCGTCACCAGACAATGCCACGAGTGCAGCAACCAAACCCGCATTGCCTGCAAGAGTTGGCTCTGTGTAGTTGTAGTTGGTGCGAACGTCACGGAATCCATCGTGCTTATCAGGTCCGGCAACCATGGCTCCCATAAGTGTGTTCAGGTTCGGCTTCGTCGTATCCCTCCATTTCCATCCCCCTTTACAGCTATATTTGACATTGTTCTTGGGGATAGATGCGCCTCTATGGTGAACATGCTTGGGGTAATGGTTACCAAAGCCAACAACATAGCTCATTTTCCGAGGATTTTTGCCGAGAATATAATCAATCTGCCAAAATGACAGCCACAAGAACAAATTAATGGCCACCTTACCTCAGCATGTCTTAGCCATAAGACAAGACTAAAACATACCTGTGTTTTTGAAAATTCACGCAGGACATCAGTCGAATAGAAATTGGGACCACAATACCATCCAGGTGTATCAGCAGCATCAAGATAATCACTGTATACGGCCGCTAGGAAGGCTGCATTGACAACGTATTGCAGAGGCTGAGGCCTTCCATGGTTTAACTGAATCAAACCTCCTGCGCAATGTCCAAAGAAAACGGTTATGGAAAACAACGTAACAAACTCATTTAAGTATTAGATGGTCAAAAGGAGCAGATATGTTTACCCTTTGTTCTATTAAAGCTAGTAAAAACCGGAAGGAATGAGCACATAATGATGCTGGTTTGATTATGAAAAGTACTCAATATTTCCTCGTATGGATACCCGGGACTCAAAAACAATCTCAGCCGGCTCAGAAGCACCTAGAACACAAAACATTGGTTACATCAGCAATGAACATGGAAGCTATTTACAAGAAGTCTATAGATGGACATCAACAAAACCGTAGAGGAAGATTGTTTATACTTTGAAACAGTAAAATCTGATCCTGAAAATGTGTGATTGTCTATACTGTGAACAATACAAATAGTCTAGGCCACAAAAATCAAGGGGATTTCGAAATACAAGGAACAAAACTAGAAACACAAGCAGAAGGGTTTACCTGTGCAGCAGGAAGCTTATTATCCCAGCTAAGAACACCATAATCTGGGCCTCCCCAGAAAGCACCAGCATGCTTGGCAAGTTTAGGATGAGTAGCTAACTGAAGGAAGGACGAGTTCCCGGTGGCAAAGTATAGCCAGGATCCACCCCAAACAAATTCGTCCCAGTAACTCGAGGAATTATAAAAGATAGCAGCGTCAGAACCACCAGCACTATATCTGCCTCTTTGATCCCTGGCGAACTTAAAGAGTGTCTGGGCACCATGGACAAGCTTTTGAGAGTACGCCTTGCTGTCTTTGAAAACGATGGAAGCAGAAGCCAAAGCAGCAGCCATTTCGGCAGCAAGATCGGAGCAACTATGACATTCATATACAGGACGTGGGTAATCAATGTCCTCGGGACGCATCCAGCAATAATGATCATTGGGAGTACTGCCTCCGGATGTATCTCCTACCCCGACCTGCGAATCCATAAGTTAGCATGAGTAATATATGGTCGATTGGAAATGAACACAAAGTATAACACTAAAATTATACCTGCGCTGCAATCCTGTCAATCGTATCAGCAGTATTGTTGAAGGTCTTGAGAAGATAATCAGTACCCCATTTAATGATCTCTTTAACATGATTGAGCTCACCGGCTGCCTCGTATTTAGCACTGTATTCGATGACACTCCAGCTCAACATTGTTAGTGCAAAAGATTTAGGAAAGTTAAACTTGATAGCATCTCCGGCATCGTAATATCCGCCGACCAGATCTTTCATCAGAACGGAGGGATCGGATTTGCCATCTTGGAGCCCTGAGTTCCCTCTCCACGACACATTATTATGCTTGGGCAGCTTCCCGGCTACAATGGATCCATATATATATATATATATATATTAGATCACAAATAATTCAACAATAACACAAGTAAAAGTGTGTGTATTTAATTACAGCTATTATTAGGTTGTAGAAACAACTGTTGACTTGATCTCAAGTTAATCTAATCAATACCCAATTTAGCAATGTAATCATGCTCCATTTTCCAATTTCCTTATAGACCTGAAGTTGAATTTAGGGATTTAAATAACTGTTTGTTGCCGATACAACGGCCGCTTTATAAAAGTAACACTGTCAAAACTATTATTATCTAAAATAATAGTGTAAAGCGTAATCACATCAATCACAACAGATAACATAATAACTGTGATAAACACAACGTAATCAAAATCAAAACGAATGACAACATTTCATGTTAAATCCACATCACATCAACTAAAGTGAAAGGGAGAGAGAGGAAACGTACAACGTTGAGCATTGAAGAACATGAGCGCCTTGTGAAGAGCAAGAGTGTAGTTATCGGGAGGAGCGTGGCGGTGATGATGACGTGGAACCGTCTTGACGATGAGGGTGATGAATCCGGCTAGGAAGCCGGAGACGAGGAGGGTCCCCACGGTCCAGACGAAGATCTTGCGGCTGACAATTATGCATCCCAGATCAACGTACTTCTTCTTCTTCTTCTGCTCGGTGGGGCCGAGCAGCCAGCTTTGCTGAGTCTCGTCCAAGGGGCGAGATAGTGCAGCCCTGTCCAGGTCCTGGAGATTCCTGCTCCGGTCGTCGTCGGTGGCGGAATCGGTGGTGTTTATCTCCAGGGGACCTCCCCACGGATCTCTTCCGTACATGATCAAGCTCCGGAAGAACACACGGCGGAAATGGCGGGAGAATTCAGCAGCTGCACCGACAGATCTAAACTGCGGATGAGGATGAGGTAGAGGAAGGAGTTTGATAATAATACAAAACAATGTGTTCAAGTAGGTAGTGGCCTAGTGGATGTTTTGTTTAATTGTCTCTCCAAACTGGACCCCACTCTTCATATATTCGTTGGATGGGTAATATTTAGCTGTACTCAATCATTCCCACATCATTATTTTGCGTGAATATAATCTCCTTCCTACTTTGTTGAGTTATAATTTTTAAAAGTTAAAATATAATTATTTGATTATTTATTTGTTATAAATTAATATTTTTTTATTAAAAAAATTAACAGTCATTTAAATTTGACATTAAAAATAATAAATCTCCTAGAAACCCTTTGCTCTCTAGTTGTTTCATTCAATCTTTCAAGTTTCATCAACTGTGTAATTTAATCATCGTTATTCCCAAGTTCCTAATTGGATTATTGTTCGAGATTTCGACATTGAAAGATAAGTCATGGTAAGTGTTCTATGACTTAAACGATTTTTGTATCGTGTCCTCCCTCTGAGATATTCATTGAAATCTTATACAAATAATATAATATTTAATTATTAAGATTATGACCGACCACATAACTAAAGATATCCCACTCAACAAAATAATATTTTATTTATGTTTTTTACCCTATTATTATATATATTTAATTTAATTATAATTGTGTAATGTACAAAGGAATATAAAATTAAATATATTTATATATTTTTAATACTTTTTTATTTAAGTTTAAAAGAATTTAAATAATGTAGATATTATATAAAACATATTTTATAGTTATTTTTGTTTAAAATTTATTAATATAAATATACTAAATAAATATATAAATTATAATTCATATTTGAGTAAGTTTGTGTTTTTAACATTAATGTTTAATAAAGGTATATTATGGTCACTATTATAGTTGATTTACCACATTACTCTATGGTTTTAATGATTAAATAGCATGTAAGACTTTTCGTCTACGGTTCGAGGCATGCTTCTTCCCCAACTATAAAAAAAGTATTAAACGATGTAACAAAACGATGATATGACACATTAATTACAAAATCAATATTTAATTTAATTTATAAATGATAATTAAAATACCAATGTGATCTTTTTATCAATTTTTATTATATTTATTAAAATCGTATGAATATTGCTACAGAGAATTTAATTTTTGTAGTTTAAAAGATTTCACGATTTAGATATATATTTTATTAAAGTCTTATTTTTTATTTTTCATAAAAAAAATTCAAGTATTTAAAAAATGAATTAAGAATTGATGGAACTGAAAACAGTACCAAGTCTAAGGGACAACGACAGCCAACCTGTTGCTGTTACGTTTGCTTGATTTCTAATTCTTAAAATAATTATTTTATTTTATTTTTAACGTTTCAACTATCGGTAGGTAAGATGTAACGTAATGTTTAACGCATGGAGTTATTAAGAATAGAAAATAATTTCAGTGATCGAAAATGTCTTATAATATACGATTTTAATCAAAAAAAATTTTGATTTGCGAAAATGAACAACAAATTCGTAACGCGAACTCCAATTTCGCAACACAGTTTCCAAATTCGCAACGCGAATTTCCCAAATTCGCAACTCAGTTTTTGCAATCGCAACGCGATTTCAAATTCTCAACACGGAATTTCAATTCGCAACTCGATTTCTGAATTCGCAACGCGAATTTCTTTTTCGCAACACAAGTTTCCTTTTCGCAACAAGATTTTCTAAATCGCAACACGAATTTTGTTTTCGCAACTCGATTTTTGAATTCGCAACACGAATTTTAATTTCGCAACAGCTTTTATTTTTGCAACACAAATGTTTATGGTATATAAACTACGCAGCAGCAGCAACTCATAATATAAATCCCTAAATCGCAACTCATTCCATCTCCATCTATCACTCTCTCCGACGACATCCGTTCCTATATCCAACGACATCTTTCCCCATCTCTAATTTTTTTTACATAATTTTATTTCTATATAATTTTTCAATGATTTCTCTCCCAAATTATCAACTATCAACTTAATAAAGGTATATTTTTCACTAATTTGTAGAATGAAATCATCTAATGTTGATCATGTTTGGATAAATTTGTGTTTTGGAGGGTCATGGGAGAATGTTCATGGTGTTTTATAATATATGTCTTTACCCATGAATCGTCAATTAAAATTGTCATTAAAAAAATTAACTTATGAAACTCTAATGTTATGTGTTGCAAATAAATTGAATTTAGAGCCCCTAAGTAGATTTAGGTTATCTTATTAGAGAAAATGTAAAGTTTATTTATTAACCGACAATGAAGATGTTGAACGATTCATTGGTTACATTAGTGTTTCACAAGAAGATGATGTTACATTGTATGTTGTTGAACCTAGAAGTAGTGAAGTTGGGTCAGTAGCGGGTAGTAATCAACTAAGTTCTTTAACCCCAGTTTATGGTGCTCACAATGTACAACATTGTTATCAACCTTTCCCTAATCCCAAACACAATCTCAAAACTCACAACCTTTCCCTAATCCAAATCTCAATCAACTTTTAGCACCAAATTTCGGTTTTCGTATTGACCAGTTAGACGATGATGAGCCAACAGAAAAAATTATGAGTGCTAGTCAGTATTCGAAATTTGATCTTGGTCAATACCCGGACTTTGATCTTGGTCAATACTCGGATTTTGATGATGTTTCAGAAGAAGAAACAGACCTTGCGTGTAATGATTTTGATATTGGTCAATACCCAAATTTTGATGATTAAACAGCCGCCGCCGAGGAAGATGTTGTTGATGATAATGAGGAGGAAGTTACGACTCTGAATGAACATGTTAAACATCTATTCTGTAATTCATATAACCCTGAAGAAGAAGAAGAAGAAGAAGACCCCGAAGAAAAGAAAAAGAAGAAAATACCACGAGAGTATAACTGGAATATGCCAGAATTACTTCAGATACCGGAAGAAGAGTTGGTAAAGATAGCAGTTGATTGTTACACAAAAGTTATTTATATCAAGAAAGATGATTGTTTTGATACAAAGGAAGACTTGAAGATAACTTTGTATACGAAATGTGTGGAAGATGACTATCAACTAAAAGTTAACAAATCAAGCAAAGATCATTTCGAAACAAGGTGTATGATTGACAAAAACTGTACGTGGCGTATGATTGCAAAGAGGATAAAAGATTGCGAAATGTTTCAAGTTAGGACTTTTATTGATAAACATACATGTTCAAGAACCCAAGTTTTTCCTCACCATAGACATGCAGACAAAAAGGTGTTGGGTGGTTTTTTGGTTGAGTTAATGTTTTTGAATGGCAGAGTATATCAGGGACATGAAATTATGACTGACATGAATTCTTGGTTCAAGATTAGTATCTCATATTCTCAAGCTTGGAGAGCCAAATGTTACACCTTGGAATTGTTGAGGGGGTTTCCAAAAGCATCGTTTGCCCAACTGCAGGCTTATTGTCACAATTTAAAGCTGAAAAATCCTAGGTCGGTAACTTATATCAAAACAGATAGAGATGGACGCTTTGAGTTGCTGTTTATCGCCATTGGTGTTGCGGTTAGTAAATCAATATAATTTTGTTGACTCATTTTTATTAGTTACATGCATTTCACATTTAAATGATTATATTTCTTGTGTATATTATTTTGTAGATTCATTCGTTTATTACTTACATGCGCCCAGTTATTATAGTTGACGGAGCACATTTGAAAGGTTGATACCTTGGAGTAAACTTATTAGCAGTAGCCATGGATGCTAACAATGGGATACTGCCAATAGCTTACGGGGTTGGCAAATCTGAAACCTCTGATTCATGGACATGGTTTATGGGACATCTTAGGGATTGCATATGTCATATTAGTAATCTGAAAATCATATCCGATAGGGCAAACTCAATTGACAATGCTATTAGAAGGTATTTCCCATATGCTTTTCATGGATTTTGTGGTGTTCATTTGTACAAAAATCTAAAATCAAGGTCTGCAGGTATAAAAAATCACAAATGGACATACTGGAAGGCTATAAAAGCTTATCGGGAAGTGGATTTTAATAAGCATATAAATTGTTTAAGACGTGTTTTGCCTCAATGTGCTCAAACACTAGAAGATGTCGGGTTTGAAAGATGGTCAAGAGTACATCAACTTGGAGCAAGATATGGTTTCATGACGTTTAATAGTGCAGAATCAATCAACGCTCTAAGTCGTCATTCCCGAAAATTATCCATTACTATGCTAATGGAGTTTTTTCGAGCCTCTATTCAACAGTGGTACTACAAGAAAAGAAATCATGCAGGTATTATTTCTTTAAATTCGTAACTTATCATATTTAATATATTTTACTAAGTATTATTTATTTAAATTTACAGGAACATTGGAACGTCGTGTTACACCATGGACTGAAAAAAAGATAACGAAACGTGTTGTGAAGTCAATGTCATGGAGAGTTGAACCATGTTCAAACACTTTGTTTGAAGTATTGGATAATAACTTAAATGGGCTTGTCGATCTAAATGCAAAGACGTGTAGTTGTATAAAATGACAAACATCTGGTTATCCGTGTGGCCATGTTATAAAAGTTGCTCTTCATCTAAACTAAGATGATTCAAGCGCATACGCTATGGATTGCTACACTACAGAAGTATATCGACAGACTTATGCCGAGATTGTCTACCCTATTCCACATCCTTCTGAGTGGGATATACCAGATGACTTACAAATAGTTTTGCCACCAGTCATGGACAACATGCTACCTGGCCGACCAAAAAATCACGATCGTATACCGTCTAAGGGTGAAGAGAAGAGGATATCAATATGTAGTCGGTGCAAGGAAAGTGGTCATACAATGTTAACCTGTGGATCACCAGTGCCATCACAATCATCTTTTCCTCTACCAAAATATGGATCCTCATCAAAATCCAAAGCTCATATGGTTCCAAGCAAAAGGAAATCAAAATCGCAATCAAAATCAAAATCCCAATCACAACCGACTTCACCTTTTGGGACTTATTAACTTAGGTGATTTTTAAATGCAAACGTTGTATTATGTGTATTTTTATGTGTGAATGCATATATTTTCAGTTAGACATGCATTAGTAACTTGAGTTTGAACATTGCTATGATCTGTTATGTTGAGTTTGAACATGTATTTTATGTGTGATTTTAAATACAAACGTTGCATTATGTGTATTTTATGTGTGAATGCATACATTTTCAGTTAGACATGCATTAGTAACTTGAGTTTGAACATTTTCAGTTGAACATGCATTTGTAACTTGAGTTAAATTCGCGTTGCGATAGTCAAATTCGCTACGCGAAAGTCTAATTCGCGTTGCGATTGTTGCGAAAGTCAAATTTGCAACGCGAAAATCAAATTCGCGTTGCGATTTTCGCATTGCGATTGTTGCGAAAGACAAATTCGCAACGCGAAAATCAAAACCGCAACGAGAATTTGACTTCCGCATTGCGAATTTGACTTTCGCAACAATCGCAACGTGAATTTGACTTTCACGTTGCGTATTTTACTATCGTAACGCAATTGCAATGCGAATTTGACTTTCACGTTACGAAAGTGTACATTCAACAGGTCTTTTTTGCCTTCAACATAATGCAGATTGAAAATTAAACAACATTATAAATGAGTTGCTATATATATATATAACATTTGTTCATAGTATATCCAAATGCTCCTAATAATAGGGAGCTTACATCCAAATACATCAATTTGTTCATGCAGCTCACTTCAGTAACCTGTAGAAATGTTATGGCCATGAGATTTTGTACACATCTAAAACCAACAAACAACAAATTATTGAATTCTAGGTATTTAACCAAACATTTTCAAACCAACAAAGAGTATATATGTTAACAACACTTGCTCAAACTTACCAATAACAAATGGTTGTTTATGCACACTTTCAGCACGCGGATACATGTAGGAAACGTCTCGAATATATCACTCTAGCCATAAAATGCCGAAACCATAACCCTACTGCACCTCTATCTCTATCTATGGGAGGTAGAAACTATTTACCTCCTTTTGTCAAACGTTCCAAGCACATGCATACAAGAGGACCACAATCCCCTCTGGCTCCCGCCATTTGTTGTGGCGTTGTCTGGTCTCTCATCATTGTAACTTTAAACTTTTTTGGCTTCTTATTTCCAGAATTAGTCTAATAATCAATTGCATCCAAGTATTTAGCCAAATGTGTGTTCCATCCCTTACAAATAATATCTTTCAAATCAGACAATGGTATGTAATTCAACATGTTGTCATATACTATCGTCTTTAGGGATGGGAGCTGAAGCTTGACGAGAAGCCAATGAAGACGTTCCATAACAGTGATAAACAACTGCAATCATAAATAATAATTCAATTGCGCACATCAAATAAAATTTATTAACACCTTTAAAATATTCAAAAATAAATATTACCTTATCGACCTCTCACCACGCAGGATAAATGATAGTTTTTCCATTACCCAACGCATATGAAGCGTCTCTTTGATCCTTCAAGTGAGCTACGTGAAAAGACGAAGGCATAATAGTCCATCGCGTCTTTTTTATTTTCTTTAATTTCCTTATAATCAGAAGACGTGACACTCATGCATCAATATGATGTTTTATAAAAAAATACATATATTAGTGAATTTAATAAATTTAAAAAAATAATCAAAATGCAATATAAGAAGAATATAAGACTTACCCCCCATTCGAAATAGTCATTCTCTTCAACCCCTAATAAAACACCACACCAAGACCGATCAAGAAACAAATGCATACTATCGTCAATTTTGCATATGTCAGCGTAACACCCCTGGCTCCGCTCATGTAGATAAAAATCAACTGCGGTCTTAGCCCAAAGGGTATTATCCATAATTGTGTCTGGTAGTGTTCTCCTCTCCTGCTGAGGAATGGTACTGGCCGGTAACTCATACGAAAGCCAAAAATCATCCATCATACCAGGCACGTGAGGGGGTTTATCAATATGTCAACATAATATGCCATGTGAATCGGGCTCTTGAACGGTAGGAGGGACCTCTTGAACAATGAGAGAGGCCTCTTGAACGGTGGGAGGGGCCTCTTGAACGATGAGAGGGACCTCTTGAACAATAGGAGAGGCCTCTTGAACGATGACAGGTGAATCGAGCTTTTTCTTATAGAGTCTTGGAACTATCGGGGTGAAAGGAGACGTAATGGCACGTGCACGACGTCTGATGCGTGAACCTCGTCGTGTAAGAAAAACCTGACGTAAAGGATCTACCTTATCGGGCCGCTAAAATAAATTAATACATAAATCAGTAAATAAATAAATAAATAATGTCGAAAAAAGGTTATTTGCATTTTTAGTATAGTATTAAACAAACTTACCTCATTGTGTAGAGTATGAACTTTCATTCTGCAACGATGAAACAATCTCACGTAGAGCGGCTAACTCATCACGTAAAGTAGATATCTCACCACGTAAAGCACCATTGTCATCGCCTAAAATATCTATCTCACCACGTAAAGACTTTACCTCATCATGCCATGCACCATTATCGTCATATAAAGTACCGACCTCATCACGCAAAGCAATGACCTCATAACGTAACTCCCCTAACTCATCCCGTGGAGGTGGAGAACGGGGAGATAAATGTCGTGGCATCTTTGTCGGTTGCCTATCATGAGGTGATGATGGAGAAGAGGCTTGATGATGTGATGGAATAGGTGATGGCTCTCAGTGTGGAGGTGTATAATCGGCTCGATCAGGTGATGGCTCTCGAAGTTGGGGGTGTTCATCATCCGTTCCATAAAAAAACGCTTACTAGCTTGCCACTAATCAGTGGCAAGCTCAGCCTCTGTGGGTGTCAGCCTCTGTAATGGATAGTTTGCCTCCTAACAATATAAAAGCTCAAACAAAGTCAAACGTCTACTAGTAATAACTTGTTTATATATGATAGTATTTGTGTTAACTTACATCATTCATCGTCGTATATGGTACTAAATCTTCCCAATCTAGCAGCTGGATCCTCCTCCAGGTAATAGCCATAGGAATATCATTTGATTTTTTGATTGCATATGTCTGCATGCTGGGAAAAGCCTCAAATATCCAAATCTACAAACAATATAATACACAAACATTAATTTTTTAGTAATTGTTAAATTTAATTATAATTTTGAAAACATTATATAGAAATTATTACCTTAAAGGCCCACATAAAGCCTAGCAAAGTGTATTTGGAACCATAACCACGCAAACTACGACAGTCCTTAAAGGCAGACGACAACTTTTTCCAGGTAGCTTTCCATAGATATGAACCCCATGGAAACATGTTCTATGCATTTAGGTCATCTACCAATAATATTAGGTCCTCAGAAATAGGTTGCCTGGCCTCTTTGCCTAAAAATTCGATATTCAAAAGTAATAAAAGGCATACTCGGATAACATCAAGGTCATCCATCAGAGTAAAACCATCTTTAAGAAGTAATATTTTCAAGTCGTCGACGTGTAAACTGGGCTTTGCCTTTGCCAGCTCAGGAAAAACTCGAGATAACCATAATGGGCGGGCGATATGACTAGTGTACCGACCTACTTCATCGTGTTCGAAACGTAGACCAGTGATTAAGCAAAACTCCTCCCGCCCAAAACAAGTATACGCCGGTGGAAAATGAAACCATATCTCTTCATCACCACGTTGTATCCTCTTGGGTAGATTGTTAGTCATGGTCTGAAGAAACAAATGGGTCAACATAGCATCTCCACCTGGATGTTATACTTTCAGCCATGGCCCGAAGCAAGTATCCTTAAACAATTTTCTTTGTACATGTGTATGTGTCGACGCTATTGTAGTGGCTAGGCTTAATTTATTCCTTAGAGTCAATGAAGCCGAAAAAAATTTCTAACAAAAACAATAAACATACCATGTTAGATATACCAAAAACTACAAATTATACACTATAAACAGACATAATATTAAACAGTGAAAACAAAGCCAAATATGTTTCAAACTAGTACGGTATTCACCCAAGTCATTATTCTATCATAGTTTTTTTGTTGAAGTAATGCAATTCATTCAAGTTTCAATTTGCAGAAGAAGAGTAGTTTTTGAAACTTAAATTCGCAACGCGAAAATGAAAATCGCAACACGAAAATGAAAATCGCAACGTGAAACTAAAATCGCGTTGCGAATTTCATTTTCGTGTTGCGAATTTAAGTTTCAAAAACTATTCTTCTGCAAATTGAAACTTGAATGAATTGCATTACTTCAACCAAAAGAAAAAAAAAGACAAATACTAACTTCACAGGGTTAAAGACTAAACAATTTAGCAGTATTGACAGCAACCGAATGAATTTACTAAGCAATCTAAGTGAAATGGTTAATCTATATATTGAAATTACCAGTAAATTTATCATCAATTTAAATATGAAAAATGTAATAATAATACAAAAATTTCAAAATAAAAATAATTAAAAAAACTAACCCTCGGTGGTTGATTTTCCATTTGTGGGCGTGAATGGTTTTGAGGGTGGCTCTGAGAGATGGAGATAGAGGGGGGTCGCCGGATATGGGGACAGATTTCGCCGGAGATGGGGACGGATGTCGCCGTAGAGAGTGAGAGATGGAGATGGGACTAAGTTGTGATTTAGGGTTTTAGGTTATGAGTTGCAATTATATTGTTTACATTTGTGTTGCAAAACTAATATTGTGTTTCGAATTCGAAAATAAAATTCGCGTTGCGAAAATAAATGTGCTTTGCGAATTTGACTTATGTGTTGCGAATTTCAAAACTGAGTTGCAAAATTGGAGTTCGCGTTGCGAATTCGAGTTCACGTTACGAATTTGTTGGTCATTTTCGCAAATCCAAAAAAAGTTGGTTAAAATCGTATATTATAAGGCATTTTCGGTCACTGAAGTTATTTTCTCTTAAGATAAGAATGGCTTCCAACCAGTAAATTATAAAATTTTAACTAATATGTATCTATATATGTACAGGATAAATTATGTTTTTACTCCCCAATTGTTCATACGATTTTGTTTTGGTTAATTATTTTTTTAAATCATACGTAATATTATATTTTATTTTTATTTTGATCATCCGTCATTAAATATTTAACAGTGATATTGACGTGTCACTATAAGGTAATACCACATCATCACTAAAAAATAAAAAACGTCACACCAACACTGTTATTATATTTTTTAGCATTGAATTACCAAAATAAAACCAAAACGTATGATTTTATTAAAAAATTAATTGGTTGACCAAAATGAAATTGTGAATAGTTGAGTGACCTAAATATGTAATTTACCCTATTAATTTAATTAAGGTCTCAAATATATGGGTAAAGTACACAAATGGTCTCCTGCCTATATAGTACTACTTTATTAATTCACTCGACTATCAAAAGTTACAAAACGATCCTCCGACTATAGAATGTTGTTTTGTTGAGGTCCTCGACATTAAAAGTTACAAAATAGTCACTCGACTATTCATTATGTTCCAAACTCATCATTTTCCGTTAAAAATTGGCAGTTGTTTAAGTTGGACGTTAACATGATGACCAGTGTATGATAGTCGTTTGAGATTCTAGGATCATAATTTATCATATTACAGTCAACAGTTAACGTTTCGCTCAGAATATCATTCACTTTTTAATATAAAATGATGAGTTTGGAATATAATGGATAGTCGGATGATCATTTTGTAACTTTTAATAGTCGAGAGACTCAACAAAGCAACACTATGTAATCACAGTACCATTTTATAACTTTTAATAGTTGAGAGACTTAATAAATCAATACCCTATAATCGGGGGGTCATTTGTGTAGTTTACACAAAATATATTTATTACCTTGGGTTTTATAAAAATAATAATTTAAGTTAGGTTCATCTGATTTAAATAAATATTTTTTGTAATTAACAAATGAAATATTTGATAAAAAATGTTTTTCATAAATGACCTCAACTCTTAATTTTTGTTTTAAAGTTTAATTATTCTCTTTTATTGATGGAAAAAGCATAATTCTAGAAGATTAAAACTCCATAATGAAGACAATTATGTGCATTTGTTTCTGTTTTTTTATTCGACCGACACTATAAGACATATTTATTTAATTTTGTATCACGTGGATGTTGCTATTCCATCTTCGGCTTCTTGGAATTTTGCACCTCACCGCCTGCCACGTGTATAATATATTAAGCTAATTGGGCTTTTGAACAACTCTGGATTCCTCTTTACTGTAACTTCAGCTTGTCACATGGTCTTGGTCCATTTAAGAAGGTGAAGAGTGTATCGCCCTCACTTATGTCTAGAACTCAGGGTATCAACTCATTGAACTATACCTTTACGCCTTATGTGTTTTAACTTGTATTGTGAAGCTCGAATCACTCTACTAAATCAGCCCGCAAAACAACTCATGAGAACCTAAAATTCTTCAAGGCACGAAAGCACTGAGGCTTTCATCTGTGGAAGAAAAGAAGTAAAGAGATATAGAACAAGGTAAAGAGAGAACAAGAAATCTTTCTAATAAATGTTTTGTATTCTCAAATGATGGACTATACAAATGAGGTAGGGAAGGCTTCTGTTTATAGTTGAGTTATCTTACAATAAACAACATAAATTGATTTATGTTGACGGTTAAAATGGAATCCCTCCTGCGAAGAGTAAAGTGGGTTTCATCGATGGAGATTGCATGAAAGATAGCTTCGACGTTTCCTTGCATTCACAATGAGAGCGTTGCAATGCCATCGTCTTGTCTTGGATTTTAAATTCAGTGAGTAAAGAGCTATCTGCTGGGATTGTTTTCACTTCGAATGCAGCTCTGGTTTGGAAGGATCTGCGGAAACGGTTCGAAAAAATTGATGGATCACGAATTTTTTTCTTCACCAGGAAATAGCTACTCTGACTTAGGGAGATTCATCTGTTTTGGTGTATTACTCTCATCTTGAGCTTATGTGGGATGAATATCGTGTACTTGTTCTTTTTTTCATCTTGTGATTGTGAAGCCTCGCGACAAAATTTCCAGCTTCTTGTTCAGCAAAAGCTGCTCCAATTCTTGATGGGATTAAACAAAACATATGCAACAATCCAGAGTCAAATTCTTTTAATGCAACCTCTTCCAACTGTTAACAAGCCATATTCCATGATTACACTAGAGTAGGTACAACGAATTCATCTTTCTGGTTATTCCCCGTACTAGGAATCAACTGCACTATATTCCTAGGCAACAGGAGCTTCAGATCGCTGTTGTTTTCAAGGTATTTGTGATTATTACAAGTATAAGGGACACAAAGGAGAGACATGTTATCGTTTGATTGGATTTCCATCCAACTATGGTTTCTGTTGATTTGGAACAAGATGCTGAGAGTGGTAATGACTAATGAGCATTTGATTTCTGCAAGTACTCTGCCTTCTACAAATGCTACAGTCTTCACTCACGAACAATACAATCAGATCTTGAGTTTGCTACATCAGAATCTTGCAACAGATACATCGGTGAATTTTACAGGTATTGAATTTTGAATCAATATTTGTTTTTGAATCTAATGATTCTGTTTCTTGGATTGTTGATACAGGTGCAACAGACCATATTGTGTCTGATTTCAAGAGCTTACAATCTCCAAATCCATGTCCCTAACGTATTTTCCACTTACCAAATGCTCAAACAACACCCATCACCCATACATGATCTTGCTTCTTGAAACCTAGTCAAACTTTACACTATGTCCTTTATGTTTCATAATTTTGTCAGTTTCAAAGCTCATTCGAGATCTAAATTGCTCTATTTTAGTTTATCCTAATTTTTGTATTTTTCAGGATCTTACAACCGAAGAAGGGAACTGGTAAGGAGTCTAAAAGGTTGTATCACTTTTTGTCCTCAGCTTTGCCTACTGGTTTACATTCTGCATCACCTTGTTTTTCTTCTTTGCCCAATGTTGTGTCACGTAGTGATGGTATGGTTCATCTGTTTGTATGACATCTTTTGCGAATAAAAACTTACATATTTGGCATGCCCGTTTGAGGCGTGCTTCTATTTCTACCATGAATAAAATTTCTTCTTTAACTTCTATTGTGTCTGCTGATAAGCAACATACTAATGAATGTCATGTTAGTCCCTTAGCTAAACAAACAAGGCTTCATTTTCCTATTAGCACTTCTAGGTCACCTATACCTTTTGACATGATTCACATTGATCTGTGAGGACCCTATAGGTCTTCTACACATAGTGGGGAGAGATTCTTTTTTACTGTTGTGGATGATCACAATCGGATGAGTAGGGTTTTTTTGCTAAAACTTAAAAGCGATATTGTTTTGTGCCTTAAACGTTTCTTCTTGCTTGTCAAAACCCAGTTCTTGGCTAAAATTAAGGTTGTAAAAAGTGACAATGGTACGAGATTTTTTAACGAGTGTTCTGATTTTTTCTCATCTTTAGGGGTCATACACCAGAGTTCGTATCTTCACACTCCTCAACAAAATAGAGTTGCAGAACAAAAGCATAGACACATCCTACAAATAGCTAGAGAACTTAGGTTTCAGTCAAATGTACCTTCGAAATTTTGGAAAGAATGTGTCACTACTGCCGGTTACATTATTAATCGGTTACCTACTTTAGTTTTGTATTGGAAATCCCCATTTGAAGTCCTTTACAACAAAATTCTTGATTTTTCTCATATGAATGTGTTTTAATGTTTAGCCTATGCCACAAATATAAACCAACATGACAAGTTTTCTGTTCGAGCCATTACCTCCATTTTTTTTATATTCGAATACATAAAAGGGGTATATCTTGTTTAATCTTGAAAATATTTTTTTTTGTTAGCATGGATATTTTTTGAGTATGTTTTTCTATTTTCTTTCCCTCAATAAGAGTCTTCTGTTTTTTCCCTTCGAATCCTTGTGTAGTTGATTCAGATTGTTTGGTTCTTAACACTCTGCCCACTATTCCTAACCTTCAAATTCCTTTTGAATCTTCTGGATCATCACAACCAGGTTTGTCTATTTCACAATCATCTGCTTCTAGTCATTTAGTTTGTTCTTTGCCTTCTTTATCCAGTCCTTTAAATGGTTCACCTTTGTCAAATGATTTGGCTATGTGCTCTGGTACTAGTGTCATTCATGTGCAACATTCTAGAAGTTCTACCCGTGTGACTAAACCACCCAACTGGTTGAAAAATTTCGTTTACTTCTTCCAATCTGCTTCCCTTTCAGTCTCGACTTCGTCACATGGTCAGTATTCCATTTCAAATCATATTACATATTCATATTTACCTAAACATACTCAAACTTTTCTTGCATCTAATTCTATTCATATTGAACCATGTACTTATCAAGAAGCCATCAAACACCCATCTTGGGTGCAGGCCATGAATGAGGAAATTAAAGCTCTTGAATTAAACAAAACTTGGTCTATTGTATCTTTAACTCCAGGGAACGTTCCTATGGACTGTAAGCGGGTATTTCAAATCAAATATAAGGCCTCTAGGAGGTGGAAAGGTTCAAAGCCCGTCTTGTTGCCAATGCGACAACCAACGAGAAGATGTAGATTATGTTGAGACATTCTCACATGTTGCTAAGATGACCATTGTCTGTTTTGTCCTTGCTTTGGCATCAAATTTTGGGTGGTATTTATGCCAAATGGAAGTTTACAACGCGTTCTTACAAGGGGATCTTTTTTAGATGGTTTACATGGAGTTACCCCAAGGCTTTTGCAGCTTGGGGGAGACTCGTGTTTATCATCTGCAAAAATCACTAAATGAGTTGAAGCATGCCTCAAGACAGTGGAATGCTAAGCTAACAGTTATGTTATTAGCTGTTGGTTTTCAACAGAGTCGATATGATTATTCACTCTTCACAATAAAACAAGGTGCCAAGATTGTTGTTTTACTTGTGTATGTTGATGATCTTTTGATCACGGAAAGTGATGAAGAAATGATAGAAGATCTTAAAAGCATTCTTCATAAGAACTTTAAAATGAAGGATCTATAAGAGTTAAAGTTCATCCTTGGCCTCGAGATTTTAAGGTCTGCTAAGGGTATTTTTTAAACCATCGAAAATATGCATTAGAGCTGATAGAAAGCACTGGTTTATGAGGAGTAAGACCATCGTCAACTCCCTTGGAATAAAATATAAAGCTTACCTCTGTACAGTAGGATGAAACTGTGCTGCAAAATAACAGTGAAGAAGAGTTGATTGATAAAGCTACGTATCAGAGATTAATTGGAAGACTTTTTTATCTAATGCATACAAGATTGGATATCAGTTTCGTTGTGCAACATCTTTGTCAATTTATGCATTAACTTAAGAAAGAGCATCCAGGGCAAGGAATTCTATTAAGTGAAAAAATGACTGTCATTCCCATTGTGATTCGGATTGGGCTGCTTGCCTAATGAACAGAAGGTCAGTGACTGGTTTTTGCGTTGAATTGGGTGACTCGTTGATCCCTTGGAAGATGAAGAAACAACCCACTGTAGTTCGATCGTCTACTGAAGCGGAGTATAGAAGTATGGCGATTACCACAACAGAGATAACATGGTTAAAAGGGTTGTTGATGGAGTTAGGAGTAAGTGAAAAGCAATCGGTTAAACTTTACTGTGACAACCGGGCAGCTCTTCAGATTGTTGCAAATCCAGTTTTCCTTAAAGAATTAAACATATCGAGATAGATTGACATTTTTTGTTGAATCAACTTTTGATTTTGATATAACATGATTTTTTAATGTTTTAAGTTGTTAAAATTTGTATTTTGGGATTCTATAAATAATTTGTCATAAACTATTTTAAAGTGTGAAAAAATGATCACAAGTGTTATTTTGTGATTTCATATTTTACAAATATTGTTTTAAAACTCAAAACACTTAAAATTAGCTAAAAATCATTGTCAATCTCGAGACTAACATGTTAGTCTCAATATTGATATTCTAGTGAGCAATTTGGTATTAATACCATGGTGTTGGTATTGATAGTGATAGGTGAGTATCGATACTCATTTAAACAGTATCGATTTCAAGGGTTCAACGGCTATACTTTTACCTTTAGGATGGCCGGTTTCGATTCACATTACTTGGTATTGATACCAAATGTGCAAGTGATCTTTAAATGCTTAAAATTAATAAATCCAACAGCTCTAATCAATCCCCAACAACTCCATACGATTAGATTGATGTTAAAAGGCATAAAAGGGACCAAGATTTAAATGAAGAACAACAAGAAAGAAAATTGTAAGACCAATCCAACATCAAAAGAGTTTTAGAGCTAAAATTGTCAAATCTCTTGGTAATACACTTGTGAGCTTCTTGCTTATTCTTGCTTAAGTGTAATTTGGGTGTGTGCTTAATTAGTTTCAAACACATTTGTCTTTGTGAGATTTTCTTTTGTTTGCTAAATTTGTAATCCCTCTTGCGGAGAGCGTATAAGTAAGGTTTTAAGGTATAAACCTTGTGTGTCTTTGTAAGGTTACACATTGTCCTCAAATGTTAGCAAATCTAGTAGATTTGAGAAATCTTTAGTGTGGATGCTAAGGTAGTGGATGTAGAATTTTGTTTAAAAAATCGAACCACTATAAATCGTTGTGGATTTTTTTTCTATTTTTCAGTTACTTCCACACAAATTTTTTAAATGTCTTGGCGATTTCCATTTAATCGATAAAGATAATAATTGGTATCAGAACGGGTCTCAATCGATGATTTAACAACCTTGAAAATGTTCTAAAAGAGCTCTATCAAACTCTACAATTAACTAAAAAAGATAACTTCGACTTCTAGCTCACACTACCTCGTGGACTCTCACTCTTATATTTTGAACACTCAACCATTATTTTTTTAAAACAATCATATAATTAATATTATATTTTGATTTCATTTTAATCACAAATCATTAAATAATTAACAAAACTATTCTCTAACATTTTTTTAAATATTCAATAAATTTATCTTATAATGACACATCAACATCATTGTTAATTTTTTAACCATAGACAATTAAAATGAAATCAGAACTTAATGTTGGGCATAATTTTGAAACAGAAAAATAATTGAATAACTAAAACAGAATAAAAAATAATAGTTGAGATACTAAACTTGTAATTTACCCTCTTTCTTTAGAGGACACCAATTCCTACTCACTTTGCTCGGCAAACTACATGCTTATTATCTCATAGCAGGCCATGATCCTGTGATAAATTCAGCTTTCTAAGAATTGCATTCCTTTTCAAACTCAAATATCCCCTATTCACAGGTTATACAATTTATCACCACTAATATATAATAATCCGGCATTATCGATAGAGTTCGATTGAAAACGCAGACATTTTAATTAATTGCATTTTTTTCTTGTTCTTGTCCATTAGACAAGTAGAACAAGAAAAAAAATACGGAAGAAATAATGCCCGAAAGAAAATCTGGGATCATGAAGATGATAGGTCAATGGGGTTGTGAGCTTCAATATCAACGTGCCGAATGCCGGGAACAAGTTCTTGGATCTCCTTTTCGAGTCGATCCACTTCACTTCCTAATGCTGTGACTACTTCCTCACCTGCAAAAGGAACTCTTTAGTTATACACATTACAACTATATTTATTATAATCACTAATTCATCTACTTGCATACCGTAACTTGACATGATCTTTAGCAATGCAGAATCATCTTTCTCCTTTGCAGATTCTCGGAACTGTGTTTGACCGAATTCTGGTTAGTCTACACGGACATTTAGCATAATAAAATACCAAAATTAAAAGCTTCAGGCTTCCTAGATTAGTGCTCTTCCCTGACATTTGCTTTTAAAACTAAACTAAATATCAAACCAGCTGGACACTGGTTCTCAAGATATATACATAGACGAAAATGCCAATTCTTGACAACAAACAATGCAAGCACACGCAAAAAGTGGTTTGATGTTGATAAGATATTAAAACTTCAAACCATAGAACAGAATAGTTATCAGCATATTGAAATAAAAGATAATTGTGAAAATATGTTATTAAGTCCGGTATCGCAAGGAATGCTTGATTATTAGAGAATATCATATAAAACTGTTTGTATCAAGGAAAATGTTAATGCACACAGGAAAAAAAAGGCCAAATCATGGGCTATTATAAGTTAGACAGATAGCAGCAAAATATATTGAACATGCAAATGTTTTGAAGACGAAAAGGAAATCGAAGACTGAAATATTAACCTGTCTCGCCCACTCTTCCCGTCCTGTTCTTTCAAGATAGTTTTGCACAACCACCTCTCCATTGAAATCTGTAGCACATTGTCACAGCAATAACAATAAATGTCAAAAGGTTTAAACTAGAGAAATATTAATTATTTACTTTAGCAGGCCAGAGCTAGTAAAATGTATCCCTTGCTTTCCAATCAAAATATTTGTATTGGATGAGATGAAGAAAATTTGCAAAATGATGCCGAAAGTAAAAGTCAATGTGAGAAAATCACCAATCTCTGCCTTGAATCTGAAGAACCCAGGGCCAATCACCTCACTCTTGCAATCATATAAAGCATCAACAACCTGCAGAAATGTCATACCCCTAAAATTTTTCAAGAATGATTATAAATGAAGAGGATTTTAAGTCAAACAATTCCAGTAGAGATATACCGGATCATTCTTCAAGAAATGGAGAACCTTCTGCATATCATTGTCGTCTATTGCTCTCCCTATCAAGGCATGCCGGTTGCGCTGGATGAGAAATATTGCGACCTACAAAATTGATATGCTCCAATAAGATATACCACAAACCCAAAGATGCTTGAAATTATAAACTATAGTAACACAGCCTTGAGACTTTTGACTCGTTCTAACTACATAATTCCCCTTCCCTCCATCTTTCTCCCACTCTTTATCTCGCGCTCACATGAGCACACGTACAATGTCTTAGCATAGTAGTCATAGCAACAAAGACCAACTCAGTTTTTTCCACTATCATAATGTCAAATTACATGCATCCCCCACAAATATTATATGCTATCAATTAATTCTGACGGGAAAAAAAGGCATCTTCAAAAAGAAAAAGAAAGAAAGAAAGAGGAAACAAGGCAGAAAGATGGTCCTTCAGCAAACAGACATTATATATTACATTTCATCCAAAAGAACCCACTCGAATTATGAAACTAAACCGTAAGGATTTAGTTTCCAAATTTACCATGCTATAGCAGTGCATGGTATGACAAAACTACATGTGAAACAAAGTTGAGAACCTATGAGCCAATGAAAGGCAAAACATGAAGAATTCCTCATGTTTTAATCTCCCATGAATCTTGTTCAGCAACCTAAATCGTAACCAGGTTACTACAAATAAGTAATATTTTAGCAACATTTGGCTATGTAAGAATTCACAAAGGCAATGTCTAGAAATCCAGGTTTATCATCAAAGATGGAGCGCCGTTTAAGGAAATTCAAATTTTGAATTTCCACGAGCCCAGGCGTGGTTGAAAACTATTCTCTCCTCCGACATTCACCCGTTGTCTGCCGCCGTCGTCCGCCACACGCCGCCGCCGTCAGCCGTTCGCCGCCACACTCCGACCACCTTTTTGACGCCGTTTCTTACTGGGAGGATCGCCGGCCCACGGTGATTTCAAATCTGGCTTTAGTTTCGTGATAGAATCATTTTATTGTCGCAGATCTTGACGAAGCCCTCTGCCGATTTTAGCCGCTTCCCGCCATCCGTGCTCAACATCGCTGCACCTCCGGTCTCAGCGTCTTAACGCGACCAGAACCACCTTCCAAGGGTCGAGAATCGCTTCTATTCTCCATTTATTTCCAGTGAACGGGTTCGGCAGAAAATATATTCCATTTCCTCCTTTCTGTTTATTTCCAGACCACTCCATGGAACCCCAACTCCCGTCTCAGCCCAGGCGACCTCGAAGGTCTGCTGCAATAGACGCGGTGGATGCTCGAAGGTCTGCTGCAACAGACAGTGTGGATGCATCCTCTGCGGGTCACCGTTCTGTTCCTCCTTCAAGGTCTGCTGCAGTCGCTGTTAACCACACTCGTACTCCCTCTGGACCCGATGAAGCAACAACTTCTTCTTACTCCGGCAAGGAAAAACGTGAGAGGGAGAATGAAAAGGAGAGGACTAAGCTGCGGAAATGGAACAGGCGAGCCTTCACCAGACGTTTGCTGGCCGGTTTGAGGGTAATTTCCATCTTTCAGAGCGTTGTAATATAAACGATGTACTGGTCGCCTTGGCCCGTGAGGCAGGTTGGACAGTTGAGGCCGACGGTACTCCCTACAGGCACTCTTCTACGCCAAAATCAGCAAAGTTTAAGAGCAGTTTCAGCGAGGTCGGGTGATCGTCCTCTCCCAACCAAATCTCTGAAAAAATGTTCTGTTAAAGGAACATTAGACTATCAACCACCTGCTATTAGGATTGATGACAGTGGTACGTCTCCTTCGCAAGGTGGGAATTATAGGATTGAGAGGATTTCGTCAGTGGAGGCAATTCCCGTTTTTTCGGCTGTTGATGTAGTTCACCATGGAACCAGGGAGTTAACAAAGAAGGAGTTTGCCAATGAAAAATCTTCTGAAGTAGTGAGAAGGAGAAGCAAAGGTTTTCAAAACCGGTGGAAGGAAGTTCATACAAATGGTACTAATGGGTATAGAAGTGGATGCGTCACGTTATTCATTGAGAACCTACCGGAGAAGATCCATTGGAAGAGACTTGGATATATTTTTGGCACACACGGACAAGTTATTGATGCATTCATTCCCAATAAAAGAAACGCATATGGGGTTAGCTTTGGGTTTATTCGCTATGCTTCAAATGAAGAAGCAAGGAAAGCGATTTCTTTGATGAATGGTAAACTTATTTATGGCAGCAAAATTAGAGTCTCTTTGGCTAAATATAAACCCCGACAGTCTTACTGGCGAAAGTCCTCGACAATTGTTCAAAGTAAGTCTGGGTTGGAAGATATTTCAAGGAATAAACACTGTGAAGTTGAGGGTGTTGTGGACGAAGATAAACTTCAAGTGTTGAGTAACTGTCTTGTGGGGTGGTGCAAGAACTTTATCAAAATTGGTAATCTTGCTAACCAGATACAAGCCAAAGGATTAGCTGGTTTCACGCTAATGAGAACCGCTAGAAATGTAGTTCTTATGGTTTTTGAAGACTATGATTCATTGAGAAGCATGAAAGATGATAAGTTAGAGACTCTAGCAGAGTGGTTTTCCAAAGTGGAAACTTGGTCGGAGAGCCTAGTGGTGGAGTGTCGTGTGTGGGTAGTTTGCGAAGGTATTCCTTTTCACGCTTGGAATTGAGATACCTTCAAAAACATTGCAACTAAGTGGGGCAAGTTAATTGCAATCTATCGCAGTTGTGAGTTTCCTACGTCTTTTGATAGAGCTAAAAATCCAAATACTCACTAAGGCTCAAGGGAGAATTGATGAGTTGTTGGAGTTGAAGGTCGGTGCTAATTTATTCAATATTTTGGTGCATGAAGTTAATCCTTCCTTCAAACCTGACTCTTGGGTCCCTGAAGATTGCGATATTTCTTTAGAACTTGTTCCTCCAGTTGGGTCGTGATTGTCCGACAGATGTTTTCAGAGGCGTTTTTTAGTTTGTGGTTGTAATTGTTGGTTTTTATTTGCTATGTTATCTTTCATCTTGAGGTTTATCTTAGAAATATGGTTATTTTCTTAGGGGCTTTTTGTTTAAAGATGGAAGATTATTAGGTGATATGGTTTTTGTAATGCTGTATATTCCCCTATGAGGGTTCGATGCTACCACATGTAATTGGTATTCTATTTAATAAAATATGAGGCACTCTTTTCTTCCTTCCAATGTTCTTCAACATACTTCTAAGTATGTGGAAGAATACAAAGGGAGTTTTTAATGAGACCTCCAACTTCTATCAAAAAAAAAAAAATCATCAAAGATGCCAAAGCCATCAAGTATAGAAACAGTATCCAATCATCCATCTCAT
This sequence comes from Hibiscus syriacus, assembly GCF_006381635.1. Classification (NCBI taxonomy): domain Eukaryota; kingdom Viridiplantae; phylum Streptophyta; class Magnoliopsida; order Malvales; family Malvaceae; genus Hibiscus; species Hibiscus syriacus. The sequence continues at coordinate 211,688 of NW_024063269.1, forward strand.
AAAGGACATTCCAGCCAAAATTAACACTGCTATATGGCCATGCATTTTTTTCATAGTACTAAATATGACAAAAATCATAAATCAGATCCTGCATATCACCTCGCCAGAAGATTTAGTGACTTGCCTAAGTTCTTGGTCTTTTTCACACGTCATAGCAAAAAGCTCAAGCGCACCCTAGTTCTTCACCAATCAATTCCTAAAGCCAACATGGTATGTTTTCTCAGTAACCCATAAAAGCACACAAATGCCTAAAGTCTAATTGGAAACATATCACCTAAAAAAGATGAGAAAATGGTAAATGAAACTATGACTATGCCCTTAATTCAAGAAACACCAAGCTTCTAGTTAAGACAAACACTACTTATTGACTACGAGAAACCAATAAATACCATCCTGAATGTTCAAAGAGTTTGGTTGCATTATATCAGGCAGTATTTACAGATATTCAGTTAAAGATGTAAAAATTTCAAGTGTAAGAAGTATAACAGACCATTCCAAGAAGGTTGCCAACTATAATGGAGCCTACGGGATCATATATGGCATTCCCAGTTGTCTTCACTGCAACCAGTGATGCTGCGGCTATAACAAGACCAGTTACGGCAGCACCATCCTGAAAAAGTTGACATAATCTACTATGAAGAAACTGGAGAAACAAACTGCAGTAGATAAGAAAAACCACAGCTATCATCATGATTCGTATAACTTTTTGAAGGAAAAAATTGAAGTAAAAAAACTGTGCATTAAGGTACACTAACGGATTAGATAGGTGCAGTACTCAGAAAAAGGAAATTAGGGAAAGATAAAACATAGAGATAATTCAGTCAACACTCAACATCATCCTTAATGTGTGCAGAAGAAAGAGAATGGAGAAGAAGATGGCAGGAGGCAGAAGTAAAACATAAGAACAAATTAAGAAACAGATTTCCAATTTAGACATCCAGTTGAAAGTTTTAGATATTTCAAAACAGCAATCAAATCAACCCTATTAAATATTTTAAAGAGAAAACAATTCCTCGATCACTACACCAGGATCTGATCAATTAAGCTAAGAAACCCTTACACCTGCTTAATGCATGAGAAATTATACCAAATGAGGGCAATAATGAAGATCAATGGAGTGATAGATATACTGATATAGATAAAGATAACTGCAACTATGAAGTTCTTGTTATGAAGATGCAATTTTAATTAGTCTTTTACATCCGTGCTTCTACAGTTCACTAGTTTAGCAGTCTGTTACAGAATATGGACCAAGAGGAAAAGGAAATTACAGGTAGTTCTTCTCATTTATGGCAGCTTGTTAAATTAACTATGTCATGAACCTAAGCTCAGACCCATCAGTTTAACAATAAACTTTCTCCAGATTCTATCAGATGACTGGTAAAGTATTTCATCTTCTAGAGGGGAAATGCATACGGTGAAACCACAATAATAACAGCCAAAACTCAAAAAAAATTATTCAACCAGATCACCTGCATGTAAAATATCAAAATGCTCCATAAATCCCACATATACTGCAGTATGTCTCAATAGTGCAAAATATGGCTGCACTAGGGAATGCTTACCCCTGGGCAGCAGATGTGCAATGTAACTGAAGATTAGTGCTTCCTTTCGTTTCAATTTTATTTTTACCTTTGCAAGGTTTAAGGGACAACATGTGAAATTGAATGCTTAAATCCAAGTGAGAGAAGCTCCCCCTTCTCTCTAAAAATTTAGGCGTTTTTCAAAAATTTCGTTCTCCTTCCCTTTTATTTCCTTTAGATGGCAAGTCAGGTGAGAAGATCTGTTGGGAAAAGTTGCGTTACAGTGATTATTTTCAATATTCCAGAGTGTCTTCATCATCAAGGCCTTTGGTTATTGTTTGATAAATATGGCGAGGTGGTCGACTCTTTCATTCCCATCAAAAGAAGCAAGGGAGGAAGCAGGTTCGGTTTTGTCCGCTTCTCTAGATTGGAGGACGCGAGGAGGGCTATCTTCTGTGCTGATAGATCTTGGATTCAAGGTAATAAGGTTAGAGTTTTCATGGCGAGATTTCAACCTCGTGATGTTTTCTGGAAGAGAAAGGTTACTGGTTCAAATTCAACTATGGTCAAGAGTAGAGAGGAGGATGTCAGAGAATCTCCCATTATCGGTGTAGTTGACGAGGATAAACTAATTACTCTTAGAGATAGTTTGGTTGGTTGGTGCAGAAAATTTATAAAAATGAAAGAGTTAGCTGCTGTTATGCATAAGGTAGGCATTTTAGGCCCGAAAATTATGAGGTTAAGTGGTTTAGCAATTCTGATCATTTTTGAAGATGAAGAGAGTAGAGACTTTGCTCTAAAAAATCAGATTGGAGCGTTGAATAAATGCTTTGACAAGGTGGAATTGTGGTCGGAAAACTTTAAGTGTAGCAGCCGACGGGCATGGTTATCGTGCAGAGGGATTCCACCTTTTGTGTGGAGCCATTCTACTTTCAGAAACATTGCAGGAAAATGGGGAACTCTTATCTCAATTGACGCAGGGACCTTATATCCTGGCTCGTTTGATAGGGCCTTGTTTCAGATCATTACGAACTGTAAAGTTCGAGTGGAAGAATCCTGTGTTTTGAAAGTCGGGGATCAATCTTTTACAGTATTTGTTTCCGAGATCGAACCTTGCTTTAGCCCTGATTCCGTCTGGGAGGATTCGGCTGTATCGGAAACGGCAGTTGCTTCACCGTTACCCACGGAGGGGGACCTTGATGGTGTCTTGCCAGTAAAGTCTTTCGAGTTGGCGGTATGTACTGGAACGTTTTCACGAGTTAATTATGATTCCACTAATATTAAGGAAGTTCAACTAGAAAATCGAGCGTCTATTGATGGCACGCATATTGGGGCGGTATGTGTGGTTCAGGTGAGGTATGGGCTGTTAAAGCTGTGTCCCCGACAGTCAGTAATGGGGTAGTTGCGCATGGGACTGATATCAATTCTAAAAGGTTCTCGGAGATCAAGAATGTGGATTTGGTTAGTGGGGCAGCTGTGCAGGAGCATGTCTATCAAAGTGGTGGTATTTTTCAGGCTTTGGAGAGTGTTAGTGGGGTACACGAGGAAGTGCTGATTCAAAATAAGAGAGGAGCAGAAGAAGATAGCAGGAAAAGGTGTGAACCTGCACGTGCTTCTGAGGAATATTCTTTTCATTCCCCCATGTTGGATGGGCGTCAGAAACAAAAAGCTGTGGAGGAGAGGAAGGTAATTTTTCTCTCAGAAATTTTCAAGTCAAATTTGCGGCTCAAACTAGGAAGCCTCGTTAAAGTCGTAGTATGAATCCTCAGAGGAAGGTTAAGGCAGTGGGTGTTTTGGAACTTTCAAGTCGAGCAAGAAGAGGCGTTAAGGTGGAAGATGATTCTTGTACTCTGTTCGTGTGGAAGTTCAGGATTTTGTCTTTTAGGTGGATGTTTTTTCTGGTTATCTGTTCGTGCGGAAGTTCGGGATTTTGTTTTTGATTTTGTCTGTTATGGATTGAGTTAGCTGTGATGTTCGGCTTCTGGTTTGTTTTGTTCAGGTGTTAAGGTGTTAAGGCTGGTCAGTCATTTTTGTGACTGTTGTTGTAGCTTATAAGGTTTTAGCTGTGTTAGTGTTGTCGTGTAGGGTTTTCTCGGTTGTTTTTGGTTGTTTGCTTATGTTGGGGGTGGCGACCTGGTTGTATTCTTATGTTTTTTTCTGGTTAATGAAATCGTAAGGCACTCTTTTCCTCCTTCCACTAATTAAGGAGCTTTTTACAAGATCCTTTAATCAAGAAGGAGGATTTTAACGAGGCCTGCAATTCCTATCAAAAAAAAAAAATTAGCTAATGGTATATTGATCAAAATTAGGCTCTTCTCTTCACTAAATTGATAGATCTATCCATAACTTTAACAGTTTCAATTTCAAGTACTCTACAAGGCAAATAAGATAAATTAAAATATCATGTCAAGAAATCATATCATCTACAATCTTACTACTATAGCAACCAAATATTTTGAATTCATCCAAACTCTTTAATGCTATTCTAAATTTCCCAAATCCCAACTTTGCATTTAACAAGTTCAATTCTTTATCAACCAAAAGCGCAAAAACGCATAGTGAATTACCTCTGTCATGACTGCAACAGACGTAGGATCATGACCACGCCAGACATAGTCCTTCACTTTCATTCCCTCTGCTACTGCACCTTTCTTGACGGCTTGTATGGCAACAACAAGAGAAGCGCCTGAAGAGATGATGTTATAGTTTAAAGAGGGAAATCTGAAGAGAAATGGATTAAGCAAATGCACTTTTGTGGCCAAAAGATACAATCATAATGCTCCAATTATACCTTCAATTATAAATGAACCACCTATCACCAAAGCTGCATACTCGATATTATCTGGGGGCTGAAGAAAACAGAAAGTGAAATAAAATGTAATTTATTGAGAGCTTAAAAAATATATAATATATATAAATATATGGGGAAAATAGTCAAGTACATGTGCTATCCATAGGTTTTGAACTCCATGAATAATTGTAGCACCGGAACCAAGACAGAATATGCCAACAGCGGATATCAAGGACCAGACAAATCTTTCCTTGGAATAGCCATATCTGAGGAAAAAAAACAGAGGTTTCAGCCTATCCTTTAAAATCTGAACTTGCATCTTGTGTTTACAAATAAATCCCTGTTTAGCATGCATGCATCAAATTAAAACATAGGAACTAGCTTCAAAAGAAGTCACCTATCTTAGTAGAAAGAAAAAATGTGATATTAAAAAAATACAAATTTCTCAACTTTCTACTCTTGCTCAGAACAGCAACCTGTTAACTTTAATTACTTGAATTCTTGGAAAACAGACGAGAATAATGTCAAGGAGTAAGGTGGCAAATAAATTAATAGATAAATTTGTTTATTTAGTGGACATGTTAATGAATGGAACGAATAAACTATGCAATAGCACATCAAGTATCCATGAACACTAAGATGCATAATATGATACAGGAAAATCATAATTGGTACATGGTTACTATGCTTAGTAAAGGTTGTTTGCACCATGGAAAAGAGACTTACGGATGCAATGCATCTGGGACACGTCTTGAACTACTCAAACCATAAGCAAGAAGCGCCTACAATGCAATATGTATTAGATTATGTGCATTTCATAATCAATCAATTTAGTTACAAGGCAACAAGCTAGTATCAAGGGAGTGAGAGACTAATGGGGGGAAACAAAAAAGAGAGATTTAACTACCTGATTAGCAAAATCTGCAAGGGAATGAACCGTTTCAGCTAACATAACATGGCTAGAGGTTGCTAACCAGACCCCAAACTTGAGAGAAAAGACAAGGAAGTTGCACCATAATGCAGTTGTAACAGCTCGTTGACTAGAGTGTCAAATATTTAAGGCAAACAACAAAACGTCAAGGCAAAAGGATATGAACAAGCTGACATATAGTCTAAGCATTCACCAAACAAACAGACGAAAACAAAAAGAGCTCAAGTCACTTATAATGAAATATAATAAGCAGCCACCACACTCTTAGTTTTAATCACCAGGATTCAATCAAATGGCAACCTAAAGTATCCAAGAAAATGAAAATACACTAAGTAATTTGACTTTATAGCAGTTACTAGTTATTGCAAAAGATGAATCCCTTAGGACCCTTACAACTTTCTTTTTTTGTTTGAGAAAAACGATTCTGCCTTGCACTACGGAAATTCTCGTTTAGCCTCCTCATTTAGTTCTTTGTTTTTATTAGCCAGCATTTAAAAAGTGAATTTGAACGCAAAACAAAATTTTGGGGGGGGAAAATGCGGTTCTTTTGAAGGATAAATTACGTGAATTTTCAACGCCCATTTTCGAAAGGGTCAAGTAGAAAAGTAAAAGCAAAATGAAAGTACCTGTGCTGATCAGTGATTTCAATCTTCTTTATTGGTTTCGCCCTCGTAAAAAAGCCTGCATATACATATCGATATTCATTTGTAAACAATTTCCAAATAAATAAAAAAAAAGCATTTTCTTTACACAAGAGATGGTACTATCAACTCCGATAGGAAGAGTAAAAATGTGGATGATGCTGATAACCGGTGGGATCATCAGCGGGCAGTACAAAACCCAGCAAAATGCAATGTTTCGAACCTCTGAATTGCCCAGAATTTGTCGTATAGGGACTAAACTGAGAAAAACCCTGATTTCGGGGATTTACTAAATCGAGATGGGAGAGACTGTTGAACGATGAGTTGACAATGATGGAGGAAGAAATATGCTTGGAGGAGCGAAGGAAGCGAGAAATGAAACGACACGACGTTTGCATTTAACTGGATTGCAAATTCCTCAAGAATCCTTGTTTTTCGTTTCCAGGAAAACTGAAGGTGGGGGTAAAAACTTGGAATTTTCTTTTCGTTTTCTTGTCGTTAAAGATAGAGAGATAGATGAACCCAATTTTGGGGATTAGGGTTTTTTTTTTTAAACGTAAAAGGACGTTTGATTTACAGAAGGTTAGATTATAAGGAGAATAAAAGATTATCGGAAAATAAAATTACTGTAAATGTTGTATTTTGTGTTTAGTTGATTTAACATGAATGTAAGATTATAGTGTTTGATTAAAAGAATAAAAGATTATTAGAATGTATATTTTATTAAATTGTCCTTATTATATATTTATTTTTTTAATAAGTTGAATTCTACTATAATTAATTTATATAATTTCTTTAAAAAATTTAAATTCATAAAATTTATATATATATATATATTTTTTACAAAATTAAAAAGATAAATAGTTTAATGAAAGGATAAAATTTTATTTTAACCTCTAAATTTCATATAAAATTTTAATTATAGACTTTTTTTGTAAATCTAAAATAATTTAAGGATAAATTTATAATTTAACATTTATAGATTTTTTATTATTCAACGACAGAAGAATGATATTTTTGAAATAAAAAAATTAAGGACATTTTAGTCCAAAATGCCAGTAATCTAACAATACTTAAGGGAATGGGTAATAACATTCCCGTTAATATACCCCAAAAAATTCACTGCTGGTAATAAAAGATTATCGAGAGCTGAAATGTTGGCTAACCAAACGGTGAATGAGGATTCCATTTCTCCGGTAATAAGATATACCTTGAATCAAACAGCCCCTAAAAGATTTTACGTTGAAGAGGACTAGATTGAATTTCGAAGCTTAGAATGGGAAATATGAAAGATGACAAGAGGGGAGGTTTGATTACTACTGCATATACTAATATTCCCCCTCAACACCTTTTTTTATTTTTTATTTATAAACAAATTAGGTTCATGTAAGAAGGGTGATAGAGTGATACTCTTTACTTCAATAATTTTTTTAATTTTTGAAGTCACATTTATTTGATTTATGAAGGGCAAATGGATGGTTTAACCTAGGTTAAAACTCATTTGATGATTACAACTAAAGTTACTTTAATAATTAAATATATAATTATTAATTTTAAAGATCTTGTGTTTAAACTATTTGTAGAGGTATTCAAACATGTCATCTACAGATTTTTATGTTACGTCATTTTTAGTAGTTATCTTAGCACCATTAATGTTTAAATTTTTATTATTATTTTATAGATTATGAGATAAAAGTGATTAGATATATAATTATTTATTTATGTTCATGTTATGATTTAAATATAATAAAAATCATGTTATGTGAAGACAAGCTAAAAATGAAATTATTTTTAAAAAATTAAGATAAATTACAAAATAAGGTAATAAATTATTATGGTTAATGGTGATTAAATGTTAAAAGAAATGGACTTTTTAGGGTAAACTACGTATTTAGTGTCTAAACTATTAGTTTCCGTCTGTTTTAGTATCTAAACTTTTATTTTTTTCTCAAAATTATATATAACGTTTAGTTTTTGTAACACACTAATCTGATTCGACCTCAAATTCGATGGATTAGAATATTATACATAACCACCTAAGTGGCAAACAATTTTTTTTCTTTTTTTAAATCATTCAACACATCCGTACTTTTAAAACATGATAAAATACCAAGTATATATGTTTACAAAATATGAGCGAGCTCCTAACAATAGTCTTCAAAATACATAAGTTTTAAAAAATAGAGTTTACGACTCGATATTACATAAGTGTTTATGACAATACATGCCTACTATAATATTCGAGACATACTCTGATAAAGGATCGAGTCTGGAAATCCTGCAATCCGACGAAGAGCTCCTCGAATTGACACCTAAGAACCTGTGCAATGAAACACATTTCATGTGCTGAACTCACAAGCTCAGTGCCACACAAATAACCCTACTATACTACATGCATTCAACATATAAACATGTTACAAGTATGGTTATGAACATTGGAATACATTCAACAAACACGATAAAGTAAGCATCATGGTGTAGTTCATGGTCACCTTAGCATCACAGAAGTCACACCCCCTTTTTTCTTACTAAAGGTACATCGGGTAAGATCTGAGTCACATAGCATCAGCCTTTTACAATACCATAGGATAGGTCCGGGTCACAAAGCGTTGGCACATTGCATAGCTAGTCTACTCCCTTCGAGTACTCAGGACGTGTCTGGGTCACCTAGCATCAGCACGATGTCTAAATAACGTTTGATTGCCATAGCACTATATTGAATAAATTCGGATAAATCTCATACTCAACTGGACCATCATCACACACAAGTAACTCGGGTGTCCTTGATGTTTCCCGAGCATTAAACAAGGCATAAATCTTATGGAATCTTACTTCATAATGATCTTATGTTATCACACAATTATTATAGTTATCACTTGTAAGTTTATAGAAAAGTCTCATCTTAACCAAGATCCATTTTAAGCTTTCTAACGCAAGCAAGGTTCATAGGCCAAAATTCCACTATGGTACTAATACTCAGCCTTGGATATCGATACTTCATTTCTTATGGTATATATACTTCCCCGATAAATATAAAAAAATAACCTACTATAATTTGGCATAACCCTCAGTATCGATACCCCTACCTAGGGTATATATACTCCTCTTTAGTGGTACCGATACTACCCGAGTATCGATACCAAAATCCTATTTGACGTTTGAAAAATTATGAGTATTGATTCCCCACCTAAAGTATCGATACCCTTCCCTAGGGTATTAGTAATTACTTAGGTACTGATACCAAAACAACTCACTGAAATCTGAACTAAACCTAGAGTATCGATACTCCTTGAACAATATCGATACCTCAAGAACAAGTATCGATACTTCTACACAAAACACTCAAATTTTACATATTTTTAACAATCAGTATCGATACTGTTCATATAGTATTGATACACATTACCTAGAAGACTATGTTTATTTCGTATACAACTCTCCAAATCTCTCTTAAGGTATTCCCAAGACCCTCAAATGGTGTTTAAGGCTTATGTAGTGTTAAAGGGTCATAAAAAGTTATTATATTATGCATGAACAACACATATTTTCTATTTTCATGCTATGAACCCAAACGCACCCCAAATGCCTCATACACACATACAAGCATCAACACTACACATACTAATCCATAAGCAGTAGAGGATGGTTAGAAATGTGTTACCTTACACCTAGGAGTTGGAGAAACAACCTCAAGCTCACCCAATGACCTCTTTCTCTTTTCCCTTCACTTTTGAGCTTTCTCCTACTTCTCTCACTAGAACAAATCAATTGAATGAATTATCAACTCATCTAGAGAATTAAGAAATTAAAAAAATGATTTTTAAGGTTTAGAATGATTTAGAGCCACCCACAAGCTCTAAAACACAAAACCCTTCTTAAACCTAACTATGACCAAACTATAAGGTTGGAGGCTCAAAATGAAGCTTAGAGGATGAAGATTTCCAAACTTACCTCTAGAATTTCAAACTAAGAATAGACACCAACAAATTCAAATCACCAAGAAGAAATATAAAACCCTAAATCCCATGTTAGTAGTTTTGAGTTAAACCGAGAGTGCTTTGGAATAAACCCATTAGCCTTGTAGAGAAGCTTGGTCCAAATGATCTTTGGGTTAGGCCCAAGGAATGATAAAAAAAAGTATTTTTATATCGTGAATAAAATTAAGAGAACAAAAACAGCAATTGTACCATTTTTATTTAAAGGCTGAATTTTAATTAATGTTTGATGATCTTATGTTTGAAAACTTTCCCCCTTATATCTCATTTTCTCCACCCTTTTGTCTTCTTATTATTCTCTTATTTCAAACCCTCTTTACCTTCCTTGGTGTGTCAAGTAAAATGTGGAAAATTTATATCATTCCAAGCCTTGTCCAAAAAATCCTCTAGTAAGAGCTTTAATCTCCTCATTCTAAGCTTTCATTCAAGCTCTCAATGAAAAGTTTTGGTCATGGTAACCAAATATAGGTTATAGTGGGGGTTTAGAAACCTAAGTGTAATAAGCTTGTTTCTAAAAGATTTAAGCCTCTAGGAATATTTTAAACTCTTTTCTAAACTCCCAAACTAATTAGTAATTCTTATGGTTTATCTTTGTCTAGTAAGAGAAGTGGGAGAAAGCTCCAAGAACAAACAAAAAGAAAAGTTGACTCTTGTTTGAGCTTTGAGCATTTCTAGTAACTTAGTAGTCCAGGTAACACACTTGTAACTCTACTCTACCACATCTAGATCACTAGGTATGTTTGGTATCTTGCATGAGATATGAGGCGTAAAAACACATTCATGGTAGATTTCAGTATTTGGTGTTTTTCATCATGTTTATAGACCTTTAATGACATCTCTTAATATACATAAAACTTTAATAACGTTTGGAAATCTTAGTAGGGCTTTTGGGTGAAATGAAGAGTCATTTTCGTGCCCAAACAAGACATTTATGGGTTTGAGTATCGGTATTGAAAGAAAAGCATCGATATTGTTCGTTAGATGGTTTAAAATAAGAAAGTTTTGGGATAGGAATATCGATACACATTCATCGAGCATCAATACCGATGGTTGGGTATTGATACTCATAGGAGGAGTATCGATACCGAGTACACTTTGTAAATTTCAGTAGCCAATTTTGGTATTGATACTTATGAGAGTATCGATACTAAGGGCAAAGTATCGATACCCGATCTAAGAGTATCGATAATACCCTTCATTATCAACTTATAATAGTTATTTCATTATCGATATCAAAGGGTGGGTATTTATACTCAAGTGTTAGTATCGATACCGAACAACTCAGTATCGATACCAACGTTCTGTTCTGGATAAAGAATCCAAATGGTTAAGGGGTTAGACTAGATAAGCTCAATAATACCAAAATGCCACCAAATAAAACTATTATTGAGAACAATAATATATGTAGAACAGTTAGAAATAATAACAACTATGATATCATAAAATTATCCTTGTTTTATACTCAGGAAACAGTCAAGACACACAAGTTACTTTATCAGATAACGATCGTCTCATTGTAACAATTTTCGGATATATCTCAGTTAGTTCCAAGGCACTTCAGTTGCCAGTTGAGCATAGATGCCCCAAAAGTTGACGGAGTAAGTTAGTCGGATGTATATTTTTTATGAAGCTCCAAATCTCACCACGGATACCTTAGGGTATCTTAGGTAAGTTAGAGGGGTGTGAGCCCCGAGATGTAGAACTCTCAGCCACACCATGATGCATACCTCAACATTTCATATCATCATCTTTATGTGTTCTTATATGTGCCACTATTATGGTCATGTAGTGAATGCATACAATTATTAGTGTTGCACTGAGCTTGTAAGCTCAACATTCGGGATATGTTTCAGTGTGTATGCTCTTCAGAGACCGTTGTGGAGCGTTATCGTCATCAGATATTCTAGATTAGTCGAGGCTTCAGAGTATGTCTTGATTTATATTAGAGGACATGTACTATTCATAGAACCCTTTATATTCAGTCATAACTCTATTTTATTTAAAATACTATATTATTATAAATGTATTTTGGAAGCTCCCCTATATTTTTAAATTTTGATTATTACGTTTTCATTTTATATTATTATGGATGGTTTTATATGAGGTTTTACAATTGATTTAAAAGAAAATTTTTGGGTTAGTCACTTTGATGGTCCCGTCTGACACTAAAATCATTCGGTCTTCGGGTCAGATTGGATTAGGGTGTTACAAGAAAAAAGGAAAGTTTGAATAAGGAATGAGACAAAATGTGAGAAAATATGAGAAAGTCACCCTTTTTCCCCCTCTGATGTGACTTCACTCCACGATTAAAGAAAACCAGCCTTTGAAATACTTAAGGGTTTAATTGCTTTCCTAGTCATTCTCATCATGTGCCAAATTTAAAAATACCATTTTTATTCTAATTGGGCTCAATTCAACAGCTATCTATCTCATACTTGGTCTAAGGCTTCCTACAAACTATTGGGTTTACCCTAAACCATATCGGGTTAGCCCGAAACTACTAACCCAAAATTTGAGGCGTTACAACTCTCCATTACTAAGAGAAATTTCATCATTGAAATTTACCTAAGTAGAGAAGACGTGGATACTGGAGTTGCATATCTTCCTCAGTCTCCCAATTTGCCTCCTCGGTTCCATGGTTCCTTCACAAGACCTTCACTAATAGTATTCTTTTGTTCCTCAGCTCTTTTACTTCTAAATCCAAAAATCCTTATTGGTTCCTCCTCATAGTTCAGTTCTTGGCTTACCTTGATGTGCTCTAGCAGAATCATGTGCGACATGTTTGATTGAAACCTCCTAAGCATCGAAACATTGAAGACATTATGCATGTGTTTTAACTCTGGCGATAACACTAGTCGGTAGGCTACGAGTTCAACCTTCTCAAGGATCTCATGAGGAATAATGAAACGTAAAGTTAGTTTTTCCTTACACCCAAACCTAAGCATTCTCTTCCAAGGTAACACATTAAGGAAAACCTTATCGTCCACCTCGAACTCTATATCCTTACGCTTTAATTTTGTGTACGATCTTTGATGGTCAAAAGCTTTCTTTAAAAGAACTTGGATCACCCAAACATTCTCTTCAACTTCTATGTTTAGGTCGGGACCAATCAATTTTCTCTCATCAAGCTCTGACCAACACAAAGGCGTCATACACTTCCTTCAATACAAGGCATCATAAGGGGTCATTTGAATACTAGACTGGTTCAGTTATTAAGTTTATTTTTCAATGACTTTATTAGAATTTTAATTCAGTTATTAAGTTTATTTGTTGGAATTGATTCGGGTCAATTCACTATTCGAACAGAACATGGAAAACATTATTATCATCGTTAGCTATTTATTGAGGCGTGTCTCAATTCAGTGCTATACTTGTATTGATTGGTTGTTTTCTTGTTTGGTATATTGGTATTTAATTGAAAGTGTGTCTAATTATGAAAAATGATTGTGTTAAATGTAATTTGGAAAAATGCCATGTCATGTATGTTGAACTGTCGGAATCGAAATATATGTTGTGCATATTGTTGAAAACATTTTGATGTTTCGATATAACAAATTAAGTTAAATGAATTTTAAGATTTTACAAATGATTTTATAAGTATATTCGACTCAATTATTCGAATATCAAATCAATTACTCCAAGTCTTTTCAAGATCAAATTCAAACCTTACTAAATGTGTAAAATTGTGTTTTATACTTAATATATTTTTGAAACAATTTTCACAAAGTATTTTGAACCAAAATCAAGCCTAAAATCAATTTTTCAGAGTGATGTACCGATGCACCAATCCATGCATCAATGCACCATAGAATAAATTGAAACATCGAATGCATTTCATGCATCGCTGCACTCTTAGTGCACCGATGCACTAAGGGTCCAACAGTCAAAATATTTGAATTTTACACTTGATGAACCGATGCACCTTGGGTATGCATCGATGCACTGACGCTCCCAACTGATTTAATTAATTATTTTCACACTTAAATGGCTCTATTGAATCTACTAATCATCCCCAACGTTCAGAATCATTTGAAGGTGTATTTAAACAAACTTAGAATCCATTGATCAAAAACAAGAAAACACAAGAAACAAGAATCAAGAGAGAATCAAAGAAAAAGCATCAAACCTCAAGTTTGAGCATTTCAAGCCTGTTTTTCATTCAATATTCATTTTGCTTTCAAGAACACTACTTGTACTCAATTGTATTCATTTTTAGTGTTCTTTTCTTTGTTCTAGAATTGTGCAAACAATCTACCTTTTGAGGATTTCCTTGTAAGTTTACAAATTTGTAATCTTCTCTTTGAGAAAGAGTGTTCTCAATAATTGGGGTATATTCTTAAGGAAGTTGTAAGGTTATCTCTTTGGCCTCAAAATAAAGAAAAAATTAGTGAATTTGTTGGAAAATCCTTAGTGTGAATAGCTAAGATAGTGGACGTAGACTTTGGTTGAGAAAGTCGAACCACTCTAAATCGCTGTGCAAATCTCTTCAATTTTCTACAAAAGCTTCCACCAAAATTTTTATTGCCAATTCACCCCCCTCTTGGCCAATTCCATCGATCGATTAACTCAACAATTGGTATCAGAGCCTCACTCATTTGAAGGTTTAACCACCTCTTGAGTCGATTCGGGAAGAGCTAAATCGATAAAGATGACGTCCACTTCCGGTTCATTCTCCATGGAAGAATCCAGACCAAATGGCGTGACTCCTTACTTTAATGGAACAAATTATCATCGTTGGAAGAGGTTCATGATGATATTTATCCAAGAACATGATATGGAAGCTTGGATGATAATCGAGAAAGGATATTCCTCTCCTACGAAGAAGGCAAAGAAGTTGAGTAATCAAGAACGGAAGAATGCTCAACAAAATACAAAGTCTATGCACATGTTGTGTTGTGCAATTGATCCTAATGTATATAAAGGAGTTTCTTCTTGTTCAAATGCCAATGAGATGTGGGAAAAGTTTGAGGAGATCTATAGAGACAAGGAAGAAGAAGAACCAATAAATGTGATGTCTCTATTAGCTCTCACAGAGCCAAATGTATCTTCTAACTCAAATAGATTAAATTCAAAATCTTTTAATGAGTTACAAGATGCTTATGATGAATTATTTTCGGAGTTTGAGACCATGAACTCCAAATATAAAAATTTGATTTCTAAATTTATTGCTAAAAATGATATTCTTTTGAAAGCTAAAACAGACTTGGAATATCAAAATGAAATGTTGAGAAATGAGTTGGAGCTTTCAAAAATAAAATCTGAAAACTTTGAAAAAGAAATTTTCAAATTAAACAAACTTCTTCTAGATACAAAAATGGATTTTGAAAATCAAAATGAAATCTTGAAGAATGATTTAGAGCTTTCAAAAATGAAATTTGAAAGTATTGAAAAAGAAAAATTCGATTTGAAAGTTAAGCTTGAATGTTTAACAAAAGAAAAAGAGATCATTTTAAATAATTCATCTAGTTCAATAATGACAATATGTTCACATTGTCATTATCATGGTCATAAGGAACATACTTGTCCTTTAAAAAAGGAAAACGATTTAAAATTAGACAAGTATGGGTTCCAAAAGGAACAAGAGGCATTGAAACTAATGTTCAATGATCCAAAGTAATTTGGATACCAAAATCTACTTAAATGTTTCTTGTAGGTGTGTGGGAGCAATGGTAATGAAGATGATGATATTCAAGATGCTCTAGCCACACATGAAAATGGAATGGGTAACCTCTAAACTTAATGTTTTTATTTTATTTGGTTGCTCATTTAGTTTATGCATGCATGAGGTTTTAAATGTTGAATAATTCTAAATGATTGTGTTTTATCTCATGTATATTATTGTATGATGAACATAGTAAATTTTGGTAATGTTTTATAAACTCTAGTTAATCATATTAATTTTTTGTCAAAATTGTTTTTAAAATGTAATTTATATCTCTTTAACAATTGATATCGATTTTTCAAGAACTTTGGCTTTGCAAAAATAAAATTTGACCTTAAATTTTTTTAATGTTTATGCATAGAATTCAATTTTTAATGATATCAATTTTTAATTCATAACATTTTCAAGAACTTTATGCATATGCACTTAATTTCGATAATCAACATTGCATAACATTTTATATGTGAATGGATTAAAGCATAATCTTTTGAAAAATAAATTTGATAAAACATACAATGTCTTATTTTAAAAAAGGTTTGCAAAATTGATTGACATTGCATCTATTTTGGTTATGCTTGTTGGTCATAAAATAGGGACATATACATAGTGCATGTAGATTTTATTGATATAATTAACTTGTGCCTAGTTGCTAAGGATGAGCATGATAGTTGGTTATGGCATAGGAGACTAGGACATGCTAGTATGAGCGTTCTGCAACGGCTAATTCAAGGTGATTTAGTTCGAGGGTTGCCTAAACTAAAATTTGATAATGATAAAATCTGTGATGCTTGTGCTAAAGGAAAACAGAAGCGAGTTTCTTTTAAATCCATTAACGATGTATCAACTAGTAGAGTATTACAATTGATCCACTTAGATCTTTTTGGGCCATCTAAAACTACTAGCTTGGGTAGAAAGCAATATGCATTTGTCATGGTAGATGACTATTCTAGATATAATTGGGTTCTATTCTTAAGTGCTAAAGATGAAGCATTAGAAAATTTCATCATGTTTTCAAAAGTAATCCAAAACGAAAAAGGTTACTCTATAACTAGTGTTAGGAGTGATCATGGAATTGAATTTGAAAATCTTGGATTTACTGAGTTTTGTAATTCTAATGGTATTAGCCATAATTTTTCAGCACCTAGAACCCCTCAACAAAATGGAGTTGTTGAGAGGAAAAATCAAACTTTAGAAGAAATGGCTAGAACCATGCTTTGTGAAAACAATTTGCCAAAATATTTTTGGGCGAAAGCCACAAATACCGCTTGTTATGTTATTAATCAAGTAATGATTAGGCCTATTTTAAAGAAAACTCCATATGAACTTTTTAAAACTAAAAAGCCTAACATTAGTTATTTTCATCCTTTTGGATGTAAATGTTTTGTTTTAAACAACGATAAAGATAATCTTGGCAAATTTGATGCTAAAAGTGATGAAGGAATTTTTCTGGGTTATTCCTTAAATTCTAAAGCTTATCGAGTATTTAATAAAAGAACTTTGGTTGTAGAAGAATCTATACATGTTATTTTCGATGATAATCTCCTTCTGAGAAAGGATTCTTGTTTGAATGATGATGTAGGTGTTATAAATATAAATGACGTTAGACATGACGTTGGAGAACCATCATCAAAGGAAGAAACAAAAGATGAGGAAACTCATGATCCTCTCGAGAATCCAACCATTGAAGAAAGGGAAGTATCTTACCCAAGAGAATACAACTATGTCAATGATGGTAAAATTATAGGTGATCCATCCAAAGAGATAACAACTCGATCTTCTATTAGAAATATTTGTAATTATGTTGCATTTATCTCATGCATACATCCTAAGAATATTAAAGAAGCATTAAAAGATGAACATTGGATTATGGCTATGCAAGAAGAGTTAAATCAATTTGAGAGAAGTAAAGTTTGGACATTAGTTGAAATGCCTAGTAATAAATCTACTGTAGGTACTAGATGGGTATTTAGGAATAAGTTTGATGAGAGTGATAATATAGTTAGAAACAAGGCTAGACTTGTTGCTCAAGGGTATACTCAAGAAGAGGGCATAGACTATGATGAAACATACGCTCCCGTAGCTAGGATGAAAGCAATTAGAATGTTATTAGCATTTGCATGTTTTCATGAATTTAATTTATATCAAATGGATGTTAAAAGTGCATTTTTAAATGATTTTATAAAGGAAGAAGTGTATGTGGAACAACCTCTTGGTTTTGAAGATTTAAAATTTCCAAATCATGTTCTTAAATTGACAAAAGCGCTTTATGGCTTAAAACAAGCTCCTAGAGCTTGATATGAAAGATTGTCAAATTTTTTAATTGAAAAATGTTTTTCAAAAGGGAAGGTTGACACTACATTGTTTTTAAAGCATAAAGGTAAAGATTTATTAGTAGTTCAAATTTATGTTGATGATATAATATTTGGTTCAACTAATGATGTTCTTTGCCAAGAATTTTCTAAGCTAATGCAAAGTGAATTCGAGATGAGCATGATGGGGGAGCTCTCATTTTTCTTGGGACTCCAAATCAAGCAAAGAAAAGATGGAATCTTCATCAATCAAGCTAAGTACGTGAAAGATATGCTCAAGAAGTTTGGACTGGAAAATGGGAAACCGCATGACACTCCAATGAGCTCATCAACAAAGCTTGACATAGATGAAGGAGGTAAATGTGTGGATGTTAAATTATATAGGTCAATGATTGGTTCTTTGCTTTATCTAACTTCAAGTAGATCGGACATTATGTTTAGTGTTTGCTTATGTGCTAGATTTCAATCATGCCCTAAGGAATCACATTTACTAGCTGTTAAGAGAATCTTTAGATACCTTAAGGACACTCCTAATTTAGGACTTTGGTATCCTAGAGACTCTAGTTTTAGCTTGCATGCCTTCTCTGATGCGGATTATGGAGGATGCAAATTAGATAGGAAAAACACCTCCGGTACTTGCCAATTCCTTGAAAATATGTTGATTTCTTGGTTTTCAAAGAAACAAAATTGTGTTGCATTATCTACCACTGAAGCGGAATATATTTCAGCCGGTAGTTGTTGTGCACAAGTTTTATGGATGAAACAACAACTTTTTGATTATGGAATTGAAGTAGGTACTATTCCTATCAAGTGTGACAATACTAGTGCTATTTGTCTCACTAAAAATCCCATCCAACACTCAAGAACTAAGCATATTGAAATAAGACATCACTTCATTAGAGACCATGTCGCTAAGGAAGATGTAGTTCTAGAATTTGTTGATACTTTGCATCAATTAGAGGATATCTTTACAAAACCTTTAGACAAAGAAAGATTTTGGACACTTAGGAGAGAATTAGGTTTAACCGGCCTATCTTCACTTAGTGTTTAAAATAATTTTAGCACTTTTAAGAATAAATGAAAAATGCTTATAATAGTAATGTTTGATTGCATTCTTTGCTATTAGTTAGGGGGAGTTTATGTTCTTTGGTGAAAATTAATTTTATATTCAAATGTAGTTTAAGGATTAAAATTGATTGATTAAACATGATTAATTTTCAATATATGAGTTTCCAGTACCACTAGAGCTAATTAATTTAGCATTTTGAGTGTTTAAAACGGATTTTTGACATTTTTGTGCTTAATGCATCAATACACCTAACAGTGCATCGATGCATCCTTGAATGTGCATCGATACACCATGAAGGTGCACCGATGCACGCCTTGAATGTGCATCGATGCACAAGGTCATGCATCGATGCATCTGTCAGATTTTAAGGTTTAAAAGGCTTATTTTTCTCATTTGTCTCAAACCCTAAAACTATACCCTCTTCAGCCACACACCTCTCTCACTCTCTAAAATTCTCCTCTTGCTCAAAATCAACGAAATTCTGTCAGAATCTTCAAGCTTTTCATCTCTATATACTGCTTCTATCATTAAATCGTGCAAAACAACTTCTCATTCTCATCAATCCGAAATTTTCAAGGTAATTTTCTAAAAACCTCTATTTTATCATATTTTGATTTTAGAACTATTTTAGATTAGTTCTAGGATGAACATTATATCGAGCATTGATTGTTTGATGATTAGAAACTAGATTTCACAACTAATTTCATCAAAAACTCAAAATATTTCAATAAATTTTTGAATTTTCAAATTAAAAAAAAATTCGGAAATATGAATTTAATTTTTAAATATGATGTTTTTGATTTAATTATGTTGTTTTCATGAAAAACTATAAATATTATAAATTTTCAAACATTGTTTTCTAAATAGTTTTTCAAAACTATGCCCATTAGGATTTGATTTAGAGAACCTTGAACTATTGAGGACTCAATTGAGTTTTGGGATTGATTAAATTGCATACATGTGTTTCAATTTGCAGGTTATATTCCTTTTTCTGATTCCTAAACCACGTATAATCCCAAACGCCCTAGAACGTCATCGAGTCGTTCTCGTTCAAACCAACCTCTTAATCTCGTTCCTCTTCCACCTACATCTCTTATAGGATCTTGTTTTAATATGCCTGAACATCGTAGAGACGAATTGTACTCTAGGTACAGAAATTCTTTCCAATCCTATAGAATCCGGGAATAGCGTATTCCTTCTCTTCCAGCCATGATTGATATTGACTTCGAATACCTTCCGATTCTTAAAACATGGAAGTTTGATAAATTGTTTCACCTCAAACCTATCGTTTATCAACAGTTAGTGTGCATCTTCTACTCCAATGCGATATGCATTCAAAACCAAACTTAATGTAGGACTATAGTCATTAGATCCTATCTTTTAGGCCAATATATTAATATTGACCCCGAGACTATAGCTTTCCGTTTTGGGTTAGATGATGATGGGTTATATAATGAGAATGAAAATTTGGAATATCCCTATGTTCCAAACTCTAGTGTTAGTACTCTACGATCTCAGCACGATTGTTTTCTTCATTTGATGATCTCTTGGTGGTTTAGACAATCCAGAGGTAGGTACTCCACTCTTCGTACTAGGGATTTATGGTGCATGCACTGTATTAAGAATAAGATTATAATAAATCTTCCCCACATTATATTTAGTCAACTAGTGGACATCATAAACATTATTCCTTCAAAACATGTCGAAACATTGATTTATGGATGTCTTCTTAGTAACCTTTTTATCAAAATCGGTCTAAACGTCTCTCTCGACAATCATATCCCTTTCCAAAATCAAATCAATCTCACCTCATTGAAGAAAGTGGATTGGAAACAAGACGAGGAAACCAGTCTTTGGGTATTTTAACCCGATAAGCAAACTCTGGGAGCTAGTTCTTCACAAGCTGCTCCTAGCTCTTCTCGTGCTCCTCCTCCTCCGGCACCGACTGCTAACGATGATCCCAAGTTTCAACAACGTATGCAAGATATCGACGATCATGTACCAGACGATGAGCCTGCACCAGAACCAGCACGATAAGAAGATCAAACGCCACCCTATTTTCGATCTTTCTTAGAGTCGTTTGATCTGAGGTTTGCCTCCATGAAGTCTCAGATTACTGAGTTTCAGCGGGAGATGCGTGAATGTATGGACGCTCTCACTCTTGAAGTTCAAGCTCATTATCCTCCTCCTCTCGATCCTCCGATGGAGTGAATTTATTTCCTTGTTATGTTTTCTTGGATTTTCAAACTTGGATTGATTTTGATGTTTCTGGATGTTTAAATTTGATGGTTGTTGGATGTTTGAACTTATTTATTGCTTTATGGATTTTTGAACTTAATATATATATATATTTAGTTTGGTTGAATTTTCTTATTTTTGCATCATTAGACATATATGACCAATTATGCAATTTCACATTTGATTATGAATATTGATTATGAAACTAATGGCTAATCTCTCTTTTGATCTTTGATCTTAGCAGCTGAAGCTATATATATATATATTTAATCAATTGGCTATGTTTTTTCAAAACCTTGTTTAAATCGATTTTTTTAAGTCTTTTTGATTTAACAAAAAGGGGGAGAAATGTTAAAGTGTTAAAATGTTTTAAAGTGGAGAAGTGTTAAAGTAAGGGGGAGTAATTTCAAACTTAATTTTATTTTTCAAAATTTATTTTCAAAGAAAATCTTAAAATTACACACATGTTTTGTTATATCAAAAAGGGGGAGATTGTTGAAAACATTTTGATGTTTCGATATAACAAACTAAGTTAAATGAATTTTAAGATTTTACAAATGATTGTATAAGTATATTCGACTCAATTATTTGAATATCAAATCAATTGCTCCAAATTTTTTCAAGATCAAATTCAAACCTTACTAAATCTGTAAAATTGTGTTTTATACTTAATATATTTTTGAAACATTTTTCACAAAGTATTTTGAACCAAAATCAAGCCTAAAATCAAATTTTCAGAGTGATGCACCGATGCACCAATCCATGCATCAATGCACCATAGAATAAATTGAAACATCGAATGCATTTCATGCATCGATGCACTCTTAGTGCACCGATGCACTAAGGGTCCAACAGTCAAAATATTTGAATTTTACACTTGATGCACCGATGCATCTTGGGTATGCATTGATGCACTAACACTCCCAACTGATTTAATTAATTGTTTTCACACTTAAACGGCTCTATTGACTCCACTAATCATCCCTAACATTCAGAATCATTTGAAGGTGTATTTAAACAAGCTTAGAATCCATTGATCAAAAACAAGAAAACACAAGAAACAAGAATCAAGAGAGAATCAAAGAGAAAGCATCAAACCTCAAGTTTGAGCATTTCAAGCCTATTTTTCATTCAATATTCATTTTGCTTTCAAGAACACTACTTGTACTCAATTGTATTCATTTTTGAGTGTTCTTTTCTTTGTTCTAGAAATGTGCAAACAATCTACCTTGTGAGGATTTCCTTGTAAGTTTGCAAATTTGTAATCTTCTCTTTGAGAAAGAGTGTTCTCAAGAATTGGGGTATATTCTTGAGGGAGTTGTAAGGTTATCTCTTTGGCCTCAAAAGAAAAAACAAATTAGTGAATTTGTTGGAAAATCCTTAGTGTGTATAGCTAAGGTAGTGGACGTAGACTTTGGTTGAGAAAGTCGAACCACTCTAAATCGCTGTGCAAATCTCTTCAATTTTCTACAAAAGCTTCCACCAAAATTTTTATTGCCAATTCACACCCCTCTTGGCCAATTCCATCGATCGATTAACTCAACACATATATATATGTGTGTGTGAATATGTTGAATTATCAGAATCAAAATATATGCTCAAGAATATTTGATTATGTAAAATTTTATATTCGGATCGGATCAGAAATCAAATATGTATGTCGTTTTGTATGTCATATTGGGTTGGATTTTGATAGGGAAAGTTCAATGCATTTACTCGACGAGGTGAATGCCACTTTCATATTATGTTGCCTCTGCCTTTGTGGCAAACCTGTGATTGTAGTTAGAGTGGTTATGAGGAACTCACTCTTCAAATGGTGTGACAGATGTATATGTGCATATCATTTGCATAACATTCAAAACAATGTTATCATTGTTGAATTCGATTTATGAATATTATTGGTTGATTTGTACTATGATATGTTTTGTGACTGTTTGAACTTTAGAGACTAACTAAACTTAATATCTTACACCATTCTAGTTTCTCTTTCAGATCCTCGAGTTAGGGTGAATTGGTACTTTGAGATTTATGTCATATTTAGATTTTATTACTATACATAGTATGAAATTTTTACCCAGATTTTCTATTTGGATTTTATTTGTCATTTTTCTATTTGGGTAGTATTTATTGTTTATATTTATTTTGGGACTTTGGACGTTTTATTTAATTTGGACATAAGATGTTGATTTAATTTGATACTTTATTAAATGATTTATTTTCAGACGTTGTGCATTTTGTAAATAACAATTGTGAGAGATATTTTTAAATATGTTTTACATAATAATGAGCTAATTTTTGGATATGAGTCAATGGGCCCTCTATATTTGACCTATTTCTTCTAGGTCAGGTTAAGGGGTTACGGTTTCATTTTAATGCCCAACTGTTAAAAATTTAATGCGTTTAGTATCTAAACTATCAGTTTGGGTCTGATTTAGTACCTAAACTTTCAATTTTTTTCAAAACTTAGCGTTACATTTTGAACGGAAAACTAAAATGAAACAAAAACTAAACTTTAGGTATAATTTTGAAAAAAGTTAAAAGCTTAGGTACTAAAATAGACGAAAATTGATAATTTAAATACTAAATGAATAATTTATCATTTATTATTCTGACATGGGTTTCTACAGCGTCTACATCGTTTAGGTTATCTGGTCTTATCTTTGATATCCGTATTATTATGATTTCTGGTAAATCTCAAAAGACTTGAAGGTTCTTATGCAACACAAAATCTAATAGAATTGTATGCCAAGTCTAAATCTCATTTTATTCTTTCTTTTATTATCGATCAGAGGAAACTCATATGTGTATACCTTAAGACTTTGATAACCAATAGACAGGATTCATGTATCTTTTGTAATCGACCATTGACATATAAACATGTAACTATGACGTGAGGGCGTATATACTTGAGAGTTTGAAAAAAAGTTACAATCCCATCCCTTTTTCAAAGTATTTAATTTCGAAGCTTAATCTCCCACAAATACCATGTTAAAGCAACAAGCTCTCCTCAAGTAAACATGATGATGGTGAAGAAACTTGTCCTTTTTGCTACTTGATGATCGAGAAACTCCAAAAAGTTGTATTCTTCGCTACTAACAGATGAACAATTTATTAAATGTAATTTGGCATCAAGTTAAGTTGAGAATAACTTAGCTTACAACTTTGAAAGCATAAGAAAGCTACTCAACGTACAAAATACACGCCAAACAAACTTAATCATTTCTACCTAGGTAGGTCGCCACCGTATACATCGCATGCCGTATCCTGCATGCTCTTCTTACTATTTTGCAAACAAGCCCTACAAACAAAAGAATTATACCAACAAACGAACTACAATTCTCCCATGAAATTTTTCTTCAAGGTTCATCATGATCATCCGGACCTTCCTCTCCTTCCTGCAACATGTTCATCAGCATGGATACCTGTTCTTGTAGCATTGCATTTTCTCTCTCGACCTCGGACCTTTTACTTTTCTCTTGTAGAAGCTGCAGTTGTAGATGTTCTAAGCACCGAGCATCTTCTTCCAACTGCTCGTTCAACCCATCTATTTCCCTATCCTGCAAATTTCAACCATTTCTGGTTATTTCGTATCGTCTCTGGTAATGATCCCATAGACCTTTCCTACTATATCAGCTGCAGACTATAAATCAAGGTGCCATACGGACTCTCTTTTTTTTTTTCCTTTGAAATACTTGAATCTAACCCATTGAGTGGTCTAATTAGTAGAAGTGAATGTTGTTCTCGTTAGAGGACTCAAGTTCGTGCAGTTGCATATACAGTGTGTATTGCAATAGACTAAGAAAAATTATGAACAACTACCACAAGTTTCAACCATTTCCAGTTATTTCCTATCGTCTCTAGTAATAATCCAACAGATCTTTCCTATCACATCAGTTACAGACTATAAATCAAGATGCCATATAGACTTTTTTTCCAAGTAGTAGAAGAGAATGTTGTTTTTTTAGAGGACTTGGTTCGTGCAGCTACGTCGGGTATATGCATTGTCATAGGATAAGAAAAATTCTGAACAAACATTATCTTATTATCACTTCAGACTATTAAAAATAGATATTGATACGAGAGATGAGCCAAAGATCTTTCAAAATTTAACCCATCAACTTTGCTGTCCCTTAAATTGTGACTGTAAGTGACTATGTTTGCATAGTAATTATCGTATAAACCTATGAATAATCCTTACCTTTCTGTTCATTTCCTGGACTGCAATCCTTCGCATGCTCTCGACAACATCAACATTTACCAGCTTCCTCTTCTTTCCGATCAGCCAGCCCTTTGGATAGCTTGCAGCATCGAAGTCGGGTGGGGGAAGCAAAGATTCAACCAATGGTCGCCGGCCATTGACGTTTTTTATAGGTTCCAGGGGTTCAAACAGAGACTTCCGGCGCTCAGAAAGTTCGGAAGCCGTCGCGGGATCCGGTACATTGTCTTGATCAAGAGTGTGTTCTTCCTGTTTGGTGGGTGTCACATTAGCAGTCTCTTGTGTTACCTTGTCTAAATTCCTCCCGCTAGCTGTCGGAGAGAAGTTAAAACATTCTAGTTCCAACTGATTTTTAGATGCATTTCTAAACTAAACATGAACTCATTAAAACATCATTTTGCAGTTAAGTTCCAAGCTTCTTTAAGTTCACTTGTTCTAAAGCAGACATTCACTGATTGTGATTTGTGAAGACAGAGTGAAGAAGCTAACAACAGTTTGTCTCACGCTACGTTGATCTTAATCTTCTTTCTTCGTTTTTCCTTCAAGGATATGTGCTCACATCTAAGTCTTCATATATTCATAAAATGAGCACGACAATCAGGGATATACACAAGATTTAATATTAGATGAATAAATTTATAAAATTCTAGGGGACGACTTATAAAATTTTAAGGGATGGAAACATATTATCAATAAAAAATACAAAAAAATATCTAAATTATATAAGAATTTGAAACTTTCATACCATCTCACCATCCCTTATCCATCCATGATGAGAATAGCAGGTTAAAAAACTCTCTAAATATATGAAAATATAGATAAAGTAGAACATTCAGTAATAGCTTGTGTCTAATAAAGTATATATATACATATAAAAGATTTTATGTTAGAGGTGTAAATTTAAAAAATTAAATTAATAATTTAAAAAGTGCGATTTCATATTTCAAAGCTGCAAACTTAGATTAATAATAAAAATTCTAAAAAATATTTAACTATATGAAAATTTAAAATTTTTAAAATCGCGTTCCGTAAATTTCTAAACAGATATATAGATTTTATTTTTATTTTCATAACATGGAGCATGTGCTTGAAATAACGGAGGCTTCCATCCCTATGATGTGAACTCTCTTTATGCCCCTCATAACCAAAAAAAAAATGAGGCCTTTTATACTAATAAAAAATACCTCAAAAATAAAAAAACACAAATGTCTTCAAAGTCCACGTTTTGTTATTCAGTGACATCATTTTAATTTCAAATATTATTTTTAGCAAGTTTATTTTTAATTTCTCATATATATATTGAAAAAATTCAATAAAGTGAATGAAGATTTTGATGTGGAGTAAGATCAAATTTGTGTGGAGCTTTTATATTATATTTATTATTACCTTTACAAAAAGTCCGTTTTTGGCCTAATACATGAAATTAAATCTTAAAAGTTATTTTTTTTCTCAATTTTTTTTTGAAGAAGTTAACAGCTGAAATTGGAGTTGCTTTGATTGAAGGACAAAATGATGGTGCAAGCAAAATAACCTATTTAAGAAGACTAGGTAAATTAACGTAGCAGCAAAGTAATCACCACTCATAAACAAAAGCAAACACTGGGGATTTCTAATGTCCCAGATTCAATTAATTAATCGTTTTAAATGAATTTAGCTGAAAATAAATCAGGTTCCCCTAATTCAGACTAAAAATTTTCAAAGAAAGATGAAAGATCTGTGAGGAAACAGGTTGAAGAAAGGGAATTTCGTGAAATCACACAAAACAAACAGAGAAGGTGAGTGAATTAAAGGTTACCAGATCTCTTCCTGGAATTCCACGAAATCCTAGTTGTAGAGACTGGTGAAAACCCTTCCAAAGCTGCTGCTGCTGAACCTACCTCCTTCTCCATTAACTGAAAACAGAGATAAATCAATCCTTTATTTTCAAACCCAGAACTCCAAAATAAGAAAGAGAGCAAGAAATGGTATTTTTTTCCTCAGCAGTTTTGGGTTTTGTTGAATTTAGAATTTAGATAGGGTAGAAGACGAAGAAAGAAGATAATAAATTGAGGGAGGGAATTATCATCCTTTTGTCTTCTCTTTATCTACCTTTCTTTGCTTATATTTTCATGCAATTTCCTACCTAATTTTATTAATTAAATTTCTGGTGTGAAAAAAAACTCAAACTGTTCCAATGTTTTAAATTTAATAAAACAGCGTAATCATACATACATACATACATATATGTATATATATATATACATATACATATATATATACATATACATATATATATATATGTATGTATATATATATATATGTATGCAGTGTTGTTAGAGTTTGGGCCTATTTTTTTTGTCATAATTAAATACTCCAATTTGGATTTTAGACAAAATCCAATTGCCCAAGCCAATCTCTTCATGATTTTAGTTTAAGGATGTAAACGAGTAGATTTGAATTCGATTTAATTTATTTATTTTTAAATAAAAGCAGTTAATTTTATTAATAAATAATTTTTTTCAAAATTACATTAAAATTTACTATAAAAATTATAGATTAGATACATAATTTAGATATTCTCTTAAAATTATTAAGACTCAAGATCCTATCAGGACCATACAAGGAAAAGATGAAAATCTCAATCTAGAAAAACTTGAATAACAGGTAGATACGAACATATATGACTGTTACGACAAACAAACCACAATAGAGAATTTAAACTACTGAAATACTACCGACAAAACACAAATCAGAGTCAAGCATCACGAGATAATTATATACGATCGTAGGTTGCATATTCAAATCCAATTCGAGGGTCCAAAGTAAGGAAGATCAACAAGTTAACAAATGAGTGTCATCTTGATGAGTCGTGACGATCTCAAATCCAACATTGAGAGAAAATAAACGATAAACGATAAACGATCGAAAAATAAAATAAAAAAGTGTTATGAAAGCAGAGAAAAAACGTGTTATAAAAATAGAGAATTTCATGTCATAAAGACAGAGTTATTGAAACAAAAAAGTAAATATGCGATATAAAAAGAAAATATTGACTACAACCAGTACCAAGGCTGCTAATGAAAGAAAAAAAAAAGAACCAGGTCAGATCTTAAAGTTATTAAATTTGAATTGAATTTGAAATCAAAAATTAAAATTCGACTAGTCTGGAAAGTTCACGAATTGAAAATTTTCAAGTTCGACTCAAAAAAAAAAATTACTCGAGCTTCAAAAAAACTTAATCTCGAAACATTCTCGAGCTTCAAAAAAACTTAATCTCGAAACATTCTCAAATTTAACTCGATTAAAGCTCGAACTTAAATTTGAACATGAACATTAAATACATAAAAATCTTATATTGTATTTTGAAAAAATAACATATAAATGTTAACATTATTAATAATATAATTTTAAAAATTAAAAAATTAAATATTATTTTTTGAGTTGCCCGTAAACTTTTTGAATCATATATCAAGTAGTTCATTTTGACTCATTAAATACTTGAGTCAAGTCTATTCAATTCAAATTTTGATTAAATTTTGATCAAATCAAACTTGAATAACTCATAATCTATCTCATCTTATTTACAGTCCTAATTATTATTATTAAAATACCACATGTCCTATGCTACAAATACGTTATAGAGTAAATTACCTTTATAGTCATTAAATATAGAGTTAAATTTCTAACCATAAAATAAAATATTATTAATTACATCATCAAATATTTAATTTGATTTTAATGAAATTATTGATCATTGATTGTTAATAAAATTATTGATAAAAAATTAAGTGAATTTGTATAATAATATATTTACTGTTCGTTATTCATATATTTTATCAACTTCATCCTAATTTTAATTAAATTTTTTAATAAATTAATATATATAAACTTTTTAATTTCTATTTTTTAAAAATAAAACTAGTCTAATTTTTAAGTTTTAATAAAATATATTTCAATTGCATATGTATAAGTATGTTTATATATAAATATAAAATTCTAAAATTATTAATTAGATTAAAAAATTAATTTAACGATAAATAAATATAAATATAAAAAGAGATAAAATGTTAAATTTAATTTTAAAAAATAATTTACTCTATTTTCTATTGGGCTTTGCTTTAAAAAAATATTTCTTACATTGTTTTGTTTGACTATGTTTCAAATAATCTGGAGGGAGTTAATATTTAAAATAGGGGTAGGATTAATTAACATTTTATACCGAATCATAATTAAATTTATATTAAGTCATATAATAATATGAACAAAACATGTGTGATTATCTATGTTATCTTAACATGCTTTATTCCCCTATATGAAGATTCGATTTAGTGGCAAGCATAACCGGCGTGTGCTTATTATGAATTTTGCAAATAATATTGATTTTGCATAGAGGTTATACTATTCTTCCTATGATAATTCTTGTTTTCATGCCCTTAAAATTTATATAATTTTTTAAAAATAAAACAAGCGTCATTAAAAACTCCTTCTAAGACCTATAAGAAAAAAAGAGTACCCTAAGACCTTGTATTACAAGAAGAAGAATCATTGGATACATCATACCTAATAATCTCGGGATAAAATCGAGTCAAAATACAAGGCATTTCCAGAACGGAGAGTTCACTTAGCCAAAGTATGTGCCACAGTATTACAAACTCGAGGAACAAAACACACTTTGTAATTTAAATTAACATCCAAAATCCTATAAGCTTCCAGAAGATGATAACCCAACTTGAACAAGTACTCCTCCGATCGAGACATCTTGTTGACTACAAGCGTTGAGTCCGATTTAAAGATTACATGCGTCCACCTATACTCACTTGCGAAAGAAAGTGTTGCATTCAAAGCATGAATCTTTGAAAGCCCATATTCGAGACAACCTGGTGACGATGCAGCCACGCCGCCAAGTACCTGGCAAACATAACCTCGAGCAATAACCCCCACAGCCGTTATTCGCCCAGTAGGCTCACAAGAACCATCAAGATTGATCTTCACTTAACCTGGAGGGAAAGGTTGCCACTTCGTAGGATTAATACACGAAGTTGCTCCTGGAGAAGACGTGCTCTTCCCAACATATGCTTCCTAGCCAATAGGTAGTTATACTGAAGAGAGGCAGCATTGGTGGCCAATATCCATGGGGGTCGAATCTTGTTATCATGCACCTTGGAATTCCTCCCACTCAAGAGGTTCCAAAGCAATACAAGAAAGCAAGCAAGGCCAACTAGTTCCAAGTTAGTAATCACCAAGTCTAACCAATCCAATGGAGAAACAAGTTGACTAGACAAAAATGTACCATGCATACCTTCGCAAATAGAAGCTTCTTGGGCATAAGAGCAATCCCGTAAAATATGAACTTTCGTTTCTTCTTCCAAGCCGCACACTGGGCACAGACCATCACTTAAGCCAGCTTCACGTAACCGCTTACCAACCGGTAACCCATCATGTGCCACTCTCTAAGAAAAGATCTTAATCTTAGACAGGATATGAAGTTTAGCAACTATTTTGCAAACTTTAGAAGCAGACGTCGGAGAATGATTGGGACGTTAAAGCCACCAGTAACCCAAACAGACAGAGTATAAACCATAATCATAATTTCCCCATATGATCACATCCCTCTAGATTGGATTAATGAAGGTCGATAAAATCAAGTCAGAGTAAATGGCGTTATAATGTGGCGTACCTTTGACTCGTTCCAGCTAGACGTTCCACTATGCATGAAATGTCATGCATGTAACTGTTGTACGAGAATAGATGAGTAATTTCAAGTAAGGGAGACTAAATTTAACCCACCCCATTTATCCTAGGTCATATGGAAGTAGATATCCCGTCCAACTCTCAAATATAGTGCACCTGAGAAAGCCTGAACAGTTTTGTTAATACCTTTCCACACATAGGAGCTTTTGTTACTAACAGAAACACTAAGTATATCACTATTTGGATAATACTTTGCTTTCTATGTCTGTGTCAACAAGCAATCTGGGTATTGAATTAATTGCCATACTTGCTTACCAAGCATTGCCTAGTTAAATGGTTGTATATCACGAAAACCATGTCTCTCTTGACTTTTCGGTGTACAAATTGTATACCACGCCACTAACGGCCAACCGCGCTCGAAAATCTTTTCGGTCCACCAAAAACGTCGTATGATGCTGGAAATCTCACTAAGCAAGTGTTTTGGGAGTAAATAGCAAGACATCGCATACTGCGGTAAAGCTTGAGCAACATATTTAAGGAATACTTCCCTACCCCTATAAGATAACAATAGCTTTGTCCATCCAGTAACTCGTGCATGAACCTTATCCCTCATATATCCAAACGTACGAGTTTTTTTTTTCTATGTGAAGCGAGAATCCCAAATAATAACCCAAATAGTTGACTATCTAAATACCTAATATATTCACCATTTGATTACTATGCTCTCTAATCATTTGTGGACTAAAATATAGGATTAATTTATCCAGCTTCACATGTTTGTCTGAGGCAGCCGCATATATATTTAGAATCTCTTTAATTTGATTAGCCTCACTCATGGTATTCTTTAGGAATATCATACTATTATCAGTAAACAAAAGATGCGATACTTGGGGGCCTCGTAGAGAAGTTCTAATCCCTTCCATCAAACCAGTAGTTTGCATTATATGAAACAAAGTAAACATATATTGAGTGACAAACAAAAAGAGAAAATATGACAATGGTCCCATTGTCTTAAACCCTTTGAAGGGGTGAATCATGGGTGAGAGAGTTATTGACCCGAGTCGAGAATGTGACCATTGTGACACATTGTGTTATCAAATTAATGAAACCAGGATCAAACCCTAGTTTAGTCATCACTCCTTGTAGAAAGTTATCTTCCACTCTATCATATACCTTTTCAATATCCAGTTTCAACACAGATATTGTGTTTATTCCATTCTTTTCAAAATTCATGTAATGTAACAGCTTGTGGGCTACTAGAATATTATCATAGATCTGTCGTCCCAGTAGGAAAACTATCTGATTATTACTTATGCATAATTACATAGATTCCTTTAAACAATTAACTAGTACCTTGGATACAATCTTATAAATTACATTACAAAAACTGATGGGTCGTATTTGTTTCATACGCTTGGGTTCCTCGACCTCGGAGAAGTTGTAGACAAAGATCAACAACATCCTCTCCAATATGGTTTAAATACAACCGAAAAAGCTAGCCGATAGACCGTCAGGTCCCTGTGTCTTTCGAGGATTAATGTCTTTAAATGCAACTATAACCTCTTTCGGGGTAAACGGTTTACATAAATGGTAAGATTGGATGAGGTGAAGAGTTGTTGGAAATACTCAACAACGGTCATCTTCATATCGTGTATTCTAGTCATCCATATACCATCATTATTAAATGAGCCGATAAGAGACGGAAACGGGAGTAACAACGATCAAGATTTCCATTTGTTCTCTATTACTCAACAAAGAAAGGAAAATGAACACTATAAATACTTAACTCTGTGTATTTCCCACTTAATGTGGGATAATGTTTTAGCATTACCAACATGATGACTACATAACCATTAAAACTTACCTGACGTAATCGTTCGATCAAACGAATGTATATGAAAGTCGTTGCCATCTGCCACTCACTCGGACGAATACTTCAATTCATCAAGGAAGTTGCCCTCGTCTTGTTAGCTAGCTAGCGTATACCATGTTCTCATCGTCTGAGAAGTTTTACCTACTTTTAACCCCGCCAATAATGGAAGGTCATTGAAGAGACCGGTCAATGCCCTAACCCAATAAGTGTCGCCTTGACTTGGAAAAGTGTTCTCTTCATAATTCCCCTTCCATGCACAACCGCGACGACAAACAAAGAACTCCCGATCCATGATTGATGAAGATTCCAGACCACCGCACAAAACGCCACGAAACCTGCTTCGAAACCCCACGGGAATGGAGTTGAAGGCTAAAGAGATTTAATGTGATTTGAGTTGATTATATTTCAATAATTAAATAAAATACATGTCACTTATGTATAAATATTTAAATAATTATTTTTTTATAGATGATGGATTAATTAGAAATTAAAATTAGGGAACACTATATAAATATTCTCTTTGTTTTCGGTCTAAATGACTTTAATCATCAGTTTTTTAATTAAGTATGTTTGGTACAAAATGTTATCGATCTATTCGATTCAGAATCCTCAATCTATCCCATTCAAAATCCTCTATCGTTAACGTCCGTTAACTCATTAACAGAAATCTGAGTTGAGAATTAAAAAAAAAAAAATCCACGTTTGGGTGTCTTCTTCTCTAAGTTTCAAACTATGGTCTCCAACTTATTCAGGTACGCCTTCTTCCTCTCCTTTACTATGGTCTCCTCTGCGGGTAGTAGAGTTGTATGTCACCTTATACACAGATCAAAACCACATTTTCCAATCTTGTTTGCTGCATCGAAGTTGTTTGTGGCCGCTTTAATTTGTCGTAAGGTGAATACTTCGGTTTTCAACTCTGGTCTCTGCTTTAATTTTGGGTAGGTGAAACTTTATTATAATTAGAAACATGTGCAACAACAAACAAAGAGTCACTGATTAAATAACTTAGAGAAAGTTGTGTCCATAATATTTTTACAACTCAAAGAATGGATTTGTTTAGGTGTCTATCCAGCATTTGTAATTCTTATCGCTGATGGTTTGTTGAAGTTTTGGGCTTATATAGGAAGATGATTAGGACATATAATAATTCAATAGAGTCTTAATTGTTTTTCCCTTGTAAATTTGTAACCCTAATTTAGGGTTGTATGGACTGGTAAGGCGTGCCCACGCCTTAACTGTATACTTCTTCCGCGATAGCTCAGGATGAATAAGTCGTGCCCATGCCTTATGCGAAAACCTTCTCTGGTCTTGCTAACTTCTTGAATTCCGAATTTTCCTCTTTAATTTGGGATTTTGTGAAGATCATGCTAATCATTAGATTTTGAAATTGTTTAATCTAAATCTTCAACCTAATACACAAAATACGTAATATAATCAAAATCCATGATTTAAACAATTTTAGTTATTTAAGTATAAGGAAAATATCATAGAATATATGACTAATATACATCTTATCAGCAACATGCTGGTAGGTAGTAGTGAATTTTAATTGGAGCGTTCTCAATTGGAGGAAATAGAGAATGATGATTGTAATACTAGAGTATCTAGTATCAGATGTCACCAGTATTACCTGAAATTTGAGAATGTTGTGCCAAAAAACAAAAATATTATGTGTTTGTCATTTATGTTTATAGGCTGTAATTATGTATTTTATTATGGTGTTTTATGTACTTTACGATCTATATTAACACTTAACTCAGATAATCATTGATTTATTTTATTATGCTTCTTAATAGACGTGTTTGTTTTATGTTTGTTGCTTATGTATAACTTAAGGTTGCTGTCAGGCAGGTCTAGCCAGATACGTCTCCAGTTGGGTAGTGGGTGTGGGGATGAATTTGAGAATGTACCTGCGTGGGCAGGTGTGGATTTGAAAATTTTTACCCATCATGAGTGGTAGACGGGTGGTGGATTTGAAAATATTAGGTGGGTATGAGGATGGGAGAGGGGGTATCCGTACCAGACCTGCCCGTTTGTCATCCCTAAAGTTGGGGAGTCTTCGAAATTTGAGAATCCCTCCTAAACAATCACAAGAACCCTATTTTCTGCTGGAAGTTTCATCCCTGCACCAATGATTACGAATCGATCAATAATCGAAGAACATGTTGAATTATAGAATGTATTACAAAATAGGGCAATGAAATGAAATTGAGAAGCAATATGTTGTGTGTATACATCTATATTTCATATATACACGCAACTTCATCCAATCCAAGAAATTTCATGTTTGTACTTGTGCACCAAAAATAAGAAGCATGAATAAGAGATTCTAAGTGGTGTGCAGCTTAGATGGTCATCCATGTTGTCAAAATTATTAGCTGCGCTTTTTACATCAGATTTTTGGTTCCATAGAAGAAACTTTAAACTTTCAATTCTTTTTTTCTCTCCTTGTTTGTTCCTTGTCAATCTTAACAAGATATTCGGGGCCATTTCGTTTTTGGAACATATAAGCAGAATTAAGAGATTTCGGTGCCTACCTTTCAAATGATTACAACTCTTTATCAGTGCCTAGTAGTGCTTTTTCTGCTTCTTCCAAAGTAAATGCTTTTAGCGATTCAACATCCCTTTTCCCTGGTCAATCACGTAACATGAGCAAGGAAAATAATTCAAGAAGAAGAAGAAGAAACAACCATGGACTCCATTATTCTCTTTTGCAAGTTGAGGCACGGGGATGCAAGTGAATTTTTTTTTATATATTTTTTGGCTTAAAGAGACGATCATCTGATGGATTGTTGCGATGGGTTACGCAGGTTGATGGAAGATGTTGTGTTTGTAATGCAGCGATGGAGTCCAAGGACCATTTGTTCTTTGAGTGCCCTCTTGCAAAAGACAATTGGAAGTCAATCTTGACGCTATGTGACTTGAGTAGACAGGTTCGACGTTGGGTGGAGGAAGTTGAGTGGGCTGTTGCGAACCTCAAGAGTAAGTCTCTGCTTACCATCATTCTCAAGTTTGCTTAGAACGCCCATGTCTATACCATTTAGGAAGAAAGGAATTGCAAGTTGTTTAAAGGAAAGGTTAGGGGAGCTGTTGATATCTTTGCCTCCGTCAAGGAGGCATGCAGTTAGGATCAAATTACAGGGTAGGAACATTGCTAAGGTTGATTTTGTGAATTGTAGCCTTTGTAATAATTGGGGTATCTCTTGTTGAGGTCACTAAGGGGGTCAATGAACCTTCTTTACATGATAAATCAAAGTTAATAAAAATGATGACGTGATATTACTATATGATGACACATTAATGTTATCGTTAACTTTTTAACGATGAGTTATGAAAATGAAACCTAAAGATTAATTGAATAACCAAAATAAAATTACGCGAATGATTGAGGGGCTAAATACTCACTTTACTTTTCATTTGTCTGCATCAGTTTAACCTAGCTACGTTTTGTTTCTCTCTACAGCCGTCGTTCGCCTTCCTGTATGTTGGAGTTACAGGTAGATGCATGCACAATTTGGAAGGGCATGTGTGCACTGATCTTTACGCCACATTCAATGCATTCAGTGCTGCAGTAAATGAGCCACCTGGATTAACTCGTTTGTTCTTCCTTCCACAGAATTAGTTGTCTTCTTCACTCTCTGCCATCACCTTCCTCAATAAATTCTTTTTCCTTTCTGCGTTTTCACGACAAACTAATTATATAGTGTTATCTCCCACTATTAATAGCATTACTACAAATTGACATATTTAAGACTCCATAACTTTCCGGTAAAAAAATATTATAATATCGAAATTAGCCCCAACGTCTATCGAAATAGTAATTTTGATTTATATTGGTTTTAGTATTTTGGCCTCGACCTTTCATTTTAGGGTAAAAATACTCATCACATTTGACATAATAGTTATTTTGACATATTTTTTTTATTTCGACCCTCTATTTCATTTTAGGATAAAAATGACCCTATTTTAAAGCGTTAATCATGTCTTAACTACGAATTCTACCTATTAAGAGATTTTTTACCTCAAAATGAAATGCTAAAGGACAAAATGCTCAAAAATAATATGGACCAAAAAGACTATTTTAATAAACATCGGGTCTAATTTTAGTTTTATGTCTAAATAATCATTGTTATAACATTTGCATAAGTGACGCTGGTAATGTTCACTTGTAAACAAAAACTAAATATTATTAAAGGATGAGATCATTACTTTCTTGAGATAATGATGGCCATTTGGCTGGTGGGTAAGGAGGTGTCCAAAAGATTTGGTTATTTGTAAAATTATGTATTCAAATTGGAGATATAATGGATTGGTTCTACGTGCTTATATTGTTTAAAGTTTCAGGTTATTATTAGTTCAAAGTACCAATATGATACATTTGATTTGAACTCCAGTTAAAGATTGCTTATTTTAAATGTATGTTTAGTGTTTTATGTGTTATGATTGCATGTATCATGTTTAGGGTTTTTGGTGTTCGTATGGATAACTTGTTTAATTTATAGTACGCGATTGATAAATTTTGTAATACCGCAAAATCAGGTCTAAAAATTAATTAAATTGAACTTTAGAATTTGAAATTTTAAATCTGAGATTGAATTGAACAAAAATTTAGATTCGATGGTATAATTAAAAGATTTTCTTGAATTAAGAACTATAATGAATATGATAAAAGTTAGAAGCGTAATATGTGAACCCTAAGATTCGTGAGGGAATTGTATGATAATATCCCACTTTATTATATATATTTTTTCGAATAAAAATTAGTCTAATATGAAGTGTTGGGCGAAATTACAAAGGTGGATATACGGAGGTCCTATTGCATCACGATTCATGATCCCATGTGTATATATATATATATATGTGGGATTACTCTCGAAAACGACTTTTGTAATATATGTTTGGTTTAAGTGATAAATAGTTTGATTTTTTAAGTAGATTTTGAGTTTGAGTCTTTATATATATAGAAAATCTTTATTGGGAGACTCACTTACCACAACCAAGTGTGTGACCCGAGTCGATTCAGATTAGTCAAAGTAAAACCTTGAACACTAAAAGAACAACAAAAAAAGAAAGAAAATATAAAAAAAAATTAGTGATTTTGGCGTCGGGAGGAATAGAACTTGCAAATAATGACTGAAAATCACACATCCTATTGTTTGAATCAAAGATCTTTAGGAAGAATGATATTTCATTTTTATTAGGGTAAAATACACAAATGATCTTCTGATTACATGATATTATTTTGTTGATTCTTTTGACTATTAAAAGTTATAAAATAGTCCCTTGAATATAGGAAGTTGTTTTGTTATGTATCTCGACCATTAAAAGTTACAAAGTGGTCATCTGACTATTCATTATGTTCCAAACTCGTCATTTTCTGTTAAAATATTAATAACAGTTTGAGCCGGAAGTTAACTTGCTACTGCTGGCTGAGATATGATAAAATCTGATCTCATAATCTCAAACGACTATCATATCTAAGTGAACATGTTAACATCTAGCTCAGATGATCATTTATTTTTTTAACAAAAAGAATGACTAGTTTAGAACATAATGACTAGTTTAGAACATAATGAATAGTCGGGTGACCATTTTATAACTTTTAATTATCGACGGACTCAACAAAGTAGTATCCTGTAGTCGAAAGATCATTCGTGTACTTTACCCTTTAATTACCGAGGACACATTATGGGTTCCTTTTAAATAATTTTCTTGTTAAATAAAACTCTAAGTATAAATATACACTTTTTAGTCCTTGTCTATTTAAAAAAAAAAAAAAAAACTACTCATTTACGGGCCTTTTTGTCACACCCTGAAATTGAGAAGTGAGATTAAATTGTGAATAATACAAACTTTTGGAATGATTTTATAATTCTTAGAACTCAGGGACCAAAGTTGTGAGCCTTAAAAACCTTAGGAACTTGTAGTGCAAATGACCACATTTTCTTAAAATTTGAATTCCAATTGCTTGGTAACCTAAATCATTTTATCATATTCTGCTTTGTTTTAAAATAAAGAACGAGTTGAGTTGTTGGAGAGATTTTTCATAAACGTTTGTTTATATTAACACCTCTGCAGTTTTCACATTTGTCTGGTTTTATGAGTTGGGATGTGAAAGAGGAAGTGTCCATCACTCCTGTTTATATAATATTATCACTCGTAGTAGTGTATCTGTGACACAGTTTTCACAAACTGTTTTTTAAATTTTAACAGTCGTCACTTCTGTTTAAACGATTCGTCACAACTTGTTTAACGTTCGGTTGATTACAGGTTTTAGAGAACTCGTCCTGTGAAACTTGATATACTGTCGGATAGTCAGGAGCTTACTAGCTCTTGTCTACATTTTGGTTTATCTGTGATATCGAATTTGTCTCCAAGGATCCCGGTCTTTTTTTTCTCTTGTTTTTTTATGAATTCTTATAATGACTTTATTTGTCAAACCTTTGTGCAAGACTATATTTTGATAGATTTTTATATAATATTTTTGTTTCTATTATAAGATTTATGTTCATATTTTATAATTTTTGTATAATAACAAATATATAGTTGCTGCATAATAAAGTGGTCGTAAACTTAGTTTGAATCATCATTTTTCTGTAAACCTATTTTAGATTATTTCGGTAGTGAATGTGACTTTTAAGATTCGATCGCAACGTTTAGGCCGAAAATCTAAAAGGATTACACATCTTACTTTCTCAATTTTTTCTACTTTGGCTGCCGCGTGCTGTTGAAAATAGCCCCAAGAGCTACCATGACTCGATGATTGGATTGACTTCGACTTGATTGAATCTGATATGTTTCTAATCCGTTGATTAGACCCATACCCGACCCGATGACTGACTCATATATAATCTTTTGACAAACATGATCTGATCTGTTGACCCGATTCGTATCTAACCCGTTATTAGATCTAATCTGACTCATTGATTGACCCTTTAACTGGCCCGATTTAACCTATTCATTAAATTGTATTTGACCTATTGGTAGATTGTCAGACTTGAGTGATCTCAATGATTAAAGAATTGTTGTTATTTTTTGAGGTCTTGGGCTCGAGTATTAGAAATGTCAGAGGGATAAGAGTTTAATATCAGAGAGTTAAAATCAAATCGTGCAATAACTGTGATACACATAAGTGAACCATGAGGATTACCTCGTGCAATGTAACCAGTGGATCCTGTTAACATGTTCAAAGTAGAAGTTCCCATGTTCTCAATAGCCCCACATCCATTGCCAGCACCTACTGTCTTAACAAGCCTTGCAATACCGAAGTCCGAAACCAATGCCGTCATATCGTCGTTTAGTAGAACATTGCTCAGTTTTAAATCACAGTGTATGACTCGAACCGGGGAATGGTGATGCAGATAGGCCATCCCTTCTGCAATGTCACTGCAAATCTTATCTCTCTGTATTAGACTCAAATCTGAATAACCTGAACCCGAACTTGACTTGAATGCGGATAGAGACGGCTGTCTAGGCTTCCATTCTCCATATATGGAAGAACCAAGGCCTTAAAATCGGGTAAACGGCAAGCTGTTATGATTCGAATAAGGTTTCTGTGTCGAATCCTCTTCAGAACTTGGCATTCTCTGTTGAAACTTTTGGTTGAATTCCCAGACTGCAAATGTAATAGCAACACGGCAATGATAGTCCCATCTTGAAGAACTCCTTTGTAAACACGTTCATAGCTGCCTGCCTAGATTAGATTCCGGTCATTGAATCCTCCAGTCGCATTCGAAAGTTCTTTTTGAGTGATTCTGGGGAAATTGTGCATTAGTTCTGGCGTTAGAGGCTTTCTTAAGCTTCCGTATTTACTGGAAGAAACCATTAGTTTAATGCGCCGGATTCCGATCATAAAGCATACTGCGTTAGAGGCTTTCTTAAGCTTCCATATTTACTGGAAGAAACCATTAGTTTAATGCGCCGGATTCCGATCATAAAGCATACTGCTGATATCAGTACGGTAACAACTATTACTACGATAAAAATAACCAAGAACGTACGTGATCAGAACCAATGTTTCTTCCGAGGGCACAATGGCTCACTAGACGCCGCTCCGCATAGGCGCGGGTTGCCTAAGAACGACATATATGTGGCCGAATCAAAGATGCCACCAGAAGGAATCATTCCTTCAAAGTTGTTAAAAGAAATATTCAGAAATGTGAGATTAATTTTGCTGAGGCTCATTGGTACATTTCCAGCTATATTGTTGCTCGAGACATCGAATGACTCGAGGTTCTTCAGATCGCCTAGAGGCTCTGGAAGCTGCCCTTCGAGCGAATTGTGTGAGAAATTTATCGTCTTCAGCGCGATGCAGCTCGATATTTGTGGGAAGATGTTCCCATTGAGGTTGTTTGATGAAAGATCAATTTCTTCAAAATTTTCCAGTTTGCTGAACTCAATAGGCAAAGGCCCTTCAAGAAAATAGTGTAACAATTTTATAAATCATCTGATTTCACGTATTTCATTTAGCTCTTGAGGGATCCTCCCTGCTAGCTTATTGTAGGATAGGTCAAGCATCTACAGATTCGAGCATTTGAGTAGTTCGGGCGGTATTGTCCCGGTAAGGAGGTTGTTATTGAGAAACAAAGATCGAAGAGCGACTAAATCTCCGAGGCTGGCCGGGATTTCACCGTTGAATCCATTTTTTGATAGATCGAGCAGACCAAGATGAGGCAGTTTCCCTAATGCTAAAGGGATTCTGCTGTTGAACAAGTTGGCAGACAAAAACAGCCGCTCCAACATCAATAATAGACCAAACTCTTCTGGTATTGTTCCATTCAGAAAATTGGATGTCAAGTTCAGCATTGTGATGTTCGAAAGGTTACCGATTTCTGGCGGAATGGAACCGAATATGCGGTTTTCCTGCAGTTTGAGACGCTTAAGACTACAATGACAGATTGAGCCCGGTAATCTTCCTCCAAGTCCCATGCCAGCCAACTCAAGCTCCATCAAACCAGTGCAATTTCCCAATGCAGCGAAGAACGGATCAAGGTTGGTGTTATTTCCTTGGCTTCTCATGTTGTTATATGACAAATGAAGAAACACTAGATCAGGGAGCTTTCTTACTAAATCCGAAGGCATTTCA
Source organism: Hibiscus syriacus (assembly GCF_006381635.1). Taxonomy (NCBI): domain Eukaryota; kingdom Viridiplantae; phylum Streptophyta; class Magnoliopsida; order Malvales; family Malvaceae; genus Hibiscus; species Hibiscus syriacus. The sequence goes on from NW_024063269.1 coordinate 253,691, forward strand.
CCAGATAGATGGTTGTACTCCACATCTAGATTATACAGTTTAGTATTGGTTAAAGATGCAAGAAATTGGCCTGTAAACTGATTGTTGTACAAACTGAGTGCCCATAAACCGGGACAGTTTCCGATTTCCACCGGAATTCGACCGCTGATATCATTGAAAGACAGATCTATAACCTTTAACTGAGTGCAGTTTGAGAAAAAAGAAGGTTGCAGGAGACTTGTCAAGTTGTTCTCCATAACAACAAACACGGTGAAGTCGGTGAGGAGGGAAAAACTGCCCGGTATTGGACCGTTTAAGTTATTCCGGTTAAGAACTAGAGTCCGGAGGTGTCGGAGGGACGAAATTTATGGTGAAATGGTGCCAAAGAAGTGATTTTCGTATAGGTTTAGGAGCTGACGAGCAGTGAGATTGGAAAGGAAAGGTGATATCTTGGCCACAAGTCCAGAACTAGAGAGGTCAATTTGTGTCACACGATGATGTTGTTCGTCACATGTGACACCAGTGAAGTTGCAAACATGAACACCATCCTCCCAGTCCGCAAGCGTCGATTTTGGGTCGATTAATACAGACTTCTTGAATACTAGAAGTGCAGCCTTGTCTTCAACCAAACAACGGCGAGGACAATCGTGGTTGCAAGATACCGAAACTGACTGCCGGAGAAAAATTAGAAGAACCAAAAACAACTTAACGAATGCCATTCCCGGGACCTATCGGACAAGAGCATAACACACTTCCCTTTGAGGGATTCCCCTATGTTTCTTCTCCAGACCTTCATTATAATAATAAGAACTTAATAAAAGTGTAAAGTAATTTGGAATTAAGACAAACCAAAAAGAAGTGTGATTTTCCTGAAGTAGTCTGAGAGTGACAACTTATCAAGTTGTTTAAAATGAAGGTGGACATGGATTTTTAGGGACGAAATATTTCAATAGTGGCAACAATGATTAGCAGAAAGACTAACATGCTTTATTCATTTACTATTTATTTTAATGCATATCACATTGTAGTTTTATATAGATTGCAACAATGGGAATGATTTGGTTTCTGATTTGAGCAGGACATAAAGCAAAATTTATGAAAAAGCTAATGGAATTGTTGTTTTTTTAATGTGAAGAAGAGAAGGAACATTGCTGCTAGAAGAACAAAAACAAAACTTCATACTAAAACTTAGAAACGTTACATTTTTTTAAAACAAAAACAAAATAACTAACCACTAACAATATGATCCTAAACTTTCTCCACGTTTACAGATCATGAATAACAAAATAACTACTTCCAAAAAAAAATAGGAACAAACTTTGACACAATCAACTTAACAAACAAACATTAAAAAACGTGTGGACATGTTTCAGTCCTAAAGCAGTCTTCTAACACTCCTTGTTTTAGGAGCTGCAAATACCAAGTCTTGACCCCAAAAACTCGAACTTGCAAGCAGACGATGGTTTAGTTAAAATGTCTGCAACTTGATCTTTTGTTTTACAGTAGACAAGAATCACATCTCCATGATTCTGTACTTCCCTTAGGAAGAATAACTTGATGTTGAAATGTTTAGTCTTCCCATGAAACACAGGATTATGAGAGATAGTAATAGTAGCTTGGTTGTCAACAAGGATCTATGTGTTTTCCTTCTGCTTCAGATCAAGATAAAGTAAAATCTTCCTTAGCCATAAAGCTTGATTAATAGTAGTTGTTGCAGCAATAAAATATGCCTCTGCAGTGGATTGAGCTACAATTTCTTGATTCTTCGAGCTCCAAGAGAAAACACCAGAGCCAAGAGTAAAACAATAGCCTGAAGTGCTCCTCATATCATCAATGGAACCTCCCTAGTCACTGTCAGAAAAACCAACCAGCTTGAACTCCTTGCACCTTTTGAACTTAACACCAAAATCACATGTGCCTTTGACATATCGAATCACTCTTTTGGCAGCCTTGAGATATAATTCACTTGCACAATGCATGAATCGAGACAAAATACTTACAACATTCAAAATATATGGCCATGTTGTCGTGAGATACATCACGCAACCAATCAAACTCTTGAAATATCATTCATCAACTTTGTCAGCACCATCTTCTCCCTTTGATTCATTGGGGTGCTTGCTGCCTTGCACTCTTCCATATGAAACTTCTTTAGTATTTCCTTTGCATACTTTTTCTGGCAGATAAAAACTTCACCTTGCCCTTATTTAATCTCCATGCCAAGGAAGTAGGAAATAAACCCGAGATCTGTCATTTTAAACACCTTCATCATCTTTTGTTTGAAATTTTTGAATATGATTTGTATTGTTTCCTGTAACCAGTTGGTAATCAACATACAGTGAAACAATAAGAATGTCAGTACCATTGTGCTTGACATACAAGGTTGTTTCTGATGGACTTTTCACAAAACTAAAGTTCAACAAATGTTCATCAATTTTACTATACCAAGCTCTTGGAGCTTGTTTTAGACCATAAAGGGCCTTCTTAAGAAGATAGACTTTATCTCCTTCACCTTCCTTCACAAATCCTTGGGGCTGCTCCACATAAATTTCTTCCTGTAAGACACCATTTAAAAAGTCGATTTGACATCCAACTGGAACACTTTCCAGTCCTTTTGTGCAACTATTGCAAGTAATAACCTGATTATGTCTAATCTAGCAACAGAAGCAAAAGTATCAGAGTAATCAACACCAAAGATTTGGGCATACCCTTTTTACACAAGCCTAGCTTTGTGTTTGTTGATCGAGCCATTGGCATTATGCTTGGTTCTAAACACCCACTTAACTCTAATTACCTTCCTGCCTTGAGGTCTGTCCACAAGGATCTAAGTCTTGTTTTTCTCTATCATTGACAGCTCCTCCTCCATTGCAACTATCCACCTTTGATCCTTTTTTGCTTCGGCATAGTCGGCAGGCTCACACATAGCTATAATGCACCTTTCATAAATATCTGAGAGCAACCTTGTTCCTCTCATGGGAGTATCATCCACTATTTCATTCTACCAATCATCTTCTTCGTCAATACTTGAACCAGAAAACTTGTGATTTAGCTCTGCTACAATCTGACCATTCTTCTCTGCATCATCCCAGCTCCACTCTTCATCCTCCACAAAGTGAACATCCCTGCTAATAATAATATTTCCAATTTGTGGCTGGAAAATTTTATAGGCCTTGCTGACAGTACTGTAGCCTATAAAGATACCTGGTAAAGCTCTCCTATCAAGCTTGTCACACTTGCTCTGTGGAACATGAGTGAAACACAAGCAAACTTTAAGCAACTTCAGAGATGGTTTGTAACCATACCATGCCTCAAATGGTGTTTGTTCCTTCACTGCCTTTGTGGGAAGTCTGTTTTGAAGAAACACAGCAGTATTTACTACCTCTGCCCAAAACTTCTTTGGCAAATTCTTTTCATGCAGCATGCATCTTAACATTTCCATGATGTATCTATTTCTCCTTTCACTAACTCTATTTTGTTGAGGTGTGTAAGGAGCTGTAAGTTGATGCTCAATGCCTAAATCTTTACAAAACTTGTCAAATTTTGCGGAAGTATACTCATTCCCATTATCATACCTTACAATATGAATTTTGCAACCACTTTCATTTTCAACTCTTGCTTTGAATTTCCAAAAAACTTGAGCTACTTCTGATTTAAACTTCAAGAAAAAAATCCAGTGCATTATGGTGAAGTCATCAATAAAGGCAATATAATAGAGACTACCTTTTAAAGAAGGTGTTCTTTGAGGGCTTGAAACATCCGTGTGGATAAGCTGCAATTTGTGAGTGGCTTTCCACGTTGACTTTGGGAACAGCTTCCTTTTTTGCTTTCCAAACTGACACGCTTTGCAGCTTGATATTGCATCACTAAGTTTGGGAACATCAAGTGCCAAATCCTTTTCTCTTAGTTGCAGCATCCCTTGATGATGGTACTGTCTGACTCTCTTGTGCCAAATTTGAGTGACATATTCTTTGAGTGAAAAAATAGATTGCTCATTCTTTAAAGGATTGAGTGAAAAACTTTTTCCTTTCATTTTTACTTTGAAGATATCTTGATTAGCTGCATCCTTAATCAAGCAATATTCATCTTCAAAAATAACTTTAAAGCCTTTTTTAATTAGTTGGCCCACACTCAACCGATTTTGGTCAATTTTAGGAACAAGGAGAACATCCTATATAAGTTTGTACATGTATAGCTTGCAATTGCAATAGTACATTTTCCTTTAATAGAGATATAATCCCCATTACCAATTCTAACTTTGGTGATGTTAGTAGGCTTCAAATCTCTAAACAACTCATTTTCATGAGTCATATGGTTGGTGCAACCACTGTCAATCAGCCAGTTTTCATTTGATTCATTGCCCACGAAACATGTAGCCACAAACAGTTGATCTTCTTCCTCTTGATCTGCAACTTTAGCTTCTTCCTTTTACTGCTGATTTTTGTTTCTGCATATGACAGCTTTGTGCCCGGTTTGATTGCATTTGTTGCATCTCGCATCAGGTCTCCTCTAACATTTGAAAGGGGGATGACCCTTTTTGTTGCAGGGATGACACGGAGGATACTCTTTCTTCACACCTGGTTTTCTGTTTCCAGCCGTGGTTTTGCTATCTGTTGTTGAGCTTTCTCTTTCTGCGTGAGGCTGCTTGAATTTCTACTTCCTATTCTTGCAATTATTGTGATGCTTGGCTGCTAGGGCTTCTTCAATAGTTCCTTCTTGTCTTATTGCACGCCTCTGTTCTTGTGCTCGTAAGGCACTCAAGAGTTCTGCCAGAGGAATCTTAGATAAGTCATTGGTATTCTCCAAGGTGGTAACAACAGCCTCAAATTTTTCAGGCAATGTTACAAGGATTTTCTCTACAATCCTCTAGTCTGCCTGAGATGATCCCAACAACCGAACTCGGTTTGCTATGCTGAGAAGTCTTTCAACATACTCTTTGACTGTCTCAGTTTCCTTCATCTTTTGTAGCTCAAAATCACGAACTAAATTCAGCACCTGCATCTCACAAATTCTCTCATCTCATTCGTGCTCAGTCTTGAGATAATCCCATATCTCTTTTGATGACTTTAGAGACATAATATGGGTGAAAATGGTGGCTGAAACTGCAGTAAACAAGCAGGATTTTGCCTTAGCTTTTTTCTTCTTCTTCTCCTTATGTGCTTTGATCTGAGCCAAAGTAGGATTGGCTGTAATTGCTAAAACTATGTAGTCTTCTTCCACTGCTTCTCAAAGATCCAAAGCCTCTAAATACGTCTCCATGCGAACTGCCCACATTTGATAGTTTTCTCCATCAAACACCGGTGGAGAAATTGAAGAAAAACTTGCTTCAACTTCCATGGCGTGTCAAAGTCACTCACAGGTCCCTTAAGAAAAGGGCTCTGATGCCAATTGTTTTTAATGTGAAGAAGAGAAGGAACATTGCTGTTAGAAGAACAAAAACAGAACTTCATACTAAAAATCATAAACATTACAATTTTTTAAAACAAAAACAAAATAACTAACCACTAACAATATGATCCTAAACTTTCTCCACGTTTACAGATCACGAATAACAAAATAACTACTTTCTAAAAAATAAGATGGTCCATGGATATGCATCATAAAAGAGAGAGAGTTGACATTTCCTTTGAATTAATAATGTCACTATTGTTGGAACTTCTTTGAGGGTCCACAAGTTGACATTTAATATACATTGAGATGGTATTTAAGTGATGGATTTAAGTTTAAATTTGTTTTTAGAATAATATTATTGTATTTTCGTCGAACACCTTTTTACCTAAAACCTTTTGAAAGATTCAGACTAATCTCCAAATCTCTAATATCCTCACGTTACGAGAATTTCGAAAGACATAAATAAAATATTTTCGGTGAAAAAACCTCGAGTATCTAACATATTTCAAAAAGTTGGGACGTATTGACATAACATATGAAACACTCGCATGACTTATTACAATCAAATCAATAATTATCTGACCATGTTCACCTAACATGTTAATATACGAGTGATAGGGTTGTCAAAGCCCTACAAAAAAATTGATTTTACTAAACTAGTAGTAATAGTGAAATCAGATTGAATCTCAAAAGAACTAAAATTATAATATTAATGCTTAAGCAATAAAAGTAAAATGTGAGGTTTTGATTTATCAAATAAATTAAGGAAATAAAACTAAAAATGAAAATAACGAAAATCACTTCTTACTAACTTCCAATTTAAAGGCGTGTTCTTCATCCCACTATAATTTTGACCATAAACTAAAAGATCGATTTTCAATATCTAAGTAATTAATCACTTGCTCAGAACCATAACAAGTATAGTTCCCCTGTTATAATTGATCAACATATTTATTTGTAGTAAACATTCAAATCAAATCTTACTATTAAACAATTGGGCACGATAGAGTTACATATTAAATATAATGGTAGCATTAAGGACCGTGAAAACGACTAAAATAAAATCAATTAATTTCGTACATTTATTTTCCCGGAAACTATCATGCACGATGCGAAACTTGAAAAATAAACTGTAATAAACACAAATCATGAGACTTACCCCTTACTGCTTGAAATACTACTTTCACCCTTCAATCAAAAATAAAACTTTAGATGCTCATGATGGAATGAAAACACAAGAGAAAAAGTTGTGTTGTTGGAGATGATGTATAAAGAGTAGGGATAGGTATGGGACCCGAACCCGACGGTTTCTAACCCGATCCGAGCCGATCGAGACGATTTTTTTTTAAAATTTGGGTTTGGATCGAGTCGAGTTTTTTAAAGGTGGTGTTCGGATCGAATCATATTTTGGTTTAGGGTGAAAAATACCCGATCCTACCCGACCAGAAAAATATAATTTTACCTTATATATTTAAGAATAATTACAATAATACCCCTCTATATATTATTTTTTTCAATTAAATCACTGTTTTTATTGAATAAAAATAATATTTTTTATTATTTCGGGTCGGGTTGGGTTCGTATTTTATTTCAAAAAGTTAGGCCGGGTTTGGGTCGGGTGGAGGTTATATACTATGCGGATCAGATTTCGGGTGAAGGAGTCATTGTTCTCGGATCGGGTCGGGTGGACCAAAAATCCGACCCAACCCATGCCCATCACTACTAAAGAGCCTAATCCCTAAACAAAAGGTAAATCTCCTTTAAATAAGTGTAAATCAAATAAGAAAAAAGTTAATATAAATAAAATTCTAATAAAAAAAGAGATTGATTCTTGGTCAAGTAAGTTTCTTCTCGAATTTGACTCCAAAAGTTTGAATTATATTTATCAAACAACAATCTCGTGTTAGTCATAAGGCATAGTCACACCTTATTGAAGATGATCCGCTACCCGATTTTACATTTTTTTCAAAAGACTTGATTCTCACATAAAAAAAAACTAAAAACATACATTTGAGCTTATTTTTACTATTTCACCCATATCTCACCTCCTAATTCAATACAAACATAATTTTCATAATTAAGCTCAAAATATAATTATGATGCGGAGGATTTAATCAATTGTATCCAAGGAGGAGATAAAGTGCCATGAACAGAACACAGCAAGGAGAATATGAAGCGACAATAAGGAGAAGGCTCGTAAAACTATTTGTGGAAAATATATCGAAGACTTTACATTGGAAAGGGTTATGGTTCGCGTTCGATGTACATGGAAAGGTAGTTGACACGTATATTGCGAGAAAGTTAAGCAGAGGAGGGAAGAAGTTTGGATTTGTTAGGTATAAGAAAAGAGAGGATGCTCTACGAGCAAATTGTGAGACTTAATGGTTTCCTGTTGTTTGGGTATAGAATGTTGGGAAAGTCACGAATTTAAAACTAGAGGGATAAGAACAGTTATGGAAGCCCCCAAACAAGAAGAAAGTACAGGTAATAAGCATCAGTCGAACATTAATACAGTCAATGTTTAGACTTGTTCTCGTTTAAATGTGGGCAGAGTGGTTGTGGCTACAAAGAGAATTTCAGGTCACGTTGAGCAAGATGAACTCTAGCAACTAAAAAAATGCGGGCGAGATGGCCACAATATGCAGTGTCAATGAAATCAACATTAGGTTGAAGAAGTGGGTGATGGAGGGCATCAAAGTACAGAGGCTTGGAGGGAAGAAATATTTACTCAGTTTTGAAGATGAACTGTTCATGATGCTTGAAGATCTCAATTGGGCATATCTTAAGAAGGTATTCACGGAGATTGAACCATGGGAAGAATCGTTGAGGAGGGCAGATAGAACGATGTGGATCGAGGTGTTAGGGATGTTGTTATATTGCTAGAACCACAATACTCTCAAGAGGGTGGTGGAGTTATGTGGATCCTTTGAAGCTTTAGGAGAAAATGCAGATCACTCAGGTGATTGTGAGAAGGTTATAATCTTGTTGATGAAAACCATGAGAAGAAAATTGATGAAAAGGTGAAAATCAAGATCGGAAATATGAAATATTTAATTCGGGTAAGTGAAATTGGGTTCTTAGAAGTACAAAGTATTCGAAGTCCTCACAGCAAATGAAGGGTGCAATGCAAAATCAGGGGGAAGGTAACCTTTCGAGCTCGGAGACGGAAGAAACTGTCAATTCGTCGCTGGTGAGAACTGGGAAAGGTGAAGGGTCGGAGAAGGAACGCGGAGACAGTGATTGCTTTGGAAATGAATTCATTAACGATGATAATCATTCAAGAGATGTGTGTCGGCGATTAATGGAAGATGATTTCAATGGTGATGGGCGCAAGACAATCCTAGCAGAGAAAGCGTTGGCTCAAGATCCTATGGCAGGAATAGAGGATAATCAGAACAAAAGTGGTAAGGAGCCATGTAAAGATAACAGTTCTGGGGCCAGTTGGGATGTGAATGGGACTTGGGTTGTAGATGGGCAATGCACTCGGCCTAATCCGAGGAACCAAAATGGAATGGAACAATCTAAGCAATGTGATGTTGGGCCATATGAAAACAAAAAAGAATAGTGTTATCATAGGAAGTATGGCTGAGGTCTCCAACAGGGCCTGGGAGGATGTAAGGAGTATGGGATTCTCTTCCTCTTCAAGAGAGAGCGACGACGTAAGCATATCTGGGAACCAGATTGAGGAGGCGTTGATCGACTCTCAAAAGGTCCAGAGTGAAAAAAAGAACCTAGGGAATTTTTCCAGGAGTTACACTCACTAAGGAGATCTCGAAAGAACAAGTATGGCTCTCTATTGGTATTTTAGGGGAATGTTCTAACTTCGATTGAAAAAAGATTTTTAATGAGGCTTATTACTTAGGTCGTTATATTTTAATAAAATATCTTGCTAAGCAAATAAAGATTATATAATTATAACTTATCAATTCCCCTACACTTAAATCATGATTTTTCTCAAACATACTTCAATTCAACATATCAACTCTTCCATTTACCTTCTTTTCAACTATTTAATATCCCGAAATATCAATAAAGTCAAGCACACATCAAATATTCGAACCATAATGACAATTAAGAGAATGATCGTAAATAGGATAAACTTGTAACGAAATCGGAACATCTCATTAATCTACAAATATCAAGTGCAACAAGACTTAACACCCTCACATGATTTCACTCAATATGCTCAATGTGTTGAGGGTGCAAGTAACTCTCAATGTCAAAACATAGCACGATATTACCATAATCTTGCAAATGAATCGAATCTCCACTATTGCATATGAAAGTGATGCAAAAATTAAAAGGTCTTTATAAGGGTTGTAACGGGCTTAGGTAAGAGTGTGGTAAAAAGGCTAAAAATGAAGGTTTTACAATCAAGAAAAGAGATGATATCAATTTCATATCACAACATCAAATATACTAATTGAAATTTATTCCCACATCTCATTCTAGAATAAACACGCTAAGTCCGTCACACTCATCAAAAAGAAAAATGAGCAAAATATAATGAATTGCTTTTAGGCTCAAAATCTCACCAAAGTATGTAATTTTCATAAAGTTTAATGCACTTTTCAACTAATAAACTCATGAGACCCCATCAAACATTTTTAAGAAAATACTAATCATACTAGTCTCTTTTATGCATTATAATCTAAACCAAGATGTATCCAGAACTTATAAGGTATTCTAAGATATTAAGAAAAAATTCAAGAATTCAAAAGAAGAGTCAGCGTATATGAATTGAAGCACACCAAAATTTAAGTACAAGAAAAATAATTTTAAAAAAGTTTGCGAAAATTTTTGAAAAAAAATCACAACCTTAAATGAAAACAATCTTCACAAAATGAAATCATGTATGAAATATCCCCTACACACTTAAATATTACATTGTTCTCAATGTATATTAAAATAAATTGCTCACAAAATAAATTAAAGATAAAAGCGAAAAGAATAAGGGAACTCCCCTGATGTGTGAGCAGATTAGACTATGAGATAAACTATTCAAGGTGATAGTGGATAAGAAAGTGAGACTCCACAATGTTGCATCGGCCTCCGATGGTGGTAATATCACTTTATCTTTGCTCGAGTAAACCTTTTTTGCCTTAGAATTGCTCGTGTTTCCATGACTTAAAAAATAAAATATATGATAAGGGTGGGTGTGCTCGTGGAGAGCAAAGAGAGAATGGTTGAATGAGTATGAGATTAACAGAGTGGCTTTTGTGTAAATAGATGAATGACTTTTTGTGTGAGTGGCAACTGATATGAGATTTAAGTGAATAAAAGACAATGAAAATTAGGTTAAATAGGGCAACACGGTAATTCAAGATAATTAAAATTGGGACAAACTCAGTGTGTTATCCTCGGTGGAACGTATTCACGTCTTATTCCAATCAGTGATCTGTCCAAATATAAAATTTGTGAGAATCAAAATCAGTAGGCAAAATTCAATAAATCATGGCCATGCCTTGTTCGAAATAGGTATATCCTAAAAGATTCAAAGAAAAAAGTAAACATAGAATAAAAAAAAACAAAAAAAAATAAAGCGATAAAAATTGGGTTACCTCACAATAACATAGTTGTTTAACATCATTTTGCTCGACGTGGGAATGATGAATTTTTCAATCATTGATATAAATAGGCAGCTCCATATGAGGATCGACAAGATGTGAGACAGTTTCACCTTTTGTGAAATATTTTCGAGTTATGGTCATTCTCCTTGAAGGTTTCGTTTAAATCCAAGCCTTTAATTTCCACTACGTCATGAGAAAATACATTAGTGACTATAAATGGGCGAACCAATGAGAACGAAGCTTATCTGGCATAAGTTTCAATCGAGTGTCATATAATAACACAATTTAATCTATCTCAAAATGTTTCTTAATAAGCATGATATCATGAAACAATTTGGATTTTTCCTCGTAGATCCTTAAATTCTCACAAACATGTAAACGAAGCTCATTCAATTCTTCAATTGTAGTAACCTTGACATTCCAACTTTGTCTTGGTTTATGTTGTATCGTTGAACCACCCGATCTACTTTATGCTCCCTCAAGAGTTGAACTAAAACCTTCTTTTGTTCAGTTGTGAGTCATTTTACGACTATTATTGACAATGTCTCCTCTTCACCCAAATGCAAGTATTTTAAGTGGTCGGGTAAGTCTTTCAATTTATTTTTTGGAGCCTGCACAATAGAAGAAAGTATTTTTTTGTTAGTTTCTGAATTTACTTGTTCAATAAATGGTGTTGAAAATATTTCTTTGAAGTTAGTCTCATCGTCTTTAAGATCAGCTTGTGCACAAAACCACAATTTACATTCAATGTCTTTGTTTAAAAGATACCATGCACAATTGAATCAACTATATTAACTTGACAAAGAGATTGTATATCATTAGAACATTTCATTGCATCAAGAATATTGAATTTCTCAAACTCTCGTCCAAACTCCATAGACATAATGTCCTAATCTACATCGATCTTTGTCTTTGATGTCTTCATGAATGATCTTCCTAACAAAATCGAATGTGATTTTGAGGAGAAATTACCTTCTATTTTCAAGATGTAAAAATATATAGAAAAAATCAGCTGATTAACTTGTACCGAAACATCCTCAACAACTCCAACTGGATTATTGTAGGAACGATAAGCTAATTAAATTATCACATCAGTCTTTTGCATGCCATTTACTTTTAAATCTTGTTAAATGGAAAATGACATGACGTTTATTAAAGCTCCTAAGTCTAACATAGCATGTCCAATTCTTTTTAAGGATGAAATTTCCTTTAAGGGGGAGAGTTATCAGACCTGGTAAATTTTGAGGATGAAGTTTCTTTTAAGGAAGGAGAGTTGTCACATCCCAAATTATGGTCTAATTTTTTCTTAATTTTAATTTCAAGGACTAAATTCAATGTTGGTTAAAGTTTGGGGACCAAAAAGAATTTTTAATTAAATTCGAGATTGAATTCTAAAATAAACAAAAGCCTAATGACTTATGGCTTAATTTTTTTATTTTCCTTTTTTGTGAGATTTTTAAACCCTAAAACCTACAATTTTCATTTTTTTTGGAAAACCATAAACACTCTCTCTCCAAACTTTCCTCTTTTAACCATTTTTCTCAAAGATCTTTCAATAGTTGATATGTCGTCGACCTTTGTTCCATTTACTACACCACCTACATCATCGTGTTCCTTGCGTCATTCCGAGTCCAATGGTGGTCGCCTTTTTGTCATCACCGCATAAGTTTGGAGGGGTGAGCAACTTTAATCAAACCAGTGTACCCAACCCGCTACCCGATCCATACGTGTATCTGACCTGACCCATGTACCTGTCTGGCCCAAACCTAGCCGAACGGAATCGAACCAGTCGAATTGGACCGATTTGAGTTGAGTCGAGTCAAATTAAGCCACACCAATCTACGTAGCACAGAGTTGGAGCCGAGCCAAGCCGTTGACCATCGTCGTTAACCGTTGACCAACATTGATTTTTCTGAAAACCTCTATCTCGATTTTTTCGACGTATTGAGTTCGATTTTGTGGCCTTATTTGTCAAATTCTAACTCGAAAGCCCCAAATCAAGCCCATTGATCCAAAAATGCTTCGTATTTTTAGCATTTCTACATTTTTATTTTGGATTCGATTATGGAATTGATATGAGATTATATTTCTATGAAGGTACACGTGATTTTCTTGACCGACGGTCGACTACATCTGATACTTCCCGTCTGGCAGATCAACTCATTGTACGTTCCTAGAGAGTTACTCAATCTAGCACTACCGTTGACCGTGATAGACAAACCCGAGAGTAGGATACAATCCTAGACTTCTCAAATCGGTGCAGATGTGTTCCTATTGGTGTTATATTATTATTTTGAAGTATCATTCTAAACTATTTTAAAATTTTGATTTTATTAAACACTCTGACTGCATGATATCTAATTTACTGTATACTTTCGACATGATCTCTAGTTACCTTATTTCTGTATCTGATTCTGGTATATGACATGTTTTAATGTTTTAATAAATTAAATTACTATTTTCACTCAAATACATGCACATTTATTATCATTGGGGTATGATTGAAGTATCTCAGACTTAGTCTATGACTTGTAAGACCTTACCGCGGGCTCCTATGCTTTGTGCACATGATAAGTCCTTTCCGCATGCCCTTATGCTATCATTATAAGGTCTTCCTTACTAGGTGTACATGTGGGTGTATGGTTCAGGGAAACCTATACGTTATGGTGTTCGGATGGAGGTAGTGTTCATGTTTTCAAAACCTATTTTATACTTAACTTTTACCGAAGTATTCTATATATATGTTTTAGACACCTCTAGGAGCATACTGAGCTTTTTAGCTCATTCTTTAATTCTTAATCTTGCAGATAGTACGGGACAATGGACTAGCAGACTCGGCATCACCAGGACCAATCTTTCCTCACTTTTGTACCACTGTATATTTATGTATACCCTTTTTGTTATACTTTGGTGACACATGTTTTTACCATTGTCTTCACTTATCTATATTAATGATATTTTGTTTTCCGATAATGATATCTCTGTATATTTACTATATGGATTTTTCTGATGATTATTTCAGTATTTTACCGTTATATGGATTTTATTTACTGGAATTGATTTTAAGTACACTTTAAATATGGAAAGGAAATTATGTATACGACATGTGACCGCTTGGATTCGGTCGTAACTCCCAGGTCGAGTCTAGGGGGTTACAATGTGCTTCTGCTTAATTTCACATTCTTCCAAAAGACTTAATTCCCATGTAGAAAGCTATAAACACGCTTTTGAGTTGATTGTCACCGTTGCATCCATATTTCACATCCTAAATAAAAAAATATAATTTTCATAATTAAACTCAAAATATAATTAGAATACGAATGATTTAATCATAACAAGATGAATATAATTATAACTTATCAACCAGTAGTCATCGCGATTCTACGCTTGACATCAACTTCAAGAGTTACTATAAGATCTCTCAACTAAAATTGAGAGAGAAGATAAGACAACCTCTCCTTATTCATTTCTCTTCTACCTCGTCCCGGCGGAGACCTACAACAATTATACTAACCAACAATCATTCTCTTAACGACCGTAAATCTTCATCTGAACCAAAAAGACATAAATAGTTTGTAACTACTTTAAAACATTTATTCTCATCAATAAATACAAATTCATATTTTTTCACATTGATTAAAAAAAAGAAAATATTAATAAATTCTTATGATGAAATGAATTTTTAATGAGAATTTGAGTATTTTATATTTACTGCTAGCATTTGTATAATTCAACAACAATTTGAAACTTATAAATCTAAATTTATTATACTTTAACTAAAATTTTAATAAAAAATAAATTAAATTTTAGTGTAGTTCTAGTGGTTAAAGATTACTCAAGACTAAATTTAAATAAAGTTTTTTTACTGAATAAGTTTGTTTTCTCTACAAATATACGACATGTTTTAACTTTTAAATGAGAGAAAATTATGAGAAAGATGCAATCTCTATTGGATTTTTTTAGAGATAATTTTTTAGGGGAATTTTTCTTGATAAAAAATGAATTTGTAAAATATATCAAGTTTATGAAATACATGGAGTTGCTTGAATTTAAATTATTTGTAATATATATTTTTATAGTGATTTTTTTATCTGTAGAGATAGGTATGGTCTAACTACAAAAAATCTTATTTCTTGTATATAATTTATTCATGATTATATCGCTTTGATTTTTTCTCATTGTAATCAAGATTATCTTGTTTCTTGTAGAGATAAGTTTAGTCCCTAAACTTTTGATATTTTAATTTTGTCCTCAAACTATAAGTCTCATCCTAAATTGATCTTAGAACTTTTAAAGGTTCTAAATTTTTCTTTAAACTATAAATCTTATTCTAAACTGATTTCTAAATTTTTAAATATTCCAATAATATCACCTAAAATATTCAAAAGTCCAGGGATGGAATTAAAATATTTAAAAGTTTAAGGATTAATATAGAATGAGACATAGTTTGGAGATGAATTTGAAACATTCAAAATTTTACGGATCGATTTAGAATAAATGTCATAGTTTGGGGAATAAATTGAAATATTTAAAAGTTTAAGATCCAATTTAAAGGACAAATAATAGTTTAAGGATATATATTACAATTAACTCTTAATAAAATCATATCTTTCAAGATATTTTCATACGTATAAGCCAGAATAGGTAGGTGTTTGAGATTTAAGAAGTTTTAGTATGATATATAAAATAATGGTAAAGTACACAAATAATTCATGGATTATAGGGCATTATTTTGTTGAATCTCTCAATTATTAAAAGTTATAAAATGGTCCTGGCGTTACTTTGTTGAATCAAGACTGTTTTAAGTTACAAAATGATCATCCGACTATTCATATGTTCCAAATTGATTCTTTTTTATTAAAAAAAATTGATGTCAATCTGAATTGAATGTTAATCTGTAGACTGGACATGATAAAATATGATCATAAAATCTCAAAAGGCTATAATGTCAACATTTTAACGTCCACCTCAGACTATTGTCAATTTTTTAACAAAAAAGAATGACTTTAGAACATATGAATAATCGGATGACCATTTTATAACTTTTAATAGTTGAAGAACCAACAAAACAACACCCTATAATTAGAGACTATTTTATAATATTTAATAGTTGAGAGACTTAAAAAATTAATTCTCTATAGTCGGGACCATTTCTTTACTTTACTCTAAAAACAAATACAAATAAATGGAAGGGAAAAAAAGTTGTCTAGTCCACACAAACGCATGGCCAGAAACCAACCAAAAGACTCTACGCATCGGGAAAATTCATTTTGGTTTCTTAAAATCTAAACTTGCAATCGTAGATTCTTAGTTGAGATTCTGGCCTTAGCAGTTAATTGAGTGAAAATTACACTGCCTTTCATCTATTTTTTTTTTAAATTAGTTCACCCTCTGTTGCCAAGGTACTTCTCCAAATCTAGGGATTTCGTTTTTCCTCCTCTCAATTTTCTGTATATTGTTACAATTTAATTCTAGAATTCAATTAATTTTCGCAGTCGTTATGTTGGTATTACTTTGTTTAATTAAGGGCTTTGATTAACTCTTCTTCACCCTTATTTTGGAGTTAAATCTCAGTTTCGTTTATTCGAGGTAAGCTAGTCTCCTTGAAATATATGTTGTTTTGTTGCTGTTTTATTTTGTTTCTTTGTTATGCTTGACATTGTGTTGGAATTTAATGGATTTTTCTCTTCAGTTTTATTTATTTTGTTATGGTCCTATTCAGTTTAATTACAAGGATTTGGAGGGAACTGGGTTAATTTTGAGGTTATATCCGATGCTTAACTGTTTCAGTCATATCTTATGCTGAATTATTTATGGTTTAATAGATTTTCGATCTCAGGATGCCAAAAGAAATCAGCTGTTTCTGATGAATTAATGAACATGGTTAATTTAGTTACGAAATTGTATTTGATATGAAGTGAACAGTCTTTTGGGTTTGATAGTAGGAAAAAAATAATTCAGTATCTTTTAGACTTTTGTTGGAAAAGTGAGCTTCTTGAGACCTAAAGCCATTTTTCATCCTTTTGTCTCCCACAGAACTTGATTATACAGAGCTTTGGTTTAACTGGTTTTGTTGTTTGTTTCAGTTTATTGTGATGGTGGACCTGAAAGAGCGTTTGCTTCCACCAAAACCTCAGTCAGCTATAAACATTAGAGATGCTTCTTTTTGGCCATCTGCCTCTGGACGCCAGCCTTTCCAAGGCATGGATTTATCAGGGTTAAAGAAGCGTGGCCAAGGACTTCGATCTTGGATCCGTGTTGATACATTTGGGAATTCGCAAGTAATTGAGGTTGACAAGTTCACTATGATGCGTCGTTGTGATCTACCTGCCCGGGACCTACGGCTTCTTGATCCTTTGTTTGTTTACCCCTCGACAATCCTTGGTCGAGAGAAGGCTATTGTTGTAAATTTGGAGCAGATACGGTGTATAATCACTGCTGACGAGGTTCTACTCTTGAATTCTCTTGATAGCTATGTTTTGCAGTATGTTGTGGAGCTACAAAGGCGACTAACAAGTGGAGTAGGAGAGGTTTGGCAATCTGAGGGTCCTGAGTTGAGCAGAAGAAGAAGCAGTAGGGGTTTTGACAATGTATATGGGAGTACATCCCCCGATTATTTGCCCTTTGAGTTTAGGGCGCTTGAAGTTGCTTTGGAAGCTGCCTGTACGTTCCTTGATTCACAGGTGAGTGAAAGTGGCCTAAAATTACTTATTGCATTTGAATTAAATGAGGCATTTGATAAACGGATGGTATTTCTAATTATGAACTTGTAGACCTAAAATCTCACCTGAGAATATATCGTGCTCAAAAATGGAGAACTGAACTTTTTTGTTTCAGTCATGGATTGGTGATTGAACCATAAAATATCATAAGTGGTATGGACAAGTATCAGGTTTTTCAAATTGATTAATATTTTATACATTTAAAAATTTTGGACTCGACATATTTCTGTCTCCCCCATCTTCCGACCCTTCTTCATAATCATAATATTAAGATTTTTTCTTTTTGTGGTTAAGTATCAAATTTCTCTTGCTGACATTTTAAAAAAATAATACTAATAAAAATCAATTGGTTGTAAGATGCATTAATTGCGGATTTGCTTTTTGATTGCTGGGGATGTTAAGCTACATAAAAATTAAGGAAAATAAATAAGGCGTATAACAGAAAGTCAAGAAAAATGTTGCATGTTACTGTTACTTTTGTCTGGGTTTTTCATCATTATCCTTTTATGCTCTTATCATAGTTTGTTGTGCTGTAACCTGTTTTTTAAAAAAGTCCTCTAGGATATCTAGTTTTTTCCTTCACTTTTCTTTTAAGCAAGTATTAATAATTTTTGAGGAGGAGAAAGGATTTTAGCAATCATGTTGGACACAGTGGAATTATCAGATGAAAACGTGTTTATTTTCTCTGACAAGTGAACTATCAAATTTGAAAACTAATGTTGAACAAGGTGTCAAGGTAGGGAACCCTTGCTGCTAAAAGTCATATGAGTCAATTCTATGATTTCAACCCATATTAGAGATCCAACCCAGCGACTGGTGTCGAAAGCTATATGGAACACTTTTATTTCTCAATCCATTGAAATACTCTGTTCTTGTATTTCTAACAATGGCCATATTCTACTTGTTGGACAGTGTTTTTTTTTTAGGAATTATCACCTTTTTTTACTATCAATATATTTTGTTGGTTGCATATGATTACTTTTATGAGCAAGTCGATAACTCCTTTGATGTTCTGAAGGCAGCAGAGTTGGAAATTGAAGCATATCCACTACTGGATGAGCTTACATCAAAGATCAGTACATTAAACTTGGAGCGTGTCCGCAGATTGAAGAGCAGACTTGTTGCATTGACTCGAAGAGTTCAGAAGGTATAAAATATTTGCATCTCTCCCTTTGCCAGGTAAATGGCAGCCTTGCATCTTCTGATACTTCCCCACTCTTTGGGTATTTATTTAGGTTAGAGATGAGATAGAACAGCTAATGGATGATGATGGAGATATGGCGGAAATGTATCTTACTGAGAAGAAGAGCAGGATGGAATCATCATTCTATGGTGATCAGTCTTTGATGGGATTGAGATCAAATGATGGACTTTCTGCTTCGGCTCCAGTTTCTCCTGTTTCTTCACCTCCCGAATTACGCAGGCTGGACAAAAGCCTCAGCATTGCAAGGAGCCGCCATGAGAGCGTGAGGAGTTCAGAGAGCACTACAGAAAATATTGAAGAGCTTGAGATGTTACTGGAAGCATACTTTGTTCTCATTGACAGCACCCTAAATAAGTTGACTTCGGTATGCAGATCACTTATTGAAATCTATATCCTCTTTGTCATCCCATTTCGTGGATGGACATAATACTATTTTCTTCTTGTTTCAGCTGAAAGAGTACATTGATGACACAGAAGATTTCATCAACATTCAGCTGGTATGATATTTTCCTCATTGATAGAAAAAATTGTTACTGAAGTGTTATTTTTCATGAATCTAAAGTGTAGAAGATAAAACTCTAAAGCTCTGTTTGGATGCACGGTGCCTTCATGGTCTCACCTACCCAACTGGCACCCTGCATCCAAATGGTTTTAAGTGATATTTTGATTCTCTGATTGGCTTAGCTAATTTGTTGAAAATTTCTTAGAATGGAAACATAAATAGGATAAAAGCATTGGATCTTTGCCAAGCTTATAATGACCTTAAAAACATGACTGCAGAACTTAGAATGCAACTATATATTCCAAAAATCTGGCCTGCCTTCTCTGTATTCATCTTTCTTGATGTTATGATTTTTTTTATATGTTTGGATGTGTGAAATTGCCAAAAAAAATCATTGGACATTTTTTTATATCTAAGGACAAACTTTGGGTTGCAGGATAATGTTCGAAACCAGCTGATCCAATTTGAACTGCTATTGACAACTGCGACCTTTGTTGTTGCTATTTTTGGGGTTGTAGCAGGGATATTTGGTATGAACTTTCCCATAACTTTTTTTGATTACCCTGGTGCATTTAAGTGGGTCCTCATAATTACTGGGATTTCTGGGATCATCATATTTTGTGCATTTGTATGGTTCTTCAAGTACAGAAGACTGATGCCCCTATGAAAAAAGAAAAATAAAAACAAGAGAAAGAACTTTTGGCATCATTGTTGTTATCAGTTTTATGTACCCTGAAATGTATATGGGAACTTAGAAAACCAAAACAGTTTTCTTTTGTTGCAATTCCGTTTCATCTTTCCCTACAAATGCACCATACATTGGGAAAATTGGAGGAAGAAAGAGACTGAAGCCAAGACGCGTGAGTGATTGTATCTGGTGTTAGAACATAGAACTTGACAACCCCAGCTGACTCGGTCTTCTCGTTTCCCATGGGTTTTGTCGTGCCCTCGATCGGATATGTCTGTTTTGGACTCTTATATGAGATCTTGATTTTCAACTTCTGGCTTGGGGTGACAAACTTGAGGGACTGTGGTTGGTAATGAAAGGTACCTACTGGATTACGGAAATGATCTGATCCGGTGCAGTGGGGGGAAGTTGAGTATCCGGTTGATTGATCGTGATAAAACTGATAAAACGGTTTGTCTTAACAGGTGTGGCTGAATCAATCAAAGCCCAAGGAAAACTATATATCATTATATTGCATGTATAATTGTTGGGTGTTTATCACCTGTCCACATCTTTAAAATAAAAGAATCAGACATGAAATCAAGATATTTGATCTTCCTTATCATCCAGTCTTATCTTCTTGCTTTTTCTTTTTCAATCAAACACCAGGTGAAGGAGAAACAAGAGTAAAATATAATTGATAATATAAAGCTACGTCAACCTCATTTTTTATAATTTATTCCTCGTAAAGAGTATGGTCATTAAGGTTTGCTACGATAGGATAGAAGGCAAGGTCCTTGAATAAAATAGGCTTTCAGTTAAGTCCTTCCATTCAATTGTGTCAACGTTCTAGGAAAGGACTACTTATAAACAAACATCTACACCCATCAAGACAAGCATGTTGCTATCTTGAAATAAGTTTCTCGACCCATGTCAATTTGACTGGTTCCTTGATACCATGTCTGAGAACATAAATTTGAAGATTTGAATTTGGATTTCATTTATTCTATAAATATTGAAAATGGGATGCATACATTACATATAAATTAGTTGAGATTGAATATAACTATATATTTACATGTTAGGAATTTGAGAGCGAAAAAATAATCAAAGCGGTATCAGCATAAAATAAGACATTCACAAAAAACAAGAGTTAACGTGGTTCGGCCTTGCCTACTTCCATGAGCGAGATGAATAATAATTCCCCATAAACGTAGAGAACATGAAGAATACAAATATATGACATCAAATGTATCCTAAAATCCAATATACATACCAAAATATGATATATTCCAAAACACTCTTCTAACATCCCTACAAAATCATATCTGCAACATAAACAAAAAAATTGCAGAGATCCCAAAACGGATTACATATCTCTAAAATAAGTCTCTTTCACATAACTATAAAGGCTAAGACATTATCTATATTTATAGAGCCAAATACGTGGTCACCAAGAATTCTTTTTCCATAAGAATTATTGCCTAAAATAAATATTTATTTTATCAAATAAACCTAATTACCAAGTAATCTTCGACCATTAGAATTACAATAAAATTTAATTTAATTATTAATTATAATTTAGGTCAAAATATAACAAACCTCCCCTTTGACTTAAATTTCATAAAAAAATGGTATTCAAGTCTTCAACAAATTCAATCTTTACGTAAGCCACATATCCATTGAAACACTGCTATCAAGTCTTCAACGACTTTAATTCTTACGCAATATCCACTAAAGTATTATTGGATCAATCGATAATTACTTCCTTGCAATTAAACTCATTGCAACAAATTCATCTTGCATGTCTCCAAAATCGCTAACAAAATCCTTAGCAACAAATTCATTCAAAAAATCTAAAACCCAAACCATTGCTCATGATACCACTTGTTAATAATTTGAGAGCAGAAAAATAACCAAAGCGATATCAACATTGTAACACCCCAAATTCTGGGGTAGTAGTTTCAGGTCTACACGAGAGGTAAATGGGCCTCGTGGATTTAATCATTTAAGTCCTTGGGTTTAATTGGGTTGGAATTGGACACAATTAGCAAAAAGAGAGATTTTTGAATAGTGGAAGTTGGGGATGACAAAAGGTGTAATTTCCCCTTTTTAAAAAGATGGAGACTTACTTTTATTTCTCTTCATCTTCATATCATATCATATTCATTTCTTAATCCTTTCTCATTTTCCTACTCCAATTTTCTCTCAAAATTTCCATAGCACAAAGGTAAGATCTTAAGCCCTTTTTATGCTTCAAATTCGTTAATAATTCTTCCAACAACATCTTTTAAATGAATCAAGTCTTGGTTTAATTCCTAGCGCGAGAAAAGTGGGGTTTCATCCAAATCACCAAGAAAAGGAGTTTGACTAATCAATGAGCTTTATTTCGGGATCCTAGCATCAAGGTAGTGTATTACTAATCCTTTATGGTGTTAAGGCTTTCTTAAACATAAAGATTTGTTAGGGTTTGAATTTTTAAACATTTTTGAATTTTTAAACATTTTAGGGTTTATACTTAAATTCATAGTTAGATGACGAATTTGGTGTAAAGAAGACGTTTTTATGTCACAAAGTGACCCTGAGTAACTCCCTAAAGCTTCATAACATGTTTAGAAACCAAACTATGGCCTTTAGGGTATTTTTATGTGTTTCTCGAGCCTAAACAAACCATTTCTAGGTTCAAGTATCGATAATGGGATAAATAGTATCGATATTGGTTGATTTGAGGTAAAAATTAGTGTTTTCAAAGGGGAGAGTATTGATATTGCCCCTACAATATCGATATTAAAGGTGTCAAGTGTTGATACTGGACCATTTTTTCTAGACTTTGATACTATTTTTGGTACCGATACTCATAGGGGTATCGATACTTGAGCCTAGGGTATCGATACTACAAGTAGAGTATCGATACTACCCATATTAGATGATCAGATTCGACCCGGTTAAGGTCCGTAAGAGCTAAGGATGTTCCATAGTGGCAGAACTGTCCGCTCTTGTGGGTTCTATATAATGAGTGTGGATATATGTGCAAGTATACATAATCGAACAAGTAATACAGTGATAAGTTGAGTATCGTCTCCACAGGGAACTGGGGGAGTCAAATAGGTTTGTCAAGGCATTTTACTTTGTCACCTAAGTAAAGTTAGTTATGTTATATACAAATGATAATGCTGTGGCAAAATGGAATGACTGATGCGGAAATGGAATGATGGCGTTGTGGTAGTGAATGGATATATCGTTGTTGAGACTTGACAATGAACATATTTCAAGTCATTTGGGAATAATGGTGAATGAAATATTTGTTTAATAAATTATTATTAATAAATATTTGAATATTATTTTATGATTGTGATAAATTTTTTGCATTATTTGATTGCAGGAGGACGAACAGCAAGTCATTCGTCTTCGGTTACATAAAGTGCCCAAGCCACACCGATTGATAGAAGAAAACCTGCAAGAGGCTGGATTTTGGTATGTAACATTTGTGTGATATTACAAGTTGGTCACAGGTTTGATCAGTGCGTTGATTGAACGTTGGAGACCAGAAACGCACACGTTTCATTTGCCGTGTGGCGAATGTATGATTACTCTGGAGGATGTGGCAATGCAACTCGAGGTCCAAACTAATGGGATGCTGGTGGTAATGACACATGAGTTTACTAATGTGGGAAACCTTTGCAGTTTGTTTCTTGAGAAAACGCCCGTACCACCAGAGTGTAAAGGGTGGCATGTGAGGTTGTTTTAGTTGAAGAATGAATTTCAGCTTCAACCAAATAGTACGGAGCACGAAATTATATATGCAACACGAGCATATATATTGCAATTGATTGGAGAAATTTTGATGCCGTATAAATCTGGTAGTTATGTTCACACTCAGTATCTTCTTTTTCTAAAGAAATTTTGAGAATATTAGGCAATATAGCTGGGGATCGGTGATATTGGCGTTCTTGTATCGTGAGATGTGCAAGGCGTCATTAGCTGTGAATGATAATAATACAGCAGAAATCGGTGGATGTCTGTTGCTGCTACAATCATGGGCTTGGCATAAACTTCCATTTTTGACACCGATTAGTCGGACTGCGGTTGACATTCCACTTGCTGGAAGGTAATATGAATCCTCTATTTTAATATAAAATATTAATTATAAAATATTTATTTTGATTAAAATTATTGAACAAAATGGCCATATTTTTGTTTTGATTGATATATAGACGGAGGCATAAAATTGAAGGCATGGGGTTGGTGCACAACAATATTAAAGAGTTCAGGCTGAAGATCGACATTAAGGCAAAAAAGGAGGTATGTATAATCTGTTATTTTTAATTATTATTTAAATTAACTATATTATTTGATTTAAATCAATTTTATTGTTATTTTAATTTTACAGTTTAATTGGAGACCATACATGAATGAAGAAATTTTGGCGTTGGAGCCGCACGATGTTTTAGATGGGTTTCAATATTGGTGTGCTGTTACACCATTGATCAATTTTGCTTTTGTTGAGATCCAATTTGGGGATAGAGTACTGAGGCAATTCCACTTCCACCAACCTATTCCGTGGAGTCCATGGGATCAAGACCTCCTCCAAAACTTAGATGGTCATCGTTAGGTGAATTGGGTTGAGACGCATGACCACTTGCACAGATTTGATAGTCGCTGTAAAGAAAATATTAATTGGGTAAAGAAGCATGCAACCTACATTAATGCTTGGAACAATAGGGCTTCATTCATGCCAACTCTTGACGACATTCAAGACGACGACTTTAATTTTGAGACTTTGGCTTACCTTGCTTATTTTTGGGATAATGGAAAGCTGTTCTTGACAACAATGGTAGAGAGGCGACAATTTTTTAGGTTTAAGAAAAGATTTGGTAAAGCTGAATACTCTCTACCGAGTGGGAGTGGGAGTTCATCTCAACAACCTGAAGCGGAAATGACTGATGTGGATAATAGCGCACCACAACCGTTCGGCGATGCGGGATCATTGCATCACGCATTTGATGATTCTACTGTCTCGGCATACATACTAGAGTTTGTGTAGCCTGAGGCACCCATCTACTCTCCCATGTTTTCGTCGACGTATGACTTTGAACACATGACAGTTCAAATGCCCCCAATGAATGAGGAGGATGGGTACCATACTCCTGAGCAACCGCAACGGTCACAACGCATCAGACGTCCGCCCCGACATTATCATTCAACAACACCCCGACATCGACAACAATTGTAAACTCGTTTGTTATTTGTTACAAATTATATTTTGAAATTAGACTAGTTTATAATGTTTTTTTAGTATCAAATCATTATTATAATTTCATTACTAGTAATCATTAGTATCAAATAATTAAAATATTAATAATAAATCATTATTAATAATAATTACTAAATCATTAGTATCAAATTATTAAATATTTAGAAATCATTAATAAATTTGACTATGTATAAATTTAAATTCGAGTAGTCCACACTTATAAACTCATTTGTTATTATTCCATAATTATTAGTAATAAGTATTAAATCATTAGTATTAAATCATTAATAATAAATCATTATTATCAAATCATTACTAAATCATTATTATTAAATCATTATTATAATGATTATTATTAAATCATTATTATAATGATTATTATCAAATCATTAAATATTAAAATCATTATTAAATCATTATTATCAAATCAGTACTAAATCATCAAATCATTAAATATTAAAATCATTACTAAATCATCAAATAATTAAATATTAAAATCATTATTAAATCATTTTTATGGTTAATTGAATCACACGTCCATTCAAATTTGTTCAAGTCCTCGAATTATAAATGTCATATCAACTAGGTCCATCTATTTAAAAACTATGCTCGAATAATTTATCGACAAAAAGTACATAAATTCAACTTCAATGTGAAGATATAATAATTTATCACCCTATTATTATCAAATCATTATTATAATTTTATTATTACTAATAATTACTAAATTATTACTTTCAAATCATTAAATATTAATAATAATTTCATTATTACTAATCATTACTACCAAATCATTAAATATTAATAATAATTTCTTTATTACTAATCATTACTATCAAATCATTAAATATTAATAATAATTTCATTATTGCTAATCATTACTAAATAATTATTATAATTTTAAATATAAAATCATTATTAAATCATGATTATCAAATCATTACTAAATCAAATCATATCATAATTACAAATTAAACAAGTGTTCCATGGATGGGTATTAGTTATATAAGAAAATATTGTTAATTGAACCACACATTCATTCAAATTTGTTCAAGTCTTCGAATTATAAATCATTACAAAATTAAATCCGGATAAATACACAGAAATACATATATGATTATTAATGATGAGGCCTATATCTTGGTAAATTATGACAATTGTTTTTTGAATGGCCTTCGCCTCTACATAATCCGCATATATTTGCTTGACCTCTCTCTCTAGCATGGAAATCCATATTAGTATGAATACGAGTGGACTCATGTCGACCCTTTGGACTTCTGCGAAGCATTGGATTTGGCAGCCATTCGTCATGATCCTTTTTGGGTCAATATGATTCATTCGGGATCTGTCTGAATGCATAGCTGTAGACATTTAATATCCTACGTAGGTGAAAGCATTCATCAACATAAGTGTATGCGCTTACACCAGCATACATACATGCAGCGACTGCATGAGCACATGGATATTTCCATGCCTGAAAACGATCACAATCACACCATTTGTGTCGTAAATCAACTCTAAATGTTTGGTCTTCTCCTCTGACGTTACGACGAATGCACGACACGACAAAAGTATGACCAACTCGGTCGAAATTATGAACAACCATTGATGTTGCCAATCGCTCATTTGCTTCCATTGATTCCACCACTGTAGGAGCCCAAGTTTTACCTCTATTTATGAGACTCTCAATTTCCTTACCTTTATCCGACCAAACTTTAGCCAATCTAAAGTACGTCTCTTTCACCACACTTGCTATTGGAAGATGGCGTGTACCTTTTAGTACCGAATTAATGGTCTCAGCAAGGTTTGTGGTCATATGTTCGTATCTCCGACCTTTATCATATGCTTGAGACCATTTTTCCCGTGGTATTTTTGAAGCCTACTTCCAAACACGCTGATCATCGTAAAATACCTTCAATTTCTCCAATCTCTTGTCAAAATTTGGTCGACGTAGTTCGTATCCTGTTTCATAATATATTGTGTTAAATCGCAATTAAAAAAACCACGTAAAAAATGCACAAATATTGAAAATAACTTACCCATGCTGACTATCTCACTACGAATGTGTGTGTTATGAAACTGGTCGATACTATTCTTGTCAATATGACAGATACAAAATGTCGGATATGCATACGGAGGTATCCAACAACTTCCTGATCGTTCAATTGCCGCCAAAATACCCGTTCCTCTATCGGATATCAAACAAACTCCATCTTCACAAACGACATATTGACGTAGATTGGTCATAAAGAAATCCCAAGCCTCTGTTGTCTCTCCCTTAAAAATGGAAAATGCAATTGAGAAGATATTTCGCTCACCATCTTGAGCAATTGCCATCAAAAGTACATGCCTATATTGACCATACATCCACGTACCATCTACTTGGATAATACGTTTGCAAAATGGAAATCTTTCAATACATGCCTTGAATGCCCAAAATAGTATATGAAATATTTTCTTCCTTGGCAGAAGTTGACCTTCTTCGTCATATGCGAGCATGTTTTGAGACTTCACTATGATTCCTAGGATAAATCGCTTCATTGCTTGTAGTAAATGTGGTAGCTTGTAGTAAATGTGGTAGCTTGTTGTACGATGTATCCCAATCTCCATACGTCAGCTTCATTTCCTTCATATTCGCATTCCACACCTTGTCATATTTTACTTGATATCCAAATTGACTTTGAATTGATGCAGCTAATACTGAACAAGATATCATTGGATCATTTTCAACCATCGCCTTCACGTATTCGCATATTACATCAGAATCCAATAGTCGGTGGTCTTGTTCGATGGAGTTTCGCAAACATGTGTGCTGACCATTGTACCTCGTGATGACCCAAACATTGTGCCTTTGATTTTTCGACACTCTGATCTTCCACTTGCACTCTGGGCCATATTTTACACACTTCGGGTATAGGGTTTTCTGGTTTGACTATGCAACATGACATCAACATGGCATTTGATGCAGTACTCTTTAATCGCCAGCGTAGCTTCATTTTTTCCTCTGAATTGCACCCCAACTGAAAATTCACCAGAATTATCGAATGATTCAGCCATTTGGTACGGAGGTAAATGTGGCATGTCTGGGAATTCAGGTGCCCTCATCGTATCATAGTCTATCTCGTACATGTGAGGAGTAGCTTCATACGGTGTCAAAACTTCGTCGCCTAAAACGAGTTCTTCGGTTTCTTCATCTTCGCTTGAATCATCATGAATTTCTCCCCGTCGATTTTCAGCATCAATATCAACAGCCAATTCCGGTATGTTTCTTGTCTCATACTCTGCTGCTGCAGATGTCCCTCCGACTTCATTTCCACTTTCTAATAGTTCCATAAAACTGTTCTAGAACATATATGTCGGGTACTCAAACTCACGATCGAAAGCCATTTCAGATGAATTTCGAGCCACATCTCTTGATGACCCAGGAACATCACATATGTTACGCACATCAACAAATAACTCAATAACTGCTATATTGGTTGACTCATGTAATCCAATCATGGTTCCAATATCATCATCTTCTTCAAGTGGAACTGCATCATATCTGACTGGGTTAGGACATATCATAAATCTGTACCTCAAACCATCCACTGCAGCTCGAATTTTTCTTTCTATCTTCTGCTTCATTTCTATAAATGTGATGTCTTTTTTTAACATCATATTTATTGATTTTTCAGACTAAAAAATAACTCCGACCTCATTTTTCATAATCTGTTCATTATAATGGACAATCGTGAAAAAAGTTGTTGCTCATTTTCTCTACAAATAAAATATATATATAAATTTAGATTAAAAAATTAGATAAGATAATTTCATAAATCATTTAGTAATGATTACTAATAATAATGATTAGTTTGATAATATTTTTATTTTTTTTAAATATCAAACAAATTTGTTAATTAATTGTTATAAAATTTAAGATTATATAATCTAATATAAATTAAACAAAATATTTTTTTAAAACAACACTAAATATTTTTAAACACTTTATTTTTTTAAACGAGAATAAATTAAACAAATTAATTTTATATAATCTAATATAAAATAAACACTAAATATTTTTAAACACAATATTTTTTAAACGGGAATAAATTAAACAAATTAATTTTATATAATCTAATATAAACTAACTAACTAACTAATTTACACATACACAACAACAACAAATGAACAACAAAAAATAATAAATTACCCCGTATTTATGCCTTCTTCCTTTCCTTTCCTTTCCTTTCTTGTTTCTTTCTTCGAATCAATCTGTACGTGGGCAAATGTTGTGGAATAATGCCCTGTACGTGTAAAAAAATTATTTCTTTAAACAACAATAAATTAAACAAATTAATTTTATATAATCTAATATATTATAATATAACTTAAACTAATAAAATATTTCTTTATTATAATGTAATTTAGTTAAAATAACAAACTAGCAAACTAATTAAACACTAATTAACTTTTTTTATAATATAACTTAAACTTCAACAAACAACCTAATATACGTTTAAACACACTAACAAATTAATTAAATATATTTTTACATTTAATTACTTAAACTAAGAAACTAATTAACTAATTTTTTATATAATCTAATATATAACTTAAACTATCAAACTAATATAATATAACTTAAACTAACAAACTACTAATTTATACTAACAAACTAATTACCTAAATTTCTGTTTTACCCTAAACCCTAAACTAACAAACTAATTATTTTATATAATAAACTAAATTAAACAATAAAAAATTACCTCACAAACGATGTTTGAGCCTTTATCTCCCTTTCTTCTTATTCTTTTCCTTTCCTTTCCTTTCCTTTCCTTTCCTTTCCCTCGCCAAATTTTCTTTCTTTCTTATGATTCTACTCTAATCCCCTCATATCCAATATATAATGATCTTTGTACGGTTGATAAGTTACAATCAATTTGAGTTGTATAATTCACGTTGAAGGCTGCAAAATTTTCAACTGTTGAACGCTGCAATAATGCAGCACTAATTGCTGCATGCAGCAGCTGATTTTACGCTGCAACAATGCATCTATGATAACGGGAGGGGACAGCCTCGAAGCTATGGCATGAGGGAGCAGCTACGGCACTTTACAGCTCAAATCATGTTGTAATAATGCAGCTATTACAGCTGCATGCATGAGGTCTCGTGAGCATCTGCAAGAGGAATCACACGAGGAGCAGGAGGGAGTGCATGACGACCTACAATCGTGAGCAGCTGGGAGTGTATGGCGACCTACAAGGTCGCCCGGAGTGCATGGCGACCTATGTGTTGGGACGTGCATATGCTATGCAATACGTTCATTCTCTCTGTGAGTTCATCGGGAAGCTGGCCATGTAGTAGGTCGCCCGGAAGGCATGACGACCTACGACCAACACTGTGAATTTCACCCTACTTGAGCAATTAATCTTGAGAGTTCATTATCTCGTGAATTAATTTCTTCCAAAATATTATCTCGAAAGTTTTGCCGAAAAATGGATAAGACTATCGGTAAGTAGAATAATGATGCCTCATGGTCCCTATTCAAGAAGATTCTACTTCAACCATAAATTATTTTTACCTTTTCAAAAAACAATTGGAGCAAGATTTGGTACAACAGACACATTAAAGGCCTATGCAGAGATTATATTCCATCATTCACATAATTTGCTCTCACATGATATGTTCACATAAATGCATCATTAAGAGATACATACCGTAAAAGCGATGGTGCAGTAGAAGAAGAATGAACATAATAAGCATAAGAAAATATTCATAGATTACGAAAATTGTTGCCAGAGGTGTATATTGAAGTGTTAGTACGAGGCACTCTCATACAAGACAACAAACAGTTTTCCGATTTTCCCCCCTATTACTTGTCATTATCAATGAGCATTGTCAACACCTAAACCATATAAAACACCAGAGTACTTTTCCAGAGTACCACTAAAGAAGTTCTCCTTGAGTTTCCTGAATGTACAAGATGTGAGCAAACTATCCGAACCCGCTTGATGACAAATCCCGACTCTTTCCACTTCCAACAACTCTGCAAGCTTGTTCAATCCACCGTGCAGACTGTTACAAAACTTCATCAAATGCTTGATATCATAGAGCGTGGGAAAGTAAATATGGATCAAATTAAAGAACCCGGCTTGCGTATCAGGTATGTTCTGGCAAGTCAAGAGCTTAAGCAAGTAACCGAAATCATAACCACTGTGGAAAGTAACCCAATGCACACTATCATTCAAAACAATCCCTGAAGATATTAAAAGCTCACCGAAACTCATCGAATCAATACCCTTATCATTGTTCTTCTTGAAATCAATCCCACTTTGCCTCAAAAGCTCAATAGAATCATTAGCAAAGATATCCTCCTCAACGTTAAACTCGCAAAAATTGAACTGCCAAACGCAATATTTATCAGTTCCACAAGTAGGCAAGTTCCCTTCCTCGTCTGAAAAGGTAAGGCCCAACTGAATCAACTTTAACATATCAACATTGTCTTTCAAAGTTTGATAGTGATAATCATAGCTGCTCTTGAAATTGCCCACGGGACGTAAAACAATGCCCGGAAACTCGGTGTCCATGGCAATGTACGGGTAATCATCGACTATTTCCCGAATCAAAGCGAACTCTTCCTCAAGGTTATCATTCCATACCTCACGAATTTGGATCGAATCGCTCTTCGGCAACAGAGACATCAGTTGAAAATCAATAGGAGAAGTTTTTTTTAACCAATAACAACCCAAGAAGATAAAGATTCCTTAATTACCATGAAAACACAAACACAAAAAACATACATCAGATTGAGATTTATCATATATGCAAGAAAACCCAAACCGAATATACATAATAAAACAACCCTAGAAATGAATTTTGAAGAATTAAACCAGAAATCAGAAGAAACTTACCGTGAAGTAAAGGGAAAGGAGCAAAATTTCCTCCGAAAGGCCCTTCCTCTCTCTCTCTCTCTCGCGCGTTACGGTTTTGGATTGGAAATTAGTGGAGACCGTAGAACAGGCGTTTGATATATTTTTTTCTTTTACTTTATACTTTTTTTGGGGTTTTCCCCTAAAACGATGTCGTTGTGTTATGGTTTGAAGGTTTGTTCTGTTTGTTTCCTGGGAAAAAGAGGGTGGCTTTCAGTTTTTTTTTTTTTCAGAAGAATTGTTGTTTATTCATTTTGGAATTTTATTGCTTATCTAAAAACAGGGGGAGAGAGAGAGAGAAAGGGGTGGCTTGGAAGCTATGCCTTGGCTCACCTCACCTCACCTCACCTCCACATCAACAGGATCCTAAAATACTCTTTTATCTTTTATCTCTTCGGGTCGGATCCTAAAATAATCTTCTTCTTTTTTGAGGATCCGACCTTTTTATTATGAGTAAATTATTCGTTTAGTATCCTAATTATTAACTTTGTTTCGTTTTAGTTACTTAAGTATTTTTTTAAAAATTATATATAATGTTACGTTTTAATTTCATTTTAGTCACTGTCGTTAAAAAAATTAAGAAATGTTGGCATGACATTTTTAAAAAAGAATTTCAATGATGATAGGACATTAACTTATGGTGACACGTCAACATCATTATTAATTTTTTGGGTAAAGTATAGTAATGGTCACTGAACATTTCTGAATCTTGCATTTAGGTCCCCTAACTTTTAAAACTTGCAATACAGTCCCCCAACATTTATTCCGTTTGCAATATGGTCCCCCAACTTAAATCACTGTTAGAAAATTAGGGTAAATTATATAAATGGTCATTGAACTTTTTAGGCACTTGAATTTAGGTCCCCAACTTTTAAAACTTGCAAAACAGTCCCCCAATAATTTTATTTTCTTATTAAATATAGATGTATAGAAAATATAAATGATTCAATTTATATTTAAATGTATGAATCATTTATATTTTTGATATATTTTATTTTTCTTGTATAAACTAGTATTTAAAATATGTTTATATTTTAATCAAAATATTTCAATATACGAATAAAAATATATTTATATAAATGTATATTTATATTTAGATGTATAAATAAAAATATATATTCATATATTAATGTATGAATCATTTATATTTTTTGAATATTTTATTTTTAATAAGAAATTAAAATTATTAATTATATTAGAAATACTCAACTTAAGATTATATATATAATCATGAATTATAAATATGAAAAATATAATTATTAAATTTAGTTTAAAAATATATAAATCTTAAATTTATTCTTTTAAAATATTGTATCAACTAATATTTAAAAAATATATTAAATCTATCAAACAATTTATCAAATATAATATTTTTATTATAAAAAAAATATAATATTTTCCCATCATTTATTGCTTTCAAATTTTTTGCCGAAGTTCAAATCTCATTATTTCCATTTTTCATTATATTCTTTTTTTTCTGGCATTGGTCATACTATTAGTATATGTATTATTGTATATCTCTTAACACAAACGATGGTGTTAGCTTAGTGGCTCCACCCTGTATCTTTCATTTGCGTGACTCAGGTTTGAGTTTGCCCAAGACCCAAATTTTACTTCTTTGTAACTTAATTTTCTTCTAATTAGGTGGTGACAAGTGTCACCAATAACATATATCATGATCATGTGTTAACACATGTCAGATCCTGGTTAAATGATTAATTTATTAAATTTTATTTAATTTAGGACCAAATTGATAGCATATATAAATAATTAGGTGATGACATGTGTCACCAATGACACGTGTCATGATCATGTGCTAACACATGTCAGATCCTAATTAAATGATTAATTTATTAAATTCTATTTAATTTAGGACCAAATTGATTATATAAATAATAAAGACTGAATGTATAATAATGTCAATTCCTTTTAACTGCCACTTCATCATTTGTATCAATTGGTAACGACTAGTGGCTTAGTTGAAACAGTTAAATAATTATGTTGTATGATTGATAAATTTAAAAGATCGATGACAAAAGTAAAAAGAGCTAGATAGTTAAGTTGTCAACCTAGTAGTTTACACTTTTATTTATACGTCAAAATAACATTTTATAAATTTAAAATTCAAATTATTTTAAACCTCTTCTATATCCTAACTACTTTTTTTAATTAAAAAATTTCTTCAACATATAAGAATTATACTATTATATTTATATAAAAAATACGTATCACATGAAATAAGATGAAATTAAATAATAATAAATCTGACATAATTGAATTTAATTGAATTATTTTGGAATTTAGGGTTTAGAATGAAATTGAATTACTTTGGAAATTGAGGTTTAGAATGAAATTGAGGACTGTTTTGCAAGTTTTAAAAGTTGGGGGACCTAAATTCAAGTGTCTGAAATGTTTAATAACCTTTTATATAATTTACCCTAATTTCTAACGGTGGTTTAAGTTGGGGGACCATATTGCAAATGGAATAAATGTTGGGGGACTGTATTGCAAGTTTTAAAAGTTGGGGGACCTAAATGCAAGCTTAAGAAATGTTCAGTGACCATTACTATACTTTACCCTTAATTTTTTAATGGTGGGTGACGAAAATAAAACCAAAGTGTAGTATTAGGTATAATTTTGAAACAAAAAATAGTTACTGACCAAAACAGAATAAAAATAATAATTGAGCCAATAGAGGTGAGTTTACCAATTTATTAGTCATATAGTAATGATATAATAAAATAAAATATTTTCAAATTTATATAAAATCTCCTTTTATCGATCCAATTTAGTAAGGGAAGATACATAGAAATCAATTAATATAATAAATAATAGGGTAAACTATATAAATGGTCACTTTCATTTAACTTTTCTTCACTAAATTTGTCACACCCAAAAATTTGGGGGTTAAATCAGAATGGATAGAAATTTTTAAAACTTTTTGCAAGTTTCCAAAATTTAAGGGGCTAGTTGCATAATTTTTCTAATAAGTTAAGGTTGTAAACATTTTCCCCTCCTGTACAGTTTTCAATTTTTGACACTCGAAAAAAAATGAAGGAATCCTGCCATTGTAGTTCTCTCTCTCTCTCTCAACCACTCGTTTTTTTTCTTCGATTTGTCGTCAATCGTGAAGTGGTGTTTGACACCTCCAGTAACATTATATTCATCTCATCGACCCCATTTGTCAGGTGTCTTTGGTTATTCATTCGTCGTCAGCGTTAGCATTTTCAGAGGAGGAGAAGTTTCGAGTTTCATTAAAAACCCCATCTCCGATGATCTTTTTGAGAAACAAACGCTGGTAAATGACTCCCAGTAGTTTAGAATAATTTTTTTGTGATTTTTCATAATTTTTCGGCACGTGTGGGATTGTTCTTTCTGGTTTAAACCGTTGAACCGGTCTGATTGGATCAATCTACCCGAAACGGACCTAGACTAGTTGATCGAATCGACTAGACTTGTTGACTTTAACCCGATCCGATCCGTTGACGTTTTGTTGACCGTTGACTTTTCGTTGACGTTGACTTTTCATTGACCATTGACTTTGACCGTTGATTTTTTTCAAATACCTTTATCCTAATGTTTTTCAATGTCCTGAGTTCGTTTCTACAGATCGTTTTGCCAAATTTTGACCCGAAAGTCTTGTTTTTACATATTTTAGTACTTTACAGTATTGTATGTTAAGTAAATTCTGAAATTTATGGTCTTACTCTATGATATTATGTTCTGAAGGTGGTCATATGTCTCTGCTCCACTCACTAGTAAGTTTGAATCATCTCTATTCAGCTCAGTTCGACTCTACATGTTGGATTCGATATACTTGACCTACAATTACTGATCATGGAAGCATAAGACTTAGACAGTATCCGTTAGCTGCTATAGGTGTATCCCTTTGACATGTTTGGTACCTTTAATATTTTTTGTTATTACGTTATATGATATTATTTGTACACATGTACGTATTTTGGATACGTGCAATTGGATTATTATTGATTTCTAATTATTGCTGCATCATTTTAAATTTGTACATTGATGCATTTTTGTTTATGCATGGGATCATCTATAGAGGGCATAATCCATGTCCTGATTCTAAATGGGAACTATGTTCCCCGTCTTGATTCAACATAGGATTATATCCTCTTCCTGTTTCTGTTTGGTTTTGGATCCTCTTTGAAGGGCTAGATCCCATCCCGATTTATGTATTCTGACTTGGATTCCTCTTTGAAGGGTAACGTCCCCATCCTGTTTATCCACGGGGAAATATATGGTTGTGTGTTATTGATGTTGCACTCTGACGAGTAAATATTAATGTTATTGTTTATGCATTATTTGTGTTGTTATATATATTTAATGATATTTGTTTACTGATGAGGACACACTGGGCTTTGTAGTTCACTGTGTTTTTATCTTTCTTTTTCAGATAATCCATTATAGAACCAGTTTAGCTATCGGATGTGTGGTCTCGATTGTATATTGTATAAGATTTAATATTTATTTTCAATCTCTTTAAAATATGACATGAATTTATTTCTGATTTCGTATTTGGTAAATCATTTTTAAAAATGGTTTATTAAACAAGTTCCACTCGTGGATCACTTATGTGATCAACATGGTCACCCTAATTCAATCAGACTAGGTCTAGGGGGTTACAAAATAAAAATAAAACATAAGTTTTAGTCACTTTTGTTTTATTTTAATTAAAATGTGGTCACTGAAAGTTAACAGCCGTTAAACCTTTAACGATTTGCTGACGTAATACGATAAACATATAAAATTAAAATTACATTATTTTCGTGTAGATAATACGTGGATTAAGCTTTGATCACTTTCCTTTCATATTTGTACAATTTTGCTCATTAAATTAAAAAAACATATTTTTTGGTCACTTACGTTATTGTTTCATTAAGTTTTGGTCACTTACGTTATTATTTTATTAGGTTTTGGTCACTAACGTTATCATTTTATTAATTTTTGGTCACTTGGACGTTGAATGTCGTTATTTTGATAGCGTGACTTATTAGTAAAATGGTTTAATTTTTATTTTAACCCCTACACTTTAGGCAAAATACTTATTATGGGTTTTTATATAAATTCAAATTAGTTTAGGGATAATATTTCATTTTACCCATTTTTTTAATATTTTTCTCCTCAATCCTCAATATTGCTTATCTTCTCTTGCTTCTTCTTCAGATATCTCTACTCCATTGCAATATCCTTATTGTTTGTCAAATTAAGTGGGTTCTCAATTGTAAGAAATGGTACAAAAAGAAATGAATATCGTGAAAAATGCAGAAAATTCAACATTAAAAATCTGAAAAGATTCACCACCATGGAAACGCCACCACCTCGAACCGAGAAAACTATAACTTCTTCAATGACAATGTTATTGATGACATAGTACCAGGTTTCCATTCTGACGCGTTGTTGACCCAAAATTCCCGTGATGCGAAAGATTATCGAGAACGTTCTTCACATCCGAGCGTGATCGACCTCTACAACATTTACAAAGAACAACTGACGTTCACTTAGTATTGGAACTCTTCTCTGGCGAGAGTTGTTTGATCGGGTTTTCATGAAAATGAGGTACTCGAAGGCCAGTACAGTGGCGGTGGTGTAACAGTGCAAGCCATAAGGGTTAATAGTGATTCATAGGGATCTAGAATAAAAAAAATGCTTGTTCTTAAGCAAAAATAAAGATTCGACGTTAAAGATCATGGATTTTGGATTGATTTTAGTGGATAGAATCATGGATTTAGTTATCAGGTTATTTGGATCCATGGATTATGTTTCACTGGAGGTGTTTTCTTAAGAAAAAATCACCACGAAAAGTGATATTTGATTATTGGGTTATTTGGATCCATTGATTTTTCTTCTTGTTCCATGTTGGATTCGACATTGTGCAATCTCAATCTTTAGAATTGAATTTTAGTTTGTATAACTAAGATTACCCAGCTTCAATTTATCTCTAGATGTTTGCCTTCTCATTTTTCTATGAACTTGTGGTGTTATTATTTGTTATCAGAAATTGGAAATCTTTCATTGTTCTTAAAATGAAACATGAGTCCTTGAAAGAAGACAAATGGAGCAATAGAGCAATGGAGCAGAGATATTTGAAGAAGAAGCAAGGAGAAGATGAACAATAATGGGGTTAGGAAGAAAATCTATTGAAATGGATAAATTGAAATATTGTCCCTAAACTAATTTGAATTTACAAAAGATTCGTAATCAATATTTTTTCTAAAGTGTAAGGGTTAAATTAAAAATTAAATCATTTTACTAATGGGTCACATCATCAAACTAATGACATTCAACGTCCAAGTAACCAAAACTTAATAAAACGATAACATAATTGACCAAAACTTATGTTTTTTTTTTAAATTTAGTGAGCACAAGTGTACAAATATTAAAGAAAAATGACTAAAACTTAATCCACGTATTATCTTCGTAGAAATGATGTAATTTTAATTTTATATATTTATTGTGTCACGTCAGAAAATCGCTAAAGGTTTAACGACCGTTAACTTTCAGTGACTTCATCTTAGTTAAAACAACATGAATGTGATTAAATCTTAATTAAAATGAAAAAAAATGACCAAATCAAATGTTTTTTAGTTCAATGAGGAAAAGTATATAAAATTAAAACGAAAGTGATCATTTCTATAGTTTACCCTAAATAATATATGGTTAGATTTTATTTTAGTATAGAAGTTTAACAAATAACTAAATACGCATAATGTCTAACAAGTATCAGTTTGCGATTACAAAATAAGACTACGAGGAAGAGACTAATATTGCTAGGCCGACATCCGCGTTTTGCACAAGACTTACTAGATAATCTGCACATTTATAACACACCAATCAAATGTTGATAGCTAAAGTTATGGTTGTATTTTTATAAAAAAAAAATAATTTACGGTTGTTTAAATGAAGATTGTGCATATGCAAAGAATCCCATATGTGTTCAATCAAGAATTTTGACTTTGAGCAACTATCATTTGGTCTAGTGGGATGAGGCAATAGATCCTTAAGTAAGGTCAGGGGTTCGAATCTTGGTGTTTGTGAATGGAGTAAACTGGGTTAGGAGGGTCGCCCTCGCCTCTGCAGTACCGATCTGGATTAGTCAGTTAATAGATCGTATACCAGTGATTAATTCAAAAAAAAAGAATTTTGACTTTGGACAAGATTAAAAAAAAATTATTCACCTTATTTGTATTTAAATAAGATTATGTCTCTTTAGAAAACATTGGAATGAGTTTATATGGAATTAGGGTTTTATTTTAAGAGTTTCAATTAGATAATATTTGTATTTAGTCGCATCCCTTAGATGATGGACTCAAATACATCTTTAAAGTTTAGGAGTTAACTAAGTTTTTGACTTATAAATATGTTATTT
Organism: Hibiscus syriacus; assembly: GCF_006381635.1. Classification (NCBI taxonomy): domain Eukaryota; kingdom Viridiplantae; phylum Streptophyta; class Magnoliopsida; order Malvales; family Malvaceae; genus Hibiscus; species Hibiscus syriacus. The sequence continues at coordinate 293,278 of NW_024063269.1, forward strand.
ATTTTCCCTTAGACATACAATGTATATTTGAGTTTCAATAAACTTTGGCCTTGAGCTTTCTTTTTCAATGTCGAGTGATTCACCTCTCTTGTTACTGCCCGTGCATTCCCCCTTATTCTCATTTTGTATCTCAACATTAGAGTTGTATAATATAATATGAATTTACTTGCTCTAGCTGAATTGATTTTACATGCCTTAGTTATGTACTAAACTCTCTGTTAGCTAGGGTTGTTAATGTAGCTGGAACTACAATTGCTTGCTTTTATTTACTGATTTCAATTCATCTTTATCCATGGACCATGAGGGCTTGTTACTAATTTTGCTGATTTTTTGTCATCAATTAGTTAAGCCTTCAGCTATATTTAATATTAGGAAGGTACATCTTAAGTGGGCAATGCAAGTTAAGTACTCATTTGGTTACCATTAGTGAGGATATAAGAATATATTCCTCACCTTATACAACCCATTGAATTGGAGCAATCAAATGGGGCAACTTGCGAATGCTTTAAACTGCATCATTAAGAATTTGATATTTATATTTTCATTATTAGACTAAGTACATATTTATAACCTTTACGCTACACATATAAGAATATGACGTTAGCATAACAAAACCCTAACAACTTTGCTAACAATCATGCCAGCTCAGCATGCAGAGACAGAGGGCCCTTGGTGGTGTGCCGACCCCTGCTACAACTTTTATTTTTAACCCTAGTAGGAGCTGTTAAAAAAATTTATGATGCACCTGTGCAGAGATTATTTTTCTCAAAATCAACATAAATTGTGTAAAGTCTTTGTTTTTCCAACACAAAATATTGAGATAGAATCATCAGTTCTGTAATAAAATTAAATCTATTCTACTATGATTGTATGAGATTTACTGAAGTGGTCCAAATTCAATTGAGTGTCAATTTTTAAAAGTAAGCAATTTTGTAAATTTTAATTAGAATTGTTTGATCTTATATTTAATTTTAGTATTCATTTATTTAATCTAATAATTGTTAGGTTGAATGGTGATTTCTAAATTTGATTTTTTTATGTTATTGAGCTAATTTTTATATAAATGTAGCTTTCCATGGGGAAAATCTAACAATTATTGAACTTTTTAAGAGAAAAGCATTGAAACTTCGAAAAATACAACAATTGAAACTTCAACTGGTACATATATGTTGATGTTTTGTTTCTGGAAGATAGACCTTAAAAGATAGCTAGAAATCAAGAATTACGTACCAAGTATCAACTCTAATTACTTGTAACAAGATCTTGGTAAGTGTAAACAAATATGGAAATATTCTTCCGAACAAGAAAGAAACATAATTTGGAGAGCTTATATTGTCGAGGGATGATATCAACCAATACTCTCTAAATTCAAAAAATCTGGATATGTTTCTCACCCTCGTCGATTTCAAGCTTTCTGGTACAAAAATTTGCATTCATAGTTAGAATATTCTCCTGAAAATGATGTTACCTTTTGTTTTTTCACTTTCTTTTTAACAAGTCAGATAGTCATCCATCACACAAGGCTTTCACTATGAATATTGGAGTCCGAAATTGGAAGAAAGTAAATGAAAAAGTTGTTATTTTAAGTTGCATGTAGGTTCATAACCTAATTCACTTTATAAAATTGTCAAGCAAAAATTGAAGGATTTTCTTAACCAGTCTAAACACTTGTCACAAGTATTGAATAAGTAAACACCATTACAAATAGCTAATAATAGACTTAGACTTGAAACCTCTACAGATGCATTGTGTTGCCTAGAGGGCTCCCAGTGAGAGGACGTGACGAGAGTGAATCCTCATTTATTCGAGGAAATTTGCTTGAACTTGTGAAACAATTAACCTCTTATAATAAAGATGTTGAAAAAACTATATTAGAAAATGCTCCAAAAATACTTCTTACACTTCACCTGAGATACAAAAAGATATTTCACATATTCTGACAGAGAAAATAAAGGGAGAAATTGGTGATTTTTTTGTTATTATTGAAGCAGAGGATGTATTAAAACAAATAAACAAATGACTATTATTTTACGATATGTGATAATTTCGATTTAGTGAATAAACTTTATTTTAGCATTATTCATGTTCCTAATACTTCAGCGATGGCTTTAAAAAATGAGATATTTTATTCTTTCTTTATCCGAGATGTGATATAAAGATTATGTTGGTACAATTCTAATCAAGTTGATAAATCCTTATAGACTTAAAGTACTCCTTAGGATGGCTCCTACAAACAATAAGTCTAGGGCAAGTCCTTATATATCTAAGATAACCCCTTAGGTTGGCTCCTATATTTTGACTAGAGTAAGTCCTTATGTGATAATTTCGATTTAGTGAATAAACTTTATTTTAGCATTATTCATGTTCCTAATACTTCAGCGATGGCTTTAAAAAATGAGATATTTTATTCTTTCTTTATCCGAGATGTGATATAAAGATTATGTTGGTACAATTCTAATCAAGTTGATAAATCCTTATAGACTTAAAGTACTCCTTAGGATGGCTCCTACAAACAATAAGTCTAGGGCAAGTCCTTATATATCTAAGATAACCCCTTAGGTTGGCTCCTATATTTTGACTAGAGTAAGTCCTTATAGACCTAAGATATCATCTTAGGTAGACTCTTACACCCAATGGGTCTAGGGGTAAAACTTATAGATACAGTTTTGAGGAACGGTATATCAGTGTTTGATTGGAGGATAATTATGTGATATTTAAACTAAACTTTAATTATTTTATAAAATATGTTTTACTGAATAAACTACTATTTTAAACTATATGTATATTTTTTGTTGCATAGATGGAACATATTAGAATCTTCGTCTCAATTTCTTTAATCTATATGTCTGTACAATGCTTTCGAACTATAGACTTCCTGCCTGTTACCTTTAGGATCAATTACTGAAACTTAAAATTACAAATGGAAAATGTAGGTACATAGATCACCATGAAAATTTTATGTTTATCATATACCTATTTGTGACCTATAGCATCATATGATAGTTTTGTATTACTGATATTTTCTCATAGTTCATTATGTTATTTAATATTTTAGGTTAAAAGAAATTAATTATGATGCAATTATGATATTAGTAATGAGAGTTCTTTAGGCGTTATACGAAGTACATTACAAGTATAATTAGGGGAGTGTATGCCATATATTATTTTTATGTCAGATTTTGAAATATATTTTTATATCATATATCAACTAATTTTATTTTGATGTTTAAATGATTTATGAGCTTATCTTATATTTATTTAAATTTTTTATGCTTTTAAATGTTTTAAATGGTTTGAAAACTATTATTTCCCTAGATTTTTAGTATGGGTTACTCTGATAATCCTAATGTGATACATTGGATTGGAATGGGCCACTCTTATTGGTTTGAGGGTGTTACATGCCCAAGATTATAATTGTACTCTTCTGAGCTGTAACTTTGATGTCGAGTCAATAAGTGTACCTAAGTATTTTATTCATTATGACTCAACATTTATCCCAATTTTGAAAATAACCTTGCAAGTAACGTACAAATTACTTGTTCGAGAATTTGACCCCACTTCGATATGAATTTGAGTTATACCCTAAATATTATGTGATTACAAGCTTGTAGTAAGGCTTAATAAATGAAACTTCAAAGTTTCTTTTTGGGACACAATATAGTGGTTGAAAATATATGAGTTAGGGGCTGTTTGTTTGCCTCTTAATGGAACCATTCAGCACTGAATGTTGAACCGTTCAGCGCTGAATGTTGAACCGTTCAACATTCAACGCATTTGTTTCGCACCTCTGAATGATTCAGTGCTGATTGATTCAGCAAAACTGTGCTGAATCATTCAGCACAGAAGTATATTCTGAATGATTCAGAGTCATTATCAAACAACATGTCACATTCAAAGCAAATTCATACAGAGCCTCTGAATCATTCAACATTTGAATCATTCAACGCTTAATCATTCTGAAGTAAACAAACAACCCCTTAGTTTTTTCTTAAAAGGATTCAAAATAGTGTTGGATCATAATCAATAAATATTTTAGAAGGATATATTCTAAATTTTATCGTCCAATGGTTAACCTTTGAGGGTATCATGATCATCATGAACCGACGAGAAGCATAAGTGTTATTAGCCATTAAAGAGTTTTGGACTGTCATATACAAATTTCGATAAAGTGCTTGAGATGGTTGATTCTTACGGATTTGAAGATTTGTTTTAGAACAAGAATAAATGTTCAATTGTGTAAGATGTTGAAGTATGATGGATTCTAGCAAGATTTTAAGTAAAATATGATTTAGTCTTGAAGGTCTTAAAAGAACAATTATAAGATTGCGAACTACCACCCAAGTAGATTGCAGAGCATGTACATTGTCCAGGTTCTGACAAGGTGATTTCCCCCATAAGTTTTGTTTGGATGAACCGAATTGGAGAATTTCTGAAATCATTCCAATTCTATTTTTTTAAAATTTAGAATCCAATAAGTGTCGAGTCTCATACCTTAGTGATTTGATCGATATATGATTATCAACGAAAGACTAATCTGCCAATATCAAGTTATATATATAGGACATCATGAAGGAATCATTTCTCCCTCAATAATGATTATGCTCGGAAATTTTTTGATGGAAGTGATGTGTTGATCATGTTAAGAATATTGAAATTCAACTTAGAAATTTGCTAAAAGGTTTATGAGATAAAAAAGAAAAGTGTTTATATACATGACAAACGTGTAAGTTTTAAGGTGTTTTTATTATGTTTGAAACATATTTTTATATCGTGTACCAGTGAATTTTGTTTTGATGTTTAAATGATTTTTGAACTTACCTTATATTTATTTAGAATTTGTTTTATGCTTTCAAATAGTTTGAAAATTTTTATTTTTCCGTATTTTCAGTGTGGGTCACTATGGTGACTTTAATGTAATACCTTGTATCGAATCGGATCATTTGTATCGATTTGAGAGTGTTACAAATTATTTATTGGCATTATATATTTTCACTTTGATTCTTGAATTTTAGATAAAATACAAATTTGATCATTAAATTTTAGATAAAATAATATTAAAAAGTATCGTAACGATTGGCTGAATAATTACTTTTCATGTTACTCTTTTTTTGTGGAGTACTTTAATCATCAATTATTCATTTTAGGTCAAAATTATCTATGTTTGGATAGTATCTAATAATTGATATTATTAGTATTTTTTTACTCACCAAACATATATGGCATGTTTACTTGTAAAAAATATGATATGATATTATACCATATGATAAAAAAAATACTTTTTTCTACAATATATAAATAAAATTTATACGTTAAATTAATTATAACCAATCAAATGTGACATGTCAATTGAAATAAATTAAATAATTATAGATAGTTAATCCTCTAATCATATCAAACACTTTTTTTAATAATTTTTTAATATAAAATAAGTGTCAAAAATATACTTAAATTATTTTTTGAATCATTTAAGCTGCTAACGTTATTAATGTTATCACTTTAGTGTCTCACCAGCACTGCACTTCATTCGCGGCAGCACGATGAGAAGATTCCCCATCGGCAAGGACATGAAACAACGTTAATAATGTGGAAATTTAAGGTTAGATATTGAAAAATGATTTAATAGTTGTTGATTTAGAGCTTAGAGAAATTCAGCGATTTAAGATCAATGGTGATAGGATGGTCGGTAGTGAAGTCCGACAACTGATGAGTAGGCAGCCAGTGACAAATGGCGATGATAGGGTGGCCTATAATGGGTTGATTTTTTGGGGTTATTCAATGGGCTGGAATTAGAGGTTTAGAGAGTTTAGAGTTTTTTCTTATATTTTTAAAAAAATTAAGACCTTTTAAAAAATATAATATTTTAGATTTTTTTAAATAAATTTTTAAAATTATCTAATCATAAAACATATTGATTAACGGACATTTTTAACTGCAATTAAAACCTAAAATAATAATTTAAGCCTAATAAAAAAGGTAGACCGATTTGATCTCATGCTGTTTGAAATCAAACAAGTCTTATTTTTTCGAGAAGTTTTACAGTGCAACACTTTTAATATATAACTAAAAAAGATGTTACCGATTTTGTTATTATTTAAATAATAAAATCGATAAAAATTTACCTAAAACATTATTATTTCTACTTAAAACATCAATGTTTTTTAATATTTTCGGTAAAATATCTAATAATAACAAAACTGATAGAAAAATAATAAAATCGATAAAATGTCCAATAATAACAAAACACCGATAATAATTTTTTAATAGTGTATTAAGATTGCTGCACTGATTATTTTCATGCATTTTCTTATTTCCCTCAACTATTAATTAGTGGAGGCAGAGGGCTGAGGAAGCAAAGCAGAGGGCAACAACAATGAAATCGGTCAAAGTCGTAGTACCTTTCCTCCTCACACTCACACTCTCACTCTCACTCTTCTCCTTCTCCTTCCCTTCCTTCGGGTTCCAATCCGATGAGCTCCTCGTTGACGACGAAGAGTTCAGTCTCGAGGGTTCTCCCCAGCATCGCTCCCCTGAACCCGTCCTCACTCGATCTCCGCCTGTAACCAGAAAGAGGCATTCGGATCTTGACTCTTCTGATTCTAAGATCCAGTTCTCTCTTGACCATGCTTTCGGAGATTCCGATTTCTCTCCCGCCGGCACTTTCTCTGCCCGCCTCAAAACTTGGAGCCATGGCGGTCAGGTTTTTCAATCCTTTTATTTTCTTATAGCAATTTTCTCTTTTTGTTCACTGTTTTTTATTCTTCGTATGCATATTAGAATTGGGCTTCGTTTTATTTTTTTTGGTTTACTGAAAGTTAAATCATAACGGAGTAAATATGGACAAATGGCTGTAATAGGAATTCAAACATAAAGTTTCTTTAACTAAAGTAAAATGATTCATAATGTTCCTGAAATAACATTACAATGTTAATTTTTAGTTAGTCAATAATGCTTTTTTAATTTTACGGCCAAGATCAGTTCTTCATATTTTGCTTTAGGGAATTAGAAGACAACAAGCAAATATGGCCATTTTTGTTAACGGAATAGGAAAATGGACTCAACCTGTGAGATAAACGCTGCTATGCTACCTTAGGAATTTTGTATTGACCTAATTTTGTCACTTTACTCAATTTCCTTGAATTTTGACGTTGTAATCAAATTTGGACAAACTTAACAGAATGGTGCATTTTGAACATATCTCTAGTGTTATTTTCTTTATGAACTGGTAATATAAATGAACAAATTTAAGAGAACAATGCGTCAACAACTGTCATGTCCTTTTTTTTCTTCAATGTAAATTTTCATATCATATTTAAGATGTGAAATTTCTGCTTCTCCATAACTTATTTTAATACGGACACAACATATTCCATGGGTTATTCCTTCATTATTTTTTTCCCAAAATTCAACCAAATAAAAGCATGATGGTAAAGTTAATGTAATTGATGTAGTTGGGAAATCTCAACATTTAGCCTTAGCATTTGGCACATTTGGTATGAATCCTTGATAAAAAAAAGGCCCCTGAGATAAGTGAAAATAAGTAGCTAAGTGATTCAACTAGTACTTCGTTTGTTCTAAATCTTAAAAGTGGATATCGGACTGTTGTTGGAAATATGACGAGGATTGGAGAGGAGCAGACTGAAGCTTAAGGTCTTTACTTTTTTATTTCTTTTTAGCAGCTTGGCTATGTAAAACCTGCTACTCCCGAAAACCATCAAATTTGAGAAAATTCATTATGTAAATCGTGAGATTAGTATTGCTAATAAGAGGCCTAGGTAAGTGGTGTCATCTGCTGTTGGCGATACCAAACAAGTTTATAATCTGTTGTGGAAATAATAAAATAATTCGTTCATTTCTCCTTTGTCCCTCCATTTTCAGTAACAAGTTATGCAAATGATAGTTGACTGAAAGTTTGAATGACTCAAGTGCCTATAACCTTGAAGGGACTCATTTTTCATTTTTCTTTTTTGATAGGAATTGAAGGCCTCGTTAAAAACCCCCTTCTTGATTAAAGGAGTTTATAGAGAAACTCCTTAATCAGCGGAAGGAGGAAAATAGTGCCTTAAGATTTCATTAATTATAAGAAATTACAAGATGCATCCAGAGAGCCACCCCCAACATAAACAGAACACCAAAAACAGTCGAAAACAACCCTAAACAACACCAATAACTCAGCCTAAACCAACTTAGCTATAACAACAACCTCTAATATGACTGACTAGATTTAAAGCCTGAACTTGGCCCGAAAGACACCACAAAACAACTATAATAGAAGCCAAATAAAACAACTGACTCAATCCATAAAAGCCAAAATCAAACACAAAAGCCATGAGCTTCCACATGATAAGAGTGCAGAGAAGCAAGCTTCGAAAACACTCTATCCTCCTTTCTGCCACTTATTGCTCGCCTTGACGGCGGAGTCCATCAGAACCTCCAACTCCAAAATCAATGATCATATGCGAGTCACCTTCCAAAACTTCCACTACTGTAATTTTCCGAAATCAGAACCACTACTGAGCCTTTAGACTCTATACCCAATTCTCTCTCGATCTCTAAGGATTTTGTCGCTTCCTTCTTTTGCCTTTGCCCCAATGCTGGAAAGTCAGAATCATAGAGGGATCTGCCTTCAATATCAAACAATTCTTCCTCGCGTTGCACCTTCTTCTAATTATACATGCTTCGGCAGTAACTAGTCTTCCTTTGGGGAGCCGAATATTCCTCTTAAAATGTTTGGATAGAGCTAAATTTATTGTATTTCCCCTCCTTAGCTCTCTTATTCTGCCTGGAATTGTGCGAGAATAAATCATCCCTTAATTTTCGTGCACCACCTTTGATGGGCAAATCAATTAAATAATCCTTCATTCCCTCATTAGCACGTGCAGTCTTACAACAATTCCTGTTGTCATCTTCTGCCTCTCTCTCCACATGATCCAGCACTATCTCGTGTTCCACCACTTCCTTGATTTTCGTTTGAACCTTCCCCTGACTAGCAACAATATTCCTCAGACCCATAGTTATTTCCTCCCCTATGTTCCTTTCCTCCTCGTCCTCACCCGACAAGTTGCTGCCTCTAGTTCTGTTCCCCATACAACATAATAAACTGTCTTCTTCCTCAGAACACCTCTCGGAATTCTTCTCCTCCGATGAGTCCACGCTTCTACCTGCTTCCTCAGCACATACCTCCATTTCGGGAGACTTTACTGGCGAGACGCCAACGTACTCCCCCACCATGGTTAACGGAGAGGCAACTGCCTTCTCCATCGAAGACGAGTTTAACCAGACAGATTCTGGACTGAAACAAGATTCAAACTCAGAAACATATACTGTAAAGATCCAATCCCCGACTTTCAAAACAACGGTTTCTTCCACTCGAGCTTGGCAGTTCGTAATAATTTGAGTCAAAGCCCTATCAAACGAGCGGGGATTTAAGGTTCCTTCCTCAATGGAGATAAGTTTTCCCCACTTGTCTGCAATATTTCTGAAGGTGGAATGACTCCACACAAACGGTGGGATCCCTTTGCACGATAGACATACCCGACGGCTGCTGTACTGAAAATTTTCCGACCACACTTCCACTTTGTCAAAATATTTTTCCAACGCCCCAAACTTATTATTTAGAGTATAATCCCTACTCTCTTCATCTTCAAATATGATTAAAATAGCTAAACCGCTTAACCTCATAATTTTCGGACCTAATATGCCTTCCTTGTGCATAATAGCAACCAACTCTTTCATTTTAATAAAATTTCTGCACCAACCTACCAAGCTATCTCTGAAAGATAATAGCTTATCCTCGTCAACAACACCGACAATGGGAGCCTCAGAATGACTATCATCCTCCACTTTACTCTTTGCCTCGGCTGCATATTGACCAGAAAACTTCTTTCTCTAGAAAGCTTCACGAGGTTGAAATCTCGCCATGAAAACTCTAACTTTATTACCTTGAATCCTAGATCTATCAGCACAGATGATAGCCTTCCTCGCATCCTCCAATATGGTGAAGCGAACAAAACCAAACCTACTTCCTCCCTTGCTTCTTTTGTTGGGGATGAAAGAATCAACAACCTCGCCATATTTATCGAATATTAGTCAAAGACCTTGATGATGAAGAAACTCTGGAATATTGAAGATGATCACCGTAACGCAATTTTTCCCAACAAATCTTTTCACCTCACTCGCCATCTTTTTCTACTCTCTCGCTCATACTTAAGTGACTCATTTTTTCTATTTTCGTTTGGAAGTGCTCTAGTAGATTTTAATTAGACTAGTTTTTATTGGCAGACTCTTACAAAGCTACGATTTTCAAGGAACAGTTTCAGTAATGAGGATAAGGAGAAGTTCAAAGTAATCATACCTTATCTAACTTCTAATTTACTTGCTCTGTTTTTAAGTGAGTGACCATTTTATGATGCTTTGGGTTTTAATTATATGTTCTTACAGAATCTGCTCAAAAGTGACGACTTCTATAGGATAAGACTCCCGTCTAATGTTTTGAGTCCACCTGGGAGGGATTTTGTTATTTCATCAGTGAAAGCCGTAAGTTACATCTCTTTGATTTAGCTTGCTTATTTGGATATCTAATATTGTTGTTTAATGTGTTTTGTATTGGGATTATTGGTGTGTTTTGTGTGTGTGTGTTGTTGTTGTGTTGTGGGGGTATAAAATCATCTAGAAGAAACTTCCAAGGCTTAACTGCTCTGCATAGATATGCAGTTATTTGTTTATACAGATAGAGTTTGACTTCTTCTCTTACGCTGAAAGCTCTAATAGGCTGTGATTGTCAATTGAATTAAGCTTTTTGAATCAATAGCTGTTAAATCTGACCACCTTTTTTTAAAATGCTTCTGTAAACTATGATATCAGAATTAACTCGCATAGGATAGTTATAAAACATGTTTCTTTTTTCTCCATTGTTCTTCCTATTGTCTTCTTTAAATCTATTTTTGTTGCACTTTATTTGCCTGAAAAGTACACAACAATTTGTGAAGTATGCTGATAAAAAATGAATTTGGAATTTTGTTCACTTTGGAGCTTAATTGTCATATTGAGGAGGAAAACCTAGAATCAACAGTTGATACTGTAGTTTGGAGCTTTAATTGTCAAATGGAAATAAAGAGCCCCCCCCCCCCGAGAGTAGGGGGCACTTTTATCATATTCAATTATTCGCCAGTTTATATAGGTCTCACTATTTGTTTAACTGCAGCGATGTCTTCCGAGAGAAGGTTTGGATGAGCATTTTGTAATACACATGGTAATACACTATTCTCATCGCTCTCCCCTTTGAATGTCTGCATGCATCCAGCGTTCGTGTGTGATGTATTCAATGAGTAACAAAAAGTAACAACCTTTTGTAGTTCTTTCAAAAAGTAACAATTTATTGACATATAGTTTGGTTTTTGTCTCAACTACCTTGCAGAGTTTGGTGCATATATATTCCTACGGGGCATACTAGTTTGTGTGCCATATTTACTTTCTATGTAAATAGTATCTGATAACATATGATTGAAACAGAATTTATGGTAAACATGCAGTCAGCTTTAGAAGTGAACTTCTGATATGAGAAATTTCCCTTTGGACCCTTCATTGTGCTCTATTTTCATGGCTTTTACTGCTGCTACGTGCATATTACCTATACAAGACCTAAACAAAATTTATAGGCAGCATAAAGTAAATTTTATGAGAACATTTAAACCATGACAACCTGGTGTCTCCTTTTATTTGAACTTTAATTATATGGTTATACTCGTGCACATTCATCGATCATATTTTCTACTTGGAATGTTTGGACGATATGTAAATTACTAGTTCTGGAATGAATTTCTTGATTAATGTGGATCTAACTGTGCATCCATTGTTAATATTTTCCTTTCTTTTTAATTATTTTGTATGCAGGAGGGTGTAAATGTTTTGGCTGTCAATTACGGCTCTCCTGGGTCTTGCCCTTATCCTCGGAATTTGAAATTTGTAAGTCAGGGTAAAGTTCTTAGTTTTGCATATCATCCCGTGATAGAGCATAGTGTAGAAGCTATAGCCTCTTCCCTATAATTGTTTGGGGAATGCTAGTGGCACTTGCATCAATGAATGCTTTTCAAGACTTACAAAGCTTAAAAAGGAGAAGAATGAAACTAAAGCTAAAAAAGCTAGGATTAAACCACCATCCTTCAAATGCTCTTTTTTTTGCAATTATCACTCTTCATTTGCTACGTTCAAGAAAATTTCAAGCTTTACCCAAAAAAAAAAAAACATAAAAATGGTTTATCCCTGTTTCTCTCAATTTTAACAATTGGTGAAAACCCTTAATCAGGTTATAACTTATGTTACGTGGACTTAGACGTGAGTGTCAGATGAGTATGTATGCATCTGTGTATAATTATATATTCCTAAGTTTGCCCATATACTTGGAGAAATTTTGAAGGTCTTATCTGCACATCAAAGGAAAGTGTTGGAAAGGGGTACCTTGATAAAAGTAAATTGTCAAAGCAACATAAGTAATAACTATATATATATATATTTAAAAAAACCTTTTTGTGTGATTGGTTCTCTTTGATTTTATGTTAATTTACATAGGAAACATTGTTATTTTCCTTCATTTTCTTCAAACAAAGCAGGAATCTTTATTTTACTTGGAAATTATTTTTACATTGCTAAACAAAAGAGTTGGGGGGGGGGGGGGACAGAGAGATTACTGATGATAATACTGAAAGAAAAATTGATGATATTAACTATTAAGGAAGAAAAATGAATGCTTAAAAGGATGTACGAAGTCAACAGCATCTAGCTAACTAATTGAGTTGATTTTATGAAGTCTAACTTGGATATAGATGGCTCTGTATTAGTTGCTATTTGAGATGACTTGTTTCTGTCATCAATATATTCCAATTTATCAAGGAGAGGTTTACATTGACACCTGTATGTATGCTGATCAACCATCTAGACTTGCAACTTGATTTGAACTGTAACTTCAGCATGTAGGCTATAGTTTCGTAGACTTGCATCGAAGTTGTAGTGAAAGGTCAATGTGAACATATTGATAAAAAGTAACCTCGTAGAAGATAAAAGGAGATTATTTGTCTTAGCAAATTTTGATTGGGTAATAATCCCCCTTTATTTTGCATTTTATAATCTTTATATTTCAGCCTGCAAAGTGGTCCTTCAATTCACATACAGTTTTAAAGAACAGTGAGCAGGCACCAAGGTATGCTGCACAACTTTTCTTATAAAACAGAATTATTATTCCTTGAAAACAGGATATTTTATTTGCATCTCTCCATCTTGTCGGTTTTCTGCAGTGTTAAGACTTGGACTCCAAGTGAAATAATTAATCTATTTATGTGTCCTTAACATCAATTTGTTGTTTGATACCATCAAAATTACTTGTTACTTCAAGTGTATTTTGAGGGAGAAAATATTACATTACAAAGTTATCTTCCATCTTCACTTTTGGAATGCATGGTGTAAAATTTTGCCAGAATATATTTGAATGTTCAAGTAGTTATTTTGGAAAGTTACAGCTTTTTTGTTATTTATGGTGTATCAATTTAACTTGCCATGGCATTAACCATGTTTTAATCTATCACGTAGGGCTCCTGTATTTACTGAAGAAATTCTTGGTGGGGAGAATGCAGAAAGTGAAGTTGTGCAGCCACCTGAAAGGTCTTTTTGGGCTAAATATGTGAGTAGTCAAATTGACATAATCTAATTGTTTAGTTAGCCTTCACTTCAAAATTTATCCGTGTGATATGATAGAATTTTATGCATATCAGTGGATGTATTTGATTCCTCTGGGACTCATCATCATGAATGCCGTAACGCAAGCAATGAATATGCCCGAGGAACAAGCTAGCGGCCAGGCACCTGCTCAAGGACAGCCATCAGCTGGAGCAGTCCAGCGTGGGCCGAGTTCTGCTGCACGTAGAAGATGATTGGTTAGGTTGCTGCTATTTGTACCCTTTCCGGTATAAAGGGAATGAAGTTGAGATTGATCTCTTCTAAGGTTCAACTGCGTGAATTGAAGATAATTGTGAATGTTTTATACTTAACCGAAGCCATTTAAGAGGAAATTAGTGGCTGCTCTTTTTTTGGTTACCCTCACCAAGAAGAAAGACAGTTGAATCATTTTGGATGTTTTAGCTCTGCAATTTTTCTTTCTGGGTGTTTGGCAGGTCAGAAAAACCATGGCGTAATAGTTTCTAGGGCTTTTGTATTATTAGCATTAGCACATAATTTGGGGTTCTGTTTTGAACAATGGGATGGACCAAAACTTATATATTCTCTCAGTTTGATTTTAACTCAAAATAATTAAATTGATAAAATTATTTCATTAAGATAAAAATGATAAAATGTATAATAAAATTAAAGTAATATAATGCTTTTAGGAGAAGAATAGATAAATTTTTTAAATGTGAAAGGTTAGATTTATCAAATTATTTCATTAAGATCAAAATGATAGAATGCATAGTTATTATTTACTAGGTCACACAACTATTCTGTCTAATATTTAATAGCAAATGATCTGAATTTTTTTAATTGAGTGACTAAATTATAATGTTTAGAAAAAATGTGACCTATTTGTTATCAAATATATGTTTAAATACCTTCAAATGTATTTTACCCTTTAAAAAATATCATTCAGGGTCAAAACAGAAATTTGGTTACAGTTCAGGTCAATTTACCTATTAATCTGAAAAAATTTACAACGAAAAAGAAAAAACATAAATTTCTAATCTTTCTGGGTGAAAAATAAAGAGAAAATAACTTGAGTGACCCATAATACCTTATAATATATGATTTTAACTAAATTTTTTTGGATTTACAAAAATAACCAACGAATTCGCAACTCAATTTCGAATTCGCAACACGAAAGCTAATTTTGCAACACAGTTTCCAAATTCACAACTCGAATTAGGAATTCGCAACACAGAAGTCGAATTCGCAACTCGAATTTGACAATTTCGCAAAACGAATTTTTTTTTCGCAAACCGAATTTCGTTTTCGTAACAAGATTTTCTAATTCGCAACGCGAGTTTCAATTTCGCAACACGGATTTCGTTTTCGCAACTCGATTTTCGAATTTGCAACACGAATTTAAATTTCTCAACCCAGCCTTTAATTTCACAACACAAATGTTTTGGGTATATAAACTACCCTAAATCGCAACTCATAACCTAAACCCCTAAATCGTAACTCAGCCCATCTCCATCTCTCACTCTCTCCGGCGACATCCGTCCCCATCTCTGGCGACCCCCCTCCATCTCCATCTGTCACAGCCACCCTCGGCCCTCTTGGAAATCTCAACCTCCACCAGTCGTAACCACCACCAACCACCCTTTCCACGACCGCAAACACAACCACACACCCTCCACAACCATTCACGGCCACAAATGAAAAATCAACCACCGATAGTTAGTTTTCTTAATTTTTATTTTGAAAATTTTGTATTATAATTAGTATATAAAATCAACCACCATGGATATTAGCATTTTCTTGGACATCTCGTATGGTTAGAGCATTTTCTTGGATATCTCTTATACATTGTGAATTTGTAGTATATAATTTATTATATAATTCGTATAATTGCTAATAAGTTTGTAAATTAGTTGTATTAATTTTGTATAATTTGTAGTGTATATATATTATGATTTGGGGTTATTATTGTGTATAATTTGTAGTTTTTGGGAGAATTAGTATGAATGAGTTGTGATGGTTAATAAGTATAACTTTTACGTGTATTTGTTGTATACATACATGAATGAGTTGTTTAGGTATATTATGGTATGTAAGTGGGGTTATTATTGTGTATAATTTGTAGGTTTTGGTATATTATTAGTATAATATATCTAACTTAGTATTTTTATTGTTTTTGTTAGAAATTGTTTTCGGCTGCAATTCGAAACTCAAATTCGCAGCACGAAAATCGCAACTCGAAAATGATAACATATGGAAAAGTTTCAAGAAACTCTACCCATTTGGCATGCCTTTTGTTGAGTTTATGTTGCCCCCGAATATGTTTCAACGCCTCATGATCGGTGTGAATGATGAACTCCTTAGGCCAAAGGTAGTGTTGCCATGTTTCCATTGCCCTCACAAGAGCATATATCTCTTTGTCGTAGGTAGGATAATTAAGCATAGCTCCACTTAATTGCTCACTAAAATAGGCTATAGGACGTCCACCTTGGGACAAGACTGCTCCAATTCCTACACCTGATGCATCACATTCAATTTCAAAAGTTAAATTAAAATCAGGTAGAGCAAGTAAAGGGGCATGTATTAAACAATATTTAATTCTATTAACGGACTTCTCTTGATCTTCCCCCCAAAAGAATTTAGAATTCTTCTTAATAACACTTGTTAGTGGGGTGACTATGGTACTGAAGTTTGGGATGAATCTCCGATAAAAACTTGCAAGTCCATGGAAGCTTCTAACTTGAGAAATGCTTGTAGGTCGTGGCCACTCTTCAATGGCTTTAACCTTCTCTTTGTCAACCTCTAAACCTTTAGAACTCACAACAAAACCTAGGAAAACAACCCTGTCAGCACAAAATGTACATTTTTGTAAATTAGCAAACAATTTTTCCTTCCTCAAAACAAGTAAAACTGACCTCAAATGTTGAATATGTTCTTCCATGGTTTTACTATATATTAGAATGTCGTCAAAATAAACCACACAAAACTTGCCCAAGAATGGCCTAAGAACATGGTTCATTAACCTCATAAATGTGCTTGGTGCATTAGTTAAGCCAAAAGGCATAACCAACCACTCATAAAGACCTTGCTTCATTTTGAATGTTGTTTTCCACTCATCACCTTCTCGCATTCGTATTTGGTGGTAACCACTCTTAAGATCAATATTGGAAAAGAGGTTAGAACCGCTAAGCTCATCTAATATGTCATCTAAGTGAGGAATAGGGTGACAATACTTTACCGTAATTTTGTTTACCGCTCAACAATCCACACACATGCGCCAAGTTCCATCATTCTTTGGCACAAGTAGAACCGGCACGGCACAAGGGCTAAGGCTTTCCCTCACGTAGCCTTTTGTCATCAACTCAGATACTTGCCTTTGCAATTCCTTAGTTTCTTCGGGGTTGCTTCGGTATGCTGGTCGGTTTGGAATGACGGCACCAAGAACAAAGTTTATTTGATGTTCTATGCCACGAATAGGTGGCAACCCAATTGGTATTTCTTCTGGAAATAGGTCATTAAACTCCTGTAATAAAGACACAACAAAAACAGGCAAATTTTGATCAAGGTAGTTAGTGTTCAAAAAATTTTCCTTGTACATGAGCACAAGTGCTTCCTTTGCCGTCATTAAACACTTTTTCAACTCTCTCTCTTTAGAAAGAATGATAATTTTCCTTCCCTCATTTTGATCACACTCTTTTGCTTTTACCTCCATTTTGGTCTCTCTCTCTCTTTGGCTTTTTCAAATTTTCCTCTCAATTGAATTTGGTCTTCATGTATTTGCTTTGGTGAAAGTGGAGCTAAAGTGATATTCATTGCCTCATGGGTGACTGTATACCGGTTGGTATAATCGTCATGGATCACTCGCCTATCAAATTGCCAAGGCCTTCCAAGTAGTAAATGGCTTGCGTGCATTGGTACGACATCACATAACACCTCATCTTTGTACTTCCCTATGGAGAAAGCAATTCGAACTTGCTTGGTCACCTTGAGTTCTTCTCCATCGTTGAGCCATTGCAGTTTATAAGGTTGTTGATGCTTTGTTGTTGCCAAGCCAAGTGTATCTACCATTAAGGTACTAGCAACATTAGTGCAACTACCTCTATCAATAATAACAAAGCATATCTTTCCTCCAACGTGGCAGCGAGTATGGAAGATATTTTCACGTTGTTCATCTCCTCCATTGGATTGCACGTTTAGGCTCCTTTTGACAACAAGGACCTCTCCTTCCACGGCATGCTCTAATTCTTCCATATCAATGGTAGCATCTTCATTCTCATCCTCTTCTTATTTCGATTCAACTTCTTCATCATCTCGAAGAAGCATGGTGTTGCGATTTGGACATTGGCTTACAATGTGTCCACACCCCAAACACTTAAAACATTGTATGTCACGAGAACGATTTGGAGTGGCGACAGTCTTACCCTTGCTGGTTTTGGCAATGGGCTTACTTCCTTTGGGCGATCCTCCTCTTTCGTGGGATGACAATGGAGGAGTCTTCTTGTATGAACTTTGCCCTCATTTTGAAGTTGCACTCCCATATGATCATGTGACACCCTTCCTTTTGAGTTGTTTTTCCACCTTTATGGCCATATGCACCATGTCTTCCATCTCCAAATAATGTTGCAACTCAACCATGTTTGCAATGTCTGGATTAAGTCCCGCTAGGAATCTTGCCATTGTGGCTTCTCGATCCTCATCAATGTTGGCTCGAATCATGGCCACCTCCATCTATTTGTGATAATCTTCAACACTTCGGTTACCTTGTGAAAGGTTTTGAAGACGGTTGAATAACTCCTGATGGTAGTGGGTTGGAATGAATCGCCTTCGCATCATTGCTTTCATTTCATCTCATGTAGTAATAGGATGTTCTCCATTGCGTCTCTTACTTGATGTCAATTGATCCCACCATATTAGTGCATAATCCATAAACTCAAGGGCAGTGAGTTTTACCTTCTTGAGTTCGGAATAATCATGGCACCCGAAGATGTGCTCTACCTTCTTTTCCCATGCTAGGTAAGCCTCGGGATCCGTCTTGCCTTGGAATGGTGGAATGAAAATCTTGATATTAACAAGATTATCATTCATTAATGGACGAAACCTTTGGGGCCTTATACCTCGATTTCCCATTCTTTGTTGTGATGCACGATCTTCTTCTGGTCTTTCCACTTCTTCATTTCCTCCTTGATTGACATCTTCTTACTCTCGAAGTCCTTGAGTACGCTCTTCTTCAATACGGTCAATACGTTCATGGAGAGGTTCCAACTATTCCCTCAAAATTGTAGTCAATTCACGCACCATGGCTTGCATTTGTAGGTTTGGTTCAACGGTACCTGTAACTTTAGAATTGTCTCCCGAATGATGAGACATAATTAGTAATAAAAAAAATAACCTCACACAACAAAAAACCTCACCAAACACTCCAAGAAAAGTCACTCCCACTCGTGTTTCACTCAGGATGGATTTTACCCTTAATGATCACTCTTGCCTTTTACCACGCGTGCATTGATTTCAAGTCCTTTTGGGAACTTCCTCAAGGCTTACAAGGTCTAGTGGACTTCGGCTGAAACAATTATGGTTTGGTAGTAATGATAGTGAAAGGAAATTGGCTACAAGGAAAAGAGATGGTAAGTAAAGGTAAAAATTGAATAATTGAATATAAAGATGAAGTAAATATTTTTTTAAAGATGAAAAGAATTACTCCCTCCCTCTTTAATTTTTTTTTCTTTTTTTTCTTTTTTTTTCTTTTTTTTACTAACCCGGAAGAGAGAAAAACGATACGCTTACTGAATCGACTAGCTCTGATGCCAAATGATATGATCTCGATTATTTGTTTCGAGTCATATATGAGAATTCCCGATCGTGATTCTAGTAAGAAACCCCATAATGATAGCTTGAACTCTGAAATTGTATAAATATAAACATAAGAAGGAAAATGATATGAAATAATAATTGAAATGATGGAATGAAAAGAATGAGGAAGTTGTTTGAAGGTGATGGAAGAGTGATGGTTGTTGTGGTTTAATGATAATGAAAATAGATGGTGAAGTATGAATGGTGTTGTTGTGGCAATGTTGTTGTCGTGGTAAGTGTTGTAAGGTTAAAGCGGATTGTGACCCGTTAGCTATTTGGAGCTAAGAACCAACAATATAAAAGATGGAATCGAAATGGTAGGGTATGGAACGTGACCCACTAGCTATAGATGAGCTAGGAACCAACGCTATAACAAAAAAAATGGATGAAGACTACAAGACTATCTTGAAGCCGATAAAGTTCTACAAGAGAACAAGAATGAAAGCAACCTCTCAAAGATGTTTTATATATTCAAAAAATGTCTCTACAAATGATCCCAGAGGTGCTTATTTATAGTATTTCTAAGAAGCATATGAAAAGACTCAAAAGATGAAAATATTCTCATCAATTTAGCAATAAAATACACTTGAATGCTTTGTCTTCTTATCTTCAAAGTTGGATGAATATTCTAGATCATTTTGGGATGAATCTAGACAATTTGAAGCTGAATTTTTCCTTAATTTCGTCCAAGGGGAGGAAGACTCTTGCTATTCCATGCTGAAAATTATCTTGATAAGTGAATTAAATCACCCTTCATTGCATGCTCCCTTGAAGAATATGAACAGCCCTTGAACTTAGATGATAATAATCAGATTTGAATGCCTTTAATAGGTGAATTAAGAGTCCTTCAATGGCTTGTCACTTGGCTGAAGTTGAAAAGACTCTCCCTTGTCTCAAACTCATCCAAATCATCCATGCATAAAATTCCCGTAACAATTCCAGCCTGCACTGTCTTCAATAAATCGATCATATCTCAAGTTCCCGATATCGAATTAAGGTGATTCAAAAGGCGTTGGAAAGCTAAGAGATAGAGGAGTAATGTCAAATTGATTTCTAGAACCAAACACATCTTTATCGCATCCAGAATTGGAAGACATTCTGACTAACATTCTTGCATATGATGAAACCATTCAACTTCTCTCATGCACTTAGACACAAAGGTGAACTTTATTCAATATTTAATTGAAAACATGCATGAAACAATTAAGATTTAATCTAATAAATCAACTAATTTGATGAATGAACTAGATGATTTAAATGCAATACATGCTTGAATGAACAACACACTTATTAAATGCAATGAATGTTATGCAAACTTTAAATTCTCATACAAATTTATGCATAAGAAAAGTAAAGTGTTCCTCCCTTATTATTCCTTCTTCATCACGTTCCAAACATGATGTGAACATACTCTCCATGGCTACTTGAAACTCCTAAGCCCTTGCTCGTGTGATGGGACCACTTGGGTACTTATCCGGGTCTTTGCTATTGGCGATCATATCAAGATGGCTTGAAAAAAACATTTCCCGTTCAGTTGCTAGTTCGGTTGTTTCAGTTTACTTTTGGCATTGACATATTCATTATGTTGAGTGTTATTTTGGGGTTGCCTCATCTTCGATATTAATGCAGACCCATCTGCTTTCATCCTGTTTCCTCTTCTTGTGCACTCATTTGACCTGGTGGTATCGTCAATTGGAATTCTTTCAATTAGGGTTACACGGGACTCCAGTGTAAAAGTTCCACTAGAGGATCCAATGGCAATCCTTCAGAAAGGATACTCTGTTACTATAGTTTTGGCTGTTCTGATATTTGCTGGGGTAATATGTCATCTGCAATAATTTTTCTGTTTTCTCTTGTCAAATATTGAAATCTTTCCATTTGTATTGCTCGTTTTTGGTTGAAAGCTCATTCGGGACTTTTTCCTTTTCTGAAATTATTGCAGTCTACTCGGTGGTTGCTTTTTACTGAACAAGCACCTTCGGCATGGTTGAACTTTTTCTTATGTGGGTTAGTTGGTATTATTACAGCATATGTTTTTGTCTGGATAACCAAGTATTACACTGACTACAAGCATGAGCCTGTACGCACATTAGTTCTTTCTAGCTCTACGGGACACGGGACTAACATTATTGCCGGAGTCAGTTTGGGCCTGGAATCGACAGCACTTCCTGTTCTTGTGATAAGTGTAGCTATTATTTCTGCTTTTTGGCTGGGTCACACCTCAGGGCTTGTGGATGAAACAGGAAGTCCAACTGGTGGGTTGTTTGGAGCAGCTGTAGCAACAATGGGAATGCTTAGTACCGCAGCATATATTCTAACCATGGATATGTTTGGTCTGATAGCTGATAATGCTGGTGGAATTGTGGAAATGAGTCAGCAGGTAGTATATGGTTGATTCTCTAGATTCTACTGTTACCAACCTGTATATTGCAGTTTCTTCTTTTTGGATTGTTTGCATTAGCCGTTGATGCCTTGTACAGCCAGAGAGTGTGCGAGCGATCACTGATGTTCTTGATGCTGTTGGGAACACCACAAAAGCTACAACCAAGGGTTTTGCCATTGGATCTGCAGCACTTGCTTCTTTTCTTCTGTTTAGTGCATATATGGACGAGGTTTCATCTTTTGCACGTGAATCTTTTAAACAGGTATGGTCTGTGTTTCTTCTTCAACGAAGGCAGTATATGGTTTACCACTCGTTTTCTACTTATGTTCGTTCCACTTCTGAATAAAATAAAAACGCAATGGTCGAATAATTTATTAAAAGAAAAATGCATGGTTTTACTTTTAAGAACAATAATTGTGTTCGAATTTGTGTTTTTGAGAAAGAGAAAATAATGGTGAAAAGATGTAAAAAGTGGCAATGAATGGAACCTTAGGTTAGTTACTATGAAAAGTCTAATTTTTTACTTTTCTAACATTTGTAGTTTGAATAAACTTTCAGGTTGATATTGCCATTCCTGAGGTTTTCGTTGGTGGATTGTTGGGCTTCATGCTTATTTTCTTATGTAGTGCATGGACCTGTGCTGCAGTTGGCCGAACTGCTCAGAAGGTTGTTAAGGAAGTAAGAAGGCAATTTATTGACAGGCCTGGTATCATGGTGGGTTTATGATTTCGATTGCCTTTTACAGTGTACTTAACAGCTATTTTTTCTATTATATTTGAATCAAAAGCAACCCAGAGAAATTGTTAAATATTTCTTATCTGGATAAATGAATCATGAGAGAAGTGAAAAGAAGAGGAAAAAGATGCAGCTGCAGTCTTTGTTCCATAGTTCACTTTTGAGTCTCTTTCCAGAAGTATAAAGATGCGAAGGAGATCGATAAAATTTTCTATTATCATTTTTCTGATCATTAAGCTCTGATGCAAACAATTGTGAAGTACTTGAAATTTGCTGTAAAATCATTTTTATTTTTACTATACTTTGTCTCATTTATCTTGCGTGAACATTTATGCTTATTTTTTTCTGTTGAATTTACTGCAGGACTACAAGGAGAAACCAGATTATGGTCGCTGTGTTGCTATTGTGGCATCTGCATCTTTGAGGGAGATGATAAAACCGGGTGCTTTGGCTATAGTATCACCAATTGTAGTTGATACGCCAATTGCTCTTTGCTGTTTTTATTATTTAGTTTTTGCAATATTGGGGTAGCTTTTTTTATTTATCTTGTTAATCCTTCATTTCTTTCTTTCTTTTTGTTTATTTATTAATATTTAATTTCATTCTTATTTTTCCTTATAAGTTTTTCTGTTCTGTTTGTTTCATGTTTTAGATGTGTTGAAATACCGCTGGAATCTCTAGAACCATGTCAAGAATGTAGGAAATTATTTTTTACCAAAAGAAAAGGAGAATTTAGGAGATTAGATGTCCAAAGTGGTTTCTTGGATTTTCTGTTCAGTTTAGTTTATATGTAGGCAATCTAAGCACAATCAATGTGTAACAATTTGCAGGTTTTCTATTCCGAGTTTTGGGACACTATACAGGACAACCTCTCCTCGGAGCAAAAGTTGTGGCTGCTCTTTTGATGTTTGCAACAGTTTCGGGTATTTTAATGGCTCTCTTTCTGAACAAAGCTGGTGGTGCCTGGGATAATTCAAAGAAGTTTATCGAGATCGGAGCTCTCGGTGGTAAAGGCAGCGACGCCCACAAAGCAGCAGTTACTGGAGACACGTAAGTTTGTTTTCCCTTTCCCTTTTCATATATTCTTGTTCTTTTCCTTCATAAATGTAGAGTTATGTTGCTCCGACTCATTTTTCTTGTAGTTTCGATGTTCAACACTCGTGCCTGATAGTATGATGATATGACATCCAAGTATTCTCCAAATATATGGGAATTTTGATCACACTGGCGTCAGGCACATATCCGTATCGGATACTCACGCCCGAGTCTGAGTAACATAGGTCCTAGATGATAGGCCTAGCAGAGATAAGGCAGTCATAATGATAATAAAAGGGTTAGGCATAATTGGAACATGTGGGATTGCAGTGTGGGAGATCCATTCAAAGACACAGCCGGACCTTCACTTCATGTGCTCATAAAAATGATTGCTACCATTACACTTGTAATGGCGCCTGTGTTTCTCTGAAAGACTTATTTTTGCTTATATATATACATATAACAGGGGCATCTATTACCTTTGGGTTAGGGTATTTTTGCACACTACATAACAGATTGATTGATAGATGGGTTTGTTGATGTATATCATGGCCATGTCTGCCTGTCTCGTTAGATATTTTTCAATCTGAATTAATTAGACATTTTAGTGTTTTTGGGTTACAAGTTTGCACTTCCATCTTTCCATCTTCAGGTTTTTAATGCAAATTCTAAACTTCACCTTCAAACAATTCATTTATATACATATTGGTCCTCAAGGTATACCCGTTTGCATCAAAAGAACACATTCGTTAATAGGTGTACTTATTTACAACGGCGGAACCCCAAAAATATTATATATATATACATATACATATACATTCAATTATTAAGTTTGGCCCCTTTAAAAAGGTGTATATCAAGTTATTAAATTTTATTATCCAAAAAAGGTGTATATTACATTAAATTTTGGAAATTATTTAAATATTATTCATTAAAAAGAATTAATATTTATTTATTATTTTATTTTAAATGAATGAAAATTCATTTTTCTTTACATCTGATTTTGAGATAAAAAATAAATTTATATTTTTCTCTGTTTGGTTGTTTATCTTTTACGAGTTTAAGACTTCAATGAAATTGTGAAGTATTCAACTTTTTAATTCCATTTCAGTTGAAGGATGTTTTTTGGTATTTTTCAATTCGATTCATATTTTTTGTTTTTTTACATATATATATATATATATATTATGTCGGATTATGAATTTTCATCTTTAAAAATAAAAATTTAAACAATTTTAGATAATATTATTATTGATGTATTTTGTTTCTTTAAATTTTTATGTTAACAAATGAAATTTAAGGATTTATAAAAAATTATTAGCAAAAAATTTTGATATATAATTTATATTGATAAAGTTATATTAATATTTTAATTAATGTATTCAATTGTTTTTTAAATCATGCTTACCAAGTTTGGGTGAGCCATTATGAGTTTGAGTTACGAGCATAAAGTAATCTCTGCCGTATTAGTTTCGAAACGAAGTAATAAATTTTATTAAAAATAATTGTTCAAATATAATGATGATTTTATTGAAAAAATATTTTAAATAGATATTTATTATTTTAAAATATTTAAAAGTTTTAATTTATCTAAAAATTTTATTAATATTTTCTTCAAAATTAAATAAATACAAAAATTTCAAAGAAAATAATAATCAAATTCATTTGTTACGTCATCATTTTGGGGGAGTGGGAGGGAGGGAGGGCGAGAGAGAGTGGGAGAGAGAGAGAGTGGGAGAGAGAGAGTGGGCAAGAGTGGGAGAGTGTAACGTCCTAATATACTACGATCTGAAGACCGATAGGATAGTACGCTACACATAACCACTGAAGTGATTAACCAAAAAAAAATTCTTTTTTAAAACAATCATAAAGACCAACTTAAACACATCCATCATAAACGTAAAATAAGATAATAGAAATTGAGTTTACAGATGTGGAGTCCCCAAAATACAATCAAACCAATTTAGAAAGTATTTCAAAATACATTTACGACTCAAATACCAAAGGTCCGTATACAATACATGTCCTCTACAATATACTCGAGACGTACTCAAAAGATGTTGCTGGTTTGGAAAGAGAACTGCGTGATAAGCTCATTGACTGCTCCTCCTAAGAATATACGCACGGAAACAGATTTCGAACGTTGAGCTCACAAGCTCAGTGTCACACTAATAACCAAACTATACCATATGCATTTATATACATGCACATGCTAGTAAAAATAAATCTTAGCACACGAAGATGTTAAACTAAGCATACATATAAAGGTTGACATCATGGTGCGGTCGGAGTGTTTTGCTACATCTTAGAGACACGCATACCTCTAGTTTACCTAGGGTGAGATCTAAAATTTCTACATCGGAAACATTCACCCGACCAACCAACTGCATGAGAGTACTTGGAGAATCTATGCTCAATCATCATTTAGGTGCCTTGTGCACTAACTGGGACATGTCCGGACATTCTACGGCACAAATGATCGTATTATAATTAGAATACCTCGAGTGTCCTAGTTGTTTCCTGAACGTCATGCAATGCTAGTTTTATGACTTCCTAATTTATTTATGTTTCTAGATGTAATTATAGTTGTAATAATGTTCTCACTTGGAGTTTTATTAATGGAGCTTGAATGTCCTTGAATTCCCGAACTATTACACTTGAGATAAAAATGATTTCTACCCAATTCAAGACTAGGGTATCATTACTGGCCTTACAGTATCGATAATGATCTCTAGTGTATCGATACTGATCTCTAGTGTATCGATACCCTCACTATAGTATCGATACTTCCTTGAATATCAGTATCAAAATAGGCTATTGGGCTTGTTTTATTTTTCTTGGGTTAACTTGAAACTACTAACTTGATATTCAGGGCATTACAACTTTCCCCTCCTAATAAGAAATTTCTTCCTTAAAATTTACCTGGGTAGAAAAGATATGGATACTAAAGTTGTATATCCTCTTCAGTCTCATAAGTTACTTCATCGACGCCATAATCTGTGCCTATCAAAAGCTTCTTTTAACTAAATCTGAATCAGTCGAACCTTCTCCTCGATTTCCCTGATCAATTTCAGACCTACTATCTTTCCTTCAGTAAGTTCAGTCCAATAAAGTGGAGTCCAATATTTTCATCCATATAAAGCTTCACACGAAGCCATTTGAATTCTAGACTAGTAGCTATTGTTATACTCGAACTCCACTAGTGGTATATGATCTTCCTAATTACCTTTAAGGTCCAATAGTATTTTAGTGTTTTATGCCTTTAAGGCAATTCATATTCATTGCTACCATCTAGGTATATTACAATTAGCCCAACACTTAATTCGGGGATTAGTTCATTGATAACGACTCCCTAGTCGCTCTTGTCACATTTCACATCGATTTGCCCTTGAACCAGAAAGGTAACTTACATATCTTTGATTATAGGAGTTCATGTGGTACTCACTTTTCTCTATCATGCAAGTCAATTCGCTCATTGTCTCACTGCTGACACATCTTTCGGAATGATCCTTCATTCATGATTACCCAATACGTGTTCGATTAAAGTTACACAAAATTATTTCGTCTAGTATGGTTACTTCGATTGTACCCCACTCCTATGAGTGTTTTCTAGGCCCCTTTTGCCATTCATGTTCCTCAAAGACTAAGTTCCACCATTATGAAAAATCTTTAGCTCTTATGATCCTTAACGAGGTCAATTCTAAACATCAAAAAGGGGTAGTATCGATACTCTACTTGTAGTATCGATACCCCGTGGTCAAGTATCGATAATACTATGAGTATCGGTACCAAAATGACTATTGGATTGCAAATATTACCCCTAGTATCGA
The DNA here is from genome assembly GCF_006381635.1 of Hibiscus syriacus. Taxonomy (NCBI): domain Eukaryota; kingdom Viridiplantae; phylum Streptophyta; class Magnoliopsida; order Malvales; family Malvaceae; genus Hibiscus; species Hibiscus syriacus. The sequence goes on from NW_024063269.1 coordinate 320,791, forward strand.
TACTATTACCCTCGATATCGATACTCCCCCTTAAAGTATCGATACTCCCATTATAAAATGCCAAAAAATGATCCAGTTCAACCAATATCGATAATGTTCATCCAGTATCGATAAACTAACAAGAAAACCTAGAAATTAGCTCGAGAAACACTCTAGTTTGGTCCCAATTTAACTTATAAATATCAATGGGATTATTTAGGGTCATTTGGCACTATAAAAACATAAATTTTACAATAAAAACATCATCTAAAACAAGAATCAAGTAAAACCCCTAAATATGCTCAATACCCAAACCCTAAACAATGCATCATGTTTAGAAGTTTCATAACACAACAAAGGATTAGAAATACACTAAAAGTAGTAAGGAATTTTTATAGTATGTTACCTTAACTCTTAGCTACACAAAAACCTCTCTAGCTTACCCAAGAATCAACATTTCCTTGACCTAGCTCCTTGGGGGTTCTTAAACCACTTTTCTACCACTAAAATGCCAACCTAATATTCCAACATGAAAAAAAAGAACACTAGTTGTTAAAAAACAACTAAACCATAAGAAAAATGAATAGCAATCAAGGAATGAAGACTTTGAACCTCAATCTCTTCCAAAACTTCATGAAAGCTCAAGAACACCATTAATGGAGAATGTAAGCTTTTCATGAAGCTCAAGAACTCTACATTAAAGATATTACCTCTAGATTTTTGGATTAAAGAAGAAGATGGAGAAGGTTAGAGTTATTCTCTTGTTCTTGCTTGGGTAGAAAGAAAAAGAAAGAATAAGATAATATGAAGAAATAAAAAAGAACATTTTTGCTCTAGCAAAAGGCCCATGTCTATAAGAAGAACTAATCCCCAAAAATCAGCCATGTTTTTCCCAAATGGGTAAATCGCACTCTAGTTCCTCATATATTCTTTCCAAGCATAAAAATCCTCTTTTTATCTCTAATAAAGCAAATTTCTTGCTCGATTAAACCCAATTTTAAACAAATGGACCTCTATTCTATAATAAATCTATTAAATAAATTATTGGGTCGACGTGAAACTACTAGACTAGTATTTGGGGCGAACTCTCTCTCCTAAAAGAAAATTTCAACCTCAAAATTTCCTTAATGGAAACGCTAGAATAGACTTCCCGGCCTGTATAACTTTTGTGACTCTTCAAGTCTTTTAAAAGGCTTTTACTAAATGCATCCTATCACATTCGAAGCTCACCATTAAGAATCACCACACCTCTTAAGAATTAAAAGATAGTCAACCAAAATGAACTCATTAATTCCTAGTCGATTAACTTTTAGCACAAACCCTACTCTCGACGTATAATTGACTAATTGACTTTTCCAACAAGATTTCTAAAATAAAATGAGAAATCTTTCTAGGAATATGTGCTTAAGAGAAATATTTTTGAATACTTAACAGATCACCAAAGAAATATGATTATAGAGTTAGCTAACATGAATGGCTTTTTATCTTACGCTACGGAAATACGAACTCTTGAGAGATTCAAATATACTAGTCATAATTTATCGAATTGAGACAAACAAGGTCTCTAATCTATAAACATTCTTCTAATACGTTTCATGATACTATGGCTTTAATAAAAACATCACAGAAGAAGTGAAGATGACACAACTAAATGTAATGTAAACACAAGTTGAACGAAATTTCAACAACAAGGTAGACACCAACACAATCGAGGGGTCTTACCAGGCTCGTATTCCCATAGCTTGACATGAAATAGACACTAATTTTACAATTTTTTATGAAACTAAAAAACATTTGTCAAAACTTTTTAGAATTTACAGTTGATTGAATTATTGGAACATAACATATTATCTTAGACTTCAACAAAAAGAATTTAACGAAGTGTTCAAAGCATTTAAGTAATTTGCAAACCACCGAATATAAATTTTGAATTCACAATAATAAGTTTTCAGAATCCAGATTATCATCAGTTCGATCGAAACGATTCATCTTTCGAAGTTTACACGAGTTACCACATTATAAACTCTTACGAGAATATGATATATACGTGGAGGTCTAGCTTGACCATCAAACTCCATCGAAAATTGATCAAGATATATATATATATCTCGAATTTGAGTTAGTCTAACAAGAAATGGGAGAATCTATAGGGCATAATTTACCGTGTTCAGTTTCAAAAGTCTAAATTTTTAAATATTTGAGCCAACATAATCTCAAACTAAATAAGTCCCTTGACAATCAACCTACAAATTACCACAATAATGACTCTTATTAGGGATTAATGTAATTATCTTAAAATTAATGCAACCATTTGCCTCATAGAACATTTGATACATGAATATTAATAAGAACATCAAAGTATTCATTTAACGAGTTTGGGAAGACATATGCTTATTAAGGCAAGAAAGATCTATCAGATTTATATACCAACTTCATATAAAAGACCACGTGTAGAAAATCTTCAAAACTGAGGAGACTTACACTTATTGGGTTAACAAAATGATCTATTCGTGGATTCTATATTTAGATTAAACACATAAGAACGACATTGAGGAAATTGACCATCAGAATGACAAGATCATAACGATGCTTGAAACTCATAAAGTTTGTGGAGACACCTACCACCTGTATCATTCTCCAAGATAAAATTGAGAACATACAATCTATAAGAATCGAGCAGAAGGTCACTCTTAAAAATATATTGGTTTTATGAAATTTCCCTCGTAGTTCCTTTACTTAGAGGAATAAAAAGTGGGGGGGAGAGGGAGTGAGAGCGAGAGAAAGCGAAAGTGTGAGCGAGAATAAAATAGAGAGATTGAGAGAGGGGGGGAGGAGGGAGGGAGAGAGAGAGAGAGAGTAGGTGAGAGTGGGTGATACTAAAAGAGAGAGTAAGCGAGGGGGAGAGTAAGAAATAGTGGGTGAGAGTGAGGGATAGAGAGATAGAGAAAGAAATAGAGTGTGGGGGAGAGTATGAAAGTGAGAGAGAAAGAGGGCAATAGTGAGGAAGAGAGTGGGAGCGAGAGTGGGTAAGAGATAGGGAGACAGTGTGTGAGATTGAGTGGGTGAGAGCGGAGAGAGTGAGGGGGAGAGATATATATATAATGAGAGAGTGTGTGAGAGATAGTGGGCGAGTGTGGGTGAGAGTGAAAGAGAGAGTGTGAGTAAGAAAGAGGAAGAACGAGAGAGAGAAAGAGAGAAAGAGAGAAAGTGTGAGATAGTGAGCGAGAGAGAGTTGACAAGAGTGAGGGAGAGAGTGAAAAAGAGTTAGCAAGAGTGAGAGAAAGAGTAAAAGATAGAAGGAGAAACAATGAGAGGTTGGGAGAGTGTATGTGTGTGGGAGAGAGTGGGAAATAATAGGTGAGAGTGGATAAGAATGGGCAAGATTGAGAGATATGGAGAGCAGGGAGAATGGGTAAGAATGTGTGAGAGAGAGAAAATATGGGTGAGTATGAGCGAGAGTGGGCTAGAGTACGCGAGATAGCGGGAGAGACTGAGAGAGAAATAAATAAAGAGGGAAAGTGAGGGAGTTAGAAAGAGATGCTAGACTATGCCCAAAGACCAATCATGAGATGATTGTAATTATATTTTTTATTTATCGTATTTATTGAATAAGGGCATTACCGTTATTTTCTTTTGTTATATTTATGTGTATTGAATAAACTAAATGATAATAATGTCCATATAATAATATGATTATTATTGAAAGTTCCTTAGTTGAGTATTATTATAGGCATATATAATAATAATACGTTTAAGGCTAACATGTTGTTGATTAAGGACAATGAGTTGTCATTGACATAGGGATGTCAGAATAAATGCATGAATATGTTGTTAGAGAATGACATATTGGATTAACCCACTATGAGCATATGTCTTGGATTATTATGTGACGATCACAATATTTCTCATGGTGATGACTATTTGTATGATCCTAAGACTTGAGATCATTACTATCTCAACATATATTGTTGTATGTTTTAATACAATTAAACATGCTCTGTAACTGGTTGCACTATAAAGACTAATATTGAACATATCACGATATATGTAGTGGGGTGTGAATGATCAAGATAGGATTTGATCTTCCTACATAGTAGGAAATATATCATAGGCCACTTCTTTGAGTGAGACTAGAAATGCATGGCAATGCTCGAATAAGTTGATATGAGATATCACAAATTATTAATTCATTATAGTCTACTCTAAATATCAAGAAATAATAGATGGGCTATACAAGTTCCACTATTCAAAGAATTGTGCTTATTCTAGATATAAAGGACAAAAGGATATAATACATAAAAAGAGTTAGTATTTTGAAAATCTCGTTTTTCAATTCAATTCAAAATCTCGTTTTTCTTGTATTATCCTTTTTGTTCGGTCTGCTTTGTAACACCCCAATTTAGGGGCTAAAATTAAGAAATTATAAAGTGGTGGATTTAATTTGGTATTTTGAAAGAAACAGTGGATTAAATTGTAAAATCGTAAAGTTGGCAGACTGTTTTAAGAAATACAGGAAATTCAGTGGCTAGATTCATGATTTGACCATTTTTCTTTTGGGATGAATTATAACACCCATTCCCGTATGTTTTTCTGCAGATTTCCCATATTTTCCTCTCCAACAACCCTCCTTTCAATTCCGATCTACTTGCTGTTTGACCTTCGATCGACGAGCCGAAACCACCATCGTGTTCGTTGTCGAGCGAGGAACAAAACCCTCAAAGCTTTTGTCGTGAATCATCGTCGTTCGTCATTAATTTCAGTCGGAAGTATCGTCGGTAATAACTCAATTTCAATTGGTTTTTCGTCGATTCACGACGATCCGAGCATCCGTTTACGACACCTCCCGCACCATCGTGTTCCTTGCATCGTTCCGAGTCTGCCGGTGTCATCCTTGGTCTCCGTCGACGGCGGCGCGTGAGGAGGTGAAGCGGTCAAAGTTTCCGATTTATTGAAATCGAGCTCTCCGCCGTTCAAAATTATGAACCGAGCTTTGTAAGTATCTCGAAATCGCATAAAATAATTTTTAGGAATTTTTTCAGGAATTTTATGATATCAGGGCACTGTTCACGCGCCCCCACGCGCCGCCACTACGCGTGAGGAAGGAAAATGTGACCGGTTTTGGAACTGTTTTGACCGGTTTGATCGGTCACAACCCGACCCGACCCGTTGACCCGACCCGACCCGACCCGTTGACCGTTGATAGGCTTTGACCGGGCATTAAACGACCTTTGACTTTGACCGAGTATACCTATTTTGACGTTTTTTGACATTCCAAATCGGATTCCACAGTCCGTTTTTTGAAATTCGGACCCGAAGGCCTCGATATTGGCAGTCAAACCCGTTGACTTTGATTTTGACCGAAAATTCCAAATTTCCGAAAAGTCATATTTTATGCTTTCAACGTCCTGAATCCGAATCCAAAGTCCGTTTCACCAAATTCGAACCCGGTAAGCTATTTTTCACTGATTTATCACCTGATTCGATCTGTTTATCGCAATTAAGCTCCATTTTTGATATAATTTATGTTGATATGTATCTGAGGAATTATTGGAAGTTGAATTGAAGATCAAAGGCGTTCGAATGGAATTTTTATGGTCGATTAGTGTTACACGAAAATCGAGGTAATACTTTACTACCTCTTTATGCTTTATGGAACATGTGAATATTGGTAAATGCATGATTAAGATAATGTTGGTCTCATTTGTATAGTTAATTAGTTTCTACACTCGATCTGAATACGGTAAAAGGGTTCAGTAATTGATTATGGTTCAGATGATTTTTATGAGAAATTGAGGGATTATTAGAATTAAATTACAAGTCATGTGCTTAGTGATAAAGAAATCAACATGGATTTGTAACTTATAGTTTATTTCATCAAAGGTTAAATGTTAAAGGTACTTAGATGTGAAATTATGATAATACTCTGGTAGGGTAAAATTACAAAAATACCCTTAAGTTATAAGATGTCAAGAATTATCCCTGGAAGTTGATTAATAACTCTGAAAGGATATATTGATATGATAAAACTACAGATGTGCTTAAGAAATGCTAGATTTTGCTTACGAAATACGGATAACCGGTTTTTAACCCCTAGAGGGTTTGTGCAAAATATTAGAATCTTATTAAGGAATCATTTCAAGATAAGAGAATGTTCGGTAAAGTAATTGATTATAGGATCTCTAAATTATAATTATTTTCGTTAAGAGCTAATATTGAAATTATCTGGTTAAGAAATTATGGAAATGCCCTTGAGAGGTAAAATAGTCCTAGTTAACCCTGAATGAGAAAATACTTTGAGGATTTGTACTTAACTCGATTAAGTACGGATTTGATTATTAAGATCCTGACTTAGTTTAGGAAAATTCTTGATTTTACGTTTGTAAAATCTGAGAAGACACTTGACCCAGAAATATCCGAGTTATGAGTAAACACCTGAAGAATAATTTGTCGGGGTGTTCTGTTGTCATAATTGTTCGAAAAGACTGAAATAAATGATAAGATTGAATTTAATAGTAAGATCGGACGGAAGAAAATGATTGAAATACGCTGAATCTGTAAAATGACCAAAATACCCCTGTAATTGAAATAACCCAAGAATACCACCAAGCTCAAGAATGATTAGATATCTTCGAGCTTTGAAATAAATAGAATAAAAATGAATACAAAAATTACCAAAATACCCTTGTGTCCTATTCTAAGTAAATGCCTTGGATTAATTAAGGAATCCAAATAAGCATAAGTATTGGACTACCTTTAAAAAGTTATGGAACACAGCTTAAGTAAGCTGATAAACTTTAATGATATGTCAGTACCTGAACGGCATAGATATTACTTGAATGCGTGTTCGTCTACTCATGTTTAGCTCGATGATAATTTTGGAAGTATTCAGCTCATCTCAACTCTAGATCGCATTCAGTATTAAGAATTGGACATTTGTTCGAAAAATAAACCACGAAGACCAAATTAAACTGAATGGAAATACAATATGTATTTGGAATTCAGAAACGTCTGAATTACTCTGAAAAACTCTAAAGTAACAAGAATAAACATGATTGTTAAATGAACTAAATAACCTCAATGAATGAGGATTAAATAAGTGATTTGAATGAGTTTGGAAACACTGTTGAACTTACATGATAAATTGTCTTTATGGGTTATAAACCATGAATCAAGTACGTCCGTATTTCCTGATATCGTTGAAACATGGAAATGAAATAAAGACAGTTGGGAGATCTATTCAGCGATGATTATGGGGATGATCTATGGATCTGCATTATGGTATTAAAGAGTGAATACACTAGAAGGATAATGAATTGACTTGTTGACATGCATCAGTTTGAGAGTTGTGTAACTCGAGTTGTTTGATAATACGGTCGATAGTCATAGATTGTAAATGACCTGAATCTTTGATTCTTTATTTTCATCTAAAATCACTTCGGTCATGTTTGAAAATGCAAGTAACGCAGAAGAAAAAGATTCGGAATACCTCATTTGGTTTAATTGGGCTGAAATCCTATGAATTCAAAGTATATTCCTGAATACCCCTGGTTGTATGGGTAATGGAATCACTCACAGTAAATCTAAATTTAGAATTATTATGTATAAAGGTTCCTGAACGTTTTCCTGATGCACATAGAAACTTAGTGAAATTTTAAAGTATCAATCTGAAATGTCTGATTAGATCGGTTAGAAATCGATTCTCTTCAATAAGATCTTATTACTGGAATCCGATCAAATTTTCACAAGTTCATGTTATCCATATTGATAACTACAAAATACATCTGAAAAATATTTGGATTCTCTAGTGTGTTCCTTATATTTTGAAAAATTGTTTTATTGTTTTAACATGTGGTACACTGAAATCTATGGTTACTGTTTTATGGATGCACCGACTTAACGGTGATGGCTTATGGATTTGTATCATTGTATAAACTGTATCTTGGAGATACAAATTTGTAAAGTACAGCTCTGATCAAGCTGGAAAATTTTTATAGACCTAATGTGACTCTTAGGTAGGCTCTGCGGCCCTGAGATCATTCTCGGATAGGCTCTGCGGCCCTAAGATGTGTTCTTAAGTAGGCCTCATGGCCCCGAAATCTATCTTGGGTAGGCTCTCGGGCCCTAAGATATTCCCTTAGGTTAACTCTTTGTAAGATGGTTTAAAATACGAGTTTAAAAAGCTCCACTACAGTATGGTTTATGGGATTTTACTGAACTATCATTTGATTAGTGTACCTATTATGATTTTATCGTACTGATGGAACACACTAGATATCCTATTCGACCTCATGAAAATGTGAATGTATGAAAGGTTTCTTATAAATTGAGATTCATGGATTCTACTCGATGAACTACTAATGGAACCCCAGATTATTCCGCAACTGGTATACGTTTGATTTAATAAGGAAATTATGGCTTCCCATTTATCTGCATGTCATGTATCATCATCTGGTAGTTCTGTATTACTGAGCTTTTCGAAGCTCACTCTATTACTCACCATTCCAGGTTAAAAGAATTGTACGAGTACAACTATCAACATCAGTAAGGGAGTTTTTCCGGCGTTGCTTGCAGAGTATGGTACATGTGATTAGGGGGTATGTGGATTGTATTTTGTTTTATATTTGAGTTTGAAAAACCTATTTTATTTCTGAATAATAATAAATCATTTATGATTTTACATGTTTAAGAAAAGTTTTAAATTTTCCGCTATTTTTACAGTGGGTCACTCCGGTGGCCCTAATGTGACCCTTCAGATCGGATCGGGCTATCCGCATCGGTCTGAGGGGGTTACATGCTTCTTTTTATTAATCTCTGGTTTTTGATACTTTTGTGAAGGGGATAAAAGAAACAAAGAACAATGGCCTCGTATAGGCCATTCCCTTCACAATCATTTCCTCCACCACCAAATCAAAATCCTCTTCCACCCCAACAACATTATGATCAAAATTACAATCAGATGAATCTGAAGCCGAATTACCATCACCCTCCTTCAAGACCATCGCCACAACAACAGCAACAACCACCGCCTTCACAGCAGCAATATTCATATCCACTCCCTCCTCCGCCTCCAGATTCTTCCTATCCGCCTCCCCTTCCACCTCCTTTGCCTACAATGTCACAAAATACCTTCAACTCATAGCCACCAATGTACTATCCACCTTCACTGCACTCTTCACAGTATAGCAATCCAGCAATGCAGCCACCTCCTCCGCCACCTCCCCCAAGTTCTCCTTGTTCTTCAATCCCTTCACCTCCTCCTCCAAGTTCTCCTCCACCGCCTCCTCCAAAAGAGAGTGCTGGGGAAAAGGTTAACTGAGCGTGGTAAAGGTGGAAATAGGGATTTTTTGGGTCCTGGACGGCGTGAACATGGTCATTCTAATCACGGGAGTGAAGTAGAGAGCACAAGCCAATTATGCCTCCTTCAAATAAGCCTAATGGACCTGTAGGAAGGGTGGAGATAGAGGAGGAAAGAAGGTTGAGGAAGAAGAGGGAGTTTGATAAGCAAAGGCAAGAAGAGAAGCATAGACAGCAGATGAAGGAGTCCCAGAAGGCCCAAATCTTGTCTTCCGCCAAAGGGCATGGTTTGGTGAGCCAAACGAATGGGAGATAGGAGAGCTACAACATTTTGAAGTGGTGAGAGGATTCAGAATAGATTAAAGAAGCCAACTACGTTTTTATGCAAGTTAAAGTGAGTATATGGAAATGATTTTTCCCTTGTCCGCAATTCTATTTGGTTCTCAGATGACATCAAATTGGAAATTTAACTTATAAATTTCATGTTTATGATATCGAATTTACATATTAAGCTTTTTGAATTACTTGTTTATTATCTTGCCTTAATGAGTTTAATCTGGTTTAAGTTTAATGATGCCATCTATTGTCCTACTTTTATTATTTATGCTGGTCTGAAAATACCCTGGATGAGTTATGGAATTCAATATAATAATGTCTCTGATATTTGCATTGGCTTAAGTAGGTTGATGGACCATAGATTAACTTGAAAAATATCAGTACTTGCTCCCTTCATGTTGTAGAATCTATACATATTGTAGCTATATCCTTGACAAGGCCAGATATAGCATTTCCTGTAAATGTGATAAGTCAACACATGACTAACCTACTGAAGAGCATATGGCAGCAGCAAATAGAATTCTCAAGTACTTGAAGAAAACTCCAGGACACATTTTAATGTTTAAGAAGACACAAGACAGAACTGTTAAGATCTTTACATATTCTAGTTGGGCCGGAGACCTTACTGAAAGGAGATCCACTAGTGGCTACTGCACCTTTATTTGGGGAAACCTTACAACTTTGAGAAGTAAGAAACAATCTGTCGTTTCAAGAAGTAGTGCTGAAGTTGAATTTAGAGCACTAGCATTGGGAATATGCGAAGGAATTTGGCTACTTAAACTACTGAAAGAACTTGTCACTAATCAAGAGGATCACTTTGAAGTTTTGTGTGATAATCAATTTGCTATTCAAATTGCCAAGAACCCAGTTCAACATGATCGGACAAAGCATGTTGAGATTGAGCATTTTATTGCTGATCAAGTTAACAAAAAGACAACCACATTTTCATACATTCATTCAGAAGAACAAGTTGCAGACATTCTTACTAAGGCTTTGCCAAAGCCTGTTTTCAATAAATTCCTATTCAAGCTGGGATTATACAATGTATATTCTCCAGCTTGAGGAGGAGTGTAGGAATTATAGAAATGATTTGTTACCATTCCTATAGAGATATGATTTGTTACCATTCCTATAGAGATATGATTTTGTAAATAGATTTCTACAATCCCTTATTTTAAGGGATCATATCCTAGGATTATTATTTTTCCTTTCTTAGAGTTTCCTACTTTAGAGAGATATTTTGTATATAAATATGTAATCTGTCATATTGAAAAGAATAAGAAATTACAGAGAATTACTCTAATTTCTACAAGTAGTTTAGCGTAAAATGGGATTTGATTTTTTTTTTTGGGCTCAAATTTCTTTTTTGCATATTTCTTTGCTTGTCTATGTATCAGAATATTTTTTTCGTTGAACACTACTAGATCATTATTTTCTGCATCCCCTTCTTATTTTCCCATTTGAAATTTCTTTTTCATGTTGGAAAGTGTTCCTTTTGGTTACTTGTTTGACTATTTAAGTGAAAAATATTTATACTATTTACAGCTGATAATTACAATCACTTATTTTACAGATTCCGGAATGAACTTCCTGATCCAAGTGCACAGCCTAAACTTATGGCCTTGATGAATGATAAAGATAGGTAAAAACTAGCCTTTTGCTTCAAAGAAAGTTGCTGTATTTTCTTATTCTTAGAACTCCAGGATCCATTTTTTTTTTTGGCTGTCTGATTAAATGTATTTACCCTTTCTCTTTTGACTTTCTTGTTGATGAAGTTATATCTCTTGTTAGTGTTCTCTGTGGAGAAAATATTTATTGCACTAGTAAAAGTTTAAACTTAAAAGCTCGTTATGATCTTTGGCCTTGATGTCAGGATTTAATCCCTTTGTGACATTTCTTGTTAATCTGTACTTCTTTCTCTCAGGTTTACAAGGTGCACGATCACTACTTTGGAGAAAATGTGCAAGCCTAAACTTTTTGTTGAGCCAGATCTCGGGATACCACTTGATTTGCTTGACCTCAGTGTATACAAGTATCATACTGTAGCCGCTTAAAACTTTTTCTTATACCTTTGCGTTTTGGTGCTGTGTTTTTGATTACCTACTTTCTCGTTGTTTGATTAGTCCTCCTAGTGTTAGACCACCTCTTGCCCCAGAAGATGAAGAACTCTTGCGTGATGATGTAACTTTAACCCCTGTAAAGAAAGATGGCATAAGACAACAAGAAAGGCCCACTGACAAAGGTGTTTCTTGGCTTGTTAAAACACAGTACATTTCTCCACTTGTATGGAATCAACAAAACAGGTAATTGCTGACTACTGTGTTCATATTTGGTGTTCTCCATGATGATTTTTGGAAGTTGTGTCAAAACTAATACACTTGCAGTCTTTGACTGAAAAAGCAAGCTAAAGAACTGTGAGAACTTAAGGGAGGCCACAATCTTTTGGAGAACCTTAACAATAGGTTTGTCTTATTCCAATCTCCCTCACTGAAGATAAATTCTTATTTGAAGCAGATCTGAAAAAATAACACTAAAAATGTTGGCAATTTTATCAGGGAAAGACAAATAAAAGAAATTGAGGCATCTTTTGAGGCATCCAAGTCACGTCCTGTCCATGCAGCCAATAAAAACTTAGAACCGATAGAAGTTATGCCTCTCTTACCTGATTTTGACAGGTATGGAATTATTCAGGGCTGTCTGCTTTGTTTTTACTTGCCTTTTCGGTCTCTCATTCATGCAGAAAACATGGTTGATTAGATTATAGAACTTTGAGATTTCAATCGATAGTCATTGTGATGTGTTATTGCATACTTATATCTGATATCTGTGTTGTTATTGTAACAGATACGATGATCAGTTTGTTATGGTGGCATTTGATGGTGCTCCCACAGCTGACTCAGAAATCTTCAGCAAGCTGCATGGCTCTGTTCGTGATGAGCATGAATCAAGGGTGAGTTAAGAACTTTCTGGATTCCATAATGTGCTTATAAATTAGTTAATATCTCAAGACTAACATACAACATGCATTGCTATAGTAGCCAATGGAGCCACGTTTGTAGTAGCAAGATTTTTGTAACTTGGCATCAAAGCTCAGGGATCAGGCCCCGTGCAACCCCCCCTCCCCCCCGGCAAAAAAAGAAAAAGAAAGAAAGAAAGAAAAATTGTAATGATGCATATGTATAAAAAATGCATTACTATAGTTTATTGATATCTTGACTTTTTGGTAAGTAGAATCCTTTAGTCTGCAAGTTTAGTGGTAGCATACATGATCAAAATAATGTGATGTATAATTCATTTATTAATTATAATAAAGAAATTTGAAATTAATGTGATATGTGCATGAAATGTTTGATCGGCATTTTTATGCTTAGCTCTGTGTTTGATTGGCGGTCTGTCTCTAAGACTTAATATTTTTTGGGCACTGTTATTTTTAAGTACATTTTTGTGCTTAGTTCTGTGTTTTTTTCCTCTTGATATTATTACTCGGCATGCTGTTTCTAGGCCCTAATATTATCAATGAGTAGGCCACTAATAGTAGATTTTGTTGCTGAGGCTGACTTTTACTCAATGGATGATTATGGTCAACTCTGCAATGTTATTTTAGGCAATTGCTTTAATTTTATGGTATTGTTGGCAAATTAAAGGAAAAACTTGTATTATTTTACTACCCCATAGGCAGTGGGACATAATGGTTATTTCATCTGGTATGGGTCTTGATTTCTCTTTTTTGTGTATTTTATAATTGTAGGCCATTATGAAAAGTTATGTGGCACCAAGCTCGGACCCGGCCAATCCTGAGAAATTTTTGGCATACATGATGCCTTCTATTGGTGAGGTAGATATTCCTTGGATTCAACATATCATATATCCATTAGCACTGCAGTTTCTGTTATGCACCCTAACTTCCAATCTGTTGATTCTAAGTGAATTAATATTTAATTTTCACTTTTAATGATGCAGCTTTCGAAGGATATGTATGATGAGCTCGAAGATATCTCGTATTCTTGGGTTCGTGAATAACATTGGGATGTATGTAACCTGATTTTCAGTGTTACATTGCACAAGCTGGAGCTAGCTCACTTAAATGCTCTAAAAAATCTTTCCAACTCTTTTACAGATACTGAGTGATGATGCAAATGACCCAACAACATACCTTGTTTCATTTGATGAAGGAGAAGCTCGCTATGTGGTATACATTTGATCAAAATTTACATCCTTTTCGATCCATTTTTGGCAGAAATTATTGAATTAGTCCTTTATGGTAACAGTGTCTCATGTTGCAGCCTCTTCCGACGGAGCTTAATTTAAGAAAAAAGAGGGCTAGAGAGGGAAGATCAGGCGATGAGATTGATCATTTCCCTATACCTTCCAGAATTACTGCAAGGAGGAGATCAACAGTTGCTGCAATATAACTAAAAGAACCAGAGGTATGATCATAAGTTCATGTTACACGATTCGGGTGTAATGTTGGATATGGGTATTTGTTCAAAATTTTGAAGTTTTCCATATATATGGAAGGTCTTTGAAGTATCGTACGTCCAAATGTGTCTTATACGGGTGTTAGATATGGATACTTAAAAGTAAAGATATGAAGTCGGATCTACATAGATCATGAGGTCAGATCTATGAAGTTGGATCGTTTCTCCAAATGTTACATCTTTCTCTTTTCCCGGTACACAGGTTTATTCCCACATGAGGGATGGTATTTCGAGCTTGAAGATAGGAAGGTTGGATGCCGAAGATGGGCTTGGGAGACCACGGAAGCTTTTATGACATCAAGATGTAGATCAGTACAGTGGAGGTGAGGATGATTTCTCTTAGTGATGCTTAAAATGAATGGCAAACCTTATAGAACATTTTGAGTTATTTGTGAAGTCACACCCCCCTTTGTATTCCTGACATATATATTTGCTTTTTTATAATATTTTTTTTCTTTGAAATGAATGATCTACTAATTTTGTCCACAAAATGAATACAATTTTTACTTATTAATGAAATGCAAACAAGAGTTAACCAAAAACTATTGTTAATGGCATTTTACATAAAAAAGGATGCTGTCCAAATACCAACATGCTGATATATTACTGTTTTGTCTCCCCTGGAGTATCATTTAGCACAACTCTATCTTCCTTGGACCAAACCACTAAATACTTGGCTGTTCCCGGCCAGCGTCGCTTCCCACTCAACCGATGACAAAAGGATCTGTGACAAGTTGATCACTATTTCTTTCATGTCAGGTCGTACGATCGAATCCTCATCCACACATTGCTTTGCCAGCATAGCCACCTAATAAGCAAATCGATTCCGAACCAGAACACCAATTTGAGTCCTAACTACTCATTTTCTAGCTTTTTGAGGTCTAATATGGAAATGATATTTACCTTGAAGACACAATCATGAGGAAAAAGATCCAGCATGTTTGGATCGATATAATCCATGTTCGACATGCTTACTGAGTCTGGTGTGTTCTGAAGAGCTGCTAACATCTGCAAAATTGCAATATAAAAGGGTACTAGAATGTACAAGACAAGATGAAGGAGCATCTAACATCTTAGATTGCGACACAATGGAACTCACAATGGATGCCAATGAACGTCTTTCAATATTCTTTGTCGTGGTGCCTTCAGTTCGTATGATGGCCTCCTTTCCAGATATGATCTCAAACAGCACAACACCAAATGCATACACGTCACTTTTCGACGATGCAAGTCCATTGCTCAAATATCTATAAGAAAACCAAATGGGACAGTTAAAAGAGTTTAAAATAACATTTAGCAAAAGAGAAGCAAACTATCAATATCTGTATTACTCGATTTGGATATCGAGTGCTCGATTTGGATATCGAGTGCTCGATACGAGTCTCTGGAAGGTCGTATCCCCTTAGTCTTAATAGCAATATGTTCCGGAAACACGTACTTAATGTGAGTACTTCAAGAAAATTGAAGAAGCAGAGTGACAGAGAACAATAAAATTACTTACTCTGGTGCCAAATAACCAAATGTACCAACAACTTTTGTTGCTGTTGCTTCTTCATGTGTTTTTCCAACAAGCTTCGACAATCCAAAATCTGAAATCTAATCCGAGAATAAAAGTCAGTAAAATGTTCTCATACACACTTAAAAAAAGAAGCAGCAACATTTAACGTAATTAGAACCTTCGCCTTGAAAGAACCATTGAGCAAAATGTTGCTCGACTTGATATCTCGATGAACGTAATGAGCTCTAGTGTGCTCATGGATGTACTCCAGGCCTCTAGCAGCATCGAGTGCAATCTGAACCCTCATTACCCACGAAAGTGGTGTATGACCTTCAAGCCAGTAAACATTCGCAGAGTAATTAGAAAACAAATTTCAAAACTCAACAAAGACATAATACAGGAGACATTCACTAACGAACTGAGCCCGGAGTTGAATGACTCAAAATATATGTGGGTTCATTCTGTTCGACACAAGACATGGGACGTCAGGATAATAAGAATACCTTCCCCTCAATGAAAACTTCTCAAGAAATGGTTTAGAAGCTTATTCGTTGTGGGCGTATGCTATTGGCATCGTAAGTACATTACGGTTATGAATGATTCGACACTCTTATTTATAACATTCGGTCCATTTTAGAGCTTCTAGATGATAAAAGTCATATGATAGTTCATTCTTAAATAATTAAATAAATTATAAATGAAGAGCACTGCTATAATTCTACCTTTGTTCAAGGGATCATGTAAATGGTTTCTGAGGGAACCCTTTTGAGCATATTCATAAATAAGGAAGAGCTCATTATCACTTGCAGCATAGCCGATCAACTCTACCTTCGACAAAATTAAACCGAAACAAGAGTCAATGGCTTTGAACAGTTGGAAGAAAGCTTTGTAATTTCGGGATTTAAACAATTTCTTATCATACAAAAAGCATTACCAGATTTGCATGATGAACCTTACACAAGATTTTCATTTCCGCCATGAATTCCTTTGTCTTTGTGGCAGTCATTCTTTTGATAGCAACTTCCTGAAAGAATCAAATAAAGAAAACTTAATGGAATGTTAATCTATTCAGGTCGTATAATCTAAATCCCGAAATAGAATCGAACAAACCTGGTCATGAAGGAAACCAAAATACACAGAACCATAGGTTCCGTGTCCAAGAAGATTAGAATCCGAGAACCCATTAGTCGAAAAAAGAATCTCTTGATAAGTGAAAACCACAGGCTTATCAACGTCAAGTACATCTGTTCCTAGAGCTGACAGAGAAGACAAAGAAAAATGAAAAACAAAACAAAAGAAACCAAAGTTAGCCTTTCAGAGTTTCGGATCAGTCATGGTGGCAAGCCATCATTTTTTTATTAATTAATCTACTCTGTTTAGTATGATATACATAGTTCCTTGCCAGGATTTCAGCTAGCAACAAATAAAAGTAACTAAGAAATCACAGTGTAATAACCTTTCGGGACAGTAATCTGGTGGTTACTAGGTTCGCCATTGGTTTGGTTCCAATTCTCGGATTTGCCGCCAACGTATCTTCCTGAACCACAACAGAAACTTGGCTTCCGAAGAATGTGGAACTTGTGTGAACTCTTGGCATCACGATCTTTGGCATGAACTCCTTGAGCTTCACCGAAGCAGCTTGAGGATCTCAAGGAAACACAAACTACAATGCTTAATATAATGAGGGCAAGGCCGACACCCAAACCGCCAATGATCCATCCATATGGCACATGAGCCTTAGGATATACTTGAATTTCTGCATAAAATTAAAAGTATAACACATATTTCGTACACAAAATCAAGAAAACAACTATTATTTTGGCATGCAGTATACAGCAAATCATGTCGTTTATTTATGGTTGTCAACTGCTACTTTACGTGAATTAGAAACGGACTCGGGAATAGGTGGGGGAATAAGGGCCTCCAAGGATCATCCAAATACACGAAAAGACAGAGAAAAAGGTTGACCAAATCCATGTCGATCACATATCCACGAACACCTGAATCTGAGTTAACATATTTTTAATTACTTCACTTAGATTAACCAATTCATACCTGAAAGTGTGTCAGCTGATGGTGCAGGAACAGGTGCCGAGGGAATGTCATTCTCCACATGATACGGTTCACCAGGAACTGCAATATATATAACAAGCTATAGTCCAAAACATTCTGCCATAATACAAGAACCGGACAATATGTGAAACCAACAAAATTTACAAGAGAAACGACTACTACTGATAGGCGTTGTGAGTTGCAAACAACACAAAAGGAATAATGCAAAAACACCAACTAATGGCCTTACAATTCAAGGAAATGGATGATAAAACAACGTTACTAATTAAACCTAGTCACAGATTTACAAATAGAATATGTATGAACGCATTACTGATTCCATTAGTACAATTTTGTTGGTATATATACATTGATGTGATATTAGCACCTTGCCTCAAAAGTTCACATCAAGACTTTAGATAGAAACCAAGTAGGTTCCAGACTCTAAAAGGGAAATGAATTCACCGATTAGTATCAAATTATCTATTCAGCATCCCAAACGTACTTCATTTCCGATTAGCCGAATGACAAAACCTTATCCTCGATGCTAAACTTTCAATCACACAAGCCAAAGCAGAATTGATAACAAGATTTAGGTCTTTAGCATACCTAGCTATAGACTAGCATCCCAAACTTCATTTTCGATGCATTTCCGATTAGCCGAAAGACAAAACCTTATCCCCAATGCTAAACTTCCAATCAAACAAACCAAAGCAGAACTGATAACAAGATTTAGGTCTTTAACACACCTAGCTATGGATAAACTATGTGTAAAAGATCCTATTTTACTAACTGAATTAGCCCCTATGTTCATAAAACTTGCAGAATTTTCAAAGACTACGAAAATATCATCAAAATCATTAACACCCATCTCTTGAAAAGCAACCGAATATGCATATTTCCAAACAAATAGCATTCTTCATGCAAATCCATAAATTAAAAAACCTCACAAAGAAAGAGAATGGTCTTTTTGAGGCAAACCTGAATTTAATGGAACATAATACAAAGCACCGACAGTGACACTATCAGGATTCTGAATCCCATTAACTTGCTCAATACTATCCATGCTAACCCCAAATCTACTAGCTAAAGACTGCACACTGTCCCCATCTTTCATCACATAACTCATCAAGTAGTTCCACGGCCCACTTGAACACCCACAAAACAGCCTCAAAGACACCACAGCTCCAATCCTTGCCGGCCTGCTAACATTTGGAACCATTGCAAGCCCATCATAAGCCTCCAAAACCATGTCATAAACATACCCTTGATTTGATCTCTCTGTAAAGGTTGTGTTTGTTGCATAATTATTGGGGTTTGTCAAGCAAGAACAGTTCTTTTTGATGAACATGTAACCATGTGTGCCCTCGCCTTCGACTGTTATGTCTTGTGGCATAACATCGAACATGCTCTGGATCACAGCCAGAGTTTGTTTCTCCTGGGGTTTAAAAGCCAAAAAAGACGTGCATAATCTTGACGTGTCCGTACAACTCATAGGTATTATTGTTGCAGAAGAAGAACCCAAGGCATGGAAGGTTTGAATTAGAATGAGAAAGATTAGTGTTAGAAGAACTAAAAAATGTGAAACCATAGGATCCATTTTTCTCTTTTCCCCAAAAAAAATTGAAACTTTGAACTAAAATTAAGTGTAAGAGAGTACAAAAATAAAGATATTGATCAAACAAACATGTCTGAACATGTTAAAAGACTTGAAGAGAAAGTGGGAGGATTTTAAGCTTTAAGGTGGTTTGAAGGACAGAAGTAGGAAGGGATGAAGTGACACTAAACCCAGCACGGTTTGTTTTTTTTCTCTCTCTGTGCTCTGGTAACTGTTATTCACTCCTTCACTGTAAAAGGGCAGAGGGAGAGAGAGAGAGAGAGAGAGAGAGAGAGAGGTCATCCACTTGTCTTCTACCGCCGTTCTATTTTTTTCAATGAATATTCATAATTCTGTTTTTTATTTTTTTTACTTATATTACAAATTGATATTAAAATTTATTATTTTTAATTTAAATATTTAAAGTATTTTTATCAAAATTAGTATTTAGAATATTTTTTATTAATCTATAATAAGTAAAAAAAAATATTTGTTCAAAATAATTATCAACTATTTGATATTAAACAACCTAAATATTCTTGATGCTTAAATTTCGGATTTTCAGAAATAATATTACATTACTCATTAAATAATGTCATGAAGGTTTATGACAAGTCCTCATTTACTGTGTTGAATAAACATGTCAAGATAAAAATATTCATAGTCTTAAAAGGTATGGCATGTGTCATATTGTACATACGTCTATAAAATATTCGTGTGAAGAATAAATAAGTGATTAAAAGAATTGTTGTTAAGGTTGAGAGTACTTAGAACATATACTACTTTGTAATCGCTTTAGCTTAATTAAAAATTATATTCATATGAAAATAGAAATATAGAGATATTTCTATATAAATGGTAAATTGTTCATAAATCATGAAATTATCACAAGTTCTAGTATGTGTGGCATAATAAATTGATAATGGCTTATGATGTTCTTATTACTCAAGTAAACTAAATATAGGTCAAATAGTACAATGATATGTCTAGGATCGAGCAACTACGTATTTGGACTTTCGGGTTCGTTCATCTTGCATGAGTTGTTTCGCTTGATGTTGAGTTAACATTACGGTGCATTTGGACTTTCAATTTCATCCATCTTACATGATTGGTTCTGTTTAATGTGAGTTTAGTACTTTGATACGTTATGACTTTTGAGTTCGTCCATCTTGCATGAGTCGTTCCACTTGATGTTGAGTTAGCACTACAGTGCATTTGGATTTATATATTTATCCACCTTTGTGCGATAGGCCCCATATTAACGTTGAGTTTCATATGTATTTATGACGATGTTATAGCTCAGATCACCTAAATGGACCCTTTCTACAATTTACTTTGGATGTTTTTAATAATTATTTATAATGATCAACTAAAATCAAACATGACTTATGAGATTGATGTTTCTATACATGATATTGTCACGTGGGATCGAGCTCGGGACATTGGCGCAAGAGTCCACCAAAGAGGTTCAATTTGGAGTATTGCGTTTGCCAAGACCACCAACTTAGCCCATCACTTGGAGAATGCTAAATAGTTCATTCACACTACAAGTGCAAATATGAAAAGTGACATCATATCTAAATATGATCATAGGAGCTTGGTTGATATGGCAAGAGACAACAAATCAAATAAGTTTGTGGAGGATTCTTAACATATCAAGTGAGAACACCCATCCAAGGAAACAAGAAGACTAATTTATGAAATTAGATGGTGGAGTGACTGACTTTCCTTAGATAGAGGATTTTATAATTAATAAGGTTCATCTTAGTTGTTGTCTAGGTTGATCTTAAATGTCCATTGTAAAGGGATTTAACTATAAATAGAGAGCCTCCCCTCCTCATTTTTATCATCTCATTCTTCCATTCTCACTTTGAGAGATTAATAAAGCTTTGATGCATTTACTCTAGTTCTCTTTTTCCTTTTAGATGTTCTAGGTTCTCTTTGTGTTGTTACATCTCTAGGTGGCTAAGAGTAGTCCTTGTGGTGTTTATACTTTCATACGAGTATCCAACCTTGGTGGCTTGAATGACCATATTTGTTTTAAAGCTTCCGCATCCATCGAAGCCCTGAGGGTTTGGTCCAACCTTTATTGAGTTTGTTTTCTCATAAGGCTTGGTTTAAGGTTGACTTAGGCATATAACCAATCAAATAGCATCAAGAGACGTCTAAGGCTATGTGCTCCAGAGTTAGAATCTTCAAGAGCGTGACAAGTGGTATCAGAGCGAGTTGTTGTGACGAGGCAACGAGCATTCGAGTGCATTTTATAGAAGTTGTAAACTGAGTAAGTTAAATTTACTTAATGTTTAGCCAAGCTTAATATTCTGTTAAGTGAGGAAAGACTTTACGTTCGTGTTAGTCAATGGTGATTGAACTAGTTTGTGGCAAAGATGTTTGAGATGACACACCAAAGAGACAATGCATTCACACATGAAGACGAGAAGAGTCTTAATAGTGAATAGGAAATGAGGGAATATTCGATCGAAGATTACATGGATGAATTGTATGATTTAAGAAAAATGTACAAAAGTTGGATAAATGATCTAAAAGTGATGTAAACAATATTGGGATGGAGGGTCGATAGACTTGATGAATCCGTGGATAGAGCCAAGGAGACCCAGGGTATTGTGGAGTCTTGTTTTGACAAGTTAGAGTCCATGAAAAAAATTTCAAGAACGATGTGCAATGAATTGGAGATGGTTTCAGGGAGTAATGCACATGATACTGAGGTAAAAACATTGAGGAATAAGGTGAATGAGCTCAAGGAGGAGCTGCTCATAAGCAATGGTGCAACAAGTGAATGAGTTATGCTCAAGACCTTTTTAGAATGACTTAGACCAATGGTGAAACTCACGAATGAGCAAGGTACTGAGAGACTTTTCAAAGCCATAATTGTACACGAGAAGCTAACCAAGCTTGGAAGAGCCAAGCCAACTAGCATGGAGATGTCCAAACCTAAGCCGAGGGAATGCGACAATTGAAGGGAACCCAAGGAGTGGTGTAGTATAGAGATGACGAAGAAAGCTCTTCGAGTGGCCAAGGAGGGCCACCGACTGATCTTAGCCGAGGGAAGCCATCAAAGAATAATGGCAAGTCTGAGTTCATTGTTGAGAAGAATGCAAGATAAAAGGAGATCAAGTGCTACTTCTATGATGGTCCTCATGTTACAAAGGGATGTCCTAAGCAAAGTCGTCTTACTACCATCGTTAAACAGATAAATGAGTCAGAAGGGGGAGTAGTGAGACTTGGCATTGTAAGGGGTAAAGCGATCAAGCATGGAAAAGAACAAAACGTGGTAAAGAACAAGAAAGCCTTCAAGCTGAGGGTTGAGAAAGAGAAACTAAAGTGCTACTATTGTAAGGGGCCTCAAAAGTTATGATGGTGTCCAGATCAAACCAAGCAGTCCAAGGGGAATGAGAAGGCCGAGGGTAACGAGTCTGCAAGAATTTGTGCGATGGTGATGAGTTCTATCAAGGTGAATGGAAGCCAAGTGTAGAAAAAGGAAGCCATGTCCGAGGCGGCTAGGGAGCTTACCGAGCATGTTCAAGTTAATAAGAACAAGGTTTCAAAGAATACAATTATAGAATGGTAGAAGGGAGCTCAACCATGGAATGACGAGGCAACTATAGAACCACCAATGGGTAAGGTGGGAATGAACCAAAGAACTTCGAAAATGAAGTCCGACACAAGAGAAGGTAATGGGTTTCAAATAGAAAGAACTAGTATAACAAGGGAGCACCAAACTTTGAGTTAATGGGGTGGATACGACAAGGAGCACCAAACTTCAAGGGAAAAGAACCAATGCATAATGGATCAAAGAACTTCAATGAAGAAAGTTTGATGAATGGGGTCTCAAACTTCGTGGAGAAAGAAAGGCTGACACATTTTAGAGTAAATGTTGGTGTAACTGAGAATGAGGTATATCTCGAACACAATTCTAGTATTTATAAACTTGATTTACCGTCATTGAAAAGTATAAGTTAGGATAGACATAACCATCCGAGTGGAGAGGCCAAAGGGTTGGAGGAGACGTCCAAGTCTTTACCGAAAGATCAAGAGGGTTTGTTCACACTACAAGTACAAATATGAAAAGTGGCATCATACCAAAAGATGATCACAAGAGGTTGGTAGATATGAAAAGATACAACAAATCAGAGAAGATTGTGGAGGATTATTACTATATCAAGTTTGAACACCCATCTAAGGAAAGAAGAAGAATAATTGATGTAATTAGATGATGGAGTGATTGAATTTCCTTATATAGGGAGATTTGTAATAAATTGGGTTCATCGTAACTGTTGATGTAAATAGATCTAGGTCATTGATTAAAAGGGAGCTCCAGTATAAATAGAGAGCCTTTATTATTCATTTGTATCATCTCGTTCTTCCATTCTCACTTTGAGAGAGTAATAAAGCTCTAAGGCATTTACTCTAGTTCTCTTATCCCTTTTAGTTTTTCTAAGTTCTCTTTGTGTTGTTGTCTCTCTAGCTGGCTAAGAGTAGCCTCGTGGTGTTTACACTTCTACAGAAGTATCCAATCTTGGTGGCTTGAGTGGTCATATTTGTTCTAAAGCTTCCGCATCCATTGAAGCCTTAAGGGCTTGGTCCCAACCTTTGTTGAGTTTGCTTGCTCATAAGGCTTGGTTTAAGACTGACTTAGGCGCATAATATATCAAATAGCATCAAGAGGCATCTAAGGTCGGGCGCTCCGAAGTTGGAATCTCCAAGGGCGTGACAATATACATATGTTACTTATAGACTTAAGCATGTTAGTTCATATAAAACAACTATAGTATAGTTCGTTTATCAATCATCATGATTGAGTTTAGTGTTATGAATAATTATTGTATCCTCAAGTAAGAATGGGCATGGGTTAGGTCGGATCGAATTTTTTACCTATTCGACTTCAACCTGGAAAATATTACTATCCACCCGTCACCCGACCCAAACCCAATTTTGAACTAAAAAACCCTATTTAACCTGACCGACCTGATCAAATTCATATTTCACTTATTTTCTCACTTGTTCCCTTATTTTCTCATCAATTCTTCAACTTTCTCACTAACCAAATAAACAAAAAAACACATGAATAAACTTAAAAATAAAACAAATTATACTAAACTATGAAACAAATCCGAGATTTTTAAAATAATATAAAAAATAGAAGAAATTTAATCCAACCTTTGAATCTTCATATAGATTATTACTGAATATAGCAAAAGTTTTCAAAAAAAATATTGCAAAAAATAAGATGGAACAAACTATTGTTACTGATTTCGAGAAAATCAAAACAAATTTTTAAGGGATAAAGTGAAAAACAAATAAAAAAATGAAGAATAAAAGAAGAATAACGAAAAAGAAAGAAAAACAGGAGTGGCAGAAGAAAAAAAAACAAAGAAAAAATAAAGAAAGGAACGGCAGGAAAAATGTGAGAAATGAAATAGGAGATGAACCAAAACCATAAATTATATATATATATATAGGATGGTATTTTTGTAATTTCAAAAATTATTTTATAACTATATTGGATCATGTCGAATATTTTTTATTCTAAACCCGACTTCAACTCAAACCTGACATTCTCTTTCATATAACTCAACTCGACTCAAACTTGATTTTTTTTATAAAAAAAACCCGACTGTAAGTCGGGTCGGGTCGGATCGAAACCCGCCAAACTCGGGTCAAATGCCCATCCCTATCCTCGAGTGAACTATAATACATTTTTGCTTAATAATTCTATAAATACTACTAATATATATCATAATCAAGTGAATAGGATTATATAATGATTTGAAATAAACTACTTCTAGACACTGTGTAAATATGTTAAACCCTACTAATATTTACCATAATCATTAATTAAGGGGGAAAAACTCAAAATGCATAACAAGTTAAAAAATGGAACCCATGGTTTAGCAGAAGGGAGATTATGGGTCCGGATGTTCACATCACATGCATCATTGCATGTGCCTTTTAGCTGGAGAATTATTTGCCTAAGATTTTTACAGCTTTTTATTTTATTATATTTCTAAGATAATTAGGGTTTATAATGAAATTTGATTGTTGATGGAACAATCCAAGGATTAGTTGATGGTTTGGGTAGGGTAGTTGTGGTGGTAAGTAAAATTTAAGGTGAAAGCCAGACTGGATTTGCCTCGTTAAAGCATGATTCATTATTACTATGTTGCTGTTTTGCTGCAATTTTTAGACGATAAATTGGCTCCATTTTTGTTGTTTCTCTCTGCTCGAGACCCCGCAAACCTTGGATCTTGTCACGACGCTCTTTTTATCATTAGATTAGAGATGGGCATTGGACTAGAATCTGACGGGTTCCGACCCGACTATTTTTTTTAAATTTTAGGTTCAGATCAAGTTTTTTAAATGTGATGTTCGGGTCGGGTTGAGTTCGAGTTTATGATGAAAAATATAAGACCCGAAAAATTTATAATTTTATCTTATATATTTAGGAATAATTTCAATAATATCCCTCTATATATTATTTTTTTCAATTAAATCACTATTTTTATTGAATAAAAATAATATTTTTATTATTTCAGGTCGGGTCGAATTTTTAAATTATATATCGGGTCGAGTCTCAAGTGAAGGATTCCTTGATCTCGGGTCGGGTCGGATAGACCAAAAACCTGACCTAACCCGACATAGGCCCATCCTACATTAGATGTCATGATAATGGATTGGTGGAGAGGGATTCTCGTCTCAATCTTCTCTATGCTTATATATATATTCCTATTAATCCACATTTAGCAAGTTAGAATTTTAAAATTTCGAGTTAACAGAAAATTAAAAAAATTAACTTAAATATTTTTACATTTTTATGATTTGGTCCTTATTTTTTTTATTTCTTCAATTATTTCTTATTTTTAGTTCATTTTCACTAAATTTTAATCACAAGCTTCTAAAATATTGTAGAATACATATGTATCTTCAATTACTATTTTTTGATAATAAATTTTTAATTTTTCAATTTAGTCTTTGTAGAGTTAATCGAACCAATGAAATAGCCAAGAGGGGATGAATTGGCAATTATGGAAGCTTTTTGCAATAGAATGAAAAAATTGACACAAGCAATTTTAGCGTGGTTTAACTTCTTCATTTAAAGTTTATACCCACTACCTTAGCTTCCACACTAAGGATTTCAACAAATTCATAATGTGTTCAAACCTTGTAGGACAAGGTGAATTCGCAACCTGGGCCTTTGAGGGAAAGGCTGACTAGTTGCAACAATAAGGTTTTTGAAATGATTTTGAAATGATTTATTGGAATGTTGGGAGTCGCCACCAATCATTTTAAAAGTGTGTTTCGAACACCATAAAAGCTAGGTAATTTAATAAAATATTTTATTTTTATCAAAATATCAAGTTTGGGGTTTGTAAAAATCAAAATATAGGTTCGGGAGTCGGTTACGCATTGGGAAGGGTTAGCACCCCACAACGCCTAAAAATTGGTACCTAGTCGATTACCCTATATTTAAGAATTTGAAAATTTTGAGTTCAAGATTCATTTGATTTATAAATTAATATAGATGCAAAGTTGAAAGAGGTATTCGTTCATTAAGGCCAATAAAATTCACCTCCTAACATGAATACAGAAGATCAATTATTGTCCCTATGACCGAACATTGCCTCGGGAGTTGAGAAATTATGATGTGGTTTTGAAAAGAATGTTGACTTACTACGGGAATCATCAATAGTCACCCCAGAGCATTATTGCGAGAGATTTACTATTGACTCCCTAATAAGTGAACAATGCATTAAATTTAAAAACATATGCAATTAATCAACCGGTTAAAACTTAATTATATTATGTGAGTTTATTAAAGGCTTCCTAACCTAGAGTGTCAAATTATGAAGATTAGAGATCTTAAAGCACTAAACCTAAAGTAAAGTCTCTAATATTAATCCTATCATTTTTTTATCAAATTATTGAATCAAATAAATTGATTTGAGAAATCGGGCATTTTAATGGGAAAGTCAAATCAAATTAGTCCCTAATGTTTAAGAACTAAGGTGAAAATAATTAAAATGAAGGTTCTAATTAACTTAATTCATTTATGTCAAATAGTTATTTAATTAAAAGTTGAAGGGCTAGATGGTAAAACCTAAAGTTAAGAAAACCTATCTATTAACCTAATTATCTGTATTATAGAAAGTTTAATTTAAAAGGAACTAACTAACGTTTAAGGCCCTAATTACTAACCTAATTAATTATTTTAATCGTAAAATCAATTTGAATCCTTGGGCATGAAGGCAAGGACCAAATTGAAAATTCTCTTAATTTTCAAATTAGAGACCAAAATGTGAAAGATTTAAATTTAGAAGTTAAACTTGAAATATAATTATCAAGCTAAGTTTAGAATAAAATAGATTAAGTCTAAATTACCAAAAGAATATATCTTAACGAGCATACCTGAAAAGAAAAGTAAAAAAAGAAATTAGAATACTTATTAAAACATTTTAATTAAAACAAATACTTTAAACGAAAAGAATAACTAAATTAGAAATAAAAAAAACTAAAGAATCAAATAAATAAATATAACGTCAGAATTTTGATTCAAATGGCCTAAAAAGAAAATAAAATTGAAGTTAGTAAAATCATTTAAAATAGGGACTAAATTGAAACCAAATAAAAAATTTGGGACTAAATTAAAATTAAATAAATCAATTTCAAATTAGCGACTAAATTAAAATTTATAGAAATGTTCAGGGGCTAAACATTAACTAATTATTTGAATTAAACAAGTGACTAAATTGAAACAGATACAAAATTAAACATGCAACTGAAGAATTAAAACAAATGACTTAAATGTAAAAACATGGCAAAACTGCAGGGACTAGGAAAAAAATAAACCAAAAGTTAGTGTTAAAACATAAAATGAAAAAAATAATGAAATAAGGATAAACATTATAAATATATAAGAAATTAATCATAGAATAAGTGACCAAATCGTAAAACTAAGGAAACGGCAAGGATTGCGGAAGAGGTTAGACTCTTCGGGTCCAAAACGTGCATATAGGGTATTTAGAACGATGTTGCTCTGTTTGGGTTACAAAACCCCATTTTTTCTCAATTTTACTTCTCCATTATCTCTCTGCCCTCTTTCTTTAATTCTCCAGATTCCGGTGGATTGTTGTTGTCGCTCGTCGCACCGGATGTAGCCGGTTTTTGTCTCTGATTGTCCTTTGAGCCTAAACTTCACCGGTTGGCTCGTCTTGGCATTGTGAGATCAAACCGGGGCTCCGATTTGTAAGATCCGACCCCTAACTATATGAAAAGGGTCGAGAACTCTTTGTCTTTCGGTGCTCCGATCTCCTTCGGCCACCGTTGGATCGAGCTGGCTCCGAGATATATGGTTCCCCTAATTCGTTATCTTCTCCTCATCGTTCAGATTCGTCGATGGTGGTTCCTATCACCGATTGGAGCTTTGATTGAGAGGTAAAACACCTTTTGTTATTTCTTTCGTTCTTTGTTAGTTTAAAAATAAAATGAAAAATGCTTGGTGAGTTTTGTGTTCCTTTTGTGTTTTGTGAAAAATGAAGGGTGTAGACACTAGTTTTTTGATCCATTTGTTATTTATTTATTATTAGTTTATTATTATTATTATTATTATTATTATATTATTATTATTATTATTATTAATAAATAATAAATATTACAGGCCTAATTGAGTTACAAGACTCGAAGGCCCATTTGCAAACCTGGTCCAGTCCCAGATGACCTAAAACCCAGTTAGGGTTTCATCATCTCATCTCCAGCCGCCAGTGATCTCAACAGTTGGATCTGGAGATATCCAATGGCCCAGATGATTATAGTAGAAACCCTAGGGATTCATAACTCTAAGGTTATCATCTGGCCGCCGTCGCTATGCCCACGCTCTAGCCACTGTCGACGCTGCTGCCACGCCTCTGACGAAGCCTCTAGAAGATTCAAGGGCAGTCGTACACGTTGTAGCTCTAGGGTGAGTCACCACCATAGTTCGGTGACTCATCGAAAGCCCCTCTTGTGACCGGTTCGAGGAAAGCCTCGTTGATGCCTATAAAAGGTCATCAACTACCTGTAAAATAAGAACACGGAGGAGACACCAACAGTAGCGACAGAAGCAAACCACGACCAACACAGCAAGAAAGGGAAAGATACGAATGACCAACAACAAACCAAAAGAGGATAAACACTTACCGAGGAAGAAGCACGGTAATGAGAGCCTTCACGCGCCTCCACACACCGCCTAAAAACCAAAACGTCGAAGGTAATAATCCTAGATCTACGACATTTGGTAAGGTTTTAGGCTAAAACAACCTTAGATTTGGCTCTAGGGTAATCAGGGCTTTAATTTGGGGTATGTTTGTAAATACCGGCCACCGTGGTGGTGACCAGCGACGGCAATCGGCGCCGGATCATGGCTACCGGTCGGAGACCGGACTCCCTCTGGTGGAGGCTTTTAGAGAGAAGCGAGAGAGAAAAATTTTTCTCTCTTAGAGAGAGAGTGAAGAATAGGGAAATGAGGAAAATCGGCCTAAATGGCCAGTTAAAACGGTTTAAATACCCCTCCCCAAACGGTGTCGTTTTAGGGAGAGGTATGTGTGTAAATTGATAATGGTAAAACTATGTTTGCAGCCCTTCGAAGTTTGTAATCTTCCATTTTAGTCACTGAATTAAGTTTCTGGAATTTTTAATTTTGTCTTCCAAATTTATTTTATTTATATTTTAGTCCCTACCATGTTTATATATATTTCAAGGTAAATATCATAATTAGTCCTTTTAATTTTATTAATTTATATTTTAATCACCAGTTGATAATTAATTATAAATTACATTGTTAGTACCTAGCTTTTTAATAATTCGAATTAGGGCCATGAGTTTTGATATTTTACA
Organism: Hibiscus syriacus; assembly: GCF_006381635.1. NCBI lineage: Eukaryota > Viridiplantae > Streptophyta > Magnoliopsida > Malvales > Malvaceae > Hibiscus > Hibiscus syriacus. The sequence continues at coordinate 350,912 of NW_024063269.1, forward strand.
TTTTAATAATATAATTTAAATTTTCTTTATTTTGGTCACTGTTTGATTTTTATTTTTATTATTACCCCTTTAGTTTCACAACAACAACAAAACCCTATTACCCCTTTAGTTTCAATATTTTTAATTTAGTACTTTAAATTAATATTTTATTTTTATTTTATTTTAGTCATATAAATATATATTTGATTAAATAATAATATTTATTTATTTTTAATATTAAGAAAGGGTTTGTCTTAAAGTAACTAGATGTCATTTTCTGATATTTTTCAATAAATAAATACCTTATTTTTACTTTATTTATATTTTTCTTAGAATTATCCGATTGAATTTGAAATAAATTCATATTCGAATTTTTAAATTTCTATTATTAGAGACAATTTATAATCGAATGGTACCAATTTTAGGTGTTATAGGGGTGTTAATCCTTCCCTAAACATAACCGACCACGAATCCCTTTTTATTACTAAAAAAAATGAATTCTTGGTTAAACGCAGACCGAATTATCTTTTAACTGATGTTTTCTTAAAAACTCTCTTAAAAGGTGATTTTGAGGTATTCAACCTACCTAACACAAAAAGGTCGATGGTGACTCCAAAACATTTCATTAAAAACCATTTATTCATTCACATACTTTTCCACCAAGAAATATTCGTGCCCGAGCAAAAACTGGTTACGATAGCTTGACGACTCTGCTGGGGACCCTGGTTAAACCTAAATCGATTATATATTGTCTCTATAGTTGAAAATTGAGAATTCAATTTTATTTAATTTATGATTCTTTTGATTTTCTTCAATTTATTTTATCCTCTTGTATATTAATATTTGATTATTTTCAGATATTAGGATTTTTGTGTGATGGTTTATCAAAGGTTTGAGATTTTCTCCTCGCACACAACACGTGCATTGCATAAACATAAGCTTTATGCATGATCTATTTCCCTTTTAAGTGGGAGTGAAAGAGACGTCTTCGTTAGAATTTATTCTCCATGTCAGACCTAGCAAGTAGCTTTCGGGGTTCATATGCTCTATGTATTCGTGAAAATTTATTCTCCGTGTCAGGCATAGGGAAATTTACCCTCTCGAATTAAACTCAATCTGAAAGTCTGTGATAGACTAGGATTGAGGGTTTCATAGCCCAAGGGGTATCAACAAGGATAATTCGAGTACTGCATATGAAAAACTGTAGAAATCCACCCGATCTAAGAATACTCTGTCCGTAGGTGTACACAAAGGAGAAATAAGCTCTAACTTTCGTCTTTTAATTAATTTATTTTTTTTGAATAAATGCATGTGAACTAGAAATCATATAGTTAGGTTAATTTTTTCCAAACAAAGCATGGAACTAGAAAGCATGAGGTTAGGATTTATATACAGATATCATGATAGATAGAATCTTTTCTTTCCATTAATTGGTACTAACCATTTTATTTTTTTTCTTATTTTTTATGCATTGTATTTTGCTCTAACTTGTTTATATTAATTTCTTTTGTTTGCGTTGCATGATCATGACATGATTAGAAGGTGTTGATTTGTGAGTGAACATCAAATTGAAAAGTTTTCATAAATAGACAAATAGTTTTATGATCAAGCAAACTATGACACAACCAAGGAATGATATCCTGAGGGAACTCTGAAGATAGAGGAGAACTATACACCCAAAGATCGTATGCCCGTTGAAGAGAAAAAGGAGATACGAGAAATAAGAGAACAAATGACCAAGATGATGGATAGAATATCTATTCTGGCCAAAGGAAAAGAGACTCCTACACAAAAAAAAAAAGAGAGTTCAATGAATATATTCTTGCAATCTTAGATATACAAGGTACTTCTGATCCTAATCAATTTGAGAAATTGCATACAGTCATTATTCGTATTCACAAGTTGTCTGGAGATACCCAGGAAATGGTGACAACTGTAATAATTCCCAGAAATGAGAATAAATCATGCAATTTGAAATCATCAAGGTTTAGTTTATTCTCGACTCAGGTTCAATCCAAGATAAAAGGTAGTTCTCATTTTGATACTATCCCTATATCATATAAGGAGTTGTACGATAAGCTACTTGAAGCGCGAGAAGCGACTCCTAAAACCGTGGCAACCTCTGTATCTGAATTGGTATGACATTAATGTTCATTGTGAATATCATGCCGGAGCTCAATGACATGCCATTGAGAATTGCATTGCCTTCAAAAATCGAGTTCGATGTCTTTTGGATCGTGGAATCTTAGAGTTTATGATAAATTATCGACCTAGTTTGGTAATTGATGGTCCTGCTAGATTAATTCCAAAAGTGTTCAAAGGTAAAAATATCAATAAGGACGACCAGAAGAAAGAAGATTTGCTGATGTACGAGGCTCAAATGCATCATTTAAAGATTGAAAATGATAAATTGAGCACCGAAATGGAAACCATGCATGAGGATTTTCAAAAGGTCAGTCAAGCCTTTAAAAATGTTGGTATAGGAAATACCCCAGAAGAGTGGATAACATGGGTCACTAAATTGAAAAAGAACTGCAAGATACATGAAGGTCAAGCCAAGAAGTTTTCTCATGATTTACGAATTACAGAAGAAAGACGCAATACATCTGTCATTGAATTGGGAAAATTTCAAGCCAAAAATCAAATGTTGAATAGTGCTATAACCAACATGGAAGCATCATATCAGATCCATCAGCATGAGATTGATACTGAATTAAAAGACACTACAGCCAGAAACAAGATATTGATGAAATGTTTCGATGATTATGAAGATCTTATACGAGAACTTCTTGAACACAAAGGTTCTCTTGCAAGGGAGAATGAACAACATTGTCTACAACTTCGAGAATTGACACAGAAGATTAAGGAAAAAGACAATGTCATGAAGGAAGTATATGCTCAAGCAATCAATGTGGCTAATAAAACTGGTTGATTTAGCTGGCTTCACGAGAGAATTAAAGCAGATTGACAACTCCACACCTAAGCATGAGTAGAAGTTAATTTGGCTTTTAAGGGAAATAGATAAGTTATGATGAAAGTTATCCCATATATGTAAAGTTTTATTTTATATACCTAAACTTTTGTTTTCAATGAAATATGTTTTAAGATGATCACTCTTGGTTAACACCTTTTTCATACATGCATTTGTATCGTACAATTTGCATTCTTATTTTTGCATTTCTGCATTTCCGCATTTTTGCATTTTCATTTTACATTCACATCTTTGCATTTGCATTTGCATCTTTGCATTTGCATATTTGTATTTACATTTTGTTTCAAACTATTTTACATGCATTAAATCACGAAAATATGGGAATAATTCATGGAGGATTCCATCACAGAATTTTCAAAATCAAATTGGAGCTAACTTGGTCTTCCTAGAGAAAGATAAGAGCTATGAATGAGATTTTAGCAAGGGTTGGTAAAATCAAGAAAATCCAAGAGCAACTTATCAAGACTCAACAAGAGATGATTGATCAAGCAAAAAAAATCCAAGATGATTTAAAAGAACAAATGACCAAATTAATAGACATGGTGAATGTTGTGATCCATGGAGAGAAATCCTTAGAGGATCATGTTGTAACAGATTTGGATGGGATTATGAATGTTAGAGGTATAGCCGATGCAATAAAAACAAATGACTAGGAACTTTTCAGGGAATATGGAAATCCAATAAATCTTCAAAAACCGGGTATGATCTCAGAAAATGCAATAGAGATCAAGTTGAAGAGAAACATGGAAGAAGTTCAAGTTCCATTGAAGAAAGCTAAACAAAGTAAAAATCTAGATGATAATTCATAAGGTTTTCAAGATGATAGCAAGGAGAAAATTAGGTCAAAAGAATTTCTACCCAATTCTCCTTCAGTTTTGTGCAGCAAGTTATATCACAAGTTACTCCAAGCCCAACTTATTACTCTATGTCGGGCTAAGCCTTTGTTGCTTCATTATCCGAATTGGTATAATGAGAAAGTTTCTTGTGAATATCATGTTGGAGCCCGAGGACACTCCATCAAGAATTGTGGTAACATCAAACGACGAGTTCAAGACCTTTTGGTTCAAGGAATCATAGAGGTGGATGTTAATAATCAGTTTGTTTTGGTTAAATAATTGGGAATCAAACCCCAAAATAAAGTTGATACTATTAAAACAAGTGAAGTACATGTCGCAAAGGACGAGAAAAACAAAGTATTTGAACCAAAGATAAAAGATTCAACTCTCAATACCTCTCTGATTATAAATGATGAAAAATAAGTGAAAGGAGAGATAGTTCGAGATTGACCCATAGGTTTAAGAATGAATGGGGCAGATGAAACCCTGAAGAAACCTCAAATACCTATATCAGATTTCCTGAAGACAAGTGGAGAATTAATTGGAAATGTAATCAGTAAAATACCAATCAATCAAGAAGCAAAACTTGATGATATGAATGAATGTCACATCCAGAACCCTCTCGATCGCAAAAGAGTAATTAGTCATTTAGAATGATCAAAGAAAGTGAAAGTCTCTTGATTAAGAAAAACTCTGAAGGTGTTTCAAAAATCTATCTCAGGTCTGTACTCTCATTTGGTTAAAGGTCAATACATTACACCAAGATTGGTGAAAGTATCACCAAAGCCTTATGCCCATTGCTATGATCAAAATAGCATTTGTAATTTTCACTTGGGGGTATCGGGGCATTCAACAGGGAATTGTTGGTCACTGTTAAAGGAAATAGAGATGCTTGTTGACAAGGGAGTCTTGATACAAGAAATGATCAAGAAATAGGGAGCAAATGAGGACAAAAATCATTGTCTGATTACACACCTAATATTATAGGAGTAATGGGGCATGATAGATAAATAAGTGGAAGTTGATATCTACCACTGTAGTACTTTCTATTTTCAGCATCTTGTTTGAACTTGTTTTTTGTTCTTTTCTCTGCCTTTTGTGTAATAAATAAATTTGTGTTGCTTTTAAGGTTATGAGCATTGAATCAATCTTGCAATCTTGCAGTTCTTTGAATATCAATGAGATTAAAAACTCTTTAAATGATTAGAGTTATAATCTTTAACAAAATATCAAGATTGAAAACTGGAAAATCAAGGACCCTTGACCTCACCTCAAAATAAATACACCCAAATATCATCCTCTTACAAAGATGAAATAACCTTGTCCCATTGAAAAAGGTCTGGTATTTATATATAGGAGCGTACAACATTGGGCATCGTTTGTGTATTACATTACAAAACCGACTAGAGTACTTTTCTATTGATGATGTTCGATGATGAATGCAATCTTCACAAATAGGTAAATCTAGTTTAAGTAAGTTGCTTGAGAATTGAACTCTAACGAAGAGATTTTATGGTTTCTACCCAAAACACCTAGACTATAACAGGTTCTTGTTAACAAGCTTAAGAAGTTGGAGGCGTATATTCATTATATATGCAATAAAGCTTGAGTTATCCCCCTAAAACAATTGGTTAATCGCCTTGGCTTTATGGATATTATTCAGCTAGCCTATATTATTATATATACAATAAAGCTTGAGTTGTCCCTCTAGAGCAATTGGTTAATAGCCCTGGCTTTATGGATAATATTCAGCTAGCTTGTTATACTATTATATGCAATAAAATTATCCCTCTAGAGCAATTGGTTAATTACCCCGGCTTTATGGATAAGTTTCAATTAGCCTGATTAAGGCAAATATACAATAAAGTTGATTTCAGCAAGCCAAAATGGCAAAAAGTTACTACATAAATATGGACTAATGGAGTTAAGAAACACCTGTTATAGTTAACCTCACACGAGCACTCAGAAATTTCATTTTTAGACCGATATTTTCACACTGCCTTTGCTAAAGTTTACAAAGCTTCCACAAATAGAAGATTCCAAAAAACTGAAATAGAAGTATTCTAGAAAGTTTAAGTAATTGGCTATACTAGTTGCGTTATTTTGTCCGCATCCGGTTAAAATACCAAGTTCTTAAAGTGAGGCATGTGGCAAAGTTCACAAAGAGCGAGAGAGGAGTGACATCTTAAATAAATGTAATCATAGAAAATAAGAAAGCTATCCTAAAGCCAATCCAAATTTTGATACTTGTCAAAGAGCTATGACTCTAAAACATTAAGAGCTGTTAATTTATTTGATATTCATTAAACTCGCGTTTTATGATTTAATTCAATTATGAATATGTAAGAGGCAATACTTTACAAAATTCTTTCATTCTTTGATAAATAAATGAGAAAAAAACATTTTCAAACAAGACAGTCTCAAATGAGGAAGGTCTTTGAAGCAAGTTGATGTTTATTCTACCTATATTGGAGAAAAAAAATAAGCGAGGCCAGAATGATGAAGCATTTAGCATTCTTGAAAGCAAGTAGTCCAAGAAGCCATAAAGCTAGAGAATTGAACTTGTAACGCTCTCTTATGACATTATCAGTAACTCATCAAGAATGATTACCTTGTTCTAAAGGGGCATGCTGAAAGTCCATTTCAACTAGAAATGATCCATGTGGGGCATTTTGAAAGCTCACATTAGTATGAAAGTTTGGGGCATTTTGAAGGCTCACATCAGTATGAAAATTTGGGCATTTTTGAAGACTCTTATCAGCAAGAAACAATGTTGAACGCATTCTGAACTTTCATATCAGAAAATGTTGGGGCATACTGAAGGCCCATATCATCTTGTGGAAAGATCAGTGAATTGGGAAAATATCTCCTATGAGATAGAAAAATAAGAAGAATGAAAATGGTGAAACAGTGACTGTCGAGCTGACTATACATAATTACTTTGTTCATCATTCAGTTGCATTATTCTGGTGATTTGATGTTGGCAATTAAAGCATCCCACTTGTATTCCCACTGAGCTTTGTTCTTTAGTGTCCTTGTGATGTCATACAAAAGCTCCAAACACTATGTAAAGAGTTCACTAATTGAGAAATATGGGCAGAAACCATAGGAAAAAAATGAATGTGTTGTCAAATGTTTTACGAACCAGTGATTATGGTGCTGAACCGATATTGCGATCATATGGTGTTTCCATTTATTAATCCGAGATGAAGTTTGTCTTCTACAACCCCAAGGTTAGAAGTGAGAAATGAAGAAGATTGTTTTTTTCTACGGAAAGGGCGCTGAAATTTTAACTATAAGAAACTAGTGGAGCCAACTAAGGTTGAACGATAGGTTGTTGTTAAACATCTCGACATAATATGGTCTGAATGGTTTTGTTCGAGATCCAATTAGATGTGGAGACATGAAAGGAATTGGGATAAATCCTCCTTGTGATTTGTTTCAAGAGTCAAATCAGAACAAGAAATGTTTTCCTAAATAATCTCTGTTGAGTTTAATATATCTACATCTACATTCTTAAAAAATAATAGATTCTCTTTTCAAAGATGAAAGCTTTATTGGATTTCAACACAAGTCCGGACAAAAAAAGCCGATTTAGACAAAATGGGGCAACAAGGTCATAATTCTGACTGCAACAAGAATTCCATAAATTAAACATTTCTTTTGAGAATTTAATGAAGCAAAGAAGACACAAAGATGCAAGTGGATAAGATGGTTCATCATAAATGCCAGCTAGAAATGACATTTTGACTAAATGAAAGAAGACTGAGTTCGCCACTTTGAAATCAAATAAAGATGGACTCAACATTCAAGCATCATATTTAGGCATTTATAAAAATAGGGGCATTTCCATTCATTTTATCAATGTTTAATATTTGACAGGAATTCCAAGAATTAGCAAAGATTTTAGCAAAGATTCGAAGCCTCACTCGAGGGATCACCATTTCCAGACAGAGTTCGTAATAAGAAGAACTCATCTGAAGAGGAAGAAGAAGTTCATGTCTGAAGATCTTATTCAACCTTTTGCTTGAATCTATCACAGAAGAAGATAGAGCAGTAAAATAATATCCAGGGAGAGTTCGTAATAAGAAGAACTCATCTGAAGAGGAAGAAGAAGTTTTTAGAGAACTTATTCAACCTTTTGCTTGACTCTATCGCATAAGGAGATAGAGAAACAAAACCATCTCCAGACATAGTTCGTAATAAGAAGAACTCATCTAAAGAGGAAGAAGAAGTTCATAGTCTGAAGAACTTATTCAACCTTTTGCTTGACTCTATCGCAGAAAGAGATAGAGCAGTAGAACCATTTCTAGACAGAGTTCATCATAAGAAGAACTCATCCGAATAAGAAGAAGAAGTTCATAGTCTGAAGAACTTATTCAACCTTTTACTTGACTCTATCGCAGAAGGAGATAGAGCAAGAAAACCATTTCCAGATAGAGTTTGTAATAAGAAGAACTCATCTGAAGAGGAAGAATAAGTTCATAGTCTGAAAAACTTATTCAACCTTTTGCTCGACGCTATTGCAGAAGGAGATAGAGCAACATCAACGTTTCCAGCAGAAGTTCGTAATAAGAAGAACTCATTGTCTTTCGTCTTAATCAAGAGAAGTCAAATGGATAAAAAACTTATTGTCTTTCGTCTTTTACCAATTCTTGTTAACACAAGAATGAACAAAGAGGGGAAGCTGTAGACACAAGTTTTTTAATCTATATCTTATTTATTTATTATTATTCATTTTTATTATTATTATTATTATATTATTATTATTATTATTATTATTATTAAATAATAAATATTACTAGACCAATTGAGTTACAAGACCCGGAGGCCCATTTGTAAACCCGATCCAGATAACCCGATCCAAGCCCAGATCCGACCAACCTAACCCGGTCCAGGCCTAGATGACCCAAAACCCAGTTAGGGTTTCATCATCTCATCTCCAGCGCCAGTGATCTCAACAGTTGGATCTGGAGAGATCCAACGGCCTAGACGATTCCAGTAGAAACCCTAGGGTTTCATAACTCTATGGTTATCATCTGGTTGCCGCTGCCACGCCCACGCTATAGCCACTACCGACGCTGCTGCCATGCCTCCGACGAAGCCTCCAAAATATTCAAGGGCATCCGCACACGTTGCAATTCTAGGGTGAGTCACCACCATAGTTCGGTGACTCACCGAAAGCCCCTCTTGTGACCGGTCCGAGGAGAGCCTCGTCGATGCCTATAAAAGGCCATCAACTACCTGCAAAATAAGAACACGAATGAGACACCAACAGCAGCGACAAAAGCAAACCACGACCAACAGAGCAAGCAAGAGAAAGATACGAACGACCAATAACAAACCAAAAGAGGAGAAACATTTACCGAGGAAGAAGCACGGTCATCGGAGCCTCTACGCGCCTCCGCGCGCCGCCTAAAAATCGAAACGTCGAAGGTAATAATCCTAGATCTACAACATTTGGTAAGGTTTTAGGCTAAAACAACCTTATATTTGGATTTAGGGTAACCGAGGCTTTAATTTGGGGTAGGTTTGTAAATCCCGGCCACCATGGGTGGGGGCCGGAGTTGGCGTTCGTCATCGGATCACGGCTGTCAGTCGAAGACTGGACTCCCTCCGGTTGAGGCTTTTAGAGAGAAGCGAGAGATAATTTTTTTTCTCTCTTAGAGAGAGAGTGAAAAATAGGGAAATGAGGAAAATCGACCTAAATAGTCAGTTAATTAAATACCCCTCCTCGAACGATGTCGTTTTGGGGAGGGATCTGTGTGTAATTTGATAATGGTAAAACTATGTTTGTAGCCCCTTGAAGTTTGTAATCTTCTATTTTAGTCATTGAATTAAGTTTTTAGGAAAATTTTAATTTTGTCTTCGAATTTTATTTTATTTATATTTTAGTCCCTACCATGTTTATATATATTAGGGTAAATATCATAATTAGTCCTTTTAATTTTATTAATTTATATTTTAATCACTAGCTAATAATTAATTATAAATTACATTGTTAGTACCTAGCTTTTTAATAATTCGAATTAGGGCCATGAGTTTTGATATTTTGCATTTTAATACTATAATTTTAATTTTCTTTATTTTGGTTACTCTTTGATTTTTATTTTTATTATTATCCCTTTAGTTTCAATATTTTTAATTTAGTACTTTAAATTATTATTTTTATTTTATTTTATTTTATTTTATTTTAGTCATATAAATATATATATTATTAACTAATAATATTTATTTATTTTAAATATTAAGAAATGGTATGTCTTAAAGTAATTAGTTGTCATTTTCTTATATTTTTAAATAAATAAATACCTTATTTTATATTTTTCTTTAGAATTATCCGATTGAACTTGAAATAACAGGATTATAAATTAAATTCATATTCAAAATTTTAAATTTCTATTATTAGAGACAATTTATAATCGAAGGGTACCAATTTTGGGCGTTATAGGGGTGTTAATCATTCCCTAAACGTAACTGACCACGAATCCCTTTTTATTACTAAAAAGAATGAATTTTTGGTTAAACGTAGACTGGTTTATCTTTTAACTGATGTTTTCTTAAAAACTCTCTTAAAATCCATTTATTTATTTACATACTTTTCCGCAAAGAAATATTCGTGCCCGGGCAAAAACCGGTTACGACAAAGGGAAAGATTTATTTGTATTCATTTTCTCTGGGGAAAAAATTCTATGTTACAATGTTTGTGTGGGTTTATATAACCCTTTATACAAAATAAAAAAAATAAATTACATTCTCTTTTTGTTGTTTTGCATGTGTTATTTGGTGATGAAGGGACCATTTTGTGCACGAGCTGACTGTTGTGGAGAAAACACTCCTTTGTTGCCCCTGTCATAGCCGTTTTGGAAGGGGTAATCATGAGGAGAGGACCATTCCATGGCTACTAGTGCAAGTGAGGAGGAAGGGGATCATTGGCCCGTGCGCAATAGCTGAAGAAACTCAAAGCATCGGGAATGTTTGCAGTGACGGTGGGCAACTTGAGAATGAGGGTTACAGACCCTAATCAACTTTGGATCTGAATTGTTGATGGATCCATATTTAACAGTACATGCTTGGTGGCGGTAGATTGCTTGAGAACCCTTACTAGAGTTTACAAAACCTTAAATATTGGGCTCTGGGTTATGTAAATAGGTATGGTTTAATAAAATGACCGAATGTATAAATGGTAGAGTATGTAATGTATGGATTGAGTGTAAATGGGCTTTGTTATTGGGTTTTATTATTATTTGAATGTATTTGGGATAATGGTAAAAAAAGGGTAAATATGAGTGGTTATCATGCCCAAATAAGCCCATCTTAATAAGCAAATGTTTGAAAATTTTGAAAGCCCTCAAATCAATTTCCACCCATTCCATCAAGGCTACTCAAAGCAATTTGGTGTCGATGCATGAACAACCTTTAAACTACCCTTCAAATATTTTTAGCTTGATTTGATTGGTCAGACAAAATTAGGTTATGATAAATGCCACTCTTTGCTAGTTATTGTGGAAACATGAACGAAGCAAAGACAAATAATAGCCTAATTTTGTCTTATTCATTTGCATCTCAATATAGCACCCATATTCTTTGATCTTTTGTCAATGTGTTCTTTTCTAAACCTTCCTTTTGATTTGTCTCAATCTCACATGTGTTGATCTCTTCAATCGATTGATTTACTCCTTTGGATCTGACGATCATCTCATTTGATTTTCCGCCAATCTCATATACGTTGATTCTGAAAAAGACATAATTACCCTTAATTAGCACGTTTGAGGATTTATATCGTTTATTTATTTGTGTTTTTCTTTTTCTTTTTTTCTTTTTTTCTGTCAACTAAGAATAATATTGATGTTGTTCCAACTTATTATGTGATGGAAACAAGCGAAGTCATGATGTTGATCCAACTCCTTATGCAATGGAATCGAGTGAAGTGATAATGATGATCTAACTCCTTATGTGATGGAATCGAGCAAAATGTTGATACTGATCCAACCCTTATATGATGGAATTGAACAAAATATCGAACATGTTCTTCTTATTAGGAGTTCTTTCTCCCTTATCGGACAAGTTTTTCTCATTATGAACCCTTCCACTGGAAATGTTTGATCCACCTTCTTTTGTGATGGATTCCAAGGTCGAACAAGTTCTTATCATTAGTAACTTTTTCTCCCTCATCGAATTAGTTCTTCTCATTATAAACCCTTTCACAGGAAATGTTCGATCCACTTTCTTTTGTGATTGATGCCAAGGTTAAACAATTCTTCTCATTAGAAAATTCTTCTCCCTCATCAGATAAGTTCTTCTCATTATGAACCCTTCCACTAGAAATGTTGATCCACCTCTTGTGATGTATGAAAAATGTTGAACAAGTTCTTCTCATTAGGAACTTTTTCTCTCTCATTGGATGAGTTCTTCTTATTATGAACCTCTCCATTAAAAATGTTTGGTCTATATTCTCTTTAAAGAATTTTAAACCTGCAAAAGATTATCATATGTCATTGGTATGTATTTAAAGTACCAGAAGGTCATTAAGTCTTTGCTAAAATCTATTTTTTCACTAGTGAAATTATGGTATGATTCTTTACTTCATTCTCTTTGGTGAGTCTCTTATATTTACTGAATCTTCAACTATATTCTCCAAAGTTTAACTTCTCATTGATGCTTGACTTTTCGAATATCATATGAAAACATCATATTGGTTGTCTAGCATGTTCCACTTCAAAGCAATGATTGTTTTTTGGATTAAGCTCCTCAAGTTTTGAAGTTCTGTTACTATGCCTATAAATCCTTCCATTTGAGGCTTGAATTCTGATTTTCTCTTCTTTCTCTTTTTTGGAAGATCTGTAAGAATTATATACCTAGTTATGGAAATATGAATGTGATTAAATGCATCTAGATTTAATGCGTGAGGTTCTTTATGCAAAAATATTGATCATTAATCTTTTTCTGGTTTCAAAGTAGAAAGCTCTATCTTTCTTCATTTGATCACTCTTCAATTGACCCTGTCTTGATATTAGTCTGGCAACTTGTCATCTTAGGCTTGCGTCTTTTGGAGAAAATTATGATTAATCTTGTGCAATCATGTCTTCTATATCTCATGTCTTAAAATTTTAGAAGAATTATTTTCTCTTATGAGTTATCGTTATGGTCAGGTATATGATCGGATGTCTTGACTCAATTGCTCAATTAGAATTATTTCTTAGGACCTTTTCTGTCAACTGAAGCAAGAATGGTTTACTGCTCCAAAGTAAGCTCTTCTTGTCTTCATATTCTGCCCATGTAATTTCAAGTGACGAATCTCATCTTCAATGTCTTCCTGATCTGAATCTTATTACATCAACATGGTATGTGCCTTTTGGAATACCTCAATGTGAATATTTCATGGCTTATCCTTATGTTAATGGAAAGAAATTTGATTTCAAATGGCCTCATCTTCGTGTTGATTATCAACGATCATAAGCTATCAATCTTGGAAAAACAAAAGTGTCATCAAATGTCTATCTTCCTTATAATCTAATAGTTTGAGGGCTTCTCCTTATGAGGTCTTAAAACTAAATGGATACTCAAGAAGTGATCAATATTTCTCAAAGATTTTTTTTGAATCTTTTCTATGAGTTGAGATATCAGAAAGTCTCACCATAAGTCATACTTTTCTTGCTAAGGTGATCGTATACTTCTTGATTTTCCTTGCTTTGACTTTTGTTCACTGCCTTACTCGTTCATTTGAGGCAAAATAAGCCTCATCAGCTTCAAGGACCTCCTCCATTTCTCAAGATTATCCTATTTAAAAATGTTTTCTCATTTCTTCATTTTTTAGAATTCATAAGAATGAAAGAATTTTATAAAACAAAATGATACCCCTTGCTTTAGGCTAACAATTGAAACAAATCAACATGTTCAATGAATATCGAGAAAATCAATTTTTTTTTTATAGAAATAATAACCCTTTGACAAGTGCCAAGATCAATGGATTAGTTTTTTTTGGTTTGCTTCTTATTTTCCATGGTTTCAATCATTAATACGTCGTTCTTTTTTCAATCTTTGCAAGCATCGTGACATGTCCCTCTATCTTGGCTCAATATTTTAATCGAATGAAGATAAAATAAAGCAACTAGCATATTTAATTGCTAGACCTTTTAGAACACTTTCCATTTTAGTTCTCTGAAATCTTCCATTCGTTCAAGCTTCATAGCCTCCTTTAGCAAGGTAGTGCATAAATATTAGTCTAAAAATAAAATTCCTAAGTGCAAGTGTGAAGTTGACTATAACAACTGTTTCTCAACTCCCTTAGTACATTTTAACCTGTACTCCTTATTGACTCAAACAGTAGGCATTATTGTCTTTATTCCTTGAAATTTATCAACTTTAAATTCATTTTCCTTTATTTGGCATAGCTGAATATTCATCTCATCAAAACGTCTTCGACTTGACAATCACAATGGAGCAAACACAGAATTGCTAAGTATCCGATCAGTGTCATGTTTTGAATGTAACCTATTCATAAAGACAGGGCTTTCGAGTTACCTTTATAACCAATTGCTTTAGTAGAATAGCTCAACTTTATTACATTTACTTTATGAAGACACTTCATTAACTTTATGGGTATACAAATTTGACTTCTTAAACTCATTGAGAAGAACTTGTTATAGTCTGGGTGTTGTTGAAAGTTAGGAAATTTTAACCTTAGATTTCAATTCCCAAGCAACTGGTCTACACCAAATTCATCTACTCTACCATCCTATTTATGAAGATTATGATCGTCATTGAACGTTCTCAATAGAAATGTGATCTAATTAGTTTTGCAAATTTATACACGAGTTACTTCATTTTGTTAGCTCCTATAAATACATGAATACATTGCCTTTGTATTCTTTGTAATGTAAGGATAAGGTTTAATCTTGACAAGGAAATGAGTACACCTTTTGCGTGTAATCTTTGAAGCATGATGAAGGTCATTGTTTTACAAGGGTTCAATCTTGCCACTTGTCAAAGGCTATATATAAAAAAGCTTATTGTATTACTTGAACTTCAAAAGAAAATTTGTTTCATTGCTCATAGTCTAAAAAGGAGTAGTGTTTATTCAATTAAAGAAATTTATAATCGTCTAAAAACAAATGATAAAAAAAAAAACAAATGTAAACAAAACATGAATGTTGCTTAGCTTCGTAGAGGGTGAGTTGCGGATTCATGTATTGATCCTAAAATGCCCCTCAGTGTCCATATGATGTTCATGCACTTGGTACAAATAAATGCTACATCTTACGTTATGATGCTCCATTTGGATTAGTCATCCACTGTTTGATTAAATCTCGAGTTAATGCTCCATTGCTAACAAACACTTTTATCTATTTCATCAGTGGTCTACAGTTTAATGTTGAATGTCTATATGCTCACATGTGGAAATCACAAACACTATTATCATCATAACTATAAGCAGAAGGGTTTGGTATCACTTTCATCAGTCTTGGAGTAACATATTGACCTTTAACCAAATGAGGGAACAACTTTAGTATGGGTATTTGGAACACCTTTAGAACATTTTTTACTCAAGTGAACCTCTTTGATCGATTTGAGAGACTAGTTGGTTCATTTCTTTTACGATAATGAAGATTTTTGGAAATAACATATATTCACCTGGCCTTCCTTTCTTATTGCTTGGCTGATTGGATCCTTGGAGGCAACATTCAGGTTTCCTTTGCTAATTTCATATTCTATTTTCTTTCCGCTTTTCACAAGATCTTCGAAGCCATTTTTTTTTTAATTTTCTAGCATTAACTCAAAGAAAGTATCTAGGAGGGTGTTATGAAACATGTATGATATTTCTTCCTTTGACATAGGAGGTTGAACATGAGCTACCATACCTCTTCATCTCAATACAAACTCTTTAAGATTTTAGTAGCTTTATTTTTCAATTCTTGGAGATCTTGATGACTCGGAGCTAGGTCTTTGACATATTTATATTGCTCTCTGATCTTTTTCTTTGCTCAGTTTATTTTACCATACCACAGCAGTCCAGTGAGATTATTTTGAAAGTAATGAATCAAAAAATTATCATCATTTAAATATCATTCCATATTCTTACAAAAAATCCTCAAATGGATCATAAGACAACGGATACCATAATATTTTTCGAAATCAAACACCCTAAACTCTTATAGTATGACCAAGTCAATGACTAAACTAAATTCTTTTGCTTATAGCTTCTTGTGGAAGATATCATCACCTTTCATTGTTTTAACCATTCCCTCTAATGGATTAACTTTGTCTCTGAACTGCTTAGGATTAGTGAGACTCTTCTCTTCATTCCAATGGTATACCCTAGGGTAGGTTGTTATCCTTGTTGTTCCAATATAATGACACTAATGTACCTCAGCAGGCCTTTTCTCTTTGTCAACAACTATTGTAGCCAACAATTTGGTCATTTAGATCAAAATTTATTAATGAGAATTCAATGGTTGATTTTTCACATTCTACTATAGCATGATCAACCGATCTTGCAACTGATCTCGTAAATCATCTTATGACTTCTCTATTTCTTCTAACCTCTTATTCATGATGATGATAAAGTAGAAATATATATGTAAAATTTTTAAATAAAATAAATGCAATGTATGTATACAAAAAATTGTCGCTTTAGAGTAATTATCTTAAATGATTTTCATTGAATATAAAGATTTTAGATGATGAATAGCTTTGACTTCTAGTTTCTCTATCTCCTTCAAGAGTCAAGTTAACTTCCAAACATTATCAGGTGATGTATTGTCAATCTGGTTCAAAACTCTTACGAAACTAGCTAAGTCAACCAACTTGTGAGCCACATCGCTTGCTTGAGTAATAGCCTCCTTCATTGCATTGTCTTTTTCCTTCCCTTGTGTTTCAATCCTTGAGGTTGTAGACAACATTAATCATTCTCCCTTGTAAGAGACTCGATGTGATTATGATGGTCTCGTGCAAGGTTTTTTTATAAGATAAAATAACCTCAGTGACCAAAAATCCCAGATAATATACGATTTTGACCAATATTTTTTGGATTTACGAAAATGACCAACAAAATCGCAATGCGATCTCTAATTCGCATTGCGATCTCCACTATCACAAATTCGCGTTGCATTTCGCGTTGCGATTTTTCATTTCGCATTGCGATTTTCCAGTTCGCGTTGCAATAGTTGAAAATCGTGTTGCGATTTTCTATTTCGCGTTGCGATAGTCTACAGTTGTCGTTGCGAAAATTCGTTGTGATAGTTAAAAAAAATATTTTGTTTCTCTAAAAAGATAGTATCCGCGCGGACGTGTCGAAGACACGTATTACCACGACCACGACCCTAGACGAGACGAGACGGACGGCGGCGGCGCGCGAGAGTCCCCCTTGTTCTCTATCACTCAACAAGGAAGTGAGAAAGCCAAGCCTTAAATACTATTCCCAATAGTGTTTCCAATACTATGTGGGATTTGAGCATTACCAACACTTGTTCCCAATACTATGTGGGATTGAGCCTTAAATAGTGATATTATTTTTGAATTTTTTGCTTAAAATTGCAATAATCGCGATTGATTGTAGATTGACTTTTAATTATGACATATTTAATCGTATAATACTAATGCAATTGGTTGCTAATTCAGTTGTTTTAAGGTGCATGATTGTTAATTGTTTCCTGAATAATCACATTCTATTGGAAACAAGTGTTGGTAATGCTCAATCCCACATAGTATTGGAAACACTATTGGGAATGGTATTTAAGGCTTGGCTTTCCCACTTCCTTGTTGAGTGATAGAGAACAAGGGGGACTCTCGTGCGTTGCCGCCGCCGCCGTCCGTCTCGGGTCGGGTCGTGGTCGTGGTAATACGTGTCTCGACACGTCCGCGCGGATACTATCTTTTTAGAGAAAATTCTTAAGAAACAAAATCTTTTTTTTAACTATCACAACGAATTTTCGCAACGAATTTGGAAAATCGTAACGACAACTGTAGACTATCACAACAACAACTGTAGACTATCGCAACGCGAAATGGAAAATCGCAACGCGATTTTCAACTATCGCAACGCGAAATGCAACTCGAATTTGCAATAGTGGAGATCGCAATGCGAATTAGAGATCGCATTGCGATTTTGTTGGTCATTTTCGCAAATCCAAAAAAAGTTGGTCAAAATCGTATATTATCTAGGATTTTTGGTCACTGAGGTTATTTTCTCTTTTTATAATCATGTGCTAGCTCTGTCAATGTCTTTCTCTTGGCACTACATGCTTTTGATTCGACTATGAATGTGTTCAGCATCTCATTCTTTGCTTGACATATCCCTAAATTGGTTAAGGTTGCATTGCATTTACCTTCTGCAATCTGTAGATCACGAGAGAACTTCTTAGCTCGATCTTCATGCACTTTAACATTCATTTCCATTGGTCAACTTAATTCTTCAATTCAGAGACTCCTTTTGCCCTTTCCTTTAGAGTATCGCCTAAGCTAGTACTTTGAAAGGATTGGGTGATTATTTGAAAATCATCTTGTATAACTTTTATTTATTTACTAAGATTATCCCTTTCATTTTGCAATTGACGTATTTGAGCTTTGTATTTTAGTAGACGCTCTTTATCTTGGGTGCCCCACTGACTTTTTTATCCTTGAACACTCTTGGCTCTACCTCATCCAAACATTAAGATATCAAACCAGGTCGACCTCCTATCTTAAATTCCAATATTCCATGTTCTAATAAGCACTAAATTTAGTGCTTAAAAGTAACACAATTCTCGATATAATATCCTTGAGCTCCTGCATGATATTCATAATCGACATTGACATCATACCACTCTAGATACGAAGGTTGCAAAGGCTTTACATATTGTAGGTTCGCTTCCCGCGCTTCCAACAACTTACTGAATTGACTTTGAACACTAAGTTGATATGGTTGAGATATTGTTATCCTTTGTTTTCGTATTCTCAAGCATTGTGATAAGTACTGGACTTTTGGGAACATAGATTTACTCTGCTTGAAACTCAACAACTCTGTCTGTATAAGATCTCTAACTTTGCTCTTCAATGTAGTGCAATCTTCAATAGTGTGCCCTGAGCTTCATACGTGATAGCTACAATTATCATTAGCATTATATCTCCTAGGATATGGGGGTTCCTTCGGTTTGGATTAAACTGGAGTCACAAGGTTCATTTCCACTAGCATAGGCAATAGATTCTCAAATGCTAGCAAGTCCTAGTCACATGACTCATCTTCATCTTTTTGAACTTTTGTGACCATATCCTTGGTATCTCTAGATAATTTGTTAATGCGAACGATGACAGTGCGTGATCTTTTAAGTTTACTAGGATATGGTATTCTCAAATACTAGCAAATCCTAATCACAACCATCTGGCATTACAAGATTATTTTCATCCAAAAAATTTTGTTTTAGAAATTATAAAACAAATCTACTCGTTTTACAATATTCTCTTGTTCATCTGTTATTACAAGATTATTTTCATCCATCCTTTTTTCCTCTTGTACATAAACTACTTTTCTTTTGTCCAATACAACTATTATATCCATCAGCATAACCATCTTCTCTCTCATCTCTTGTATCTTTTGTTGCTCTTGTCAGACATATGAACTTTGGGCTCATGGCTTTCTACTCTTCTCGGATCGTCCTGATGATGCCACCTCCTAGAAGTATTATGTTTTGCTTGATCACGAAACCCTTGCTCATTGCGAAAACCTTTTAATTGGTAACCACTTAGAAACGACACCTTTTATGTATGTCATGACTATATGATGCAAGGAAAAGAAAATCACAGAGGAAACAAGTTAGGATAAACTAGCAAAAGAATTAATGCAAAATATAGATGTAAAGGTAAGTACAAATGTAAAGATTCAAATGTGCATACAATGCAACATGTATTGATCCCCAAAATAATTGTTCCTGTAACAAATCTTTAAAAACTAACAATGTCTCGGTACTATAGGATAGTGAAAATCAAAGATTACAAATGAAATCTAGCTCTATCCCCTAGCTAATCAACTCTTACAATAGTTGGATGATGCATCGTATTTGTCAGACTTTGGCACTTCGTAAATCTTTAGAGCTTATACTTCCTCTCCTAAATTAAAGGTTTGTCGATCCGGTTCATGATCTTTTTCTACTGCCTTCAGCGTTGAATTTTCTTCAGTCTAGTTTATCTCCTCAATATGTAGGTTGTCACGTTACATTTTCTTTGTCCTTGGATAAATCTTTGAAATTCTATCTAACCCAACGAAAGACATTTCTGTAGTCATTTTTTTAAGAACCTTGTAAATGACCAACTATTTCAGTGATCATTACCTTTGCACTATATGTCATGTTCATGCAAACAATGAAAACACAGCAAAACACGAAACAAGTCAAAAGAAATCATGTCATTAGAAATAATAATTAATTTAAAGTGAATCATTAAAGACAAAATAATAATTGAATACAACTCATATATGAGGCATCAAACAAGTAGTGTGAATAAAACACGTAACTTGAATTATAGCCCTAATCGTATGCGTTCTAGTTCTCTTAGGTTATCCATGTGGCTCTAGAGGGGTAGACTTGTTAAATTCTATACATGAAGTTTGGTTCTAGAAAAGGGTTCCCAAACTGTCTTTACAACATGCTAAGGTTAATAAAGACTCTGATTCTAACTCATTATGGACTATAAGAATCAGATTCAACTTAGGAGATCACACCACTGAATGTATATTACTCAAGACAATATCCAAATAGACACTTAAGATGCTTTCCAGAGGTAATTTACCAGACCTACACGAAGAAGACCAATATTCCATTGTGGTGTGGTGTTTCCCCCTACTTAAGTGAAACGGGATAAAACTTGGGTCTAGAGCCATGATATGCAACAATTCTAAATATATTCAATCAAGTGCAAGCATTAACCAGAGAGAAAATATTTTTTTATATATTTTTTAAAAAAACATAATGAATTATAAATTAAATAAAGTTAAACTCAAAATTTTAAAATTCTAAATATATGATAATTGACTTGTGGCTCGACTCTCAATTCGTTTTAAAAAACAAAATATCCCCAATGGAATTGCCAAGCTTTCGCAACCGGCCCTTCGGGGGAAAAGTCGACTAGTTGAACGATGGGACTTTTGAAATGATTTTTAAATGATTTATTGAAATGTTAGGAGTCGTCGCCAATCATTTTAGAGGTGCGATTAGAACACCATAAAAACTAGGTAATTTAATAAAACATTTTATTTTTATCTAAATACTAAGTTTGGGGTATGCGAAAACCAAAAATTAGGTTCGGAAGTCGTTTATGTGTGGGGAAGAGTTAGTACCCCACAGCGCCCAGAAATTGGTACCTATTCGATTACTCTATATTTAAGAATTTAAAAATTTTGAGTTCGAGATTCATTTGATTTATAAATTACTATGGATGCAAAGTTGAAAGATGGTATTCATTCATTATGGCCAATAATATTCATCCCTAACATGAATGCAGAAGATCGATTATTGTTCCCATGAGCGAACATTACCTTGGGAGTTAAGAAATTATGATGTGGTTTTGAAAATGATGTTGACCTACTTTGGGAATTACCAGTAGTCACCCCCTGATCATGATTGCGGGAGATTTACTATTGACTCCCTAATAAGTGAACACTGCCTTAAATTTAAAAAATAGATACAAATAATCAACCGGTTAAAACCTAATTATATTATGTGAGTTTATTAAAGGCTTCCTAACCTAGATTGTCAAATTATGAAGATTAGAGATATTAAAGTACTTCACCTAAAGTAAAGTCTCTAATATTAATCCTACCATTTTTTTATAAAATTATTGAATCGAATAAATTGATTTGAGAAATCGGGCATTTTAATGCGAAAGACAAATCAAATTATTCCCTAATATTTATGGACTAAGGTGAAAATAATTAAAATGAAGGCTCTAATTAACTTAATTCATTTATGTCAAATAGTTATTTAATTAAAAGTTGAAGGGCTAGATGGTAAAAACTAAAGTTAAGAAAACCTATCTATTAACCTAATTATCTATATTATAGAAAGTTTAATTTAAAAGTTAAGGAACTTACTAAAGTTTAAGGCCCTAATTGCTAACCTAATTAATTATTTTAATCAAAAAATCAATTTGAATCCTTGGACATGAAGGCAAGGACCAAATTGAAAATTTCCTTAATTTTAAAATTAGGGACCAAAGTGTGAAAGATCTAAATCTAGAAGTTGAACTTGAAATCTAATTATCATGCTAAGTTTAGAATAAAATAGATTAAATCTAAATTACCAAATTAATATACCTTAACGAGCATACCTGTAAAGAAAAGAAAAAAAAAAGAAATTAGAATACTTATTAAAACATTTTAATTAAAACAAATAATTTAAACGAAAAGAATAACTAAATTAAGAATTAAAAAAACTAAAGAATTAAATAAATAAAACAAATTATAATAAATAAATATAACATCGGGAATTTGATTCGAATGGACTGAAAAGAAAAGAAAATTGAAGTTAGTAAAATCATTTAAACATGAACTAAATTGAAACCAAATAAAAAATCAGGAACTGAATTACAATTAAATAAATCAATTTCATATAAAGGACTAAATTAAAATTTATATAAATGTTAGGGGCTAAACATTAACTAATTATACGAATTAAACAAGTGACTAAATTGAAACAGATGCAAAATTAAAACACATGCAATTGAAGAATTAAAACAAATGACTTAAATGGAAAAACATGACAAAACTACAGGGACATGGAAGAAAATAAACCAAAAGTTAATGTTAAAACATAAAATGAAAAAATAATGAAATAAGGACAAACATTCTAAATAAATAAGATATTAATCATAAAATAAGTGACCAAATCATAAAACGAAGAAAATGTCGAAGATTTCGGAAGAGGTTAGACCCTTCAGGTCCAAAACGCACGTATAGGGGGTTTAAAATGGCGTCGCTCAGTTTGGGTTACAAAACCCCCTTTTTCTTTCTTATTTTTACTTCTCTATTCTCTCTCTGTCCACTTTCTTCAATTCTCTAGAATCCGATGGAGTGTTGGCGTCACCCGTCGCGTCGAATGTAGCTGGTCGTCATCTCTAGTGGTTGTTCGGACCCAAAATTCACTGGGTGGCTCGTCTTGGTGTCATGAGCTCAAATTGGGGCTCTGTTTTATGAGATTCATGCCCCAACTCCTCGAAAAGAGCCGAGAACCCTTCGTCTTTCGATGCTCCGATCTCCTCCGACTACCGTTGGATTGAACTAGCTCCGAGATATGTGGTTTCCCTCCTCCATGCATTTCTCCTCACCGTTTAGATTCGTCGATGATGGTTCCCATCATCAACTGAAGTTTTGGTTGAGAGTTGAAACCCTTTTTGTTCTTTCTTTCATTCTTTGTTAGTTTAAAAATAAAATGAAAAATGTTTGGCGAGTTTTGTGTTACTTCTGTGTTTTATGAAAAGTGAAGGGCAAAGATTTTTTTTGTATTGATTTCCTCTGGGCAAAAAGATCTCTCTATTACAATGTTTGTATGGGTTTATATAACCCGATTTACAAAATAAAAAAAATAAAATTACATTCTCTTTTTGTTGCTTTGTATGTGATATTTGTTGATGAGGAGGCCATTTTGTGCATGAGTCGACTGCTCAGGAGCAAGCACTGCTTTGTTACCCCTTTCATAACCATTTTGGCAGGGAGTAATCACATGGAGAGGACCATTCCATGGCTGCTAGTGCACGTGAAGAGGAAGGGAACCATTGGCGCGTGAAATGGCGCGTGCGTGATATCGGAAGAAACTCCTGGAGCATCTGGAACATTTGCAGCCATGGAATGGTTGAAAATTTGAACCACCCTACGACTATTGAGTACCTATGTAACCTTAATCTCTATTTTTAAATACAAATTTACTAGTTTTTTAATTTAATCTTTTAATTTTTTATTTTATTCAATTTAATTTTTTGACTGCAATTTTTTTATAAATCATTTTTTCTCATCAATTACTTGAATCATTTATCCTCAGAATACTTTTTTTGGAAAAATAATATTATAAATATAATATTATAATTTTAGATTATATTTGATTTATTAAATAACATTATAATATGAATATATATATATATATATATATATATATATATATATATATATATATATATATATTATATATCTTATATGGTTAGAGAAAGACAACAAAATAGAATCAATATGTATCATAATATTAGAAATAAGTGTAATTAAATTTATATAGAAATTTGAACAATTTGACCCGAATTAGAGAAATTTCAAATAAAGTTTAAGTCATAAAAATTCTTTGTCATTGAATAACTCAAATTTTTTTACTCAAACTAATTCAACTTGATCAAATGTTTACCCTTACATGGTGGTAAATGAAGATGATGAAGGAGAGATTATGAAAACAGGTGAAGAGATGGATTAAATTAATATGACTTTGATATGTTGGGGTTAAATTCTTAGAATTAGGATCAACTTATAATAAATTTAAAGCTAAATTTTTATTATGTCAATTTGATTAACTAACATAATAACTACTTAAAAAGTATTTTATGGTACGAAGACTATTTATATATTTTATCTTTAATAACAATATAAATTATTGATATATATATACAAATTAAAATATATATATATATATATAAATATATTTTATGTGGTTATGGCAAGACAAATTGTATAAGAATACAAAATATTATATCTAATGAGTAAAAAAAGGCAAAAAGGCATCCAAGGCCCTCCAACTTTAAAAAACACAATGTGACCCTATCATTTTTTCGTTCAATGTTGCCCTCAAACTCGTAAAAAGAACTCAATGTGGCCCTTTGACCAACGGTTTCTGTCATTGACAAAGATTCCGTTAATTCCTACTGATATTAAAGGGGTAAATCACACCTTTCATCACTCAACTAGTTTTTCTCTTCTATTTTGGTCACTAAATTCTAAAAATTTTCAATACGATGATATTTATCGCTATTTTATTAGATGGTTACATTTATTAAACTAATTATAATTAAAATAATATTAAATTGATATAATTTCTAAATGTTAAAAAAATATTAAATCATATTTTAAATTAGGATTAACTTGATTAAATATATAAATATGAAAACTAAATATGTTATTGTATAAATTTTAAAATTATCATATCAGCCTCATTATCTATAATTAAAATAAGATTAAATTGATATAATTTATAAATATTAAAAAAAATCTTAAATCTTATTTTAAATTAGGAATAACATGATATAATTATCTTTCTATTTAGTGATAAGAATAAAACCAATCACATAATTTAATGACCAATCACATAATAAAATCATAAATTGAAGTTTAAATATTATAATGGGGATGACATGATAATTTTAAAATTTATACAATAAAACATTTAGTTTTCATATTTATATATTTAATCAGGTTAGTCCTAATTTAAAATACGATTTAATGATTTTTTTAATATGTATAAATTATATCAATTTAATATTATTTTAATTCTAAATACTTTAATAAATATAACCATCTAATAAAATAACAATAAATATCCTAGTATTGATTTTTTTTAAAATTTAATGACCAAAATAAAAGAGAAGAAAATAGTTGAGTGATGAAAGGTGTGATTTAATCATTTAATAATAGCAAGAATTAACAAAATCTTGGTCAATGACGAAAAACATTGGTTAAAAGGCCACATTGAGTTCTTTTTTCGAGTTGGAGGGACACATTGTTTTTTTTAAGTTGGAGGGCCTCGGATGACTTTTTGCCAAAAAAAAACAATGACTTGTGAATTTATTCATTTTTTAATTATATGAATCATACATTTAAAAGTTTTAACAAATTTTATCATTTATGTTTAAATAAGTACTAAATGATAACTAATTTATGAATTGGATCAAACCAGTCCAAATTATTGATGAAAAATTATGCTTGTCCGGTTGTACGTTAATTGATTGTATTAATAATTAGCGACGACCATAATGAATGTCATCAATATATGGGTGCTGCACAACTTAACTCGCATAAATATCTCTTCAATTCTATTTTTTCACCTTTTAAACCTGTAATCCATGTGCTATTTTTATTTATTTTTATTCTAATTTAAACTCTTATGAAATATGAATTTTGTTCGAATAATTTTAATTTTTTATTCGATTGTATTCGATTAAATTATTATATTTTATTTTATGATCTGTATATGTAGGTCCTTCAAAAAATAATTGTATTAAGTAAATAAGATAATAATTGGTTTAGAAATACCAATCCTTTTATAGGCCCTCATGCATGCTGGGGTTACTTATGTTAATTAATTTTTGTTTTTACCTTTTTAAGTTAATAATGATTGATTCTAAATATAACTATTGATACATACAAAATATAAAATAATTTTTGTATCTTTATTATTATATTTTATTTTCAGATATTTATTTTTATATTTAGTTTAATCATAGCCCATACTTCTAAATTTTATACACCTAAATAAAAATTCATTTTATCTAACACTATTTCAATTTCTATTATATAATTTTATTCTAAATTAACTTAGTGAAAAGAATTAATCAAATAAAATTAACATTTTAAGTAATTTTTTTTTCAAATAGATATGTCTAAGGATAGAGTTATCTCTTCTATATTTAGAAGGGTTTGGACAAACAAATATTATTTTTGAACAATGGGCTTGGACAAAAGTTTAGATCAAGGGTAAACTACGTGTCTAGTATTGAGATTATAAATTTTGATTCGTTTTAGTATCTAAATTTTTTATTTTTTTAAAACATACCTAACGTTTAGTTATTGTTTCATTTTAGTACCCAATTAAAAACTTAACGTTAAGTTTTGAAAAAAAATTGAAAAGTTAGGTACTAAAATGGATTAAAATGATAGTTTAGGTACTAAATGCGTTAAGTTTTGAATGGTGGGGTACTAAAATGAAATAAAAATTAAACATTAGGTACGATTTTGAAAAAATGAAAGTTTAAGTATTAAAACATATCAAAACTGATTGTTTGAGTACTGAACACATGATTTACCCTAAAATAAAAGTCGGATTATTCAAATTTTATAAGTTTATAATTTATTTTCTTATTATTTTATATATTATATAATTTATATGATACAAAAATTAAATTTGTAATATATAATGTTATAAGTATTTAAAAGATGTTAAAATATCCATGTATAAAAGAGTAAAATAAATAAATAAATTTAATAAAACATAAATTATATTAAATTTTAATCATTTTTAAAAATAAAATAATAATATTAGACGGACATAAATGGGATTTGGATTAACCATTTTACAAATATGATTGAACTTGAAAAAGAAAAAATTGACCCATACTTTTGAGTTGGGCGCAGATGAAAGTGTATCAATTCCATGTATAAAATAGGCCGGAATCTGGCTCAACCCAAAATTTAGAGTTCGCACATTGCTTACTGTTCGAATTATGGGTTTGTTGTGTAGCTGAGCTCTGTAACTTGTTAAAGAAGCACTTGTTTGTGACCCATGCCATGCATGGATAAACTTCGAACACCCTTGGTTTTAAAATACGGGATGCGCTCTGATGCGTTTAGTGTCCCGGGAGCCGATGCGTGATGTGCTCGCATCACAAATCCGATGCGTCAATTTTTACAAAAAATACTTTTGAACTAACTTTATACCTTGTAAATACTTATATATAAAAAATACTTCAATTAATACCAAAAATAGTTTAATAGTACTTCATAAATGTTGAATAATATAATAGACAAATACGCGTAGGAAAATCAAAACAACCAAAAGACATATCAACAATAGCTCCCACTTCCCTCTCCCCTCACAAAGTTCTCCAAACTTTCTCTAGTCACAAACTAAATGTCTCCAAGATCCCCATCATCAAACTCGAGCACGTCTCTATCTCCCTCATCATCATCAGTCACTCCAATGTCTTCTTCCATCTCATCTTCATCAAGAAGAGCGAGTCTTTTTCCTTTATCATTTCTTGATGGGCCGACCCCATCATCACATCCTCTTCTTGATCCTCTAGTGAAATGACTTGGCTCATTAGCCCCGGAAGCTCTACCCACTGCATCTCATGTAAGATCATCATCAAGAAACACCAATTCTTCTTCATCTCCTTCCACACATAATAAATAAACAAATTCCACACAATTTTAAAAATAGTAGTGAGCAAAGACTTAACCTTAAGGCGATATATCGCCCAAGCAAACTCCCAGCTCCAACTCCCCACTCTACAATTTACATAACACATTTTCATTTCTAATTTTAACTAAGTTTATCATTACAATATTGAATAGTAAAAATAGTTTATAGCGTGTTCATTATAATAAACCCCGGTTTATTGATTCGGATGAAGAAAATAAAAGTCCAGTCCATTGCTATATCTAGAAGGGCTAGACGGTAAATGAGACGAGACATATCGTGAGCTACTTAAGATCGACTCGTTCAAAGCTCGATAGATATTCAACTCGAATGGACTCGGCTCGATCTTGAACTCGACTCAAGTTCTTAACGAGCCGAAACAAATTATTTGATACTCGACTTGACAAGCTCACAAATAACTCAAAAATATAATATATTAAAATTTTATTTTTTAAAAAATAAATTATTAATAATATTAACATTTATGTGTTGATTCTTTAAAAAAAAACAATATAAAGTTTTCATATATTTAAGATTCATATTCGAGTTTGAGTTTCAATCGAATTAAGTTTAAAATTATTTTTTTATTTCGAGTTTTAGTTCATGGTTTCGAGTTTCGATTCGAGCTTAAAAAAATTAGACTCATGAATTTTCGAGTCGATTTGAACTTAATTTTAAAGATTTTAAATCGATTCGAACTTAATAATATTTGAGTTCGAGAGTGACGCTAATAAGTATATAAATAAATAAACCAATAAATAAAGCGTGAGGTGGACTTCATTGAGACCCTGTGCCCGCAAGTAACGACCCAGATTCTCTCTCTCTCTCTTCCTTGTCCTTTAATTTATCTGCTCTCTCCCCCTTCACTATCTTCCATTTCCACTCCCTTTTCCTTTCTCTTCACAAATCCCTCGAGAAAGGAACAAAGAAAAAAAAAACAATATAAGTATATAACACACGATGTTGCTCGGAAAACGTACACGCCAACAGATCAAGAGAACGACGAGCATGACGGGGATCGCCTTCGTCGATGCCTCTGACGTGGAGGAAGTCATGGACCGACACCCAATCGTATCCCATCCTCCCCCTCCCCACCTTGAATTCCACGACGGTAACTCCCGTTCCGATCAACGTTTCTCGTCCACGGTGTCTTCCAAAAACTCTTCTTTGGAAAGATCAACTTCTACTAACCACGTAGTCGACGGTAGTGCCACAGCCGCATCTCCTTTTTTGCGATCTTGTTGGCTTTGTGATCGCCGCTTAGCTTCTGGTCGTGACATATATATGTATAGGTATTTTTCTACTCTTTTCACATCATCTTTTCTTCCCCCCTCTCCTAGTTTGAATCCTTTTCAGTGAGCTTCGTTTCGTTTCTTTTTTGCAGGGGGATACAACGTTTTGTAGTCTCAAGTGCAGAGAAAAGCAGATGAACAAGGACGAAAGAGGAGAGAAGAATGCAATTGCAGATGCGCATCAGACCGCATTATGTACCCCTACCGCATCAGGATTTCAGATGCGCTTTGACCATCGCAACGGACGCATCACACATCAGGCGCGCCTGATACACGCTTTTTTAAATCAAGCGAACACATGTGCATACACGTATATAGTATTTATTTACACAATGTAAATTTCTTTAATTTTACACAAATTTAAGATTTTTGGATAAGTGAAAATAGATAGCTGAAATTGACTCCTTATTTTTTCCAGTAAATATCTTCACATTTCCTATTTTTAATCTCAGTTATCTATTTTCACTCATCCAAAAGTATTAAATCTATATAAAACTAAAAAATTGTTATATATATATATATGTGTGTGTAAACATTCTTACTTTAATTGAACATAAATCCCTTAATATTTTGAACTAATTTAAAATCTAAGTTTAATAAATTATACACATTTTATTAGTTCGGTAAAATCGTAAGCTGATAATCTAGCATTCAAAACCAAACCGATTTTAGACAACTACTAAGTAGTTCAGTGTTGTTTCGCAACACTTATGAAACTCTCTAAATGCTGTCAACTTTAAAATCATTTGGTTTACCTTTAAAATATTTTAAAATCTAATACTATTCAATCATGCTTTCGAATATAATTATGAAAATAAAGATAAAACAATCTTAATTTACTATTACATACCCTTTTAAATGTAAGTCTACCATATCTACCAAATAAATAAAGTATACATGCCACTAAAATCGAAATCATACCAAATAAGTCTTACTGATACTTTAGGTAGGTTGATATTTGAAGAGATGCATCAAGAGGCTCATCACTTCACATTCTTCTCTTTGTCTGAACCTACATGTGAAAATCATCAAACGCTAAGTAAAACCTAGTGAGACAATATAACTACTTAAGGTGAGCTAAAATAAAAATTTCATAATTAAAGTTCAAATGAAAACATTGAAATTCCAAACCAACTTATTCAAGCCACTTTTGTTCGTCGGAAAATTGAAAATCATAATCTCATGATTTTATGAGAATCATAGTAATTAACATCAATCATAATAAACATTTCAGATTCCTTTTTCTCATACCCATTTCAGAAACTTTTACGTTAATACACATTTCAGACCTTTTGCTTTCAGATTTCATTTTTATTTGAATATCTTTCAGAGCTTTTATCTTTTGTATTTATAGCCTAATGTATTTATAAGAGAATGTAAGGTACGTGAGTCAGACGAGTGTGCACAATAAGTACTTCAGAATTTTGCTTTCAGTTTATAATTTATTTTCTTATTATTTTATATATTATATAATTTATATGATACAAAAATTAAATTTGTAATATATAATGTTATAAGTATTTAAAAGATGTTAAAATATCCATGTATAAAAGAGTAAAATAAATAAATAAATTTAATAAAACATATATTATATTAAATTTTAATCATTTTTAAAAATAATGTATTAATATACATAATTAAAAATTATTTTGTTTATACCACTAGAAACTAGACTCGAATATGAATCTAACCATATAAGAAAATTCTTTTAGTTCAACTTGTACAATTTATAGAAAGTTTTCAAAGATGACTTACATAAACTGTTTTGAGCAGAAATTGTTATCATATTTTCTGACCTATCATCGATTAAAAATTCATATATTTTTTATACAATTCAGAATCAGTAGTCGTTTGTTTTAAACGAAACTAGACTGATATAAAAATCTAAAGTATATATATCATCCTCAAATCACTTCTATATAATTTGTGGTGATTTTCTAAACTTACTATTCAAATCATAATTTCTAAGCAATTTTCCCTAATTAATATCCTTAGCTTATTGCATAATTCTATTAGCTTACCAAATGAATATTATACATGAATAACAAATCTCATAATATTTAGGAGTTAGATTATGGTGATTTAAATTAATATTATACATGAATAACAAATTTTGTAAATCACTAATTATGAATTCTTGTTAGAATTCACATCAACCTTTCCATTTAATTCATAATGACCCTTCACAATTTCATTCAATTCAAACCCAGCATTAAAATTTCCAGCATTGATATAATATATTCAATCTAATACCTTTAAATTTACAAACTTGCAATTCAAACCTCCAAACTTTCTAACTCTTCAAATTAGTCACCAAACTTTACCAACTTTTGCATTTTGATCCAAAACAACATTCTAACTTCAAATTCAGCATTAAAACATCAATTTCCAGCATTAAACATCCCTAATTAAGAAATTATACAACAATGCCCTAAAATATCCAAAACTTGCCAAAATGGCCCCTTTACTAACACAACGCTTCAAATTGATCCAATTCAATCTCCAAGACATGTAGAATTCATCTAATATCAAATATAAACCATTGAAATTTTTTGAAAATTTCCCCTAAACATATTCACCATAGCCGAACCTTATTAGTGATCTAAGACATACTTTTCATTCAATTTCAAGCATGAATTCAAAATCCTTACATCAAATTCATGCTATTTCAATCATTACCACATCATATTTATTCACAACTCAATCAAATTCTATAAACCCTAACCATGACGAAACATGATATAAGCTTAATCATCTTCTATGCTTTAGAATTACTCAACAACATCAATAACATATAAATCTCTCATCAAATCTTCAAAATCAAACATGTTATTCAACCACCCAAATCATGAATATCAACATCTAAACATGATTTCCATGAAATTTTTATACCAAATGATAGAGAATTTCAAAAGGATTAATTCTCTATCTAATAGCTTAATCCAAAAATAAAAAAATGGCTTAAAAATGGAAAAGAAACTTTTTTTCTTACCTTCAATGGAGTTCACGGAAGGAAAGGGAAGAAGATGGAAATTTTTTTGCTGATTTTTTCATCATTTATTAGTCTTTACACTTGTTATATTCTAATTAAATGAAATTTAAATTCATTTAATGAGAAATTATCGCTTTACACGTTATAAAACGTGACAATTTCTATTTACCCTTGAAATATCTTCCATTAAAATATCTCATAGTCAAATATAAACCAAAATAAAGTTGAATTTCTACTTTGGTCATGCACTTTTTAAAAATTTCACTTTAGTCACCAATTTTCCCCAATTTCGGCTAAATAGAGAAAATTGAATTCAATTTCACTGATCCATGATAAATTTCATTGTTATAAAATATGGAAATAATATTTTTCAACCTTTATCTAGCATCCTTCAAATTTTCATAAAATTTTGG
Source organism: Hibiscus syriacus (assembly GCF_006381635.1). Taxonomy (NCBI): domain Eukaryota; kingdom Viridiplantae; phylum Streptophyta; class Magnoliopsida; order Malvales; family Malvaceae; genus Hibiscus; species Hibiscus syriacus. The sequence goes on from NW_024063269.1 coordinate 383,547, forward strand.
TTCAATCCAATTATTCGATTTCTTACCAGACTTTATTATATTGTAACTTTTAATACAAATCATGAATCAAAATTATGATACCCACGAAAACAATTATTTTGTAAAAAACTATCCATTTACGGGCCAAAATATATAACTTTTAAAATTACAATTTTAATTCCTAAACTTTTCCAAATTTATACTTTAACCAATAAACTTTTAAAACTCACATTTTGGTCACTAGCCAAAATTTGGGGTATTACAATATATATATATATATATATATATATAATTTTCACCTATTTAATTTTTTTTTAAATATAAATGAACTCTACTGTTATGAAGTCTTTTAATCGTTTTCTCATCCTAAAAGATCAAAGGTGGCAAAGCCTAAAAGATTAGTCATGGAAGCTATCATGGTGAATTTGCCTCCTTGTGGACCATAAATCAATAGCCATGCTTCCAAGCTTGACTAAGAACAATAAGGTCTTCGATTATTTCCTTCATCCTCTAGTATCCATAGTTTACCTATTTTACCCCATAAGGATGCTGATAAATCATATAATCCCTAAACTTAATTGATCGCTTCTCATGTAGAGTCTTTGAAAATAACAAATTTATCTAAAAGTTTAACGTGATAGTATTTCAATTTTTTCAATGATCATCCAATGAAGTTAGTTTTTGAGATGTCATATTTTTTTCAAAATAATTCTTTTCATTGTTTAAAATTTCAAACAAACACCTCAAACTCTTCAAATATGAGAAAACCTCAAATCCCTAAAGATAGTGAACTTTTGTTTAATATTGTTGATTTTAAATTGGTTTTGTGGAAAATTAATGCTCAGAGAAGAAACATGAGAGAAATATGGATGTGTTGATGTCGATCTTGTTGTGAATAATAACAGGTGACGGGTTACGATTCATTGTCGTCAACGATCGAAAAAGTATAGTACCTAAAGTGAACCATTTAAAAATTTAGTAGCAAAATCAATACACTTTATGTTATATGCTTAAAATAACGTCATTTTAAATATTAATATCCACACTAAAAAGGATATTTTGTTCATGTCATCATGTTGTTAAAATTTAATGATTTATTAATATAATTGAAGTTGAAACTAAAATTCATATCTATAATTAAAACTTAATAACATGAATGACATACCATTTAAAACTTGTTAGAATCTAATGTAGTTTATCTTTACTTTTAATATAAAGGATATAAATAAATAAATATATATTGAAGAACGACCCTTGAAATTTGAAAAGAAATACAAATAAAATGAAGTGGTGCTTTAAAATTGGGGGACAAAATGGTGCTCCAATGTGGGGGACAACGATGATGCTTCAAAAAGGGTTATTAATTTTAATACAAACTGCGAATGGTGTGGTGGTCCCAATTAACTTCATAAATGTAATCACTTTGTCTCCCTAAACTCTTTTACATATATAGAACGCAATCATTCTAAACATTGCATATATATATAATATGCTACAAAATAGTATCTATATCACAATTTATATAACATTAATTTATTATACCTTGTAAAAATATAAAAGATTTATTTTGAAATTGTAGTTATGGTAAATAAATTATTAATAATTTTATTAATTAATCGCCGGCGACTGAGATAGGATCAATTGGAGGAGTCATATGTGAGACAAATGGTACCTTGTTAATTGATTACAGTAAAAGCATCGGTTTCAGTTTTGTTCTCTGAGCCGAGCTCTGGGGCATTCATGATGGTTTCCTTACCGCTTGGACTACGGGTCTTTCAAAAATCATTGTGCAATTTGTTGAAGAGTATTCGCCTTGAACGCCACCGCCTCTCGTTAGTTCGTGCAATAGTAACTCTGTGCCGCCGTGCATGGGATGTTCAATTCTAGTGGATTCTAAGATCGAGCAATAAAGTTGCTGACTGTCTGGCTAAGCTTGCCACGCACAACCATTTCAGTCTGGTGCTCCATGATGTTCCCAGGTTGAAACTGTAACCTTACTAGCTTCTGGTGTTGATTCACCTCTCCAAGCCGTACTTCTTCAGCGCTAGCCTGTTTGTTTAGGCTCCCTTCTATAAAAAAAATAATATTTTATTAATTGACTACGAGCTTTATAAGATAATTATTTAATTTACTGAATTTGTTTTGTTGATCATATGAATTTGTTTAGTCAACAAGATATATTGACGATTAATCAATTAATGATTTCCATCCTATCAGGTATTTTATCTCAAAATGAATATAGAAGGGAAAAGTGCTTAAAAAGGGAATATGAATGACCATTTAACCAAAATATGCTTGTTTTTACTTTATTTTTTTGGATAAGCAACATGTTTAGTCAATTAACTTTTAGTATACTTCTAATTTAGTTACACAATTTTCAAAATTTTCAAATTTATTCTTAAACTTTAGAATTTCACTTTTTAACCCACACATGGTTAAATATTCTACATATTTTAACTTTTGGTTAAAAATGCCTATAATATTTTACTAAATAATCATTTTAACCCTTATTATTTTTTGAGCATTCTAGCCCTTAATGTTTTATTTTAGGACAAAAAGGCCCCTAACGTTGAACTAAAGAGTTATTTTGGCTCTTATTCTTTTTAGAGCATCCCCCAATTTTATTTTAAGACAAAAGGTCCCTATTTTAGAGCATTGACAATTTGTTGACTAATGGTCGAGGGTGTTCTTTGAATAGATATTGCCTTGTATCTACCCATATTAATAATAATAATAATAATAATAATAAGAGAATAGTTTGTTGACTCACAATTTCTATCAACTCAGGGGCCTTTTTATCCCAAAATGAATCTTTGGGGCGAAAAAGCTCAAAAAAATGGTTAAAATGACTATTTAATCAAACATTAAGGGTGTTTTTTGTTGGCGACTCTATACAAAAACAAAACCTTGAAAAATATCACTACAACAAAACAAGTTTGTAGCGGTGGTTTTAGTAGCAGTGGTTTTAGTAGGTTTTTAGAGTAAACGTCACTAATTTTTTTTTACATATAATGGTGTTTTTACACAAGCGCTGCGATAGACCGATATGCAGTGGCGTTTTGGGAAAATGCCGCAGTGTTTTGATACTATAATGGCGTTTTTTATAAACGCAGCGATAGAATATTAAAAGGTGGCATTGTTGGAGAAATGTCACAATAGTTTGGTACATTTATGACTTTTTTTTTATAAAAAAATAAAACACCGCAATTCTGTGTACTATAGTGGCGCTTGGAAAATAAAACGCCGCAAAACTTTAATAAAAACCCCAAAATCCCTCTTCCTCTTTATCAGTCAGCTCTCTGCCTCTCTCAATTCTTTCAAGTGCTCTAACCCTAACTCAGCACAGCCACCATAGCGCAGGCACCACCATCAGCCGCCGTCGCTGTCTTCTATTAGTCAACTTGCAACCACCAAGTATGTCTTTCTTCTCCGTCGCACCCTACTTTCTTTCTATAACAATCGGATATAAGTTTCTTACATTTTGATTTCACTTTTCTTTTTCTTCTTATATGCCGTTCTTCAACTTGCTGGGGGGAATATTATCCAAATTACCTTTTTCTGTTTCATTTTGATTTGAATGGAATTACTTTGATTTCGCCTTTTCTTTCATTTTGATTTTGAATGGAGATTGAGGTGTGGATTTCGGATTGAGTGCCTTGAATTGAGAAAGGAATCTTGATGGAGAACCTTGATGAAGATGTGATTAGAGGATGTGGGTCTGAGGTGAAATTTCCTTCCTTTTTTTTCACTTTCTCCCGATTTCACTTATGGATTTCTTTTATTTATTATCTCATGATTTGTTTAGTCATTTTTGGATTAGGGTATCTTTGAAATCAAGTTAATTAAAAACACCACTTAATTGTAAGTTAATTATTTATGATTTTTTGGTCCCTTTTAGCTTGTTTTATTTGTGGTTTTTGGATTGGGGTTGATTGTAATTCTGCTTAGATTAAGATTAGTTGGATGATCATAGCTTTTATAATGTTATCTTCGGCTGTTTATATTTCTTGTGTGTCTGAGATCTACTCTATTAGCTTTACTTTGCTTATTTATTATCTTAATTTCCCATTTCTCCATGAATTTCAGTAACATTTCACTTCCATTATCATAGGGTTCCTAACTTTACTCCTTTGACAGCACCTATTATTCTGCAAGATTCTTTCTTTCTCTGGGAATTTTAAACATGCATGAAAGTGTGGCTATGGTGGTTCATTGATGATCTTATGGCTTACATTACACTTCTAAAATCTTGGTTTTGTGCTTGCTTTTAGTGTCATTAGTTTTGAATTTATGATTAGTTTTGTGCTTGCTACACTTGATTGTAATGATATTTTTTATTTTCTGAATCGTTTTGTCGAATCAGTAACACTTGATTGTGATGATATCTGTGTGATAATTGGATTTTACCATGTTATATTCATGCAAGTTATCAGAAATGTGGCCATGTGTCTCTAAGATACTGCATTTTGTTGAGATGCGAATGATGATTGTTGCTGCGATTGTATTGTATGTCGAATTAATTAGACTTGTTTACCGGTTTCAGGTTTGAGAGCAGTGCCAAAATTTCAAATATGAACGAGAGGGGTATAATCTCACAGTTGATATTGAGAAAGGAATGGAAGATGGATAGGTACGTGGAATTAGACCTTTTTGTGACTGTAGTGTTCCTAGATAATGTTCAAAATTATACTCATTCTTAAAGCCTAAGGAAAGTGAGAGGATAAATTGTACTTTTGTAATTCTCTCCGGGATTCATTAATGTGGTGTGCAAAAAGGATAATTTTTTTTATGCAGATTTGTTCAATTTGACGGTTTTGTCAAAATTTCTTATCCTACAATATCTGTGGAAGTTATGGTTTTCATTCTCTTTTATTTAGTTTATTTGATTCGTCGGAATGTCCACGTGGTATATTTTATCTCACGCCGGATCAAATTATCGTTGGGAGGCTACTGGTCCGGTCCTACTGTCGAAACCTGATGATGACCAGAACGAAGCTCCGGTTGCTCCACACCTTTCAATGGCCGATCTCCTGCTTCAAGGTAATAATCTATGAATATTTTCGCCTCTATATTTTTATTTTGTGATCTCAAATTTCATAGATCCTACGCAGGATGGTTGAAGCTTATTAAGAACGATGGTGGAGTAGATAAATACACAATGTTTAGAACTAGATTGGGGAAATTCGTGGCGTTGAAAAAATCTTCGATTGCAAAAGTATTTTCTATGCTCAATGAAGACGACCCTGCCTCTACTGTTACTCCAAGTAAATGCTTCTCTCTTTTACTTTAATTTTTATATATAAAAATTTGCAGCTGAATTAGAACCATGGACTATGTAGGAATTGAATTTATGTCCAGAATGTCTTTGTTTTTAAAACCAAATAACGTAGGTTACTAAAATCATTTAGTATTTACCAAGATGATCGTGAAATTGTTGAACCGAGCTCTTTTTTTTAAAAGGAAAAACTTACTTTGCACTCAGGTAAAGTGATTCCATTAGAAAATGGTTGCGGTAACTCTCTTGTTTCATACTGCATGTGGAAGGTTGTTGTATGTTTCGAGTGAAGTTTTAAAGTGTGCAAGGAGTTTTCTTGGTGACCTGAAACTAGGGGATTTATTTGGTGAAATGGATGAAGTGGTTCTCCATTTACAATTTACACAGAGGAAAAACTTAACGATGATTCATCAAATAAGGAAAACTATTTTTTTTACTTCCTTTCCCTGTGAAGGAGCAATGAAGACTCACAGATTATGCATGTAACATAGGTTGAACATGTGAGAGTTGAGAGGAATTTGCTTGCAGAAGTTGCCAATTTGTAAACTTGAATATTTGTAAACTTTGGTTATTTATGTCAATTATTTTTACTTAATTTGAGTTGTAATTAAAATTTTAAGGTTGTTGTTATTGGATATTACTACATGATATTAAATTTGGTTAATAAATAGTAGAAAATAACATTTGCAAGGCAAGTTTCATTTGTGGCGTTTTAAGATAAAAAAACTCCACTAATGGACTACACAATTACGCCACTAAATTACCTACATATTGTGGCGTTTGTAAGAAAAACATCGCTAAATATATGAACCTATTGTGACATTTATAATAAAAACAACGCTAAATGTCTAAACCTATTGCGGCATTTGTAAGAAAAACGCCGCTAAATGTATGAACCTATTGCGGCATTTGTAAAAAGCGCCGCTAAATGTCTGAACCTATTGTGGCGCTTTTTATTTGCAAACACAACCAATGTTTGCGGAGTTAGTTTTCACAACATTTCTTGCGGCGTTTTTTTTTATGTGGGAAAATTTTTTGTTGCGCTTAAAAACGCCGCTATAAGACTAAAAAACGCAGCTATAGTCTCATTTTGTTGTAGTGAATTCTCTCAAGCCTATATTTTTGGACTCTCTTTGAATCATCAATGTCATGGTATTTTCTTCCAAATCGGAACAATAAGAAAGTTAAGAAGGAGGAGAAAAATAATATATCTCGATTATATGTCAACAAGTAATGAAGATTACAGATTATACCAAGATTAAGCTTTGATTCGAGTTTTGTAGATTTTGAGAAGATTTCAAGGAAAGTCAAATTAAAAAGAAGAAAGCGAGAAGAAGGGGGAATGTTTTTGTACCATTTACGTTACAAAATGATGGTCAACGATTGTTAAGAAACGGTAGAGAAGGATGCAATCCCATGAAAGAAGAATAGGTTAACATTTTATGTCAATTTCATAAATAAAAGGCCCCAAACACAACATTTTGGTGTTGATATTAAACATTCAACGGTTGAGTGATCAAAATTAATGAAATTTAAAAGTCTATTGATAAAATTAAAACTTTGAAAGTTGAGTAATCAAAACATAAACATATTAAAAATTGGATGACTAGACATATAGTTTACTCTTTGTCTTTTTGTTGGTTTGATCCCTGACAAGTTTCTATCTTGTAACCAAAAGAATAATTTTATTTTGCTTAGCTTTTGATAAAATTAAATTTTTTGAAAGTTGAATGATTAAAACAGAACCATACTAAAGGGGCGTATGACGGTCTTGAAGTGATCATGAATGCTCGTTTCCAAGGTTGAAGTTGCGTTTGTTTAAAAAATTTAGATATTTTCATAGAAAACGGAAAACAATTAATAACACGTAATTAGCTGAAAATTTTAAAAAATACTTTTGAAAAATAAAAACATGTAAAAATTAATGTGTGTGTTACATTCATTGTTTTTCTTCAAAATATTTTTAAAATTGAAAAAGTTAAAAACAAATCATTTTAAATATAATGAATTAACTTATATTTAACTCTAATTCGAACACATATAAATATAAGAATATTTTATTAAATTTTGGGGGTCTTCACTATAAGAAAATAGAAACAAAATATGATTTTTTTATTTAAAACAATTTATTTTATTTTATTAAACATATTTTTCTAATTTTTGAAAATAAAAGATAAAAAATATATTTTCAAAAATTAAATGATGGCTAAAATTTATGCAATACACATGCTTGTCCCAAAAGATATTAGCTCCGTGCTATTTTTTAAAATAGCGTTTCTAAAATATTTTATAAGAAAATAAAATTATGAAATATCAAAACTTAAAAACATTGAAATTAGGGTAAAGATTGATATAATTAAAAACAATTATCCGTTAAATACCATAACTTTGGTAATTTTTTGGAACAATTAGTTACAATTGAATTATTGAGATAATAAGGGATTAAATTAGAAAGTTTTTTTGTTAAAATTTTTCAAGGAAAAATAATTATTTTTCAAAGTATGAGCCCCAAATTTTGAGACTATAACATATCACATGTTCCACTTGCCAATGGATAGGTCACGTATTGTCGATAGGGAAATCTAAGGTTAATTTGATGTGAATTTTAACTTAAGATGTTATCCTAATTATTCTAAAAGTTTCATAATAATTTTGGTTATAACTGATAATGTTAGATAAAGTTTTGGGTAAAGAATGAAAATCTCTTTCGACGATAGAGTATTACTTTATTAAGTCTCTCTACTATTAAAAATTATAAAATGGTTCTTTGACTATGAAGTGTTGCTTTGTTGAACCCCTCAACCATTAAAAGATACAAAATTGTCGCATGACTATTCGTTATGTTGCAGACTCGTCCTATTCCATTAAGAAATTGGTGGTTGTTTAAGTTGGATGTTAACATGAATACATGATGATTGAGATATGACAATTGTTTGAGATCTTGTGATCAAATTTTATCATATTGCAATCAACAAATTAATGATCAACTCAGAATATCGTCCATTTTTGTAATGAAAAATGACGAGTTTGGAACATAATGAATAGTCAGGTGACCATTTTGTAACTTTTAATAATCAATGGACTCAATAAAGTAACATTCTACAGTCGAATGATCATTTTATAACCATTAATAGTAAAAAGACTTGATAAAATAGTTCCCTATAATCGGGGAACCATTTGCGTTTTTTACCCTGAATCTTTTAACACGACTTTTTAAATTTCAATCAAAATAGTTATACAATGCACATAATTTATTATAAACGATACATAACTTTCGATTTTAACCTAAAATATTATCCTATTTTCCTTAAAGAATTAAGCATTTTGTGATGATAGTACGAAGTTGGTTTATGAGATTTGAACTTTATCGGTCTGAATTAGGGATGATCAATATCGAATATTTTGAATATAAACAATAAATAGACTTTAAATTCACTCATACTAATTCAAAAATACTGCAAGATCATTCAAAGTCCTAAAACTCTTTCCTTTTCTATCACCATCATCGTCAACATCATGAGAATTTGTTGAACAGAAATCATTCAAAATTCAAACCCAAACAACAAGCTTAGATCTGCATCTCAAATTCAAAATTTGAAAGAAAAAACCCCAACGGAAGAAAAAATAATAATTTATCATTGTCAAATGTCAAGTATCAATAGATGATTAATTATAATTTTTAACTGTTTAAAAATACATCTTAAAATTTTTTTGGTTTACCGAACGTTAACATTCCATAGCATTTAATACCGAAAATTAAGATAATATTGAAATAAATAAATAAATAAATACGTAACTGAATAATATTCTTTATAATTCAGTAAAAAATAAAACCCTGAGTCAGTTTCTTACAAGTAATTTAAAAAGTCTAATTGATATGACCTGAGTCTCTCTCTTATTTATTGGTCTCACTGAAAAAATGTGAGATTAAAAGTGTGGAGGAACCTTTTCCAAACAGAGATTTTTTTTTTTGCAGAAGAATGGTAGAGCCACAAAAAGTATATAGGAAACCGAATCTTCTTTTCTTCTTCAGACCTTTTTAACCTAACTGTAATCAACCCCTTTTGCTTTCATGTCTTATAAATTTATCAAGGATCAAGAAAAAAATATTATGGTTAACTACCTTTTTCACTATCGAACTATTACTTTAGTTTCGTTTTAGTCACTCAACTATGTTTTTGGCAAAAATCATCAACGGTATTGTGTATTTTTGAAGAAAAAAACTATTGTGACTATCGTATTATTTGTTCTCTCAATGTGACCATTAAACTCATAAAACAAATCTAATGTGGTCATTTGATCGACGTTTTTCCGTCGTTGATCGTTACGATAATGGCATGACAGTTCATGATGCTAACACGACGACCTACGGTGTTGGAGTGACAATCCATCTGCCATGTTTGAATTATCAATTTAACTCATTTTCCATGTTATCCGCTACGTTATCAACTATCATGGATTGTCACGTTAACACCGTGGACCGACATGTCAATACAAGAACTACCACATTAGCACCGTAACGATCAACGACGAAAAACGTTGCTCAAAGGACCACATTGGGTTTGTTTTATGAGTTGGAGGGCTACATTGAGATAAAAATAATACGAGGGTCACATTATTTTTTTCCCAAAAATACAAGGATCTCTGATGCGTTTTTACCATTTTTTTAAATTATCACTAACTTTATATCACAATTTTATTTTGGCCATATATTATTAAAGATTTACGCTTTTGTTAATGTGTAGACATAGGATAATGACATGTCAACATTGATTTTTTTTTAATGTCATGTTAGCTTTTTAACGACAAGCAACTAAAATGAACAAAAATATAACGTTAGGAACATTTAAAAAAAAATTAAATGACCAAAATAAAACTAAAATGATAATTAAATGACTAAATACATAATATATTTAAAAATTTAATATCAAATCTTCAATTCTTATAAAAAATATGAACCTAAGATCATAGATTGGTGGAAGGATTGACAAAATAAAATTTTAAATTCTCATATAATTTAGTGATAATTTATTTGGATCTTTAAATTTTTTATAAATTTATTCTATTAATATGACACAAAATCTTATTTAGTCTTATATAGAGTATTATTTATTTAATTATTAAATAAAATATTGCGGTCATGGAGAGTGTATTGTAGTTTTCATTTGTATAAAATTTCTTATACACCTTGCTCCACAAAGTTGGAGAGAGAAATCCTTTTATATATACCGAGGGTTAGAGATATTGAACCCGGCGCTTCTTTTTGAATTTGAGAAGGTGAGACTGAGTTTCTTCTCGCTTATTATTTTAATGAAAATTTTCTGTAATTCTTTGTTTTTCTTACCAATTAATCGTATATAAAAAAACATGTTACCTATCTGGGCACCTTACTGTTTTGTCTTTATAACGGTAGAACTTCACGAGGTTCTGTCAGATTTTCGTTTCAAAACTAAAATCCAAGCTTTTATGCCTTTGTTTTCTTCATTTAAATGTTCTTCCTCCCCACTGCTTATCTACTTGCAAACTCAAAAATAATTCCAACATTGAAAAGGAATCCATTTTGATACTCTTTGTTTCTCTGTGAAAGAAATGGGGAAGGCTACACGGTGGCTTAAGGCGGTGTTGGGCATGAGAAAGGACAAGGAGAAAGAACAGAACCCATCGGTTTTGCACGACAAGAGAGACAAAAAGCGGTGGAGTTTCGCCAAGCCCGGAAAAGGTGTTGATGCGAATTCTCAGATTCCATTCAACGTAGGAAATGATTTTCCCTCCACGGATGCTGCTTGGCTGACGTTTTTCCAGAAAACCCAGAAGGAGCATGCATTAGCCGTGGCTGCTGCCACTGCCGCAGCCGCTGATGCGGCGATGGTGGCTGCTCAAGCGGCGGCCACCGTTGTTAGACTGACCAGCAATGCCAAAGGAGCTCTCTTTGGCGGAGGGAAAGACAAGTGGGCTGCTGTTAAAATTCAAACTGTGTTTAGAGGCTATCTGGTAAGTTTTTCTTATAATAATTAGTATTCTATTTATTAATCGGTTAATTTGAGTAATTTAAATGTCTATCATAGGTCACTTTGTTAAACTCTAATTTGCTTATACATTTTAGTCTCGGAAAGCACTTAGAGCATTGAAAGGACTTGTTAGACTGCAAGCTCTTGTTAGACGCTATCTTGTAAGGAAGAGAGCCGCCGCTACTCTCCACAGTATGCAAGCTCTTATCCGAGCACAATCGGAGGTTCGATCTCGACGATTACGTCGCTCCTTCAACAAGGAGAATCGGTACTATCCCGAAAACCGGTCATGGAAATCGATTGTGAGTAGCATTGCCCTAACGCATTTTATTCTAATGTTGTGTTGCTTAGTTGCTTTAATTGATGCTTTTCATTTTATTTTCAGGAAAGAATTGATGAAACGAGAAGTGAATTTCAGAGCAAAAGACTCTCCAAACCAATTGATACCAATGCGTACGACGACGACCCGAAAATAGTTGAAATCGATACGTATAAGCCACGATCAAGGTCTCACCGGTTCAACGTCGCGTTATCCGAATGTGGGGATGACTTGACTTACCAAACAATCTCATTACCTCTTCAACGTGTGGATCCGGCCCGAACATCGTTACACCGTTGCCAAAATCTTAATGATTTCGAGTGGTTCTTTCCAGGCCGTGACGAATGTAGGTTTGCTAGTGCTCATAATACTCCTCGTTTTGCCAACGCAACTCAGTCCGATGCTCCTTCGACACCGGCTAAGAGTGTGTGCGGAGATGGCTATTTTAGGCCGTATTCGAATTTCCCGAACTATATGACGAACACGCAGTCGTTTAAGGCCAAGTTAAGATCTTACAGTGCCCCAAAGCAAAGGCCGGAATCAGGAGCAAAGAAGAGGCTTTCGCTAGATGAAATCATGGCTGCAAGAAACAGCATGAGTGGAGTACGAATGAACAAGTCATGTTACCAAGTTCATGAATGTTTGAAAATTTGAAAACTTCAAAAACTAGTTCTTTTTGTTGTTTCCATTTCATTTTGTTGTGAAACAATCCACTGCATTAGGATAGAAGAAGGTGAGTGGTAGTGTATATATTCTTTCAAAGGGTTTTCAAATCTTGCCTTTGCTAATAAAATGGAGCTTTCTATTCTATACTTTGATAAGTTTTCTTTTGGGTTAGCCAACTTTATTGCTTTATCATTTGTAATTTACCTACTTTCTTTCATAATTTATCATCTGTAATTCTTTCTTCTCCAAGTGTTCTTGAGTGTATTTGAGCTTAACCGTGTAAACAAATTGCGTTACGAGTGTCTCGTAATTTGCTAGATGTATGATCTCTTTGAGGATGTGTAGTCTTTAGATTTTGAGGTATAAATATTAACGGAGTTATAAGATTTCACATTCTCATATCAAATTAGTAAATTAAGAAAAATAGTGTGAATAGTTAAGGTAATGGATGTAAATTTTATCGAGAAAGTTGAATCACTTTAAATTATTGTGTCAAATTGTTCTTCACTTTTTACAAAATTTACATCAAAATTCTATATGTTTTATAAAATTTAAATTTATTTAATAATATATTTTATACATATAAATATTTTATAGATATAATTCTTTGAATCTAAAATCTTTAAAAAAATATTTATTTTTATTGCTGAAATTTATTTATGTATTCTAATTTGAAACTTAAAGTAAGAATTGTTTATTAGTTAGTAAATGCAATTTAATTAGGTGATTAACCAAAGCTTTTTAGGCCAATACATTTGAAATGATGAGATAAAGTACGGCCACAACAAAGCGCAAGTGGAGGGACTTGGAAAATCTAGTGAAGTCTAAAGGCTAAGTTGTATAGGAAAGAATATTTATACATATAATCAGCAATGATTTGATAGATGGTTGTGTTTCGAAATTGGAGCTTTGGGTGTGTTTTTCTAATTATTTTGAGCTCATCATTGTCTTTGCTACTGTGAACTGGACATTTCGTGTGGTGTAGGGACGAGGTTGTCAGTTATTGTCTTGTGAAAGGATACTATAGGGAATTTGAGGGCGATAACACCTAAAAATCACCTTGACGTATTTTATTTATCTGTCAGATATATTTTTATTTTTATTTATCGATCTAATATTTTTATAGGAAGACATGATCCATGTATCGCGTCTTACGTTGATTTGAAGCCTCGTGGGGTAAAGTACGACCCATGAACCGTGCTTTATAAAACGTGTAAAAAACCGTATGTTAGTATTGTAAATATTTTTAAAATGGAGCCTAATATGTAATTAATTTCTGTTAAGGTGATATTTATGTAAAAACGTCAACTTTATTTTTTTTTGTGTGAAAAAAACTTTTTAGATTAAAATCTTTAAATATTCTTTTACAAATTATTTCACAACTCATAAATTTTGATTTTTGCATGAAATTATACAATACATATAATCTAGTATAAAAAAACTTTGAGGGTAAATATTTTAAAATATGAATAATTTTATAAAAGTTTTATAACTAGTATTTCTTTTATAAAATGATGATGATGATAAATATTTTATTATTAACAAATTATAAATTTCATATATTTTTGAAAAATTTATTGACTTTTAAAATTAATTATTTAAAAATATAAAAAAATATTAAAATAAACTTTTAATTACAATTGAGGGATCAAATGAATTATTATTCATTAATTATTATTTATAACAACAATTAATAATTTTTATTCATTTTTACTAAAATTATTTTGATTTTTGCATGAAATTACACAATACGTATAATCTAGTATAGGAAAACTTTAAGGGTAAATATTTTAAAATATGAATAATTTTATAAAAGTTTTATAACTAGTATTTCTTTTACAAAATAATGATGATGATGATGATAATAAATATTTTATAATTTAAAAAATTATAAATTTCATATATTTTTAAAAATGTATTGACTTTTAAAATTAATTGTTTAAAAATATAAAAAATATTAAATAAACTTTTAATTACAATTGAGGGATCAAATGAATTATTATTCATTAATTATTATTTTTAACAACAATTAATAATATTTATTCATTTTTAATACAATTATTTTGATTTTTGCATGATATTACACAATACTTATAATTTAGTATAGGAAAACTTTGAGGGTAAGTATTTTAAAATATAAATAATTTTATAAAAGTTTTATAATTAGTATTTCGTTTACAAAATGATGATTATGATAATAATAAATATTTTATAATTTAAAAAATTATAAATTTCATATATATTTTTAAAAACTTATTGACTTTTAAAATTAATTGTTTAAAAATATAAAAAATATTAAAATAATCTTTTAATTACAATTGAGAGATCAAATGAATTATTATTCATTAATTTTTAATTTTTAATAATAGTTAATAATGTTTATTCATTTTTAATAAAATTAGAATTTTAAATTTATTTTAAATTTTTTAAAATTAATATTAGAAAAATGGTCATTCAATAAAGATGTGATATTTTTCAGCTTTACATTCATTTTTTATTGAATTTTATTAACTTTTTTTATTTAATTTTTATTGATTTAAAAAAATAAATAATAATTCATTTGATCTTTCAATTGTAATTAAAATTTTATTTTAATATTTTAATTTTTTTAACAATTAATTTTAAAAGTCAATAAACATTATTAAATATTGTTAAACAATAATATCACACAATAAATAAATAAATAAATAAAGTTGACGTTTTTATACAAATATCACCCTAACAGAAATTAATTATATATTAGGCATCATTTTAAAAATATTTATCAAAATAGCTGTAACATCCCAAATCAGGGTCAGTGACTAAATTGTAAATTTTGAAAGTTTTTTGTTCAATTTAGAAATGAAGTTTAAAAGTCTTGGGATTTAAGTAAAGAATTTTAATATTGGATTAAATAGCAAAGATGGATGAACTAAAGGGGCAAATTGGTCTTTTCATGGGAAAGATTTTTATCTTTCTTTTTGAGTATTATAAACGTGGGAAATATGAGATAGTTCCAGACTTCTCTTATTCATTCTCTTCTTTTCCACCGTGAAGCCATAAGCAAAGGTAAGTTTCTTCATTAGTTGATTATTTGTTCAACTAAAGGTTTGGTTATGATTATTGGATGATAATTAAGCTTAAAGAAAGCTTAAATCATCTTAAAAACAAAGGATGGTGGAATTAGGAGGGATTAAAGATTAAGAGTTTTTGAATGAAATTCTGGAATAGAGTTCTTTACTCAAATTGGAAGATAAATTTGACTTGTTAATGGTTGAATTAAGAGATATGAAGTGATGGAATTGAATTTAGAACAAGAAGAAAAATTAGTGTGATTCTTGAATTCTATGTAGAGAATTAGATTTTGAAGTTAAAGATGTATTGAATGAGTAGTAATGAGTTTAAGCATGTATATGTAAGTTAAGAATAAGAAAGGGGATGATATATGAAGTGTTTGAGGGGAAATGAAGTAATTTTCGTGCTGAAAAATGATTTATGGGTTAGGGGGAATCGGTACCCATTCAAAGGGGTACCGATACCCTCTCAAACGACAGAATTCCAGAATGTCATGAGGGTATCGATACCCCCAGTAGGGAATCGATACCCCCTAAAGGAAAATTATGAATATGGGTTTAATAAGTTCGTTTAAGTTGCTAGTATCCAATTACAAGGTGTAGGTATCTAATAATTGCCTTAAAATGTACATTTATGTATATTCTGAGCATAAGGCAATTCTGGAACATTTGGCAAGTAAGATCGATCAGGGGAAAGATTAGAGATCGAGATTGACTAATGAGACCAGGTGAGTGCATATTCAATAGTATATGGTGTGTGATGGGAATAAGACTTGAGATGAGCCTATTTCCTGAAGTGTTACATATGAATTCATGATTAAAGGCATGAGTTGAATATGAGTGTATGTATGTTTGATTATCTGAATTGATATGTTTTGTATGTGACATGTGGTTTATGTAAAAACATGATTAAGTGTTAATGAGAGAATATAAAATAAGTTATGAAATTATAGGAATATAGAAGATAAGTCAAGAGATGTAGGGAAATGGAAAATAGATGTTTATAAAGAGTCATAGGAGAACAAATATAAGTAATATGATAATGAAATATAAGACTATGTGAATACATGGTTATGAGATAAAATATGCAATAATAGGAAAATATGAAGAAAGTGAGTTCATGAGAAGTGATATGAACTAGGTAAACATGGGTAACAATATATGCATAATGGAAACATGAGTTGGACAAGTACATAGTGATATGATTTATTATGAGAATTAGTATAATAGAGCTTTTTGATTTAATGAGAGTTAAGGGAACTAAATAAGATTGAATTATAGAATGAAATGGAAATAGTATATCAATTAGGAAACTTGAATATAAAGGGACGATACGAATATGCAAGATAAGTTATATGCTAAATAGCTATGGAGCGATATGAAAAGATTATAATGATATATATTTAGAGATACGATATAATTTATATAATCTAAAGGAATACAAAGAAATGGAGCATAAGGTAGATGATATGATATCAGTTATTATATACCTATATGATATATGTCATCAGGTAATATGAAAGGACTCTGAAAATTGATATAAGCTATGAGAAAGTGTTCTAGGTGTTTCTATGTGTTATATGAAGCATATATGATCATATGTGAACAAGATATGATATGTATGTTTATATGAATATCTGAGAAATGATCTAAGCTATATGATATGATATATGTGATTATATGCACTTTGGGATATATGTTATATGATATGGATCTATGTAACTACGTGAGAAAGTATATAAGCTATGTGACATGTAAATGTGACTCATATGAAAATGTTCTATGAGTAATTGAACCATGTGTTATGTGAAATGATAAGTATAAAAGAAAATGCCCATGTTATGTGTCTTGAGAGCTAGGGGTATAGTTGGCATGCCAAGAGTCGAGGGTCTACGCGGTCTTTCTGGACATATATGTATTCTTTGGAACATGTGTGAAGTCTGGTGAGACACATACTTGATCCTTGGCATATGTATATGATTCTTAAGGAATGATATGTGGTCCTTCGGGACATATATGTATTCTTTAGAACATGTGTGAAGTCTGGTGAGACACATACTTGATCCCTAGTATATGTATATGATTCTTAAGGAATGATATGTGGTCCTTATGGACATTATTATATGGCACTACGGTGTAATTCTATGCGGCACTCCGGTGCAATTCTACGTGGCACTTCGGTGCAATTATACGAGCTGTGGTGACAGTATAGTGCACAACCTCTATAGACTCACATATCTATAGTTCTCACATGTGTACATGGGCTTTGAAAAGAGAACATAATTTGATATAATGATATTTGTATTTCTCTTGACATGGTAGAAGTGCATATATGTCATGGTGATATGAGATGCTATGCGTTTATGTATTATATGATTATAGAAATTAGTAACGTATTGTGGCATATTAAAATTTATATAATATGTTTATATTCATTATATGCTCATATGACGGAATTGAAGTAATGACAAGGGAATTAGTAAGGATAAACAGGTTGGTGATATGAGAACAATGTATGTGATATATGTATATGATGTGTGATATTAATTGCATGATATGCTATATGTGTGATAAGGGTTATGGTATTTGTTACATAATATACATGAATATATGTTGATGTATATGTAAATGAGTTGTATAATTTGATAGCATAAAACAGTCATGCATGATTAGTGGGTATGAATTCCATTAGATATGTTTTCTTTATGCCTCACTAAGTCATCGACTTAGCGTGTGAGTGTTTCACACGTAGGTTCCGGAAAGCTAGAAGAAAAGTGAAGAGGAGCAAGACCGGTCAGTTACTTTTTACCGAAGATCAGATCAGAAAAGATGTATTGAATTAGATGTATTTTGTATATTGAAAATAGTTGGCATGTAATTAATGTTTTGAATTGTATATACTCTAATTGGTTTTGCAAAAACATTTAAGCTCTGAATAGTTCTGGAAATCTTTTGAATAAGTTAGATGTATAAAAGTTTTAAATTACTCACTATTCTATACAAGTAAACGTTTTGAAAAGTCAATGTGACACCTCGGACTCGTATCCGGGTCGGGTACAGGTTGGGGTGTTACAATAGCACCCGATTTTTTACACGTTTCACAAGGCGTGGTGCATAGCCCGCTCCTTCTGCCGTATGGCGTAAGGCGTGGTGCATGAGCCACGCCTTCCTATAAAGGGTGTTAGATCGGTAAATAAAGATGAAAGTGTATCTGATAGGTAAATAAAGTGTGTCAGGGTGATTTTTGGGTGTTATCGCTGAATTTGAGGGCATTGTCATTAGAAAAACTTAAAAATTCATTTATCAGACAAATAACCCACCTGAAAAAAAAATACTCTCAAATTAAACACGTAACGTGAGGTATGGACTGTAATAATAAAAATTCTAAATTATTTTATGAATTAGGTTAAATTAACCATTATATTTTTATTGTAAAGTATACAATAAAATAACAAAAAACTATATTAAAATAAATAGACAAAACTTATTAAAACTATACTGTATAATGTAAGAAAACAAAATTGCTTCATGGTTCCAAAAACAAGAATCATATTGTTTGCCAAACTTGGTCGATTGAATTATGCAGGCAATTGTTATCACAATTGCAGTATTTGATTATTTCTGGAAATGCAAGGTTGTGATGACTCCATGACATTAAGCCTACAAATATATTGATCATTGAATGAATAACTTCTAAATTTATTTTCTTAGAATTGGCGAGATCGAGAGTTTTCACGTTTTGAAATCCTTCATCTCTTAACTCACTTGCCGAACAAAATATAATAATGCTATAGACATACACAGTCATGATATTACCTTTATATGTTGCTCTATATAAACAATGCAGACCGAACTCCGAATTTCTTCCAATAAAATAATCATACATGCCTCCTCTATATAACACTCCGTTATTATTACTAGCTTTACATCTTTCTTGAAAACTTTTCTCGGTTTAAGTCCACGAAATGATGTTGATATTCTTCATTGAAACGTTTTCAAAGATGTAATTGTGTTTCGAGGCTTTATGAAAAGTCTTGTAACTCAATCGCGTATTGAGAAAATATATTATATAATTAAACGTCACATGCACAAGAATTTTGGATAAAACTTAGCTTGAGAATAACTCCACAATATTACTATGTATTTTTTCTCATTTTTTTGAAATATGTTGGGAAAACCTTATAAATGGATCTCTATTTATAAAAGTTCTCGCACCCTTTCCAAAATGAGTAATCGATGGACCTTGCGTTATACAAGATGCAAAGTTCATTGAAAATAAGCAACTTTTAAATCAAATAAAATCCAGCATGTCAGAAAAATTATGAGATCCTAGCGTTTCTAGCCCACTGTTCCCTTGTTCATATGCATGTTCTAGGCAGTGTCCTGGGTCAAAAATTGGAAATTTTTTTTAATTTATAAGATTAATGGTGTAGTATTTAACTTATATTTCAATTGAGTCTAATATTGGCATATATGAGATATTATAAGTGGGGTAAAATCACTTTCAAAATAGTTTCAAAGCTTGATTTATGTATGAAGAACAAGCTAAAATGGCTTGATAGGCATGTTCGTAGAGTATTTCCGAGAAGTTAATCGAAACATTTGTGTAATTTTTGAGCTTAGAGACGAAGTATTGTAACTTATCTTTCAATTGAAATTGATATCGACACATACAAGAAATTGTAAGCGGGGTACAAATTGCATTCAAAATGGTTCCAAACAAAAAAAATGAAAACTAACGAACATATTTTGTAAATAACTTGCAGTGGTATAAACAACTCTAAATATTATTTGAAGTTCTTGATACACTTATCAGTATATTTCATAGCATGATACTACTATTGAGGAGAAGTAGATGTTGCCACCAGCATATGATGTTTGTTTATTATAAATGGATATCAACACGCTAGAGAAACCCAACGGGCAAATGACGAGTGAATGAGGTGCGTTATTTGTCAAATCAACGACACAAGTGAGAAAACTTCATCTTAGACTTGTGTTCTTGGCATCATCGGTAAAAAAATGCAAAGGAAAAATCTAAATAGATACCAAATAAACATCTATAAATAATATCTGAAGTTGTTGAGGAAGTTATGGTACCCATCTTAGCACAGAGAAGAAAATGATGCCACCAGAAGAGGATGTCTAGTATAAACAGATACGAGAACCAAAAAAAAGTTCAAAAGATGGATACTAGCATGCTAGAGAAACTCAACGGGTGTTTGCTTGATCCTAATAGCATATACCAAGTAAACAACTCCAAATAATATCCAAAACAGCCGAGGAACTTATGATGCCTATCTTTGCACGAAGAAGAAAATGATGCCACCATAAGAGGATGTATTTTATAAACTAGAAGTTTTCTGAGAAGGGATAAATCATCTATGAATGAAGAATAAGGTTTCAGAGATGGTTAGGTTTGGTGGAACAAAAGAAATTTAAATAGGTAAGAACCTTGCATCGTGCAAATTCATCTTGACGTGATGTGGCAAGGAACTCACGCATTTCATAACGCAAGGTCCCTGCCATTTCACGTCAAATTACCACGCCAAATCAACTGTTGCCACGTCAGGAATATTTGTAAAATATGTGTTCTAAATAATGCAATGTTATTGGCACATCACGTCAAGAATCTTTGTAGACCCATATCCCTGCCATATCATGTCAAGAATCCCTACATATCTCTTTTATTGAAAAAACACAACTTCTATTTTAATTATTATTTTATGAAAGTGAAAGTAAACAAACAAACAAACTGTTGTCACTCATGTTTCTTATTACCAGCCACCATCTCACTTCACAACAGTTGATATTTAAGCTCTCAACACTCTAAAATTTTTACAATTCCCACAGATTGAGCAATACAACCAACGTGCTAATGGTGAGCTTTATATTGGAATGATTTTAAAACAAAATAACTCGTTGTGACTTCCTTTAAGAACTATAATATACGCTGCTCAATTGCTTCGACTGTGAAAAAAATAGTCGCAGACAAGTACATGACTGAATATGTCCACAAGAATCAGGGATGTAATTACAAGGTTCATGTATCACGCTTGAAGATGATGAACAACCTATGGAAGTTGAAAAAAATACGACCAACCTCATACATGCACCATCAACAAGCTTAATCAAGATCATTGTAACTTATATGTGCACGTGTTTTTTTGATGTATTCATTACACTTGTCATAGCAAATCCACTTATAACAGTTGGCAGTTGTATTGATGCAATTACATCTCAATACGACTACACAATTGACTACCATAAGGCATGGTATGCAACGTCTTAGGCTCAAAAAAATTGTTTGACCAATGGAAGGAATCGTACAAAGAGTTACTATCATGACTAAAATTGATGTAGAAACACATACCAGGAACAATTGTAAAATTGGAAATTATACCGACATACGAAAATGATCGTGTCATACAAGGCAATTCTACCGATTATTTTGGACATATCCACAGTGCGTTAATGCATTATGTCACTACAAGCTGATGGTTCAAATCGACGTCACTTGGTTGTACGGTAGATACACACAAATAATTTTGTTGGTGGTTGTACAAGACTGTAATAGGAAAACTATTCCCATTACCTTTGCAATAGTAAAAAAGAAAGATATAGACTCTTGGGAATTCTTTCTTAAAAACTTATGAAGTCATGTTCTATCACATGTTTTGCGTGATAAAGATTATGAGATTTGTCTTATTTCTGACAGAGGCGCAAGGATCAAATACAAAATCCAGCATATGTGATCATCTCGAAAACCTCCCAATATTTATCAATAGTACTATTTACACCATATTGCTACAAATTATTTTAAAAAGTTTAGGGCTGAAGATGAATGTGTAATGGTGCTTCAAATGGGTATATCTTTCCACTTTTTTGGGTTTAAGATATCTTTTACTTATTATTTCTAATTAACTATTGTATTTTTAATGGATAGACCACTCGCATTCTATACGTGAGGTTGAGGAGCTACTTCAAGAATTGAGAGACCATAATGAACAAGTCTATAACTACATTGCTAAAATCCTAAGGGATAAATGGCTTCGATCATTTGATGGGGGTACACGATATGGTCACATGATAATGAACTTGACTGAGGTGATTAATTCGTCACTGAATGGAGTGCAACATTTTCCTTTTACTTCTATTGTCAAGGTGACATATTATATGTCATACCTTAATTTAGGGGTTAAATTTTTCTTTATTTTATTTTAGGGACTAAATTGAAAATTTTGGTTAAATTTAAGGACTAAAATGAATATTTAAGTAAATTTAGTTCTAATTCAAAAATAAACCAAAATCCTTGGGACCTTATTTGTGATTTTATCTTTTCCTAATAAGTTGGGTTTAAAAAAACCCCAAAAACCAAAAAAATTTCATTTTTAAAAAGTTATGCATCTCTATCTTACATTTCCTATTTTAGAAACTTTGAACTAACGAAGTTTAAACTCAATTTCATCATCGATTGTTGCTGCATTTTTGAGAATGTCCACACCATTGTGATCCTTATGTTGTCCCGAGTCCAATAGTGGTCGTTTTATTATCTTCGTCACCAGCATGTGAATGGGTGAGCATAAGCAAGTTTCTGACATAGCGTAATCAATCTCTCCATCATTCATTATTGTGAAACGAGTATGATAAGTGCCTTAAAATGTTTTAAGGTGAATTTTAGTATTTTTTTCATAAATTTTACGATATCTCTAGACCCCACACGCGCCGCCATGCACCGTCATTGTGCATGGGGCTTGTCCATTGCATGATGGTCTTCTAAAAATAGGTCAACCTGACCCGCTGACCCATGTCTGACCCGATCGCCCAATCTGACTCATCTGATCGATTGACCTATTATGCCCAAATCTAAATCGGCATAACCAGACTGACCCATTTTTAACCTAATTGGTCCAGCCAAACTAAACCGAACAGTTGATCGTTGATCGTCGTCATTGACCAGCGTTGACTTTAGACTGACATTGACTTTTTTCGAAAACCTCTCTATTGATATTTTCAATGTCTTGAGTCTGATTTTGCATTATGTTTTCCAAATTCTGATCTGAAAGCCCCGAATTGAGCTTGTTAAACTAAAATACTTAGTATTTTTAGTATTTTAATTTGGGATTTGATTATGGAATTGATCCGAGATTATATTTTCATAAAGGTACTCAAGTTTTCCTGATTGAGGGATGGCCAGATTCGGTGCTTCATGTCTAGTAAATCAATACGACCCACGTTCTTCGAGAGTTACTTGAAGGTTTCAATAATTTTTTAATTATAGTTTATTATTTATTTTATTATGATTTTGATATAGTTATTCCGATTGTAGGATCTAGCACTATCGTTGACCGTCATAGGCAGACCTAAGAGTAGGCTACCGTATCTGACTTTTCAAACCGATACATGTATGTTCCTATTGGTGTTACAGTGCTATTTTGAATTATCTGTATGAATTGTTTCAAAATTCTGATTATATTAATTATTCTGACTGCATGTTATATGTTTTACCGTATACTTTCAACATGATCTCTAGTTATCGTACTTATGTATCTGATTCTGAAATATTACGTGTTTTAACGTTTTAACTATTGTTTTCACTTAAGTACATGCATATTGTCATTAGGGGTATGATTGGAGGAAGTAACTAAGACTTAGTCTATGACTTGTAAGAACTTACAACAAACTTCTATTCTTTTTGCATAGGTTAAGACCTTACTGTAAGCCCTTATGTTATAAGTATAAGGTCCTTACCGGGTGTATATATGGGTGTATGGTTTAGGGGAACCTATATATTTTGGTGTTCGGATTAGGGTAGTGTTCATATTTTAAAAACATATTTTACATAATAATGCATAGGCAAAGTCTAGGGGTTACATTATTAGTGGGAACCATGTTTACAACCTTGGGGAAGCAAACAGTTGACTGAATGACATATGGCCACATAGTCCACCTAGACCTCCACACAAAATTGCAAAACTTAATTCAACACTCAAACGCGATGAATGTGACATGCATATCTCGCAAACAAAATAAATTCAAGGACATTGGAAGACATACAACACAACGCATACGTGGTTAATCTATGAGAAAGAACCTATGACTTCAGAGTATTCCAAACATTCAAATACCCGTGTACGCACATCATTACTTTTTATTATTCTATATAGATTACTACAAGCAATTCGTTGATTCGATATACTTACTAAAACCTTATTCAATGTTTATCCATGCGAGCTTCCTCCTATTGGAAATAAATGAGATCCAGATGAAGTTGATGATGAACCTACAATACAGTCAGATTTTGCATTACGATACGTAAAAATGGGTCATCCACGATCAACGTGGCTGTAATGAGGATTTGGTCGAACATTAAGAAAGAACTGGACATGCAAAGCTATGCACTATATGTAGAAATCCTGGACACATGAAGAAGGTCCTAATCGATCATGCCCTCGTATCGATTAATTGTGCTTTTTCATTAGACTACTTTTGTAATTAACAAAATATATTCATTAGTTTTTAATTTCTTTTTGTTTCGAACCATTTTCAACTCGATTTTTACACCGCTGAGAATGTCTCGTATATGTCGATACTAGCCTCAATTGAAACATAAGTATCAATACTATGCCTCTAATCTTATAAATAACAAAAAATTTCAAACTAACTTCCCGAAAATACTCCCCAAACATGCTTATCAAGCCATGTTAGCCTTTTCTTCATGCACAAAACCAAGATTTCAAATCATTTTGAACACAATTTTTACCCCGCTTACAATGTCTTGTGTGTGTCGATATTACCCTCAATTGAAAGATAAGTTATAATATTACGCCTCTAATCTTATAAATTAAGAAAATCTTTAGATTAACTACTCGTAAAGCTCCTCGAATATGTCTATCAAACCATTTTAGCTTTTTATTCATGCACAAAACAAGCTTTAGAACCTTTTTCAACATAATTTTTAACCCTATTACAATATCTCGTTTGTACCAATATTAGCCTCAACTAAAAAATAAATTCCAATACTATACCTCTACTATTATAAATTACGAAAAAATTTAAATTAACTACCCAAAAACACCCCTCGAACATGCCTATAAACACTTGCTCTGTGGGTTGGAAATGTATATACTATTGGAGGTTTGTTAAATACTACACGTGATAAATTGCTAAAACATTTCAATTCGTATACCTCGCCTTGTGTAAAACATGAGGTCATTTAATCTAATATTAAATTGTATTATTTGAAAAGTGTTTCCACGTTAAAAGAGCCTCGCACCCTATAGAACGCAAGGTCTCTAAACACATTTTATGTACGCGAGATAGTCTTACATGTATAGTTTGGGGGTATTTTTTTTCCAAATAATGCTATTTAGTGGTTATTTGTCTAATAAAAGGATTTATGGGATTTAATAAAAATGTCGAGTTTTAGGGTAAGGAATTGAATTAAAGGTAATTTTAAAATAAAATTTATTATATAATTTATGATAAATTGTTATAATCTTGATAATTGTTTGTGCATTTAAAAAGAGTGAACTACATGTTTAATACTCCAACTATCATTTATGTTTTATTTTGGTAACCCAATTTTTTTTTGTAAATTATAATTAATGTTATATTTTGGTTTCATTTTGGTCCTCAATTGTTAAAAACTAAATAAAATTATTGATGGAATTTTTTTAAATTTTATTCAATGATGATGTGGCATCATCTTTGATAACATTGAGTGACAACGGTCATAATGATTTCAAAGCTAATAATGGTTATTGTATCATTAGGTGGTTGTTTTAGGGATGGTAAACGGGTACAGTTTCGTGGATTCCGCACCGCATCGCTCCAATTAGAGCGGGGATGGGTATAATTTTAGCGGGTAGTGGGCGGGTGTGGATTTATAAAGTGGTACCCGTCGTGGGTGGTGGGCGGGTAATGGGTTTGAGACATTACCCGGCCCTCATCCGCCCACCCAGCTAAATATCTATTAAATTTTGGACAATTATGAATTTAGGTGTAATTTTAGATACTAATTTATAAATTTTAATATTGTATAATATATAACATATAATTTATCAAAATATAAAGGATATTTAGTCTTTAATCTGGTCTTTAATTAGGGAAATATTCGGCTCTTTGATTAAACACATAATCCCACTAACCACATCACTTTCCATGTTCTTTAGCCCATGCTGCCCATCCAAACACAAATTAGTCATACTATAAGCATTAACATCAAAAGCAGCAGTTTTCATGTTCTTTAGCCCCTCAAAACCCATATTAGGCGCACTATGAGCATTAACATCGAAAGCAACACAACAATCCAGCTCTGCGACTACATGCTCCTTACAATCTGTCTCCATAACATTCGTAGAGCTACTCCTCTGACAAATTGAAGCATGTGATGCTATCCCATCACGAACTGTCTGGGAACCAACTCCAACATCCCATTAGTTTGTTGTCAGGAGGGTCTAGATGGGTATGTCGCTAGTGGGTAGTGGGTAGTGGGTAGTGGGTGTGGGGATGGATTTGAAAATGTAACCGCGTGGGCGTGTGTGGATTTGAAAATTTGTACCCATCATGGGTGGTGGGCAGGTGGTGGATTGAAAAATATTAGGTGGGTATGGGGATGGGGGAGGGGGTATCCGCACCCGACTCGCCCGTTTGCCATCCCTAGGTTGTGTCATCGGTGGAGGTTCAATCAACAATAAATGTGGAAAACGGTGATATTCAACTTGGGTATATGATTTAAATAAAAGTTTTCAAATTTTTGGATTTTTTTAATTTTAGGTTTTTTAAAAGAAAATATATTTTTGTTTTTCTATTTTAAATAAAAACTTCAAAATTATCAAAATACGACGTGTAACACTTAACGAATATTTTTAACGGCCGTCACGATCAGTGCACTTAAAATAAAAAAGTTTGTAATATTAGACATTTGAATTTACCGAAAATAGTTTAGGCACCTAAATGGAAAAAAATATAGTTTGAATACTTATTTTTACATTAAGATTTTTTTTCTTTCAAAATAGTATATATCATTACGTTTTGATCACCCATCACTAAAAACTAATGATGATGTTGATGTGTCGCATAAAGTAATGTCACATCATCATTGAATTTTTAAAAATGTCATATCAACAATTACATTGATTTTTTTAATGGCATGTGATTAAAATGAAACCAAAACATAAAGTTAAATATTTATTTTGAAAAAACTAATATTTGAGTAACTAAAACATAATAAAAGTGATATTTAGAGTACTAAATATTAGTTTACCCTAAAAAATTACTTCTTCCACTTTTTTCATAACTTCCACCAGCCGTTTATGAGATTTATGTGGCCCTAGGGCAAATAAAAAAGTTTAACATTTATTCTATTTTGTTCATTTAACTATTTATTTTTCCTGAAATTATGCTTAACGTTACGTTTTTGTTTCATTTTGGTCACACAAAGTAAAAAAATTAACAAAAATGTTGATGGGCATTTTAATTTGTATTCGATGATGATGTATCATTATCTTATTATGACATGTCAATATTATCGTTTATTTTTTAATAGAGTATGGCCAAAATAAAGTTAAAACTAAATATTATGTATGATTTGAAAAAAAAAATTGTTGAGCGACCAAAATGAAACAACAATTATAGTTGAGGTACTAAATATATAGTTTACCCATTTTTATTTGGGGCCTTGGGTAGGTGCCCCTCCTGCCCAGGCTCATCGACACCCCTGACTTCCACTTAGGGATGGTCAAAAAGCTCAAACCCAATGGGTCCCGACCAGACCCTATAGGGACATTTTTTTTAATTTTCAGAGTTCAGAGCGGGGCGAGTTATATGACAAATAATTTTGGGGCAGGTCGAGGCCGGGTTTAAGGTGAAAAAAGCGGACCCGAGTCACCCAGTTTAAATTATTAATTTTCTTTATATTTATGTATCATATTTAAGATTTTAAGGATTTTTATTTTTATATTATTAAAATATTTTCTTTATTTATTAAAATCTAAAAAACATTATATAATATATTATTTTAATAACTTAAAATATAATAAATAATTATAAATATATTATTATAAAATATATTATTTAAAAAAAATTAATATATTCAGATCAGATCAAGTTGAGATCAAATTTTTAATATCAGGGCGAAATCGGGACGGTAAAAATATTAAAACTTATCGGGACGGGATGAGATCAAATTTAAATAATATAATTTCGGGTCAAGATCGGGGCAGCCAAAAACCCGCCCCGCCACGTGCCCATCCTTCTTCCACCATCTCTAAGATTGTATACATTTGTATTAAATTAGTGCATTTATTGTTGCTGAATTTATCTATCCTTCAAGACATTGTGAAATGTCGAACTAGCAAGTGACACATACGACGGAACCTGTCCACAGACATCATAATCAAAAGGCAGCGTAATGTTTTTATTTTAAATAGTTATTATTATATCAGATGATTCCGAATTTTCGATATAAATTGACCAACAAAAATTATTTAATTATTTATAAATTATAAACAATAAATTAAGAAACGTTAACGAATAATTTAAGAATAAACATCAACAAAATTCATATGTAGTATGTCATTGTTATCTTACCACATCAGCAACATAATTAATAGCCACACAGATTTGTAATTAATAGGTTGAACATGAAGTGTTTATTATTTTAGACAATTGTTTTATTTTTAAAAATTGCATGTAGCATTAACTCTGAATAGACTACACAGTATTCTATGCATCATCAATGCAAAATTAAAATATAATTATACTCTTCAATTTATTAGCTATTTTAAATATATTTTGGTAAAATATCAATATGTTATATGTTTTAATTAATTTATAAATTTATAGTGCATAACGTATTAAATAATTATTCTTCATCAACTTTGGGATAGTGAAAGATTATTCATCGTTGTCTCAAGAATGACGCGTTTTAATACTTAGATATCGAGACTAACAACTTAAATATTCAAAAGTATGTATATATTATATACAAAATTATATATGATGTTTAAATATGAATAACATAATATATTGAACATTATTATTTTGTACGTTAATCATGAAATAGAAAAAAATGTACATACATTCTTAAAATGACACTGTATAATTATTTTCATAAAACATATAACAGCATATTAAATTCGTTTATAAAATTATTTTATATATTCTACTTCTAGTCTATGGAAAATTTGTTTAACATCTCATATTAATATTCAAATTTTGATAATTTGTTTTCATATATATTTATAATAAATTGTTTCATATAAAAGAAGACACAAACATAATGAATATTGGTACTTATCATATCTACTCTTGTGTCTGAAAAAAAAAAGACGTTGGTGATGAGTGATTAATTAACATGATTTGAAAGCTTAATTAACAACTATGTCTCATTGATTCAAACACTGAAATATATTAAGATATAGATTAGGGGCTCGTAATACGAGACCGGCAGCATGTAGCTCCAATGTGTTTGGTCTAAACGCCTATGCTTTCGTCACCTTAATCTGTTTTCAATAAATTAACATTGCTTGTTACTTCGTGGTTTGTAAAACTTTGGGGTTTGAAAAAGGTTTAGGGTTTAAATATTTTTATTGTAACATCTCGACGGGTCTTTTGGATTTGAAAATTCAAACAAATGTATTAAATCTGTATTGTATAGGCTTTGGCATTTTGTTGAGTTCTAAGAGATGGGATAAATTGCAGCTTAAACGTTTAATCATGTGATTAGCACCTTTTCAAAATCTATGTTTGTTTTATGTTATCTTAATAATTGTCTTTGACATTTTGTAGAGATGCCAAGTTTCTTTGGTTCTGTTAAAGGTTTGTTTTTTTAATTAATAAAACATAATTTAAAATAAGAAGGTTATAGGTTATAGATTCAAAATTCAAATTCACTTTTTTTAAATTATTCACTGGTGTATGATCTATTGACCGACTAATCCATATCGGGTACTGCAAAGGCGAGGGCGAACCTCCCAACCCAATTTGCTCCATTCACAAACGCCAGGATTCGAACCCCTAACCTTGCTTAAGGGACCTAGTACCTCATCCCACTAGACCAACTGATTACTGATAAATTCACATTTTTTTAATATTGTTACATTTCGTTGATATAAAAATATCACATAAAATAACCATTAAAATAAAGGACACAATTAATTGTAAGAAAAATATTAAATCAGTTAAATGATATTAAAGTTAATAATATATATCATGTTGGTGAATAAACATTTTTATAATAAGTTATATAACTTAGTAAATAGATTTATTAATTTTTAGGTTTAAAGTTTTTTTTGATAAATTTTAGTTTAAAGCTATATTCATTTAATTATATCTATAAGTTTTTGTAATAATTTTCTTCCTTGTATGGTCTTAACATTTCAACTCATTTCTTCTCCACCATATACGGTTAGTTGAGACACAAATTTGAAAATAAAAAGATTAAAAAAAAAATCATTTTAAAATCATTTTTTTTTGGTAATAAACAAAGGTGAAATTGTGTTCGATTGTTCACTATTGTTGTGTGTATTGTTACGATCATTTGTTGTTGTACTGTAATTTTTTAATTACAATATTAAAATAGAAATGTTATTGTAGTTTAATCCAAGTCAAATAGATTACGGTGATAACATATTTAGGTTGATTTATACTTTTATTTCAAATTGTAATTTATTTATTATTTATTATTTTGATTATATAAAAATGCCTAATATTTCTAAGAATTCATTCAGTTCACATTTGATGCAATTGTCTTACTCAGGCTCAGATTGCGAGCCAGGCTAAACTCACGATATAATGCACTCAAAATAAATAACTCACGATATAATGCACTCAAAATTAATAATTCACGATCTAATGCACTCCTTATATTATTTGCTGAAATAGGGTGAAATCAGCAGTGTGGCCGTAGGTCGCCATGTCTTCCGGGTGACCTACTACGTCGCCATGGCTTCCCGGGAGCTGCACAGAGATAATGGACGTCTGCATGGCACATGCACGTCCCCAACACCCCAAAACAGGTCGCCATGCACGTCCCCAGCACCCCAACACAGTTCGCCATGCAGTCCCAGTGACCTACAAGGTCACCATGCACTCCCAGCGACCTTGTAGGGGTGTTGGGAGTGCTTAGCGACCTTGTAGGGGTGTTGGGGAATGCATGGCGACCTGTGTTGGGGTGTTGGGGACGTGCATGTGCCATGCAGACGTCCATTATCTCTGTGAAGCTCCCTGGAAGCCATGGCGATGTAGTAGGTCGCCCGGAAAGCATGGCGACCTACGGCCACACTGTTGATTTCGCCCTATTTCAGCAAATAATATAGGGAGTGCATTAGATCGTGAATTATTTATTTTGAGTGCATTATATAGTGAATTTAGCCTGCGAGCCAAATGTTACATATGGCTATGAGCCATAATAAAAAGCTTACAAAATTCACTAGAGAAAATTTCAAAAGATGAAACATAAAATGTTGGTTTATTTGATGATATTGAATTTGGTTAAATTTCTAAAGGATGATCCTCATATTATTAGAGAGGATGAGGTGAATGTTGCTACCATCTTCAACATTGTCGAAACATGGAAGCACTACGATTTCCTATGTCGTAACTACATTTTGAACGATTTTTTTGATGCACTTTATGAAGTGTATATTGTAAAAATGACTAAGGAATTATGATACTCATTGAATCATAAATACAAAACTGAAGATATTGATACTAAAAAATTCTTGAACTTTGTAATGGATTATTCTAAAGTTGTTATGAAGCATGTGCAAGAATCCCAATTGATCGTTAACAATATTAGTTCTCGTAGAATGAATGGTTATAAGTGAATCTTTTTAGGTACAACCATTATTGAAAAGTTTCCCTTTCTTGGAATAACTTCAAGAACTATCTTAAGCGCAAGAAAAAGAAAAGAAAGTGAAAGATATGATTGTGAGATTTTAAATTGAAGAAGATAATCGACGTATGACTAAAAAATTAAACAAAGCAATTAATCATAACATTATCAAGACAAATATGGTAGAAGTTAAGGATTTCAAGAAAAGAAAACAATCTCAGATCGAGTCTAAACTATGATAAAAAGAAAATGTTTTAATTGTAATAAGAAGAGACACATGTCATCCGACTATAGATTTCCAAAAAAGTTCAAAATCATGAGGCTAATGAAGTGACGTAAATTTCCAAGGAAAAATTTGATCTTGACCTATACGTTGTGCTCTTGAAGTCAACTTGATTGATTCAAAACCAAGAGAATGGTGACTTGGTACTAATGTTACACGTCATATTTGTTGTGACAATGACTCTTTCATTTTATTTATTTGTATAATTACCGATATTCGATCTATTAATCGACTAATCCGAATCGGATATAACATAGGCAAGGGTGACATTCTCAACCTAGTTTACTCCATTCACAATTATCATAATTCGAACCCTTGACCTTATTTAAAGGATCTAGTGCCTCATACAACTATATCAACTGGTTGTTAGTTACAATTGATGTTTTATTGAGTTGATTCTTAATAAGAAAGGTAAAAAGATCTGCACAGATCAAGGGAAAAACATTATAATTTTAAAGACGACTCCTATTTTAGGCACCATATTGTACTCGTGTTATAAGCATAGTATTATTTTTATACCTGAGACACTATATTCTTCATTCGCGCTATATGGAGATCCTCACTCTTCAGGCGTAGATATTTTGTGCCTGGTGCATCCTTGTTCACACTTCGTGAAACCTATTCGATTATACACATGTATACACTTATTTTCGTCTAGATTTATTTTTATTTATATATATATATATATATATATATATATAGTATAATATAATTTTTGAAAATTTATATAATATATGGTTTTTAAAAACATTTCGAAAACTTATATAATATATAGTTTTTTAAAAAACATTTTGAAAATAAATATAATATGTGGTTTTTAAAAAACATTTTGCAAATATATATATATATATATATATATATATATATATATATATATATTATATAGTTTTTAAAACATTTTGAAAACTTATATAATATATGGTTTTTAAAATATTTTGAAAATATATATAATATATAGTTTTTAAAAACAATTTGAAAACTTATATAATTATAGTTTTTAAAACATTTTGAAAAATTATGTATAATATATAGTTTTGAAAATGTTTTAAAATATATATATAATATATGGTTTTGAAAATAATTTTTGAAATATATATTATATAGTTTTAAAACAATTTTTTTTAAAATATATATTATATGGTTTTGAAAATATATATATTATATGGTTTTTTATATTAATATATGTTATTATTATTATTATTATTTTTATTGTTTAGGGTCCAATATGAGTCCAGGTTCGGGTCAAGGAATGAAGCCCAACCAAGCCTGCAAGCCTGACCCAGCAAGCAGACCCGATGGGAGGCTAGCGTGCAAAGAATGGTCCATTAGGGTTTTAGTGTTTAGTCCCAACGCCGCATGGCTTGCAGCCGTCAGATCAAGGCACATATAAACAACAGAGATCAAAGGGGATTCATGCACAAATCGATCTGGTCCGTTGGATTTGACCCAATCCAACGACCAGGAAGGCCCCAGAATGTTCTAGAACACATGATACCACAATGAGCACATGGACGACGCGTGATTCTCACACGCCAGCGAAAGGAGCAGTATGCGCTGAAACGCGCTAAACGAGAACATCACGGTACCAAAACATAAACATATTGGAACAAATCTGAAGCAACAACATGCAAATTATCAAGTTCAAAATAAAGGAGAAACATGACCGAAAAATTGCAACAACAAACCGATCCCTCGTCAAACGACTAGATCCCGATGATCTCGGGATTAAGTTGAAATAGAACCTTCCGTCGAACCTATAAGTACCTGCAAAAGTGAAGAAAAAAGGGAGGAGTTTTTTTGAAAGCATCAAGAAACAAACACAAAAACACAGAAATAGTAGGAAAACATTCGGGTTCGGGGTAAAAAATAGAGAGAAAAGAGAAAATCTCACTGAAAAAGGTTCAAATCCAGTCGGAAGGTAAAGAGTCGCCGGAGACGAAGAAAGTCGAAACTTTCTTTGTAGATCTATAGGGATAGACTCATTTCAGGCGAAACTAACCTCGGATCTATAACCAGAGTGAAAAGGCGCTTCAAGTGGTCTGTTTTTCTCCCACCTTCGACGCCGACGAACGGTGGGTCACCGGCTAGTGGCGGTTGATATGGCGGAGATCTCCATCGGAGTTGCGCTCTGGTTGAAGCTTTGGAGAGAGTTCTCTCAATTTCTCTCTCACTCCATCTATCTTCCATTGTGAGAAATGAATCAAATGAGCAAATAAGGCCAATTTTTGGACTTATATACAACACGTGAAACGATGTCGTTTGCAAGGGGACTTGGGGAGTATTTTTGCGCAGGGAATATCTACGAATAAGGTTCTTAGTACATTGTATCTTTCTATTATGATCACTAATACAACTTTATTTTCTTTTTATTTTGATTTCTTAATTTTGTGATAGTTTAATTTTAGTCACTTGTTTTGTGTGTTTGATATTTTGGGCTGATGTTCGAATTTGGTCACTGAATTTGTAATTGTTCGATTTTAGTCATTGTTCAGTATTTGGTTTAATGACTGTGGTCCTTTATATTTCTATTTTTGATATTTTAGTCCTTTAACCTTTTGTTTTTGCTATTTGGATCCTTTACATTTTTATTTTTTTATTTATTTGTTATATATATATATATATATATTATTTTCTTTTAATTTTAATATTTTTTATTTCTTTTCCCATTTTTTCTATATATATATATTTACACTCTTCTATTTTTTTTAAAAGACTGGACATTTTTCTTCATATTTATTTTTATTTTTATTATTAATTTTTTCTTCTTTCTTCTTATCATTTTTATTTTTATTTTCTTGATCTATTTATTTATTTTTCTCTCTCTTCAATTTATTTAATATTTATTTTTCAATATAATCTTTTTAACCTTCTAGGTGTAATTTCGATCGATCAAAGGTAATTATTTGAATCAGGTTTTTAAATTTAAATTTTTCGCAATTAAGACATCCGACAAATTAATTGGTATCGAAAGGGCAGTTCAAGGGTGCTAATCATTCCTTGACTGTAACCGACTCTCGAACTCGACACATTTTTGGTAAAACGCAGATCAGTTAAGTGTCGCAACCGTCTTTTGGGTGTACCCGAAATTAGGCTTCGACTTGGATTAAACGAATTGGAGTCGCCACCGATCATTTATTTTAAAACAAATGGGTTGACCGGATACCTTATTGCTTACATGATCTGCGTCTTACCAGTGATGTGTCGGGTTCGGGAGTCGATTACAGCCAAGGAAGGGTTAGCACCCTTGAACTGCCTTTTCGGTAATACGTAATTCCCAGTTGTCTTAATTAAGAAAGTTGTGAATTCAAATTAAAAGGTAAAATTTGATCCTAAAATTACTTACCTCTGATTAATTGAAGATGTACCCTTTAAAAGTCAAAAATTGTGTTAGATGAAAAGGTAGTAATAATGAGTAAAAGAAAGAAGGTGAACTATAAATAAATGAAATAAAGCGGGGAAAATAAAACAGGTAACAAAAATGCAAGCAAGATAAATAAAAATTAAAGAGACCCCAAAAACAAATATAAAAATATATATATAAATATAAAAAAATGAGGAAGATCATAACCATAACAATAAAAAGGGAAAAAGAAGGATTAACTGCCATTCACCAAATAATACATATATATAACATATAATAATAGTAATAATATATATATATATATATATATAATAATAATAATAAGGGTAAAAGAATAAATAAAAATATATAGTAAATAAAAATAAAATATAGTACGATATAATAAAAAACAAAAATAGAAAAAAAATAGAAAAACCATATATATATATAATGCAAAGAAAAAAATAATCAAATAACTAAAATATATAAAATAATAAACGTATAACTACAACAAATATATATATATATATATACATATATAAAATGATAAGGTATAAAAATATACATATATATATATATATAATATAAAATATTTAAATAAGTAAAAATGAGAGAGAAACTTAAAAAATATCAGGACCAAATTAAAAGAAACCAGAAATAGGGGGTCCAAATTCGAAAGAAAAGTGGGGTGTTAAATTGGATTAGGGATCAAAATATAAGATTTAAAACCTGGTAGGACCAAAACAGGAATTCCCCAATTTTGCGTGAAAACACGCGGATCTATTAAGTAGTGGGTCGGGTCGGTTGGCTTCACGGGTCGCATATAAAGCCCACATTCTGAAAAACACTCCCTCATTTTCCCATTTGATCCAAAACGGATCAAAACAAGCTTTTTAAAATCCTCTGCATGTTCTTCATGTGTTCTTGAGGAATGAAAAACACATCCATGCTTTCCAGAAACTGGCCACTGCGCCGCCTCGCCAGCCGCCGTTCATCGGTGGCGAAATCCAAAAATTTTTTGATTTTTTAACATTTTTCCTTTTCTAGTTTCAAAAATCCAAACTATTTTTTTCAAAACGGCCTCGGGATTGTGTGGATCGAAAAGAAAAGTTTCGAACGACAACCCCTTTTCCTCGGCCAAAACTATTTTTTGGTTTTCAAGCACAAAGACGAATAACAACACATGCAAGTGAAGAAAAGAACGCGAAAGGTAGAAGCTTTCACCTTTTATTGGTCCTGAATCGTTTACAATAACTTCGAAATAACAATCTATTTGCTCGTATTTTTCTGGTGATTTCGTATGAAAAAACCTCCCCCATACAATAGAAATTAAATGCTATTTATAATGTTCAAGCACCTCTATTTTTGGGTATTTTATTCCTAGTTAAAAACTAAAATTTGTGACTTGTCTGCTATTGAACCGAGATGATCGGTTGTGGGTTGTTGCCTCGTGCTCTCCTTGCGTAGAAAGAATCGGAGTTGGTGGCGTGCAGCGTGAGGACTTCGAACGAGAAACGACGCTCTAGGGTTTGGCTTGGAGATTGATTCAGGTCACGTGTGCTACTGGGTCACTGGGCTGCTGAAGATGGGCCACAGTTAGGCCTAACGAATTGTAAAGGCCTGTTACATAAACTAAAATGTATTAATTTAATAGAAGAATAATAATTATATAATATATATATAGAAAATGTGTGTCTACAGCTGCCCCTATTTGCCCATAGTCATTTAACGGGTGTAGGGCAAAGATTAGAAGACACACTTTTCGTATCCAAATTTAACGCCACCAATTTATCTCTGTCGAATATCCTCTGTTGTAGAGTTGAAATCCGACGTCAAGACTGGCTTGTCAATCTATATTGAATCGCGAAATGACCCCCTCGTCGTAAGTTTGGGTCAATCTGTTGGGGTACGATACCCTTCGTTGTGAAGTTGGAATTGTATATGGCCCCTTCGTCGTGAAATTCGCCTTGAAGTTGAAATCCAACATAGGTTTCTTTGTTTCGAGGCCAATATCCTTTGCCGTGAAGTTGAAATTAACTCTGAAACTTGAAAGTTTATTAACAGACACTCATTCTTTGAGTTGGATATCCTTTGTCGTGAAGTTGAAATCCAATCTAGAGATGGATGCTGCTTGTGTGCACGATTCCCTTCGTTGTGAAGTTGAAACCGTAGGTGGCCCCTTCGTCGTGAAGTTGAGCCTGGTAATTGGATATCCTTCGTCGTGAAGTTGAAATCCAAGTATTGTTCCGAGTCCAATATCCTCTGTCGGGAAGTTGAAATTGGTTCTGGAATTGGGAAATTGTTTGTTGACAGTCAGTCTCCCCTTCGCAGTGAAGTTGAGCTTGTGTTGTCTTGAGTCCAATATCCTTCGTTGTGAAGTTGAAATTGGCTCTGAAGTTGGGAAATTATTTGTTGACAATCAGCACCTCCTTCGCCGTGAAGTTGAGCTTGTGCTGTCTTGAGTCCAATATCCTTCGCTGTGAAGTTGAAATTGGCTCTAAAGTTGGGAAATTATTTGTTGATAGTCAGCCGCCCCTTCGCCGTGAAGTTGAGCTTGTGTTGTCTTGAGTCCAATATCCTTCATCGTGAAGTTGAGCCTTGACTTGAATATCCTTCGTTGTGAAGTTGAAATCCAAGTATTGTTTGTTGTAGGTGGACACGATTCCCTTCGCCGTGAAGTTAAAATCGTGGATGACCCCTTTATTGTGAAGTTTGGCTTCAAGTTAGATATCCTCCGTCGTGAAGTTGAAATATACTTTCGAGCAAATTGTGTCGCTTCGAGTTCAAAATTCTCTTAGGTGTGCCTAAAATGCATATGCAACATATGTTATCTTGGGGCTCTGGAGAGAAATCTCGATCTCTGGTTGCCTGTCGTTGTTGACTTTTGATTTTGAAATCTTGAAGTTCTGATCCCTGATCTTGAATTCTTCAAATGTTTAAATATGATGTGCAGATTTGGGAGCTGCTTCTCGACCATCTCAAGTATGTGCATGAGCCTCGATAGGCTTTCGGGTACATGTACTTTTCAATGAATCCTTGTACAGTAATATTCGATTATCTTTTGCAAGAATAAATAAATCATTAGGTTTAAATCCAATTCAAGATGCTCAAGCGGAATTGATTTAGAGGAAAGATTGTCTTTATTCATAAGAGAGAAAAGAACAAATAATACATGACAAATATTTTGGAAAATGAATACATGATGAAGTGTGTATATGAATGTCTTAGATCTTGATAATGTGGGCACTTCTGAGCTGAAAAACAGTCAGGTGACTTTGAACACAACCTTTGCCAAGGGATCTTTGAGAATGAGACAACGTTCTGGAGAGTGCAACCCTTCTCCGACTTGTTGAGTTTGTTGGAGATTCAGGTGCCGGGATGCTTCCACTGTCTGGATTTCTTGAACTGATATCCAAATTGCCCTTTCGGGTTTTCAACTTGGACCCATCCTTGGTTGTAAGACGCCCTTTGCAGGTTTTCATCTCGAACCCACCTTATTTTTCTTTTCTTTTTTTAATTTAGGGCGCCCTTTCGGGTTTTCAACCTAAACGTTTTTTTCCTTTTTCTTTTTTTTTCAACTTAGGATGCCCTTTCGAGTTTTCATCCTAAGCGAAGTACTTTTTGACTGCATCCGAGTTGATGGGATGTGGCAGTTCAGGTCCGTCCATTTCAGCCAGGATAAGGGCTCCTCCAGAGAATGCCTTTTTCACGACGTAAAATCCTTCCCAATTTGGCGTCCATTTTCCTTGAAAATCTTTCTGGACTGGCCAAATTCTTTTTAGTACCAGATCTCCTTTGCAGAATATTCTCGGGCACACCTTTTTTTCATGTGCTCGGATCATTCGTTTCTGATAGATTTGACCATGATGAACGACTTTCAGTCTCTTTTCATCTATCAGGTTAAGCTGATCATATCTGGATTGTACCCATTCTGCATCATCCAGTTTGACCTCTGTCAAGACCTAGAGTGACAGAATCTCTACTTCAATGGGTAGCACTGCTTCCATTCCGTAAGCTAGTGAAAATGGAGTTACCCCAGTCGAGGTTCGTACCGAGGTTTGATAAGTGAACAAAGCAAAAGGCAACTTCTCATACCAGTCTTTGTAAGTTTTAGTCATTTTCTCCACTATCTTCTTAATGTTTTTGTTTGCTGTTTCTACTGCTCCGTTCATCTTGGGTCTGTAAGCCATAGAATTGTGATGCTTTATGTTGAATTGCTCACAAGAAACATTCATCATTTTGTTGTTCAAGTTTGTAGCATTATCGATAATGATCCTTTCAGGTAGACCATACCGACATATAATCTCTTTTTTCAGAAATTTGCAAATAGTGGACTGAGTGACACTGGCATATGATGCAGCCTCTACCCATTTTGTGAAGTAATCAATTGCCACGAGAATGAACCGGTGACCATTCGAAGCCTTTGGATGAATTTGCTCGATAACGTCCATGCCCCACACTGAGGAAGGGCCAGGGCGACGTCAATACATGAAGTGGATGAGGTGGAACATTGATCTTGTCTCCGTAAATTTGACATTTATGACATCTTCTTGCATAGTTGATGCAATCACTTTCCAGTGTGGACCAAAAATATCCGCATCTCATTATTTGTCTTGACATCATATGTCCGTTTGCATGTGCTCTACAAACTCCATCATGTACTTCTTCCACTATCATTTTTGCCTCTTCAGCGTCGACGCACCTTAACAGGACATGATTTTTTTTCTTGTATAAAACCTCTCCGTCAAGGACATATATAGCTGCCATCCTTCTAAGGGTTCTCTTATCGGTTTCAGTGGCTTCTTTTGGATAACTCCGATGCTTAATATATTACAGAATATCATCGTACCAAGGCTTAGTGTCCTTTACTTCTTCAATTTGGTAACAATGAGCCGGGTACTCATACAACTGCATGTTAATTGGCATCATTTCAAACTCCCTGCCAGTCTTGAATGCGGCTGCCAAGGTAGCTAAAGCGTCATCCATTTGATTTTCTTCTCTAGGCATGTAGTGGAAGGTGACTTCATTGAATTCTTCGAGCAGACCCAGTATCAGTCTCCAGTATTCCATTAGCTTTGTATCCTTGGTTTCCCATTCTCCTCGGAGCTGATAGATTACTAATGCTGAGTCTCCATGCACCCGTAAATTCTTTATATTTTGCCCCAGTGCAGCCCGAATTCCCAAGACACAGGCTTCATATTCTGCCATGTTATTGGTGCAATCGAAGTTCAGTCTGCTGGTAAATGGGTAATGATTCCCTTATGGAGAGATCAGGATTACCCCGATGCCATGTCCTAAAGCATTTGACGCACCATCGAAATGCATTTTCCATGAACTATCCATTGAAGTGCTTGCTTCTTCTAGGGATATAGCCATCAAGTCTTCGTCAGGGAAGTCAAAGTCCAAAGGCTCATAATTCTCATCGGTTCTACTTACCAAGAACTCCGATATGACACTTCATTTGATTGCTTTCTGGCTCACGTACTCGATGTCAAATTCAGACAAGAGCATCTGCCATCGGGCTAACCTTCCAGATAGAGCAGGTACACCTATCATGTACTTCAGGGGATCTAACTTGGAAATCAGCGAAGTAGTGTGGTACAACATGTATTGTCGGAGTCTTTTTGTGGCCCAGACTAAAGCACAATAGACCTTCTCGATAGAAGGATACCTGACCTCACAATCGGTGAACTTCTTACTTAAATAGTAGATGACTCTTTCCTTTTTCCCGGATTCATCATGTTGACCTAGGACACACCCCATGGAGTTCTCGAATATGGAGAGATACAAGAACAGAGGTTTGCCCAGGATAGGGGACATCAGGACAGGAGAGTGAGACAAATACTCCTTTACTTTCTCGAATGCAATCTGGCATTTTTCATCCCACGTTCCAGGGTTGTTCTTTCGGAGAAGACGAAATATTGGATCACACTTGTCGGTTAACTGAGATATGAACCATGCTAAGTAATTCAATCTACCTAGAAACCCTCGGACCTCCTTCTGTGTTCGTGGGGGAGACAGATTTTGGATAGCCTTAACTTTATCAGGATCAACCTCGATGTCTTTCCTGTTGACTACGAAGCCTAATAGTTTCCCGGATGTTACCCCGAAAGTGCACTTGCTAGGGTTCAATCTTAGTTGGAACTTCCTCAATCTCTGGAAGTGCTTCCTCAGATTCTCGACATGTTCATTCTCGGTTTGTGCCTTGACAATCATGTCGTCGACATAAACTTCTATCTCTTTGTGCATCATGTCGTAG
Organism: Hibiscus syriacus; assembly: GCF_006381635.1. NCBI lineage: Eukaryota > Viridiplantae > Streptophyta > Magnoliopsida > Malvales > Malvaceae > Hibiscus > Hibiscus syriacus. The sequence goes on from NW_024063269.1 coordinate 425,569, forward strand.
AACAGGGTCACCATAGCTCTTTGATATATTGCCCCAGCATTCTTTAGTCCGAAGGGCATCACCTTGTAGCAGAAGGTTCCCCATATTGTGACGAACGTGGTTTTCTCCATGTCTTCAGGATGCATCTTGATCTGGTTATATCCCGAAAAGCCATCCATGAACGAAAATAAAGCATTCCCAGCTATATTGTCTACCAACGTGTCAATGTGAGGCAGAGGAAAATTATCTTTAGGGCTCGCCTTGTTAAGGTCCCAGTAATCGATGCATATACGAACCTTCCCGTCTTTCTTCGGAACTGACACTATATTGGCCACCCATTCTGGGTACTTGGCCACGTGAAGGAAACCGGCATCGAATTACTTTTTTTACTTCTTCTTTAATTTTAAGGAGCATATCAGGTCGTATCATTCTCAGTTTCTGTTGCACGAGTTTGCACTCTGGCTTAATTGACAGTTTATGAACTACCATATCTGTGTCTAGTCCCGACATGTCTTGATATGACCAGGCGAACACATCTCTATACTCCTGAAGTAAGACTATCAGGTTTTGTCTTGCTTCAGCCGAGAGAGTTGTACCGATTTTAACCTCTTTTCTGTCATCTTCAGTGCCCAAATTCAAGATTTCAATCGCTTCCTCATGTGGTAGAATTTGCTTTTCTTCTCTTTCTACCATCCTCAACAATTCGGTAGGCAAGTTACACTCCTCTTCAGTGTCGAATTCATCAAATTCCCCGAGGCAAATGGTTGATTCAAAATCCACTTTCGGATCAAAATCATCAGTGCCTACATTATCGTTATCTGGGGTCCTGAAGGAACAAAGAAGGTATGGGTGTGTGAGAGGAAATATCCCACACGAAACAGTCAAAGAATTAAATTTGAAAGAGAAATGGAAATGAAGTGCTGAAATGAAGAAAATAAACAATGAATTCAAAAAAAGAAATAAAAGAAAATTTGTTTGCCATGGATATATAAAAAAAATGCATCCTTTATTGAAATTAAACCAAATGTTTATTCACCCTTACAAAAGATCACCTATTGCCCCGGGTATAGGCAAATAGGGATAGTTCGAATATTACTCTGAAATACTCTTGTAAACCACATGTAGTTCTTCCACCGACAAACTGCTAGGCACGAACCCAGGTGGCAGAGGGCATATCCCAGATCTGTCTTCGTTGTCAACATCTTCTGTGGTCACGGCATTAATGTTTAGATCTTCCAGAGCCGCTTCTAAATCGGATGAGGTGGTCTCGAACACATAACCACCTGACTTGAATGTGCGATAAAGAGGCGGGAATTCCATGGGTTCCCGTTGAAGTTCACCTCCAGTTAACCTGCCTAGTCTTCTTTCTCGAGTTTTCTGGACTTTCTTCCTCTTTTCGTGGTAACTGGGCTGAAAACCGAGCCCAAACTGATCTAACTTCAAAACATGAAGGTCTGGATTGATCATTCCTTGTAGCAATTTCCTAAACCCTCTTTCGATCTTGGCACCTCATCCCAAGGTTTGCTTGATTTCCATCTTGGTGTACTAGGAGAGTCGGGGTTTAGGAATCCTTCTTCCCTCTGCCACGAATGTGGCATTCACGAATTCTAAGGAGAGAAATGAGCGCTCAATCGTTTCCTCATCTACTTCGATATATGGGGCCTCCGTGGTCATACTTGTCACGATATCTTCTTCAACATTGATAATTACTAGGGTCCTGTCTATAACAAATTTAACTTTTTGGTGCAGCGTGGAGGGTACTGCACCTGCTTGATGAATCCATGGCCTTCCTAAAAGACAACTATAGGACGGCATCATATTCATCACAAGGAACTCGACATCATAGGTGGCAGGTCCAATGGTCAATGGCACCTCAATCTTGCCAATAATCTCTATTTTGGTCCCGTCAAATGCTCGGACCACGTTCTGACAGGCTCTCATATAAGAGGTATCTATTGGCAGTCTCTTTAATGGTAAAAGGCATCACGTTCAGGGTCGAGTCGTTGTCGATCAACACACTCGGTAAGGCTTGCCCCTTGCAGTAGATATTGATGTGTAATGCCTTAGTTCGGCCTCTTCCTCCGGATGGAATCTCATCATCTGAAAACGAGATGAGATTATCGGCTTGAATATTGTTCACCAGTCGATCCATCTTGCTGACTGGTATGTCTTGTGGCACGAACGTTTGATTAAGGACCTTCAACAATACTTCTCGATGTGCTTCTGAGTTTAAAAATAGTGCTAGCATTGAAGTATGCGTAGGTAAGCTGTAGAGCTGTTCTACAATGTTGTACTCGCTGTGCTTCAAGATTTTGAGGAACTCTTTAGCTTCCTCCTCCTTTATAGGTTCATTGACAACTAGCACATCTTCTTTGAAAGGCTCAAGTGGTCTTTTCCCCACTTTGCTATCACATCCTTTGGAAGCACTCACCTGGCATTCGTACTTCTTGGCACTTGTCGATTGTCCTTGTATTGAAAAGGCCGAGGTGCTGTGATCACCACCTTGGCTGGTGTTATTGTTGCCATCTTTGCCTTAGGAGTAATTATTAAAGGACTACCCCTACCAAATCTTCTGTCTGATGATTCTCCGGTGGCACAAACATCTTCTTCCAAAGAATCTTGAATTTCTTCATAAAATTCCAGCTCTTTCCAGTCCATCATGAGCTGGACTATTGATCTGAATTCTGGGCACTCTTGCACCTTATGCTCCTCTTCATTGTGGTAATAGTAATGGTTACCATCTTCAATCCTTGTTGTACGTGACTGGGGTGTAAGAAACCCCACTTTTACCATTTGGCTTCATATCCAACCCAAAGGAGCTTTAACTTCCGAAACACATGTTTTAATTCTCCTGCCGTTCTCGATGGTGATTGCGTTGATTCCTATCTCCGGATGGTTAGGCAGGGGATTCTAGGCGACGTTCGGTCCTCCGGAGTTGAAATGGATCCAATTTTTATTCCGCATTCGTTGTACAAGCCTCTTGAATGCGAGACAGTTTTCGATTGAATACCCCGGCACACTTCCATGATATTCACAATGGGTGTTTTCGTCATACCGCATCGGATATGGGGGCTTTATCGGATCCATTGGGTAGGGCGATACTGCGTGAGTGTCGAAGAGTTGTTAATATAACTCTTTATAGGTCATGAGAATGGGATCGAACTGCTACCTTTCCCTTTCTCTCCTTGATTCTCTCTGAGCTTGGTTAGAAGTACCGAATGGTATAGTTGCAATTGTTTTTGAACCTGAGATCGTAACACCTTTGCTAGCGTTGTAGGTGTTGACATTGTTGATCTCGCGATCCTTGTTCTTCACAGGAGGTTTTTTACTGGAGTCACCTCCCTCAATCTTTCCTTGCTTTATAGCCAGTTCGATCATTTCACCGGCCATGACTAAATCTTAGAAACTTCCCGACGTGATTGCTACCAAATGCCCGAAGTAAGGTACCTTCAGGGTCTGTACAAATAGCTTTCTAGTTTCCTTTTCATCCAAGGGTGGATGAACTTGCACAGATAAATCCATCCATCTCTGTGCGTACTGTCGGAAACTCTCGTTATGTTTCTTTTCCAGGCTCTGCAACATAACTCGGTCTGGTCTCATATCATTAATATGTTTGTACTGTTCTAAGAAAGACATGGCTAGGTCTTTCCACGTCTTGATATGAGTTCGGCTAAGCTGGTTGCACCATCGGATAGCTGAACCGGGCAGGCTCTCTTAAAAGCAATGGATCATGAGTTGGTCATTTCCCCCATATCCTGTCATCTTCCGACAAAACATAGTGATATGGGCTGAAGGGAAGCTGTTCCCATCGAACTTCTCAAACTCCAGGACTTTGAATTTTGGTGGGAGCACTAAATCGGGAACCAAGCTCAGTTCCATTGCATCCACCCCATAATAATCATGGTCCCCTTGGACCATCTTCATTTGGTCTTCTAACATCCTGATCTTTTCTTCCATCTTTTTTTCCTTATCATCCTCGTCAAAATCCAGGATAGGGCAGTCATCCGGATGATTGTCAGGATTTGCTACAGAAGTTTGTAAATTTGCAACAGCTTTCCTTTTGGTGGCAGATGAGTCACCTTGTAGTCCGGGTAAGATCCCGGGTGAGACAACCACTTGTGGGGTCAGAAAAATGGTTACCCCCTCAGAAGCACCTGCTCCGGGTGTACTTGCTTGTGGTTGTAAACCCGACAACTTAGCCATGATTTGGTCAACTAAGGATTCCTGGCTTTTCTTGATGGACTCCATGGTACTTTGACTATTCTGAGCCATTTTGTCCTCCAATTCCTTCTGCAGTCTTGCCATGTTCTCTTCGATCTTCTCCATTCTGGCCTCTATTTGTCTCTTTTTTGCTCGAAAATTGTGCGGGTGATGCGTATCTAATGCTTGCGGTGGTAAGCTTGGTGTCTGAGACATGTTCTGTTAGTTAATACGAATGTAAAAACATGGAAAATATAAAATAAAAAACAACATATAATATAAAATGCAAAATATGCAATGTATAATGTATGTAATTTGGAGGCATTGATCCAGAAAAGTGTCCATTATTATAAATAATCCTTATTCAGACAAAAATGTTTTATCTTTTAAGAAGCATAAAAACAAATTAAAGGTACATCCGAACTAAATCCTCTAGACCCCTAACAGCTTCTAATATGTTGACAAGTCTTCTGCCTTCATCTGTCACTGGTTGAATGCCTTGTCGAACCACTCTTGCTTCTCTTACCAGGCCGTGAAGATGACGAGCCGCCTTCTGTACTTGTTCCAGGAAATCTCGAATGGTTGTGTCCCTGGCCCTCACCATTCGTTGTGCTTGCTTCCAACGAAAACGTCACTATAATCCTCCATCGAAATGCACTATCTAAAGCTCGTTCGCTTGCCTCTTGAACCCATCTATAATAGCTTCTAATTCAGCTATTGTCTTGCCATCCTTTTCATGTCGTTTCTCTAAGTTAGCCATTCGGATTCTCAAGCGTTGGTTCTGATGTTGATTGTATACCAAGCGTATTTTAGCAGTTTTCAGCTGTTCCTTCCAAGCTCTTTCATCAGGCCCCTCGAACTTCCTTTTCAGACTATGAGCTTCATCTTTCCAGTATTCAGAGGTTACTTTCAACTTAGAGTTATCTCTGACTTTATCTTGATACCCCTTTCTCAAATCTTCGAGCTCAAAACGGACTCTTTTCTGTTCTCTTTCTAGTTTTTTTACTCTATCTTTCTGAGAATCAGCATCTAGCTTCCATTGATAACGTTCAGCTTCAAGTTCCTTAATCTTCTGCTTCAGCTCATTATTCATAGCTGCAAACTCTGCCATGGCTATCTCAAGTCCAGAAGGGACAGGCCTGAGATGTTCCTCCATAGTTCGGGTGTCTTCACAGTCTGGCACCGGGATGTTATCATTCTTTCTTAATCTTCGCCACTCCACATAGTCCAGAGTAAGCATGTCTCTGGCAGCTACAACATCCATCCGAAATACTTGCTTCCATGAATCGGCTGCTTCCTTGATCATCTTCTTATAACTATTACCGCTATACACAAACTCTGATTTAATTAGTCCGTATGTTACGGAGACAAACTGACGTGCCCCATACTGTCTCAGTGCCAACAACGGAGCATACCCAGCTGCACCCCAAAGTCCAAGTAAAATTATAGTATCAGAATCCCCACAACGGAAAAGAATATTACCGAGGAACAACCAGGGGGCTCTCCAGGTAATATCCTGATCCTGAAGATGTGTAAAAACTTTCATCCACTTTTCCTTTGAAGCACCTTCATGCCATTTCATTATGATGAACTCTCCCAAAGGTGAATATGTGGTGCTAAATAGGTGGTAGGTGACCCCGTTAGTCTTCCAGAAGTGGCTGTGAATCCAGACTTAAGGAGCTGAATACACCCAACGAACCTTCCTCCACCAGATCTTCGACAATGATTAAGAGACCGAAAGGTCTCGGCTAAAATGGTCGGTGATGGGTTGACTCGTCTTGGAAGTTGTTCAAATAGCTCCACCACGGCTACATCAATGCACCCCAAAGTTTTCGGAAAGATAATCAAATCGCATAGACCCAGTGCAAATAAGTCTATAGTCTTCCACTCATCAGGGTGGTTTTTCATTAATTGCTTTATGTGGAACCATTCAATCCCTTCCCCGTTGCCTCTGCGCTGAGTTCGATCAATTACCCATTTCTCGTCTACTCCTGCAACCCTGGCTAGTGTATTCTTCAATGGTGGGCACCATGTTCTCCCATTTAAAAGTGAAGCAACTATATCTCGGGTTCCAGAACTGAACCAAGGCTCTGATTAAGGGCTCATCAGTCTTAACCTAGAGTAAAAGTGCAATGTAACCGTACCATTGGCTGAACTTTTGTTTTCGATCATTCTTCCAACTGTCCCAAATGTCTCGAAGCTATTGAACATTGTTCTGTTTTAGGCTGATAGAGGCATAATTAACCAGCTCTGACACATAGCTTCCTTGAAGACTGTCTCCCTTTTCCTTCTGGGTCTTCTCGGACCATAATCGTACCTCAGGGTTTTTAATCTCTTGCATTACAACACCTTTGTCCATTAATTCGAATTATTTTGTGTATAACAAATGCTTTTTAGGGATCAATAACCTCTTATAATGATGCAAATGCTAAAAGACAAACACAAAGGTAAAAACGTTAGTAAAATGAAAATATATAAATAAATATGAAATGATGAAAGAAAAATAATAAGAGTAAGAAGGAACAAAAACATGGTTAGGGTAAAAATGTCCTAGGGTTTGAAATATGGTTTCAGGGTAGGCTCTATTTCTCCATAGCTTCTCGGTTTAGGTTCTAAAAATGGTACCCGAGTTCTCCTTGCCGGTGCCCCCTTGGGCTTACCAGACCCTTAGTCCTAAACCCATCAGAGGCTTGTGTGGACTAACTTAAACTCGAGAGGACACATTCCCTTATGCCCATACGGAGAATAAATTCACACGAAGGCATAAGGTATATGAATCCCGAAGGCTACTTGCTAGGCCCATACGGTGAATAAATTCACACGAAGGCGTCGCTTTCACCCCCACTTAAAACGGGTTTGGAGCTCGGGTTTAGAGCCTTAAGTGAAAAAAAACTTTGAAGGCTGAAATCATGAGAAAATGATTAGTACAACTATTTACTCGAAAATATAATCAAAGGTAAGTAAAAATGATCGAAATATTACCTAAAAATTTAAACTTACCCTTTTCGTTAAAAAAGACAATTGGAAATTACCTTAGCCTGACTCACTTACCTATGTCCCCAGCGGAGTCGCCAAGCTGTCGTAACTGTCTTTCGGGTGTACCCGGAATTGGGCTTCGACTTGGATTAAACGAATTAGAGTCGCCACCGATCATTTATTTTAAAACAAATGGGTTGATCGGATACCTTATTGCTTACCTGATCTGCGTCTTACCAGTGATGTGTCGGGTTCGGGAGTCGATTACAGCCAAGGAATGGTTAGCACCCTTGAACTGCCCTTTCGGTACTACGTAATTCCCAGTTGTCTTAATTAAGAAAGTTGTGAATTCAAATTAAAAGGTAAAATTTGATCCTAAATTACTTACCTCTGATTAATTGAAGATGTCTTTAAAAGTCAAAAATTGTGTTAGATGAAAAGGTAGTAATAATGAGTAAAATAAAGAAGGTGAACTATAAATAAATGCAATAAAGCGGGGAAAATAAAACAGGTAACAAAAATGCAAGCAAGATAAATAAAAATTAAAGAGACCCCAAAAACAAATATAAAAAAATATATATATATAAATATAAAAAAGAGAGGAATATCATAACCATAACAATAAAAAGGGAAAAAGAAGGATTAACTGCCATCACCAAATAATACATATATATAATAGTAATAATATATATATATATATATATATATATATATATATAATAATAATAAGGGTAAAAGAATAAATAAAAATATATAGTAAATAAAAATAAAATATAGTACGATATAATAAAAAATAAAAATAGAAAAATAATAGAAAAACCATATATATATAATGCAAAGAAAAAAATAATCAAATAACTAAAATATATAAAATAATAAACGTATAACTACAACAAAATATATATATATACATATATAAAATGATAAGGTATGAAAATATACATATATATAATATATAAAATATTTAAATAAGTAAAAATGAGAGAGAAACTTAAAAACATCGGGACCAAATTGAAAGAAACCAGAAATAGGGGGTCCAAATTCGAAAGAAAAGTGGGGTGTGAAATCAGATTAGGGATCAAAATATAAGTTTTTAAAACTTGGTAGGACCAAAACGGGAATTCCCCAATTTCGCGTGAAAACACGCAGATCTATTAAGCAGTGGGTCAGGTCGGTTGGCTTCACGGGTCGCATATAAAGCCCACATTCTGAAAAAACTCCCTCATTTTCCCATTTGATCCAAAACGGATCAAAACAAGCTTTTTAAAATCCTCTGTATGTTCTTCATGTGTTCTTGAGGGATGAAGAACACGACCATGCTTTCCAGAAACCGACCACTGCGTCGCCTGGCCGGCCGCCGTTCATCGGCGACGAAACCCGAATTTTTTTTGATTTTTTTAACATTTTTCCTTTTCTCGTTTCAAATATCCAAACTATTTTTTTCAAAACGGCCTCGGGATTGTGTGGATCGAAAAGAAAAGTTTCGAACGACAACCCATTTTCCTCGGCCAAAACTGTTTTTTGGTTTTCAAGCACAAAGACGAATAACAACACATGCAAGTGAAGAAAAGAACGCGAAAGGTAAAAGCTTTCACCTTTTATTGCTCCTGAATCGTTTACAATAACTTCGAAATAACAATCTATTTGCTTGTATTTTTCTGGTGATTTCGTATGAAAAAACCTCCCCCATACAATAGAAATTACATGCTATTTATAATGTTCAAGCACCTCTATTTTTGGGTATTTGATTCCTAGTTAAAACTAAAATTTGTGACTTGTCTGTTGTTGAACCGAGATGATCGGTTGTGGGTTGTTGCCTCGTGCTCTCCTTGCGCCAAAAGAATCAGAGTTGGTGGCGTGCAGTGTGAGGACTTCGAACGAGAAACGACGCTCTAGGGTTTGGCTTGGAGATTGATTCAGGTTACGTGTGTTACTGGATCACTGGGCTGCTGAAGATGGGCCACGGTTAGGCCTATCGAATTGTAAAGGCCTGTTACAGAAACTAAAATGTATTAATTTAATAGAAGAATAATAATTATATAATATATATGTAGAAAATGTGTGTCTACAGTAAGATGGTGTCCAATCTACCTAAATATCATTTTAAAAGGATCGATGGCGACTCTAACGTTTTTATTCAAGTTGAAGCCCAATTCCGGACCCACCCAAAAGACGGTCGCGACAACAACAAAATACTTTATATTGTCAATATTTGTATCCCAAATTGTCATTATATTCTGTTTATATATTATAAGGAAGCAAATCACGAGAGAATAAAGCACGATCAAATTGATCGTTTTGTATTAACTTAATTAGTAATAAATAATCTTTGGTAAAATACACACAACTGCTTTGATGATTCGAAATGGTCGTGAATTAATGCATACATATTTGACAGAACTATAGATAATGTTATATTCTAATTTTCTTAAAAACTTATAAAAATTATTATATTTAGAATATAATACCTCTTATTTGATCAAAGTAATCATTTAGGTAGCGAGTGTAATAATTTTTAATCTAGTGTCTTTTTCGTTGTAAGATCTTTATAGTTTAGAAGGCAAAAAAATGGATTTGGCGAGACAAAATAAGAAACAAACTACATCTTCAAGGAGATGAGGTTTTTCAAGTCTTGAAACACGTTAATAATAATAATAATAATGTATTCTTTAGGTTCATTTAAGAATTTTGGAAGAATTTTCTCTTTCATAAAATCTTTCTTAAAAAAAATTATTTGTAATTTTTTTAATTGCACGTTATAAATTTTTTTTATTTTCTTTTTCTATGTACAATAACTTTCATTTTTTTTCGGATGAATAATGGACCTGCTACAAAATTTAAAAATGAATTTTATTAACCATCCAACCATGGTTTTTAGACGTCAAATAATCTTAGATAAAATACAACTTTTCCTTCTTTCTCTGTCTTGTTTGTTTTCTTTTGATTTCAAGCTTTTCTTTTTCAAGTCGTATGATTGAATCTGAACTGATTTTCAGTTTCCTCAAGACTATCAAGGGTTTTAATTTGATCAATGCTGCACTACTTTATCAACCTTCCTTTTGAAGATGTCTTCCTTTAATTTTTTTTATCAAATTATAATTAATGTGTAAACTATCCATAATCTTCAAATTCCTAAAGTATGCAAATCTTGTTTAAATGCATTCGAACTTAAGATTTATTAGATGTTTATTAAACTAATGGTGAATAGGAATTCTTTTATGTTTGTGAATTCTGAAAACTAGAACCACCTATGTTTCGGGGTCTATATATTCAACAAAACACCTTTCTTTTAAGCTTTCCAATCGGATCCTTACAGTGTTGTGTGTTAAAAAAAACGATGGCATTAATCCAAGAATGATATAGAAAAATAATAATGAATAAATATCATTATAAAATTAAAGGGATAGAACAAGTTTATTGTCTTAAGATTGTTGACCGAAGCAAAAATCTGAGACGAAATCAATCCTGAGAAAATAAACCAACAATGTTAAACTTCTTAGAAGATAAGATAAAAATAAATGGAAATAAAATACTCATTTTATTTTGATCTATTGATCGGAATCAGTTGAGGCCTGTCGCTACACATTTTCTTTAAGACATATTTTCGGTCATTCCTTTGGTGCTCGAGTTCGTTGGTCGTCTGTCTCCCCGGATACAACAACTAATGATCAACTATAGTAGCACATTTGCACAAATCACAAACGATCTTTATCTTCAACTATCACCATCCTCCGAGCACCAATCACCATCCTCGATCTTAAGGGAACAAATATGGTTTGTCTTTCACCGTTAAGAGCACAGTTATGGAAGTACTTATTGTTAGAGTATGCCCAAAGATCAATCATATGATGATTGTAATAATACTTTTATTTACCGATTTTATTGAATAAATGCATTGCCGCTATTGTTTTCATTTATATATATGTGTTTAACATAAACTGGAAGATAATAAAGTCCATATAATGACATAATTGTTATTATTAAAAGATCCCTAGTCATGTATTATTATGGGCATGGGCAATAATAATACGCTTAAGACTAACATGTTATTGATTGATGACAACGAGTTGTCATTGACATAGAGATGTCAGAATTGATACATGATTATATTGTTAGAGAACAATGTATTGGATTGACCGACCATGAGCATATGTCTTGGATTATTATGTGACAGTCATAACATTGCTCATGGTGATGACTATATGTATGATCCTCATACTTGAGATCAATACTATCCCAACATATATTGTTGTATGTTTTGATGCAACTAAACAAGCTCCGTAACTGGTTGCTCTATAAAGACTGTTATTGAATATATCTCAATATATGTAGTGGGTGTGTATGATTAAGATAGGATTTGTCCTTCCTACATAATAGGAAATATATCACAGGCCACTTGATTGAGTAAGACTAGAAACGCATGGCCATGCTCGAATAAGTTGATATGAGATATCATAAACTATTCATTAATTACAATCTACTCTAGATCTCAAGAAACAATAGATGAGTTATACAAGTGTGACTATTCCAAGACTTGTGCCTATTCTAGATATAAAGGACATAAGGATGTAATAAATAAAAGAGTTAATCACCAAGATGATATGTTGAATCATATTTTCTTGTAACTTAGGTGACAATGATATATTGCTAGATGTCACTCATTGTATGTAATATTAGAATTGTTCTAATAATTACTGCTAACGTTACAAGAACCTACAAGGTCACACCCTAGGATTGAAACGAGCAAAGATGTATAATTTGTTGTACGTTACTAAAATATATATCTAGAGTTAATTAAATATATGTTTTAATAATCCTGAATATTTAATTTCAATTAATTAAATATAGATTTAATTAATTTGAAATAATAAAATCCCTAATATGATTAGGGTAACTTGGATATAAAAGTATTATTAAATTCCAATTAATTAAATATAGATTTAATTAATTTGAAATAATAAAATCCTAATATGATTAGAGTAACTTGGCTATAAAAGGGTGTGTTAGGTCTAGCAGTCATTTTAGAACACACACAAAAACCTTCAGCTGTTTTTCTCTCAAAACTGTTTTGGGAAGAAAATATTGCTCTCAATCGGGTCAACTGAGTAGAGGCCGAGACGTGATTTCGTGGAGGCTTACGATTCGAACTGATCTACACCACCAGGATTCACTGTTGTCCTTGTTGTTTTTCAAAGAACCCGCTATAAGTTTTCGCATCTCTTTCTCCCGATTTCATTTTTTCGTACTTGGATCGCTGGTGATACCGTCGAGTTTTGTTTCCGCTACGCCATGGGGTGCACCGACGGTCCTAACACTTAGTGCTTTCATCACCTTTCAGAAGCCAAGAACACCCCGATTTCTGCTTCCACAACATTTCCTCATGATCAAGGACCTCTTCTAACTCAGTTCGAATCTCAAGTTCAATGTGCCGAAGCTGATCAGTGCCCTTAGCATCCATAGCCTCTTGAATGCGGGATAGGCGAGCTTTGAGCTGTCGTTTCTTTTGAGTGATATGACCATACACCGCTTTATTCCACTTATTAAGGGATCCGAGAGGGTTAAAATGTAGTTGATGATACTGCCTTCAAAATTCCAAGTATTCTGAATGAATGAGCTAAAATTAGGGTGTTTGGTCAAACCTGCAATGAAACGAAAAGGGCGAACCTGCAAATTATACTGGGAGTAGTTTTGGGTGCGAAGCAGAATCGGTCTATGGTCGGACTTAAGTCTGGGAAGGTGTGGACAGCAGAAAAAGTCGCTATACGTATGGGCCTCGACGAGTTTTGTCCATCTTGGTGAACTTTGGAAGACCCGTTATCGTCCGATTCTTGGGATCTGATTTCCGAAGCCTTCTGATGACGATGATAGACTTGGACAGGCGGCGAACAGGCCACCGGAGACGGGAACAGAGACACTTGATTCTCTTGTTGAGGAGTTTGAGCATGGTGGAAAAGTGGGTTGTGAACAAAATGGGTTGTAAAGCTTCTGAAGATTGCATGAGAGAAGAAAGAGTTACACAGGAGTTTTCAAAGAGTTTGGAATAAAGAAATAATAAACAGTTGAATGACATCAAAGCAAAGATTAGGTTATAAAACATAGTTGGCTAGCTGGTTTTTGTTAAGAGTGGAAGAGTAGAAGGTGACTTCGAGTAAAGGGTATGTTGACTAGTGACAGTAAAGCAAGGGTTGAATGTGACTTTTTTGCTTCCAATACAGGGAGGAGGGTAAGGAAACATTGCCAACTCATATAGCAATTTGTGGGTCTTTTAATTTAATATATATTTTTTTTGGTGAGTGAAGTTAAAAATCTTTACCACTTTGAAAGTTGTTAAATGTCTTTAAATTACATTCATTAAAATAACAAAAAAAAGAATATAAATTTGTTAATTCTTTTGTGGGTATTTTTAATTTTACAACTAATGGATCTTACACTATTTTTTTTATCAAAATAAGATTCTAATGTTTTTGTTATATTTATATTTAGGATTCTACCTTTATATTTTAATTTAATAAAATTTAAATAATCTATTTTATAATGAGTAAGTTTAAATAGTTAATATACTTCATTATTCAAATTAAAATGTTTACTTCATCTTTTTGCTTATAAAACTTTTTAAAGTCTATTTGATTAAGCTATAGTATATATATCAATTTCTCTTAGAAAACATTTTAAAAAATATTAAAAATGATTCCTTATAATTATAATTATTTTTATTATGTTTTAAGATAAGTTGTGCAAAATTTTAAAAAAAACTACACCCGCAATGGCCGTGATGGCATCCCTTATGTCGCAACTGCGATAAACGTAAAGCGACCGAAAACGTGACCGCGAACACTATTTAAAACCCTGGTTTTCAAGGTCTCTCTGCAGAGTAATACGTTTCATCTTATCTGGACTCCCATAGATAAGGGTGACCAGAAACAGAATATACACATCATATCCTTTGACAATAACATGACCAAATTGGGGATGGGCTGTAATAATCTCAACCGAGATAGATTTATTCCTATTAGACATCAACTTGTAATTAGTTTGTTATTAGTTAGTTCAAGTTAGTTCATTAGTTAGCTGTTGTAATTCGGTTAGTGAGTTAAACTTATAGTTGTATATAAACTAGCCATGTAATCCTTCTTTGAATGCAAGTAAGAAAGCATTATTCATTTCCAGATTTCTTGATTGGTATATGGTATCAGAAGTTTGTTTCTCTCTTCTCACGCTTCATCATAGTTGAATCATTGAACGATAATTTCGACAATAGGGCAAATCCCTACTACTTGCATCAGTCTAACAATCCTGGTATGATATTAGTAAGCCAGTTGCTTTCCAATGATAATTTTCACAGTTGGAAAAGATCGATGATGCTTGCCTTATCTGGCAAGAACAAACTTGGTTTTATTGATGGTTCCATTTAAGCTCTTGACTCATCTATGGTAAACCAGTTTAATGCTTGGATAAGAGCCAACAATTTGGTCAATTCTTAGCTTCTCAATTCAGTCTCCAAAGACATTGCTGCAAGTTTACTATATCATATGAATGCTGCTAAAATGTGGAAATATTTGGTTGATCATTTCCAGTAGTCGAATGGACCACATTTGTTTAACTTAAAGAAGCGATTGTGTGAGCTCATGCAAGATAAACTGTAAGTAAGCAATTACTATACTCAGTTGAAAATTGTTTAGGATGAATTGTTTTCAATTCGACAGTTATGTAGTTGTCTCTAGTGTAATTGTGGAGGAGTACAATGCATGCTTGCTGAACAGTAACAAGAACAAGTCATCCAATTCCTAATGGGGTTGAATGAGTCTTATGCTTATATAAGGGGACATATTCTTTTAATGGATCCTCTTCCTCCCATTTCAAAAGATTTTTCTCTAATCATTCAAGAAGAGAATCAAAGAAATATGCAATCCCTTCATCCTATTTCTGAGCGTACATTTGCTATCAAGGCTCATTCTTGCACCAACACTCGCAAGAACAAACCTTTGTGTAGTCATTGTAACCTTCTTGGTCATACAAAGGACATGTGTTATAAATTGATTGGTTATCCACCTGGTTATAATTACAAGAATTGGTCTTCTTCAAACTCTTCTCGTGGAAAAGGTTCTCAAGTTATTCACACTAATTTTATGGTTTCTCAGCAAAGCTCTTCTACTATCACTGAAGCTTTCACTCCTGATCAATGTCAGCAATTGATTGCCATGCTTACTTCTCAGTTACAATCTGCATCGACTTTGGATATTCGTACCAACTCAATCAATACTTCTATGCAAGGTAAGATCATGTCACACATAAATGCTTTAGGTGATGGAGTATCTGATTACTGGATTTTAGATTCGGGGGCTTCAAGACATATATGCTATTCAAGAAATAACTTTGAATCACCATTTCTTGTAATGAATTGTTCGGTCACCTTACCTAATGGATCCATCATCCCAGTTAGCTTTGCAAGCACAGTTCATTTTTCATCTGATTTTGTTTTACATGATGTGATGTTTGTTCCAGACTTTCGATTCAACTTGCTTTCAATCAGTGCACTGTTAAAATTCTCTGATCTTAGTGTGTTGGTTTGCAAAACGGACTGCTTAATTCAAGACCTTCGTCAAGTGATTGGGAAATGTGAGTTGGTTCAAGGACTTTACTTACTGCAGATGTCCTCGTTCAAAACCAATATCTCATGTAATAGTGTTTCTAGCATTTTGTCTAGTGACTAACATAATAGATTGGGTCATCCCAGTCTTCATGTTATGCATCTTCTTAAAGATATTTTGTCCTTAAAAAATGTAAAAATGACATATTCTTGTCAAGTTTGCCCGTTGGGCAAGCAACAAAGATTGCCATTTCCAGTTTCTTGTTCTCATACTACACGGTTGTTTAAATTAATCCACTGTGACATATGGGGACCTTACAAGAACAAAACATATTCTGGTCAGGCTTCATTTCTAACCTTGGTTGATGATTTTTTTATATCTACCTGGGTTTATTTACTGCAACATAAATCTGATGTGAACACAATTATACCCACCTTTATATCAATGGTTAAGAAACAATTTGAGCTTGATATAAAGTCCTTCAGGTCTGATAATGCTCATGAGTTAAAATTTACTGAGTTATTTACTAATTTGGGTATAATTCATCAGTTCTCATGTGTGGAAACACCTCAACAAAACTCTGTAGTCGAAAGGAAACATCAACACTTGTTGGCTGTTTCTTGTGCTTTGTATTTCCAATCAAAGGTGCCAATCAAGTTTTGGGGTGATTGTTTACTCACTGCAACACACCTAATTAATAGACTTCCATCACCTGCACTAAACAATAAATCTCCTTATGAAGTCTTACATGGTCACTTACCATATTACATTAGGCTATGAGCTTTTGGTTGTCTTTGCTTTGTTTCCACATTGAAGTCTCAACAAGATAAGTTCTCAGCTCGAGCTTTACCTGCGGTTTTTATTGGATATCCTCCAGGTGTATAGGGGTATTGCCTTTATGTGTTACAAAGCCAAAAGATTGTTATTTCTCGAAACGTGGTATTTCATGAAGGGTTATTTCCTTTTCGAAATAAAAGTTTGTCTGACCATTCTGTTGACATTTTTCAGGACTTTTTCCTACCAAAAGTTGTATATGACATGGTTGATGCCTCATATGTACATGGGATTGAACAAGTTCCTCTTGGTTCTACTGACTTTAATGGTGGTGCTTCCCTTGGCCCTACTGACTCGACTGATGGTGCTTCTCCTGAAAGTGCTGACTCACATGATGATGTTCCCTCAGAACCTATTGCCTTGACTGATGATGTTTCCATACCAGTTCGACGTTCTTCTCGCACTATTCAGAAGCTATCATTTCTTCAGCAATATTATTGTAATAATGTTTCCTCAAACTGCTTATACCCTATCAAAAATATTTTTTCTTCTTCAAAACTCTCAACTGAGTATGGAGCCTTTGTTGCCAATATATCATCTGTTGCTGAACCATATTTTTATCATCAAGCTGTCAAGTCTCCAACTTGGAGAAATGCTATGAATGATGAACTTCGAGCTATGGAGGACCTTGAAACATGGACCATTGTTCCATTACCTGATGGAAAGATTGTTTTTTTACTGTAAATGGGTATATCGAGTGAAGTATAATGTTGATGGCTTGGTTAATCGTTGTAAAGTCAGATTGGTTGCTAAGGGTTTCACACAAGTTGAGGGAATTGACTACATGGACACGTTCTCACCTGTTGCAAAGATGACTTCCTTTCGAGTCTTGCTTTCTCTTGTAGCAACACGTAAGTGACATTTGTTGCAATGAGATGTAAACACTTCTTTTCTCAATGGCATATTAGATGAGGAAGTTTACATGAAATTACCTCCTGGATACAAGTCTAAGCTTAAAGGATCTAATATGGTATGCAGGCTTTACAAATCCATTTATGGTCTGAAGCAAGCATCCAGACAATGGTTTACTGCATTTTCTAATGTTGTCATTCAACTTGGTTTTCAACAGTCTCCATTTGAACACTCATTGTTCACAAGAGGATGTGGAAATGGATTCATTGCTCTTCTAGTATATGTAGATGACATCGTTTTAGCTGGGGAGGACCTACAAGCTCTTCATGAAATTCCAAGTCCTTTACAAAAGCACTTCAAACTAAAAGAGTTGGGGCCCCTACGTTATTTTATGGGCTTTGAAATAGCTAGGAGTAACTATGGAATTATTTTATCCCAGAGGAAATATGCATTGCAATTGCTGGAAGATACAAGTTGTTTGGGTGCCAAACCGGCTGAATTACCTATGCCTTTTTCTTCAAAGTTAAGTGCAAATGAAAGAGAGTTACTTTCTGATTATCAGGAGTATCGACAGTTGATAGGCCGTTTGCTATACTTGACTAATACTAGGCCAGACATTGTTCACTGTGCATTTGTTGAGCCAGTTTGTTTCCTCCCCTTGTCTACCTCACGTGACTTCCTTAAAGCACTTTATGGCCTACATTAAAAGCTCTCCTGGCCTTGGCTTATTATTTCCAGTTTAGTCCACTAATCACTTAAGCGTATTTGTTGATTCGGATTACAGTTCTTGTCTTGGTACACGACGCTCCACGACATGTTTTTGTGTTTTCTTTGTTAATAGCTTAGAGTCCTGGAAATCGAAGAAACATGCTGTTGTTAGCCGATCTTCTTGCGAGGCTGAATATCAAGCCATGACTATGGCTACATACGAATTAGTTTGGCTTGTTTCTTTGCTCTCTTCATTTCATGAGGACATTGATTGTGCAAGATTATATTGCGATAACCAAGCTGAAATTAACCTTGCAACTAATCAAGTGTTTCATGGGAGGACAAAGCACATAGAAGTTGATTGTCATTTTGTATGAGACAAGGTGAAAGCTGGTTTTTTGAAGTTGTTTCATGTCCGTTCCTCAGATCAGTTGGCTGACATCTTCACAAAAATTCTTCGGCCTCCCATATATCATGGTTTTATTGCCAAGCTGTGTCTCCTTAACATACATGCACATCCAGCTTGAGGGGTATTAGACATCAGCTTGTAATTAGTTTGTTATTAGTAAGTTCAAGTTAGTTCATTAGTTAGCTGTTGTAATTCGGTTAGTCAGTTAAACTTATAGCTGTATATAAACTAGCCATGTAATCCTTCTTTGAATGCAAGTTAGAAAGCATTATTCATTTTCAGATTTCTTCATCGTTATAATTCCACATAACCCAGATACCTGCAGAAAAACCGACAGCACCGACACTAAAGCAGGAATCAAAGCCCAGCTTGGAGATGACCTGGTCCGCTTTAAGGCCACTAATGCGGGATTCCATGAGGGAGACCATACACGGCTTATTATCCTGCATATATTCTTAGAAAACTTTCGGGAATTTGATCCCGCCACACTCTTGACAGTTCCAAGTAAGTAAAGAAAAATCCATAAGTAACAAAAAGACAGAACAAACAGGCAACTCTAATAAATACCTCAGTGTTCGATTCTGGTTCAACGATACCTATTGCCGATTCAACATCTTGTTTCTGGATGTTACGAGCTACCTCAGCCATTTTTTCCTTTAAGGGCTCGATCGATGAGTTCTTAGGTTTGATTTTCACTCCCTTGTTACGAATGACATACGGGGATGCCCTCTCCTTAGGGTTTGTAGCTTTGCGGCTAGTCGTGGCTTGAGAGGGTCTCACCTCTTCCCCAGTACTTACACGTTGCTCAGGGAGGAAACTTATAGCTTTGTGAAGTTTAGGATTGTGGTTCGTGTTGATAACCTGAACTGCAAGACCCAAGAAGTTTTCATAAATAGGATTAATATTGGAAGTAAACTCAGCTCCAAGCTTCTCCCTAAGGGTGGGGTCATTCGGGAAAACTAGCTGTATATTTTGAATTTCACCCTCCTTTGTGGGTTTTGCGTGTGTTTTGCCAACATGGATCGTGATATGCATGGAAATTTTGGGGACATCCACTTGCTTGGAGATGACCACGTTTGAAGCGGTGTGGGGTCTGTGTATTGCCACGTGGGACTTTTTTTTCCCGTTGAGCATAGCTTGTGAGGATGATTTATTTCCCTTACTGTTTCCTTGATCTGAGGGAAGCTCAACTGTGGAAACAACCATATTTTTGGAAATTTCATTAGGAAAGGAAACACCACGTATAACTCTTGTATTACCTCCTTGATTAGTGATATGTATTGCCATCTTTGTCCGTTTTTCGTGTCTGACGCCGGCGCTGCCTCTCCACGACCATCCATGGTCCGTATGGTTCATCCGTTGGCTCTTGAGAAGACACCACCAAAGGCTTCATCTGCGTTGGGGTATCCACCGTTGGGGATTGCTCCATCTCCATTGGAGCATTGCTCGACCGGCCAGAACCATTGTTCGTGCATTGTTCTTTAAGGTATCCGAATCTGCCACAATTAAAACAAATGGACGGTAAGTTCTCGTATTCAACGTTTTGGATTTTGTTACCTACGACTACACGCAATATGAGCGGTGATTTTAGGTCGATATGACGGCCACACGTGCATAGCGTCTTCTATTGCTCGTGCCTTTGTGGAAATCGATCTTTGCAACCTAGCCGACAAGCTTGCCGATGTTGTGAAGAATCATTTCTTAGTACATGTA
Organism: Hibiscus syriacus; assembly: GCF_006381635.1. Classification (NCBI taxonomy): domain Eukaryota; kingdom Viridiplantae; phylum Streptophyta; class Magnoliopsida; order Malvales; family Malvaceae; genus Hibiscus; species Hibiscus syriacus. The sequence goes on from NW_024063269.1 coordinate 445,828, forward strand.
TTCCGGTAAGCCGAGAAATCGAATCCATGCTATGACTTTTGTAGGGTACGGCTATGACGTGCTAAAATCTATAGTCCATTGTTGGACTGTAAGGTATTGTCCATAGACGATCCATGGTCCTTCCGCCAAGACCTTCATGTAATCAGATTCGTCTTGAAAACGACCAAGGAAATATCCGTTCTCAAGATCCATGAGGGTGAATGGTGTTGGATCATAAACTTGATCCATTATGGGAGCTTAAACCCAAACCCAAACTAAATTGATGTCATTACTTACATCATTTAATTAAAGATGTCATTGCTTACCTCATTTAAGTAATGATGTCATTGCTTACATCAATTTAGTTAAGTGAGAGTTAGATATTTGTTAAAATTGTAATGGTTTAAATTAGTTTATTTGTGTGGTGTAGGATTGTTCTTGAGTAGTATAAATACCCCTTCCCATTTTAGTTTTAAGCATCAAGAAAAATTAAGAGCTTCTAAGTGAGTGAAGAAGCAAAGTCCTATAAGAGTAAGTCGTAGTTCTTGTTTTTGAGTGAGAGTGCTCTTGTAATATTTGTTTGAGTTTCAATAAATGTTGTTTGTGTGAGTGTTTTATTTCCAACAAAGTGGTATCTAAGCGAGTTGGAAAGATCGAAGGTCTCGACGAGAGGAATCCGACGCCGCCAGAATTTTCTCAATTTGAGTTCTGACGCACCGCCACACACCGCCGGAAGACTGCTGCCAGAAAATCGAGTTGACTCACCTAGTTGAACCGAGTCAGCCGAGTTGGAGCCCTTGACCGAGTTGTCCAAGTCCCTCCCAAGGTTTTTTCGGCGTTCCGGATTCATTCGTGCAATCGGATTTTACAAAATCTCATTATATTGAGAGATATGGCAAATGGTATGACACCATTCCAAGTTCCAACACTCAACAACAAAAACTATGACTATTGGAGTATCAAAATGAAGGCACTTCTTGGATCACAAGATGTGTGGGATATCATAGAGAAAGGCTATAACGAGCCTGCGGATGATGATGCTTTTGCTACTCTTACACCAGATCAAAAGACAACTTTGAAGGATTCAAGAAAGAGAGACAAGAAGGCTCTCTACCTCATCTATCAAGCATTAGATGATGATGGTTTTGAAAAGATTTCAAGTGCAAGCTCTAGCAAGGAAGCGTGGGAGAAGCTGTAAACCTCTTACAAAGGATCCGAGCAAGTGAAGAAGGTTCATCTCCAAACATTAAGAGGTGAATTCGAATCCTTAAACATGAAAGCATCTGAGTCTATTTCATATTATTTCTCAAGAGTAGTAGCTGTTTCTAATCAATTAAAAAGAAATGGTGAAAAGTTAGACGATGTGAGGATAATAGAGAAGATACTCCGTTCGTTGGATCCCAAATTTGTGCACATCATCGTGACGATTGAAGAAACTAAAGGCTTGGAAGAAATGACGATCGAGCAACTCCAAGGATCATTGCAAGCATACGAAGAGAAGCATAAGAAGAAGCATGAGTTTACTGAGCAACTCCTCAAGCTACAACTCAAAGATATGCATGAAAGCCAACGTAATAATAGAAACCAACGTGGCCAAGGCAGAGATAGAGGCCATGGACGAGGTGGAAGTCGAGGTCGTGGACGAGGCTGGAATTACAACAACAACAATTCCAACAACAACTATGAGAAAGGAGAAAGCTCAACACGAGGCCGTGGAAGAATCAATCCGAACTCAAGGCATGACAAATCTCAAGTTCGATGTTATAATTGTCAAAAGTTTGGGCATTATGCTTCAGAATGTAGAGCTCCCAACAACAAAATTGAGGAGAAGGTTAACTACGTGGAGGAAAAGACAGATGGCAAAGAAACTCTTCTTCTAACACGAAAGGAAACTGATGGTGGCCAAGCAAATTCCTGGTATCTTGACAGTGGTGCAAGTAATCACATGTGTGGAAGGAAAGACATGTTCGTGGAGCTAGACGAGTCAGTAAGCGGAAATGTTTCGTTTGGAGATGATTCCACAATAGCAGTGAAAGGGAGAGGTAACATTCTTATCCGTTTGAAAGATGGGAGGCATCAATTTATTTCAAATGTCTACTATGTGCCCAATATGAAAAGTAACATCTTAAGTTTAGGGCAACTGGTAGAGAAAGGTTATGATATTCACATGGATAATTATAATCTTTCTATAAAAGATGATAAGAATAACTTCATTGCTAAAGTGCCGATGTCAAAGAATAGAATGTTCTTGATCAACATACAAAATGATGTTGCAAAGTGCCTGGAATCTTGCTACAAAGATGCATCATGGCTTTGGCATCTTCGATTTGGGCATCTCAATTTTGGAGGTCTAGAGCTGCTATCTAAGAAGGACATGGTGAAGGGACTACCTCGTATCAACCATCCTGACCAGTTTTGTGAAGGGTGTCTAGCTGGGAAACAATTCAGGAAAAGCTTTCCAAAGGAGTCAGAGACAAGAGCCAAGAAGCCACTCGAGCTCATCCATACCTATGTGTGTGGACCGATCAAGCCGAGCTCTCTCGGTAACAGTAACTATTTTCTTCTCTTCATTGATGATTTTTCAAGAAAAACCTGGGTATATTTCTTGAAACAGAAGTCAGAAGTTTTTGAAGTCTTCAAGAAGTTCAAAGCAGCAGTGGAGAGAGAAAGCGGTAGAAAGATCAAAGCCATGAGATCTGATCGAGGTGGAGAATTTATTTCCAGGGAGTTTCAAGAGTTCTGTAAAGCAAATGGAATTCGTCGACCAATGACAGTTCCTAGATCCCCCCAGCAAAATGGTGTGGCAGAAAGAAAGAACAGAACAATCCTTGACATGGCACGAAGCATGCTCAAAAGCAAGAAACTACCTAAGGAATTTTGGGCGGAGGCAGTAGCTTGTGCAGTCTACTTGACAAACCGATCTCCAACAAGAAGTGTATGTGGAAAGACACCGCAAGAAGCATGGAGTGGAAGAAAGCCTGGCATTTCCCATTTGAGAACCTTTGGAAGTATAGCCCATGTTCACGTACCAAACGAGAGAAGAACGAAGCTTGATGATAAAAGCGAGAGTTTTATCTTCATCGCTATGATGCTAATTCGAAGGGCTACAAGTTGTATAATCCAAACAATAAGAAGTTTGTGATTAGTCGAGATGTGGTCTTCAACGAAGAAGGAGAATGGGATTTTAACTCTCATACAAATGACTTCAATTTCTTTCCTCAGTTTGAAGAAGATGAGCAGACAATGAGGGAACAACTAGATGAATCTCAACAAGAGCTTGCAACTCCACCCACTTCACCAACATCAACCACTCAAGGAGACTCATCACCTTCGTCATCGTCAAGTGGGAGTCAAAGTGAAAGAGATGTGCAACGCACAAGAAGCCTTAGAGATCTCTATGAGGTAACTGAACGACAAGATAATCTTACATTATTTTGTTTGTTTACCGATTGTGAACCAGTGAGCTTTCAAGAAGCGGTACAAGAAAAGAAATGGAGAGATGCGATGAACGAAGAAATCAAGGCCATCGAGAAGAATGACATATGGGAACTTACCTCACTTCCCAAGGGACATAAGGCGATAGGTGTCAAATGGGTGTACAAAACAAAGCAAAACGCCAAAGGAGAGATTGAAAGGCACAAGGCGAGGCTAGTTGCTAAAGGCTGGAATTGACTATGATGAGGTATTTGCTCCTGTTGCTCGATTGGAGACTATCAGACTAATCATTTCTTTGGCAGCTCAAAACAAGTGGAAGATACAACAGATGGATGTAAAGTCCGCCTTCCTAAATGGAGTTCTTGAAGAGGAACTTTACATTCAGCAACCATCAGGCTATGAAGTCAAAGGGCATGAAGACAAGGTGTTGAAGTTGAAGAATGCTCTTTACGGGCTAAAACAAGCACCAAGGGCATGGAATAGCCGAATCGACAAGTATTTCCAAGAGAATGGCTTCAACAAATGTCCCTACGAGCATGCTCTATATATCAAGATCAAAGATGAAGATATTTTGATCGTGTGTCTCTATGTGGACGATTTGATCTTCACTGGAAGCAACCCAAGTATGTTTAATGAATTCAAGGATGTGATGATGAAAGAATTCGAGATGACAGACATGGGGCTCATGGCGTACTACCTTGGCATTGAAGTTAAGCAACAAAATGATGGAATTTTCATTTCACAGGAAAGCTATGCAAAGGAGATACTAAAGAAGTTCAAGATGGAGAACTGTAAGCCAATAAGCACACCGGCAGAATACGGGATCAAGATGACCAAACATGAAGAAGGCGAAAGTGTAGATCCAACATTCTTCAAAAGTTTGGTAGGAAGTCTACGCTGTCTAACTTGCACGAGACCCGATATTCTTCACGCATTTAGATTGGTTAGTCGCTACATGGAATCTCCAACAACCACCTATTTTAAAGCTGCAAAGAGAATTCTTCGCTATCTGAAAGGTACAATTGACTTTGGCTTGTTCTATTCAGTTTCTAATGATTACAAGCTTGTTGGATATAGCGACAGTGATTGGGGTGGAGACATAGATAATCGAAGGAGCACTATTGGATTCATATTTTTCATGGGAGATATTGCGTTCACATGGATGTCAAAGAAACAACCGATTGTCACATTGTCCACTTATGAAGCGGAATATGTTGCTGCTACCTCATGTGTTTGTCATGCAATTTGGCTTAGAAATCTGTTGAAGGAGATTGGTTTGATACAAGAAGAGCCTACCAAGGTTTGTGTCGACAACAAGTCATCCATTGCCTTAGCGAAGAATCCAGTATTCCATGATCGAAGCAAGCACATTGATATTCGCTACCACTATATAAGGGAGTGTGTTGCAAGAAAAGATGTGGAAGTTGAATACGTGAAGTCACAAGATCAAGTTGCTGATATTTTTACCAAGCCACTGACCAGCGAAGACTTCTTAAGATTAAGGAACCTACTAGGGGTCACGAGATCAAGTTTAAGGGGGGTGTTGGATCATAAACTTGATCCATTATGGGAGCCTAAACCCAAAACCCAAACTAAATTGATGTCATTACTTACATCATTTAATTAAAGATGTCATTGCTTACCTCATTTAAGTAATGATGTCATTGCTTACATCAATTTAGTTAGGTGAGAGTTAGATATTTGTTGAAATTGTAATGGTTTAAATTAGTTTATTTGTGTGGTGTAGGATTGTTCTTGAGTAGTATAAATACCCCTTCCCATTTTAGTTTTAAGCATCAAGAAAAATTAAGAGCTTCTAAGTGAGTGAAGAAGCAAAGTCCTATAAGAGTAAGTTGTAGTTCTTGTTTTTGAGTGAGAGTGCTTGTAATATTTGTTTGAGTTTCAATAAAAGTTGTTTGTGTGAGTGTTTTATTTCCAACAAATGGTTGGTAGGTTTCCACAGAGAACGTTCTATTGGTAAGAGCATTAAGGCCGATATTCCGACCCAGTAATTTAAGAACAAAGGTCTTCGCCATACTTGATTCCATCTTCCGATAAGCACGCTCTGAGAATTGGATCGCGGGAAGGCCAAACTTGGTTCCAGTAGTGAAATCATCATCCGTTAGAATAAACTCCTCATCAAGATCTTCAGTGTTCTTGTCAGAGCTAGCATCGACTCTAGACAGCCTGACACAATATCAGCGAATGACGACTGGGGGTTTACAGAAGTATCGATAGCCATCGGGCCAACAGGCGGAGTGGTTTTCTCTTCCTCCATGGGATGGATATTCATGGAGGCATCAGAATCCGGTGGCGCTGGCGGAGGATCGGTCATAGAATTTCAGAAAATTATTTCTTATTTTTCTGTTCACATGTTTTGTTTGATTGTTCGACTCTATTCGCGCATCGACGGATGCATTAGTGAACTGAATTAGACAAGTTTAACATCTCTCGTTGGAACCAATTCGAATCAAATTTATATGTTAAAGATAATCTAACATCAGATTTGATATTGTATTTGTTAAATATAATGATATTAAGGTTTAATGGATAAACAAACGTTACAGACTTAATTGAAGATGTGTAATAATATAAGGACTTGTCTTCCATTTTCCTAATTTAAATTCGCTAGATAAGTATTGTTTGATTGATCCACTCTATTGGGGCATACATTAGTGAATTGAGTTATCCAAGTTTTTGAAAACGAAATATTTAATATAAATTTCAAAATATATATTTTATTAATTAAAGAATAATAATATTGATCAACACGATCTCCCCAATCGAAATTTCAAAAGATCTCATCTCATGTAAGAACAAAGTCAAATCAATTTTATATATTATAAATCACCTAGCACATATTAGATACTATATTTATTAAATATATATGTAACACTTCAATTAATAATATTTTTTCGAAAATCATGAATTTGAATGTATTTCTTTTCTATTTTTTAAATGATTCTAATAAAAAACGCATTTTGCATAGAAAAATATTATTCTTTTAAATAAAATTCTTAAAAATCATAATCTAATTCATTCCGTAATAAATTGATTTAAAATTTTCAAGAACACACGAAACAATGATAAGATGACTTCAATTTTAGAAAGATAACCCTATATCAAATTCCGCCAATAACATGAAAGAAATCCAAACAACATAGTATATATTATGGTGAGTTGCCAAAATGAGAGGAAAAAAACCTAGCAAAACCAGAAATCATTCACATGATTTATTGTCATCAACAATTCCAAAAGGAAAGAAAAAATAAATCAAAGCCAGTTGATGGGCATGGAAGAGAAAGATGCAGGAAAAAAAAAACCCGAAAGCAAGAGGGAAATCAAAAAAGGGCTTGGGGAAGGATAGAGGTTAAAAAGCCTACATGCCCTGATCAACTAGGTAGTCACCCAACCTCTCAACCACCATGTTGCACTGTCCGGGAGTCACCGGTTCTTCATATATCCCGAAAATCAAAGCTTGCCCAGTCTTCTTCACAGTCACGCCCCCGGCGCCCTACAAGATTAATCACAACCATTTCCAGATATGATCAATAACGGATTTAGAAATTCTTTTGAGTATATATATGTATATATTAACAACACAAGCTTTTATACGTAGATGAACACCATCAATAAAAGACAATTAATAGAAAAAATTTCGGATTTCGGAACTACTACAAGTTGGAATAGGTCATTCTACAAATTGTTTTCTAATTAACCCAACACAAAAATATTGTGAACAAGAAACAATAAATAATAATTCACAATTAAAGATGATAAATGAAAGAGTAAAACAACGATTGACCTTCTTCCCACGAACAACAGCTCCTGGTTCTCCCTGGATCACCATGTACTTAACGCCACCAAGGTGCAGCCCAGTCGGTGCCAGAGACCCAGGCTCATCAAAATCTTTCAAGATGGCGGTGATCTCTTCGGGCTTAAACTGTCGGCAAAGGTGGAAAGAAAATATACATTATGAAAGACGACGACGATGATGATGAAGAATTGAAGAATAAGATGAGAATCGGATAGAGAGACCTTGGGGAAAGCGGAGCTCTGGGCCCAAACACTGCCGTCGAGACCGATGATGGCGGCGGCGGTCAAATGATTGCCGTTCTCGAGTTCGCACATCAAGTGCTCATCAACGTAAGTTTGCCACGACATTCTTGTTTGTTTCTTCTTCTTCTTTTTTATTTTATCAAAGCTCAAAAACACCCACGATTTTCACTTCCTTTTCAGCTTTTTCGAAAGGCCGGTCAGCAGTATAAATAGGACTATAGGAGGGATTAGTGGTTTCAAAAGGAACAGAGAGAAGTTGCACCCATTCAAACAGGAGTTAATTGTGGGACGGAGTTCCTGACGTGGTTGCACATGGCCTTGCCACCTCATCATGCATAGATTTGTTAAAAATAACCCCTGAACTCGCCAATCCATCCAATTACCTTTCCATTTTTTTTTCTTCTATATAATTTCTTTTATTTATTAACAATTTGGATGTGATATATAAATTAAACTTTCTTTTTTTAGTAAATAATGATATTCTTTTTAAGAAATTATCAAATGAATAAACCGGAGATATGATCCTCCCAGGACTTTACAAACACAGTGTTTAATTTGCCTTACGAAACCACACTCTTTAAGCTGTCTTCTCACATTTTCCAAGATCATTGATTTGAAGTTTGAACGAGCAAAGACGGTTGAAATTTTCAGGTTTTTTAGGGTTCTTCCGCCTCTACAAGAGTAATAATTTAAATACGAAAATGTAACTGAATTCATTGATATATTAAAATGAGAAAATCGCCTCAGTGACCAAAAATTCTATATAATATACGATTTTAACCAACTTTTTCCGGATTTGCCAAAATGACCAACAAAATCGCAATGCGATCGCTAATTCGCAACGCGATCTCCATTATCGCAAATTCGCGTTGCATTTTCGCAATGCGATAGTTGAAAATCGCGTTACGATGGTCTACAGTATCGTTGCGATTTTCCCAATTCGCAATGCGAATAAGTAAATCGCAACGCGAATTGGGAAAATCGCAATGCGAATAAGTAAATCGCAACGCGAATTGGGAAAATCGCAATGCGATACTGACTATCGCAATGCGATAATAAAAAATCGCAACGAGATACTTACTTTCGCAACGCGATACTGACTTTCGCAACGCGATAATACATAATCGCAATGCGATTTTCAAAGCGCCATTAGTATCCTGGCCAAGTATTTTATTTTTAAATTCCAAACATGAATATTAATGTATTGGAACACTGAACTGTCCACAGTATATCCCGTAATCGCAACTCATAACCTAAAACCTAAAATCACAACTCAGTCCCATCTCCATCTCTCACTCTCTCACCCATCTCCGACGAAATCCGTCCCCATCTCCGGCGAAATCCGTCTATCTAAATCTCTCAGAGCCACCCTCACAATCAGAAATGGAAAATCAACCAAATCAACCAACGAGGGTTAGTTTTTTTAATTATTTTCTTTTTGAAATTTTTGCATTATTATTAGGTTTTTCATATTGAAATTGATGATAAGTTTACTGGTAATTTCAATAATAGATTAACCATTTCACTTAGATTGCTTATTAAATCAACCAAGAATCGCAACGCGAAATGCAAATCGCAACGCGATTTTAGTTTCGCGTTGTGATTCTCTCGTTGCGATAGTCATTTTCGTGTTGCGATTTTCATTTTCAGAAACTATTTTTCTTCTGCAAATTGAAACTTGAATGAATTGCATTACTTCAACCAAAAAACAAAGACAAATACGAAATTCACAGTGTTGCATATTTAAGTTTGAAGAATAAACTACTACTATTTATGTTTATTATTGTTTTTGGTATATCTTCACAGTGTAGTTTTTGGTATATCTAATTTAGTATGTTTATTGTTTTTGTAGAACTTTTATTCGGCTCAATTGACCTTGAGAAATAAAGTCAGCCTGGCCAAAATAATTGCGTCGAAGCTTTCACCTGCACAAAGAAAAATGTTTGAGGATACATGCTTCGGGCCATGGCTGAAAGTACAACATCCCGGTGGAGATACGATGTTGACACACCTGTTTCTTCAAACCATGACTAGAGATCTACCAGAGACTATACAACGTCGTGATGAAGAGATATGGTTTGATTTTCCACCGGCGTATACGTGTTTTGGGCGGGAGGAGTTTTGCTTAATCACCGGTCTACGCTTCGGACACGATGATGTAGGTCGGTACACTAGACACATTACCCGCCCATCATGGCTATCCCGGGTTTTTCCTGAGCTGGAGAGGCCGAGTCTACACGTAGAAGACCTGACAAGATTTTTGAATAATAAAGATGGTTTTACTCGGATGGATGACGTCGACGTTGTCCGAGTATGCCTTCTAATTCTTTTGCATGCCGACTTTTTAGGCAGAGAGGCCAGACAACCTATTCCAAATGATCTAATCAAATTGGTAGAAGACCTAAATGCGTGGAACCTGTTTCCGTGGGGCTCGTATTTATGGAAAGCTACATGGAATAAGTTATCGTCTGCCTTAGATGATCGAAAAAGTTTGCATGGCGATGGTTCCAAATACACTTTGACAGGCTTTATTTGGGCCTTTAAGGTAAGAATTTTTATATAATGTTTCCAAAATTATAAGTAATTATTTAACAATTACTAATGTTTGTTATTATATTGTTTGTAGATTTGGATATTTGAGGCCTTTCCCGCCATGAAGACATATGCAATAAAAACTTCAAATAATATTCCCAGGGCTATTTCCTGGAAGAGACTCGATGATGTGACGGGATAGGTGATGGCTCTCGTTGTAGAGGTGTATAGTCGGGTCGATCAGGTGATGGCTCTGGGTGAGGTGATGGCTCTCGAAGTGGAGGAAGTGGAGGCTGGTCATCATTCGTGCCATCAAAAAAACGCTGACTAGCTTGCCACCAATCAGTGGCAAGCTCAGCCTCCGTGGGTGTCAGTCTCATTAATGGAGTGTTGGCCTCCTAAAAATATAAAAACTAAAACAAAGTTAAACGTCTACTATTAATAACTTGTTTATATATGATAGTATTTGTGTTAACTTACATGATTTATTGTCGCATATGGTATTAAGTCTTCCCAATCCAACATACGTTTCCTCTTCCAGGAAATAGCCCTAGGAATATCATCTGAGGATTTTAATGCATATGTCTGCATGCTGGGGAAAGCCTCGAATATCCAAATCTACAAACAATATAATAACAAACATTAGTAATTGTTAAATAATTAATTATAATTTTGAAAACATTATATAGAAATTCTTACCTTAAAGGCCCAAACAAAGCCTGACAAAGTGTATTTCGACCCATCGCCCCGCAAACTTTTGCGGTCATCAAAGGCAGACGACAACTTAGTCCAGGTAGCTTTCCATATATACGAACCCTACGGAAACAGATTCCATGCATTTAGGTCCTCTACCAATAATATTAGCTCCTGAGGAATAGGTTGTCTGGCCTCTCTGCCTAGAAAGCCGGCATACAAAAGTAGTAGAAGGCATACTCGGACAACATCGATGTCATTCATCCGAGTAAAACCATCTTTCTTATTAAACAATTTCTTCATGTCGTCGACGTGTAAGTTCGGCTTCTCTATTGACTCATCAGGAAAAACCCTGGATAACCATGATGGGCGGGTGATATGACGAGTGTACCAGCCTACATCATCGTGTCCGAATCGTAGACCAGTGATTAAGCAGAACTCCTTCCGCCCAAAACAAGTATACGCCGGTGGAAAATGAAACCATATCTCTTCCTCACCACGTTGTATACTGTCGGGTAGATCGCTAGTCATGGTCTGAAGCCACAAATGGGTCAAACTAGCATCTCCACCCGGATGCTGTACTCTCAGCCATGGCCCGAAGCAGGTTTCTTCAAACAATTTTCTTTGTGCAGGTGAAAGCTTCGAAGCAATTGTAGTGGCTAGGCTAACTTTATTCCTTAATGTCAATGAAGCCGAAAAAAATTTCTACAAAAAAACAATAAACATACCAAGTTAGATATACCAAAAATTACACTGTCAAGATATACCAAAAACAAAACAATAAACATAAATAGTAGTTTATTCTTGAAACTAAAATTTGCAACACTGTTTTTGTCTTTTGGTTGAAATGAAAATCGCAACGAGATAATGAGAATCGCAACGCGGAAATGACTATCGCAACGAGAGAATCGCAACGCGAAATGACTATCGCGACCAGACAATCGCAACGCGAAATAAAAATCGCAACCGCGAAATAAAAATCGAATGAAAATCGCAACGCGAAATGAAAATCGCAATGCGATTTTGGTTTCGCGTTGCGATTATCTCGTTGCGATAGTTATTTCCCCGTTGCGATTTTCATTCTCGAAACTATTCTTCTTCTGCATTACTTCAACCAAAAGACAAAGCAAAGACAAATACTAACTTCACAGGCTAAACAGTTTAGCAGTATTGGCAGCAATCGAATGAATTTAATAAGAAATCTAAGTGAAATGGTTAATCTATTATTGAAATTACCAGTAAACTTATCATCAATCTCAATATGAAAAACCTAAAATAATGCAAAAATTTCAAAATAAAAATAAAAAAAAACTAACCCTCGGAGATTGATTTTCCATTTCTGAATGATTGTGAGGGATTTTTGACTGTGAATGGTTGTGAGGGATTTCGCCGGCGATGGGGACGGAAATCTTCGGAGATGGGGACGGATTTCGCCGTAGAGAGTGAGAGATGGAGATGGGACTGAGTGTTGTGTTTTTGGGTTTGAGGTTATGAGTTGCGATTACTGTGGACGGTTCATTTTCCGATTTATTAAGAAAAAATACGTGTTTGGAATTTGAAAAAAAAAATACGTGTTAATACGAATGGCGCTATGTAAATCGCGTTGCGAAAGTCAGTATCGCGTTGCGAAAGTAAGTATCTCGTTGCGATTTTTTATTATAGCATTGCGATAGTCAGTATCGAATTGCGATTTTCCCAATTCGCGTTGCGATTTACTTATTCGCATTGCGATTTTCCCAATTCGCGTTGCGATTTACTTATTCGCATTGCGAATTGGGAAAATCGAAACGATACTGTAGACCATCGCAACGCGATTTTCAACTATCGCATTGCGAAAATGCAACGCGAATTTGCGATAATGGAGATCGCGTTGCGAATTAGCGATCGCATTGCGATTTTGTTGGTCATTTTGGCAAATCCGGAAAAAGTTGGTTAAAATCGTATATTATATGGGATTTTTGGTCACTGAGGTTATTTTCTCTATTAAAATTCTTAAGCCTTTTGATTTTGATATGTTAAGAAGATATATTTTCTCCAATAATAAAACTCTTTAGGATCGAGAGAAATACAAAACATATTTCATTTGGTTGGCAAATATAGACACTCATTTTCGTCCTATTTTTTATATATATTATATAGTTTAAAAATATTTTTAATATATATATATATATATATATATATATATATATATATATATATATATATATAGTTTTGAAAACATGTTTGAAAACATTTATATATTATATAGTTTTTAAAACATTTTGAAAATTAATATAATATATAGTTTTTAAAACATTTTTGAAAATATACATATTATATAGTTTTTAAAACATTTTGAAAATAAATATAATATATAGTTTTTAAAACATTTTTAAAAATATATATATTATATAATTTTTAAAATATTTCGAAAATATATATATTTTTTAAAAAACATTTCGAAAACATATATATATTATATAGTTTTGAAATCATTTTGAAAACTTATATAATATATAGTTTTAAAAAAACATTTTTGATTAGTGTTGAGGGAATCGGGCTTCGGATTAGTGCTGAGGGGTAGAGGAGAGCGTTTTGTGGGAGTTTAGATGCGGTGGCTGGCGCAGTGGCCGGCATGGTGGAGAGGCCATCGGGCGTTGGCCAACATTTGGCCGGGCGAGGAGACTTGAGAGAATTGAGAGAGTTGGTCGAGAGGTTCATTTGAGAGAATGAGGCAAAATGAAAATTTTAAGCTGGATTTTAGTATTTAAATGCGACCCGCGTGCCCGTTGGATCAGCCCGACCCGAAGGATGGATCCTCGTGTTTTCTAGGGTAAAGGGGGATAATTCACTTTTCAGTCCCTCGTTCTTTGTAAGAGCTTATTTTACCCCTTAATTTGAATCTAACCCCAATTTTCCATTTAGTTTTGGCCCCTAATTATATTTTCTTTTAAATTAGTCTTTTTTTTCTTTTTGATATTTTTTTAAACTCTCGTATATATATTTTTATCATTCATATATATATATATATATTATAATCATTTACTTCTTATTATTATTTTGTTTTTCCCTTTTATTTTATTTTATTTTATCTTATATTTTTATTTTTATTTGCTTTATTGGGTTTATTTAATATTATTATTATGATTATTATTATTTTATTATTATTATTTTATTTGTATTTATTTATTTATTTATTCCCCTTTGATTTTATTTATCTATTTATTCTTATTTTATATTTTTCCTTATATATATATATATATTTATTATTTTTTCTTTCTTTCGATTTACTTAGTATTCATTCATTTATTTATTTATTGTATCTAACATTTTTAACTTTGTAGATAAATTTCAACTGATCAAAGGTAAGGAATTCGAATCGAATGCTTTTAAATTTTAATTTTAATTTTTAATTTTTTTCAATTAAAGATAACCAATAAATTAATTGGTACCGAAAGGGCGGTTCAAGGGTGCTAATCCTTCCTTGATCGTAACCGACTCCCGAACCCGACTTATTTATGGAAAAACGCATATCAGGTAAGATGGTGTCCGACCCACCTAAATTCGTTTTAAAGTGGTCGGTGGCGACTCCAACCCAATTATTTCAAGTCGTAGCCCAATTATGGGCCCACCCGAAAGACAGTCGCGATAGCTTGGCGACTCCGCTGGGGACATGTAAGTGAGTCAGGCTATGGTAATTTCCAGTTGTCTTTTTAACGAAAAGGGTAAGTTTAAATTTTAAGGTAACATTTCAATCCTTATTACTTACTTTTGATTATATTTTCGAGTAAATAGTTGTACTGACCGTTTTTAATGATTTCAGCCCTTAAAGATTTTTCATCTAAGGCTCTAAACTCGAGCTCCGAACCCATTTTAAGTGGGGTGAAAGCGACGCCTTTGTGTGAATTTATTCACCGTATGGGCCTAGCAAGTAACCTTCGAGATTCATATACTTTATGCATTTGTGTGAATTTATTCTCCATATGGGCATAAGGGAATGTTTCCCCTCGAGTTTAACTTAGTCCACACAAGCTTGTAATGGGCTTAGGACTAAGGGTCTGGCAAGCCCAAGGGGGCACCAGCAAGGAGAACTCGAGTACCTTTTTTAGAACCTAAACTGGGAGACTACAAAGAGTTAGAGCTCACCCCAAAACCTCATTACAAACCCTATATTGCTTTGATATTATTTTCTGCTTTATTTCATGTTCAAAGCATGTGAACTAGAAATTTATGCGGTTAGGACTTGTTCAAAATCAACTTGCGGGATAGAGATCATGTCCGGATAAGAATTAAAGCATGTGGGGTAGATATCACGTGGGGTAGGACTTTTTATTTTTATTATTGTTTTGATTTACCTCACTAACACTTTTTCATTTTTGTTCACTTTCAATTTTTGACAATTTGCATCATTCAAAAGAGGTGTTGATCCACCAAAAATGTGTTTGTTAAACATAAATAATTTGCATTAATGGACAAAGGGGTTATAATACAAGAGATGAAAAGCTCAGAAGTCTAGTTATGGTCAGAAAATACTCATAATGGACCAAGGATTTTACACAAGAAATACCAGAAAAATACAAGCAAAGAAAGAGTGATTTCGAAGCTATTGTAAATGATTCGAAGCAATAAAAGGTGAAAGCTTTTACCTTTCATTTTTTCTTCACTTGCATGCGTTGTTACTCGCATTTTTTACTTGAAAACCCCAAAGAAAAACGTTTTAGCCGATGACCAAGAGGGAGTTTTCGAAACTTTGATTTCAGATCTACGCTCCCTAGAGGTTATTTTTCAAAAACAAATTACATTTTCGGAAAGAGGGAGCAAAAATCTGTTGAAAAATGAAAACTTTTTTTATTTTTGCCGCCGATGAACGGCGGCCGGCGAGGCGACGCTGTTGGCCGGATACTGGGTGCTTGTTCTTCATCTGTGAAGAACGATGAGAGAAAATGAATGGGGGAGGGAGGCTACGTTTTTCAAATGGTGGAAATGATGATTCAGGCCAAAATTTGGCCTTTATAGTATCCATGAGCCCGACCCGATGACCCGAGTGGATCCCTTAGGGATCCGCGTGTTTTTAAATAAAGTGGGTAAATCACCCTTTTGGTCCCCCTATATTTCCAAATACTTCTATTTTGACCCCAAATCGACATTTAAACCCCGAATTTATTCTAATTTGGCCACTCAATTCATTTTTCTTTTCAATTTAGCCCCCCGTTAAATTCAATTCGTATTTAATTTTTATTATTTTTTAATTTTTTAATTTTTTATTACGTTTTATTATTATATATATTATTATTATTATATGTATATATATATATATATATATATATATATTATTCTATATTTGATTAGTGTATATATATATATTTATTTATTTTTCCCTTTTTTTATTATCTTTTATTTCTTGTTTATAATTACTTGCATTTTTTTATTTCACTTTTATTTATTTATTGATCTTTTTTCTTGCTTTCTTTAACATTTTATTTTTTTATTTCATTTATTTATTCACTTTTATTTTTTTTATTTTTTGGTCTTTTTATTATTTATTTTTATATTGCATATTTTCATGTGTATGTTACCTTTAGTGTCCTTATATCATTTATTTATTTGTTTTACTTTATGTTATTTTGCTTATCTACCTTTTTTTTAATTTTCTATTTTATTTTTCATTCTTATTTCCTTTATTTTATTCTTTTTACTTTATTCATTTTCGTTTTTAATGTCTTTATTTTTTAAGGGTATTTCAATCAATCAGGGGTAAATAATTTGGATAGTTATTTTACCTTTTAATTTAAACTTTCAATTTTCTTAATTAAAGATAACTGAAAATTACGTAGTACCGAAAGGGCAGTTTAAGGGTGCTAACCCTTCCTTGATTGTAACCGACTTCTGAATCTGACACATCTTTGGTAAGACGCAGATCAGGTAAGAAATAAGGTATCTGATCAACTCATTTGTTTTAAAATAAATGATCGGTGGCGACTCCTAACCCAATTCATTCAAGTTGAAACCCAATTCCGAGCCCACCCGAAAGACGGCCGCGACAGCTTGGCGATTTCGTCCTATTTTTTTATATATTATATAGTTTGAAAACATTTTTAAAAAATATATATAATATATAGTTTTGAAAACATGTTTGAAAACATTTATATATTATATAGTTTTTAAAACATTTTGAAAATTAATATAATATATAGTTTTTAAATCATTTTTGAAAATATATATATTATATAGTTTTTAAATCATTTTGAAAATAAATATAATATATAGTTTTTTTAAATTTTTTAAAAATATATATATATTATATAGTTTTTAAAACATTTAGAAAATATATATAGTTTTTAAAAAACATTTTGAAAACATATATATATTATATAGTTTTGAAATCATTTTGAAAACTTATATAATATATAGTTTTAAAAAAACATTTTTGAAAACTATATAATTTTGAAAACATTTTTTTAAAAAATGTATAATATATAATTTTAAAATATTTTTAAAAATATATATTGTATATATTTTTGGAAAATATTTTTTTATATGTTATTGTTATTTATTTAATTATTTACTTATTATTATTATTATTATTATTATTATTAATTTTTTCTTTATTTTCGTTTTTGTAGGTCCAGGGTCCAAATATGTCCAAAGCAGTTAGGTCCAAGGCTAAGCAGGCCTGATCTAGCCTGTTAGGATTTAGGGTTTGGAAACCCTAAAGTAATCAGCAAAGGCACCGCATATGAAGGGTTCAGAGGGGCGCACGTAACAACACGACCAGTCAATAATGTCACCAAAACGGCCGACCAGATATCCCAGGACTGACCCATGCCGTGATGACTAGCCTCACAACAGTCACATCCCCCTTGTTTCGGGGCTAGAAACGACCAAAACCGGGCTATAAAAGCCAGTGAGGCCATGCGACGGGGGACATCAACAGAGAACCATCAACAGAACCACAGTACCAACAATACACATCATCAAAAACCACAACCAACATAGAAAGCCAAACAATCATTGAGTGAGCCAGTGCACACAAAACGGCCAAAGAGACCAACAATACCATCACGACATCAACACAACCGAGATACCATCATACCAACACAAAAACCGATAGAATATCAGAGACAAAAAAAACGAGAGAAAAATAGTAAACACAAGGAGCCAAGCCCCAAATTAACTAGCAACATAAACGCAAAAAAAAAACACTCGGAGAAGAAGGCCTTGGAGATTCGGAGAGCAACGTCGGAAAAGGTGAGAAAACTGAACGGTTTTTCTCAGATCTACGCCGTTTGGAGCTTTTTTAGGGGAATCGGGTTTCAGATTAGTGTTGAGGGGGTGGAGGAGAGCGTTTTGTGGGAGTTTAGATGCGATGGCTGGCGCGGTGGCCGGCGTGGTGGAGAGGCCACTGGGCGTTGGCCAGCATTCGGCCGGGCGAGGAGACTTGAGAGAATTGAGAGAGTTGGTCGAGAGGTTCATTTGAGAGAATGAGGTAAAATGAAAATTTTAAGCTGAATTTTAGTATTTAAATGCAACCCGCGTGCCCATTGGATTGGCCCGACCCGAAGGATGGATCTGCGTGTTTTCTAGGGTAAAGGGGGATATTCGTATTTCAGTCCCTCGTTCTTTATAAGAGCTTATTTTACCCCTTAATTTGAATCTAACCCTGATTTTCCTTTTAGTTTTGGCCCCTAATTTTATTTTCTTTTAAATTAGTCCTTTTTTCTTTTTGATATATATATTTTTTAAATTCTCGTATATATATTTTTATCATTCATATATATATATATATATATATATATATATATATATATATATATATATTATAATCGTTTACTTATTATTATTATTTTGTTTTCCCTTTTATTTTATTTGATCTTATATTTTTATTTTTATTTTCTTTTTTGGGTTTATTTAATATTATTATTATTATTATTATTTTATTATTATTATTTTATTTGTATTTATTTATTTTATTTTTTCCCCTTTGATTTTATTTATCTATTTATTCTTATTTTATTTTTTTCCTTATATATATATATTATTCTTTTTTTCTTTCTTTCGATAGTATTCATTCATTCATTTATTTATTGTATCTAACATTTTTAACTTTGTAGATAAATTTCAACTGATCACAGGTAAATAACTCGAATCGAATGCTTTTAAATTTTAAATTTTAATTTTGAAATTAAAGACAACCGATAAATTAATTGGTACCGAAAGGGCGGTTCAAGGGTGCTAATCCTTCCTTGACTATAACCGACTCTCTAACCCGACACGTTTCTGGAAAAACGCATATTAGGTAAGATGGTGTCCGACCCACCTAAATTCATTTTAAAGTGGTCGGTGGCGACTCCAACCCAATTATTTCAAGTCGTAGCCCAATTCCAGGCCCACCCGAAAGAGGGCCGCGCCAACAAGTATTGTATCTTGTGACATTGATCCCAACTTGGAGCTGTTAAAGGATCAATGAGCTGAGATTCAGTATCTATGAGTATCAAAACAAACTCATTCCATTTTGTATGATTCCATGTTGACAATAATCTTCTCGACAAACTGTTCATATTAGATGAGTAAACTGTTCAAGATAATGTGTTCCACTTAAGAAATGAAGTTTTTGCAAGTGGCTAAGGGATGACCTATCTCTTTAAACTAATTAATGTTGTGGCCATATTTTCAGTTGTGTTGTACTTCACGATTCAGACATAATAGGTACTATTGCAATCATTGGGGTGTCGTGATCATATGATAATGATTTCGAACAGCACTATTATTATTATATAACGGTTGCTATTCTATTGACGGATCGCTATTTAAATCCCAACAACAAATCCATCATGAAAATATCATTACTTTGGATGAATCTGGGATTATATAAAGTAGACTTAAGAGTTTAATAATATATATGTATTGTTTGCAAAATGCACCTGCCAAAAGAGAAGCATAAACATGTGGTAAGCAATTACAGTGGGGGTGGCTTTCAAGTGCACGCTTTGGGTTGAATCAAGGAGACACCCAAACTGGCTGATTTGGACTCTCAAATATATAAAAGCTCAAAAAAAAAGCTTTTTAAGTGCAGAGAATTCATTAAACAACGAGTAAAGTGATCCAAAACACTACTTTCTGTCCCTTCATCTTAATCATAAGTGTTATAATTACAAAGCTTTTAGACCTTTCAAGACTACAGAAGATATAATGATGAAACTCATGATTAAGGGATTTGGGATTATTTTCTTTTGCATGTTAGTGATTAGTGCTGAATTACGAAATGATGAAAAGATCATGGGTGGTGGATATGATTAGGTTTTAAGAACAGAAAATTATGTGTTGCCTTGGGACCTAAGTTTTCTAGTCCCTTGACTTGTGACCTAAGGAACTTTACGTAATTTGCAGCCTCATCAAGCATTGATGCAGTATCCATCTTGTTCTCACCAGGGACCAGCCTCTACAGAACCCTAATTCTCTCACTTATCCTTTCCCTCCTTTGCCTTGCAGCCACGGTTTGTGGATCGGTCGAGATCCTAACGTTCTTCCTCTTCGGTTTCTCCACTTCCGTGCCTAAGTTCACAGGCCTGAACGCTGCTGCTCGATAAATCTTCTCTTTCATTTGCGCAATGGCCTCTGTATCGGGCTCATCGATGGAAGATGATGCTGATGAACAACATGGAAGCTGAAAATTTATGTTGGATGAGCTTGGGACCGCCTTTTCTAATCTGGGTTTCTTTGCTTTTGGTTGGTTCTCAGTAACGAGCTTGAAACCACCTTCTCTTGTAGGAGAACCAGTGTGAAGAAGATTAAAGTAACCGAAGTTTAGACCAGATTTGAACTCGCTATTACCTCACTTTGAACAACCAGACTTGATGTATTGATCCGAAGAACTCCAGGACATCATCTCATTGCCGGCGTTTGCGCCATTTTTTCCAGACTCTCCTGATGAAACTGCAGCAGAAGCAGTAGTAGTACTGGTAGCAACAAAATTCCATAAGCTCTTACAACCAGAGAATATCATTGAAATCTCATCATATTCAACTGATGTATCAGTGGTGCTATTAGTAGCTGAGAGCAAGCAATCAAGGGACTCAAGATAGCTTGTTTTCGTAGCACCGGCGATGACTTGCCAGTGAACCGCCATGCCCATATCATAAACTGAAGCTGATTATCTATTCAAAAAGGGAGAAGGGAAACATTCTTGTTCTAAACCATCCCTCCATTTCAGCACATCAAAGTTTGAGACGTTTATTGAATCTGAAGCAGGAAGTAGTGTTTGCGGAAGCATTTCAGATACTATATCTGAATCTGGTCTTATATGGAGTTGTTGAATTGGATTAATGAAAATATTTTCTGGCAGATTCATCTTGTCACCATAAATGGAGAACCTGAGTTGGAAATTAAGAAACTTTCTTCCACTTCTGAGTTATCCTATCCCAAGCTATCCATGGCTGAATTGAAATCTTTTTTGTCTGAGCCAAGTTGAAAGGATAAAATAATTTCAACAGATTAATCCAAGGACTGAAAGGAATAATAGTTGATAAAACTTCGAGTAAAACTACATACCAAAAAAGTATCCAACAAATGAAGAATATTTGCTGCAGTTCTTTTAACAGAGACAAATTTGGATCAAACAATCTTTATTTCTTGATCACGAAGAAACACCACTGCCAGTTAGCATCAGTCAATGCAACTGAATGAGAAAAAAACGAAGATTGAAGAAATTGCCCCTACAAAACTATGAACATGAAAGCATAAACAAAGTCATGTAAGCAAAGAACTAAGGGAATTAGATATTTCATCTACCTTGAGCTATACTGGAGTAACATGATTGACACAGTAATATGTTTAAAAAGCAGATGCTTGTTTATATAGATAGGAAGAATAATAGAACTAATATTATATAAAATGTATAATTTCATAAGTTGAAAAGATGTATAATCAATAATGTGGGGTTAGAAAAAGATAAGGTTTTTTTGGGTCAGTTTGGTGGGTGTGTAAGCGTATATATTTCTGCAGATAGGGAGCACTGACTAATTATTAGAGAAGCATATTTCAATCTTAATTATATAGTCTATATGTTTTATATAATTTGGAAATGTTAGATTTGATTGCAAATCTCACAGTAAAACTGCAGTCAAAACAATCATCTTTTAATAGGATTGCTTTATCTTTCTTAAAGCTTTACATTAATCATAGTTTTAATCATGACTGATACCCCAGTTTTGGTACCAACATATCAGAGTAAAACCGACTAAATTAAGCAGTACTCAAATTTCAACATTTCTGCACAGTTTCATCAGTTAAACAGTGAGATTGAAACTTGAAAAAGTTACAGCAGTGACATTTCTTAGGATTGATTGCAAATTTGAATATAAACAGTAGTAGTAACGGACTGCCGTAAGTTGAGAACAATTGAAAAGGATAAATTTGCAGGCTAAAAGTAAAGGGTAGTCAGAGGATCAGAGGATCAGAGGAAGTAGATAATAGATTAAGCAAGCAACAACAGCACAAAGCAAGTTACGTATAGAAATTTGTCTCTTCAACCATCCAATAAACTTTAAATCTACATGCATATATATAAAATATTTTCTCTTCTTTTTCTTTTCACATTTTAAAAAATACAGATAGTTATACTTGGTAGAAGGAAAGGAAAGAGATAAAAAAGAGAGGGTTTAAGAGTGTTACCCACATGCGGCCCGTCATCATTAAAGCTCAAAGAATGGGTTCCCATAGCATTTGCTTTATATATGCTATTGCCAGCCTTTCCCTTGCTTATACGTTTACGAGTGAGAATACATACAGGAATGGAGATGAGAATTTGTCGAGAGATGAAAATATATTTTCAATAGAAAATATTAAAAAATATATAAGAATTTGAATTTTTAGGGAGAGAACCGCTTTCACATGCCTCTCTAGGCCTATCTCTAAAAATATATATAAGGGAGAATAAAAGAACCCAAGTTGGTGTTGGTCTCAAATCCTGAGTGTTTATGGGTGAGTTTGACACTAGAACGTGATTGATACTATCACAATTATGGAACTATGACCTTATTGAAAGATATATGTAAAAATTACAGTGCCGCCCACACTTTCAATGAAGAATCTCATGAGTAGAGGACCTTCTGGAGCGAAGGATATGACAGTGGATAATAACACGGGAGGTATAAAATAATAATTTTGTCCCACACTTTTAGTTATTGAAGAACAGATGCATAATCTTTCCACAATTCATATAAAATGAAAGTCTAATCTTTTATGAGATACTTGATTAAGAATATGATTTATTAAAAGAATGATTTCCTCCTAAATTGTCAAATAAAACAGTACTAATTAATAAAGAATGATTTTCTCCCAAAGTTTTTCCTTTCAACTATGTCATTTTATTGAAGGAAGTAAGGCTCGATAAATTCATGTATCATGTCATTCTTTTCACATACACATTTTTGCTTTATAGATCAAGAAAAGGTTTTCAGCTTCATCTGTAGTCTTTAGAAGCAAAAATATTACTAATATTAAAATGACAGTGATGAACAAAATTATATCTGACCTCCCTAAATTCAAACCACTTGAAGACACAAACTACCATCGATGGTCACATAGGATGATCATCATCTTCAGACAAATTGAAGTAGATTATGTTCTAGCCAATCCACCCATCATCACTGTATATACCGTCACATATACTACAATGGATGCCATATTTGATGTAGTTGTGGATCCTCAAAACAACTCCATTATTGATGCCATTGACAATATGATGATGAGAGGATACTTACTTATATAACTAACAACTCATTTGATCATTTTGTCTAGAAAAAAATGTTAAGTCTATATTGACACCTTAGATAAAAGGTATAAAGCTGATGACACCAAGATCAAAAAGCATGCCATTTGAAGAGTTGCTAAAACTCTAAATGATGGATGAAAAATCCATAATAGAGTAACTTCACACCTATGAGAGACTTGTTTCAAATATTCTAGCTAAGGTGATGAAGATGTTGGAGATCCTCCAAGCAAACGTCTTTTCTAAGAAGTTACTCAAGTCGTGACCTGACTACCGCAACCTCATGAAGCATAAGAAGATGGACATATCACTAGAGAAATTGATATGTCACATGAGGAAAGAGATAATCAACCGACCCAAAGATAAGGCTTCTACATCTTCTTTTCAATCTCCTTTGAAAGTTAACGTTGTGAAATCTAATTCTGATTCTAGAAATAATAGGTTCAAGAATAGTGTGGGTTTGAAGAAGAGAGTACCTCAGAATAAAAAGAAGGATTAAATGCACCATTGCCCCCTGAACTATACCATTTGTACCGAGTTGCCCACTAAAGTATTTTTCTTGCCCCCTTAACTTTAAATTGTTATCCCATTTTTCCTAAACCGTTAACACCATTAAAAAATTCATGAACCAATCAGAACACGCAACATCACCTCTTAATTTTTATTTTCTTTATCTAAATAAATAAAAATCAAATAATAAAATAATAAATTATTGAAATTACCCCTCTTTTCTATCTCCATCATCAACGCCACCCTCTTTCCCCAACCCAGTAAAACTATCTAAATTTATACTAGTCGTATACAACCCTAATGATGTAACGCACTCGTGCCTTTAATTGTAGATCTAGTGATGAGCACACAACCTGCAAGAAATATGGCTCGAATAGAAGGCTTGGTGGATGATGTAAAGGTGAATAGGTGGGCTTAGATGATGTTGTTGATGATAGAATAGTTGCGGAAGTATGGGCGTGGTGATGGGTTATGAATGAAAGAAAATTGGGTAGATAGTATCTTGAGCAACTATGGAAGAAACTAGGCTCAATTAAAGCCTAACACCAATCCTTATAAGTTGAACAAGAGGTGGTAGCAAAGGACTTCGACCTTTTTGGTATATTAAACCAAGACGACTTATGTATCTATGAAATGAATGGGGTTGATGCCACAAGATCCAAAAGAACTTGATAAGTCAATAAAAGTTCAACAGAACTTAAGAAAAGAGGATAACCTCACAAATATATTAATTAAACAAGAGTGATGCCTTACAATAGCCAAGGCATTGGCTTTATATAGAATTTGAAAGGAAATGGTTGAATAGGTAAGTAATGTTTCGGCTAGGCATTTCCTTGAATGATTACAATGCTTAGAATGAAGAATTATAATGCTAGATTGATGAAGAGTTAAGGCAATGGTTCGGCTAGGTTTGTTCTTCCTTTGGTCGAATGGTAATGTTGGTTCAACTAAAGAAGAATCAATTTGAGTGGTGTAGAATGCTCTTGGCTGAATAGGTGTGTTGATCTACATGCTTGGCGCCTAGACTTGCGGTGGAGAATGCTTGGCCGAATGGTGGGAATCCCTTGGAGTTTGGCGCCTTGTTTTGAATTCAAAGGGTGCACATGACTTGCACATGGCAGCAAGCATGATGCACATGACCACGTGATATTGTATGTAACTCTACGCATTGCAAAGGTGAACTCTTGGCCATGGGATGCTTCCTTAGTGTAGGTAGGTTCTAGGTAGCTAGTATAGGTAGTTAGCTAGGTAGGTAGCTTAGGTAGCTAACTAGGTATCTACTGTCACTCCAACTACATCCAGCTATAATTAGTCCCCAGCTCAGTTGCCTTAGTCCTCAGCTACTCTCAAACTAGCATTAGCTACTTTCTAGTTGCTTCAGCTACTCTTGAGCTTCCTTCAGCTAGGGTGAGCCAACCTTTGATATGTTTGAGCTAGAATGAGCTAACATGGTTTGAGTGAGCTTCCAAAGAGCTGTCATAATGTCTGCTAACATCCAATGCACCTAAAAAAGCAATGAAAACACAAAAATAAGTTGTGAAACAACGGGAAATGAATGATATGCATATGGTCGCCTATGTATGAACTAAATATGAGCTAAACTAAGATGTATATACATATGATGAGGTAGGATAAGATGCATAAACATATGATAAGCTAGATATGAATGCATAATCATATAATAAGTATAATTAAATATGTGTATGCATGGATAATGTCATAAAACATAGTGTTCTCATGATTTAAGTCATGTCTAATATAAGATGCATGAAATACACTAAGTTTATCACATGAGAAGGTTTGCTAAACATGATATGCACGTTATAACATGTAAGCATGATGCTTGACACAACATGACATATATGAGAAACATAAGGGTAGATGACATATGCAAGAACATAAGTAAAATAATGTGAGAAGATGTGTAGAAAAACTCTCTAATCCTTGTTGATATCCACACTTGAAGAAAGATAGATGATTAATAGAAGGTGTAGAAGTACGATCACATCACCTAACCAAAATAACAAATAAATAAATCTAAAACCCAAAAATAAAACTTGAATAACTAGTTAAAAAGATAAACATATAAGAACAAATACCATCAACTTTTTGCAATAGTTTTCTTATTTTCTACTTACACCCATCACAGCTACACTGTTATATTCACTTTGAGAACCTATGTCTGGAAACAAAACAAACAAAACACAACTATAAACAATGTGAGTTGAGTCGAGGAAGCTTGAGATTTAGAGTGATCTCGACACCGTTTTAGCCAAGTTAAACCGGTATATCAGTGACTGTGAGATTTTGATTCGTAGTGGTGTTCTTCAAGACGGTGTCGTGTCGAATTCTTCCTCGAAGAAAGAAGCAGCGCGAGTTGAGTTGAGGAACTAGATAACTTGGTTACAAATCAGAACAATTGAATCGAAGAACTCAGCCATAGATTCGCTCTTGGATTTACTCCAAGAGGACGACAAGAAGATGATGATTGTAGTGGCGAAGGGGGTGGTTCCCGTGCTCGTGCGATTACTTGATTCTAGTTGTTTGGAAATGAAGGTATCGACGGTGGAGTCGAGAAAACATGTTTTGATCTCCAAAGGGTTGTTGCTTTTGAATCATCTCATTTTAGTCCTTTAATCTGGTAGTGGTTTCGCGAAGGAGAAAGCTTGCATCGCTTTACAAGCTTTGATGTTTTCGAAAGAGAACGCTCAAGCTATTGGTTTCAAATGTGGGATTTCGACTTTTTTAGAGATTTGTCAAGTCGAAACCATTGGTTCTCAAGCTTTCATTATCGTGTTTTGAAGAACTTGACTTCCTTCGTTGAAATTATAGTGGGAAATTTTGTTTTGATGGGTGGGTTTGAGGAAGGAGGGTGATGTTGATGGAAAAAGAAGGGTAATTTCTTATTTTATTTTGTTATTTGATTTTATTTATTTAGATAAATAAAATAAAAATTAAGAAGTAAAGTGGTTTGTTCCTATTGGTCCGTAAATTGTTTTTAATGGTGTTAATGGTTTGAGGCAAACTGAGTAACTATTGAAACATAAGAGGGTATAACGTTCCAAAAAATATTTTATGGGGAAATTCGTTACAAATGGTATAGTTAAGGGGAAATGGTACATTAAGCCTAAAAATAATGTGAATTTCAAGAAGTCCAGAAAAATAAATCATAAACAAATCATGTTGGTTCCTCCTTGATGATAATGGGAATAAATTGAAGGACTTTGACAATATATTTGTTGAAATGATGAGGTTCTTTACTGACATCATTGGGTCATCTGAATTTGAAATTAAAAATTGTTTGGTTTAACAACTCAAGGACCTTATATTAGTTATAGTTTGCCTCTTGGTGCTGAGGATGAGCTTGTGAAGGATGTTACTAATGGTGAGATCAAAGAAGTCCTCTTTAGGCAAAGGAATGAGAAGAGTCATGGTCCTTATGGGTTTACAGCATGGTTTTTCATGGAGTCTTGGGATATTGTTAATGAGGACTTCTTGGTTGTTATGAAGTATTGTTTATAATGTTGACTTATTACCTTCCTTGAACGCCATTGTGATTATTTTTGTTCCTAAGATTCCTAACGCTAGTTTGGCAAAAGACTTTTGTCCCATCTCGTGTTGTTTTGTGACCTATAAGACCATCACAAAGATCTTAGTTAGCAAGATGGCTTATTTCTCGGGAATGATATCCCCTAGTTAATCAACATTCATCAAAGGTAGAAACATTGTTGATAACACTTTATTAGCACAAGAGTTAGTTAAAGGCTATTGTAGGAAATCCCTCTCCCCTCGGTGTGCTATTAAGATAGATTTTTAGATGACCTTTGACTCAGTTAATTAAGAGTTCTTGATGAATGTTCTTATTTTCGTGGGGTTACTTGATATGTTTAGAATGTGGATAAGGGCTTGTGTCACTACTTCTAAGTTCTTAGAGAGAGGATCTTCAAATTTCTTCCCAAATACAAAATGATTTTTCTCGTTCACATATATTTTGTTGATGATTTGCTCATTTTTTTGTCATGGCTCAATGGACTCTACTTTAGGGGTGAAAAGTGTTCTTGAGCAATTTTATGTGATGTCTGGATTGAAACTTAATGTTGCTAAGACTGAAGTTTTTGTTTATGGTGTGGATTATGACAGTTTGAGGAGAATCCAAAGTGCTAATAGGTTTAAGTTGGGCAGGTTTCCTATTAGGCAGAAAGATAGTATCCTCTGTTAGAGAAGATTCAGGGAAAGGTTTAAGTGTGGTCCTATAGGAATCTTAGTTATGGTGGGAGGTTAGAACTTATTAAGGTTGTGTTGTTCAGTATCTCTAATTTTTGTTGTAGAAAACGGATCCTTCCTAGAGCTTTGATTCGGGGAATCGAAAGATTATGTATGTATTTCTTTTGGAAAGAGAATGATACCCCTATTAAGAGAATGGGAGTTAGTTGGCATCAGATTTGTAGCTTGAAATTAAAGTAAGGTATGAGGATTGAGGATCTACTCTGTTGGAACATATCATGTAGTTTGTTGCTTGTTAAGAGCATTCTTGTAGGGGAGGGCTCATTGTGAGTGACCTGGATTAAGGAGTATGCACTGAAGGACGAGATATTTAGTTTGGTGATTGTAGACCTCACTTTAGTTGGATCTTAAAAAAACTATTAAATTTGCGAGGGGAGGTTGATACTCTCTTTGCTGAGGGGATTAATTCGAGGATGGTTAATAGTAACTGGATATGAGAGAAAATTAAAGAATATAGGAGAGAGATTATTAACAAAAGGTTATTTGATTTCCGTTGCATGTTCTTAAGCTATCCATTGTATCTTGGATGGTTATTCTTGATAGGCTTCCTACTAGGGATAAACTTGCTCGTATGGGTATTGCCACAGATGGTATGTGATGTTTATGTGGTATTGAGGTTGATGTTAGGAACCATATATTTTTGTGAGTGTTTTTATGCCCCAATATCTGAGGGAAGGTCATGCAAACTTGTCGTTTATCTTGCAGTTTGCAATGTTGGGAGGATATGCTCGATTGGGTGGTTGATAATTTGAAGGGTAAGTCCTTGATTGTTTGTATTCTTAAGATTGTTTGTACTAGTTTTCTGTGTTGTATTTGGGAGGAACATAACTATAGACAATCCATGAGGTTGTTAGGCATTCTCCAGAGATTATTTGTGAGTTTATTAGGGAAATTGTATGCTCAAAATTACATGGTTGTTTCGTAGATAAACAGTATAGAGTAAGTCTGCAACTTTGTATTGACTGAGAAATGTTGGATTAAAATCCATAATTATGAGCACATATTTATAATGTATATTGTTATCATAAAATATGACATAAATTAAGTGACTAATTATGTTATAAAATTATAATGTATTAGAAGTGTCATAGAAATAATAAAGTTGTATTTATAATTTAATGAGGGACAGAGTTATAAGTATAGGCAATAATTGATTCTTAAATCAATTATACAAAGGGGTTATGGTTCCCAAAAAATGGATAATTTCGTATTTTATCTTATCCTCATCAAAGAGTTTATACTCAAGAGAATTCTATATTCTTGGAATATTACAACCAAAGAAAGAAATATTTAAGGATTTCAACCCATCACTTAATTCAAGTACGCTTCCATATTTAGTATTTCTTATTCTTAATGATTTACATTATTAGATCTTGATTAATTTTCATATTGACATGTATGTGACAGTTGGTTGTGTTTGTTGCAGTTGGTTGGTACCTCTTTTTTAGATATTTGAATGAAAACTTTTTACTTATTCAAAAAAAAAAATTGATATGTATGTGTCAGTTGAAAATAAGGTGTACTAATTTCATCAGCAATCAAATCATCAAAACGAGAACAAACCACAAATTATGTCTCTGACACGTATGCACATATGTAATATTTTTGGATGAAATTTAAATAGTTTTTTTTAAAGTTTAAGCTAGAATGAAAAATAATCTCTGAAATTTATAAATTACTTTTGTGTGCGTGAACAATTTTAATAACGATTATTAAAATTGTGATTGTATTTTGACTATTAATAAAAAGATAAGAAGAAAATAAAGGAGATGGTCGGTAATATGTCGTCGGCAAAGAGAGGTTTGGTTGTGCATGCATGCATGTAGAGAATATTTGTCACATTCCATGGCTTTATTAAACTCAACGATCCCATGGGGTGGCCGATGAAGGGTCGTTGTTTACCCATTGCTACTGATTATGAAGATCATCGTAAGAATTTTTCGGTCACCAAACAAAGGCGGTTTCTTAGGTAATTACGTAACATTAACAATAATTTTGAAAAAAAAATAATTTAGATGACCAAAATAGAACCAATGTGATAATTGGGTTACTAATTACATAGTTTATCAATTTTCACAATCTTCATGGCCGAAAATATTCTTTCCATACTTGACATAGCAATTCGAATTCTTGAGCGATCTAAATCAAACTCGAGTATTATATCCCTGCATCTATCACCTAATCCAATCAAATTTAGAAAGATTACCCTAAACTCAACTCAATTTCTAAGATAAGAGTTTACACCCAACCCAATCACACAACTATATATAACCCTAAATATATAAGATATAGTTATGCTACAATACTCAATACTCGGGTTAGTTATGTCAAAATTTTCCAGCTTAAATATAAAATAAGCGCTCAAACTATAGTGTTTTTCACGAATAAGTGTCTAAACTATTTTTTGAATGATCTCTCTGCCTAACGTTACAAACGTTACCATTTTAGGTGTCCGAGACGTCAACGGTGTTAATTTCCTCCATTGAGTGACACGTGTCACAATTTGGTAATTTATTTTTTTAAAAAAATAAAAATATTATTATATTTATAAACAAACCTTAATTTCTCCTAAATTACAAAAAAAAAACCCAAAATCCCTAAAATCCTTAAATCCTAACCTTAAACCATCATCGTCGCCCTATCCGACCACGACCATCGTTGCCAACGTGGTTCATCCCATCCTCCTAATCATACGCCACCGATTGGCCATCGGAATCACATGATATCACGATTTTCATCCTAGGTTTCTTGGGGGTATAAAACGTCGATTCGCCGTCGATCGGTCAAGATTTCATAGGGGTTTTAGTCGTCGAGAGGAGGTGAGATAGGGTGGAACTTCGTCGATGGAAAATGATGGTGGCCGGTGTGGGTTTAAGGGTTGAAATGAAGATTTTCAAAGTTTTGGGGTTATCTTAAATTTCTTTTTTAATATATATATATATAATTTTAACTTTTTAATTTTAAATAAAAATTTTAAAATTACCATATTATGACACATGTCATTTAACGGAGGAAATTAACACCGTTGACGACCTAGGCACCTAAAGTGATAGCATTTGTAATGTTAGGCACCAAAGTCATTAAATTAGTTTAGGCACTTACTCGTGAAAAATACTATAATTTAAACATATTTAAGCCAAAATTTTCACTTTAAACTCGATCAATTCAAATTTTCAAATAAAAAATTAAACCCGGATCAAAACCCATTTGATTAGAATACCATGCCCATCTCTAAACTATCAATAAAATTTATAAAAGAAAAATTTTGAAGAAAAACATTTAAAAGATTTATAAAAAAAATATTAAAATAATCATAAAAATATTAAATGTTATTAAAACAAAACTGTGACTAAATTAAAATCATTCACTAAAATTATTATATTATAATCCAAACTATAACATTTGACTTCATTAAAAATATCTATATCGAACTGATAGGGACTTCTTAAAGGTGACTGTGGACTGCACTGAATGGTTAGTTGTTTAATGTATACACAGTTATCGGGGGAGAAGTGTTAAGGCATTGTTTGGACTTTTGACATAAATTTAGTGCATTTTATCAAGATAGGTCTTTACAATATCAGAAAGGCATTCTTGCTTTTTTCATATCAGTACCCTTCGAGCTGTAATATGCAAAACTTGTGAATCTTTACACTGGAAACAGAAGCATAATGTTACAACATAAATTCATTTCCTTCACTCAATGCCTTCCTGGAATTTAAATGACAGCAAGTTCACTACTTATCGATAAAACATGTTTAACTCTCGAACTGCAAGACTTTCTTTTAGGCAATTCTCTTCAAAGAGTGTGTGGATGAATCGGACTTCTCGGCAAGGTAGTGTTCAAGCATGTCTTCTTCATCATCTGCAATAAACCAATGTAATCAAAAACTTTCCTTCATTCATTTTGCCAACGAACCTATGAAACCATTTAATGAGTATTCTTGGCACTATCAAATGCCAATTACATGATTGCTTGCCAATGGTCTCACCTTCGAAATTATCATCATCAAAATCAATATCTTCCTCGTCTTCCTCCTCGGATTCTTCATTAACATGAGCTGCACCTTTCTGCAGAAGAGGAAGTCACCATGTTAAAGATGCAGTTTCATAATTGAATAGGGCATATTCCAATCATATCACCTATCATCTCACAAAATGCATTCAGTCTCCCTTGATTCATGATTGCTTTCAACATAGAATGGGGTCGATTAAACCAACTAAACCCCTTGGTCGAATTATGTTAAATAGACTAACATAAATTTATTGACTAGGATCATCAAGTCGTAGATTCGGGGGAAAGATATAACCAATTCACAGAATTAACAGTGGTTTCACAATTACATATTCTATTCTCAAATTTGTCAAAATACAGGTTAGAAAAGAATCATTAATCAACATATCGAAAATATATCATCCCAAACCCGACCTAATCATTTGAGATCATTAGCCAATTTCAAGGAAACAATGAGGGGTTTGTTCCTAAATTCCAACGAAATCCATGGTAACAAATTGGCAATGGTATAGATATAATGTCCACAATGATATAGAGGAAAAATAAGTTACCGCAGTAGCTCTTCCACTTTCAAACCACTGCCTGCCCGCGAGCCTCTTTTCTTTAGGTGCCGTAAGAGCAGATTCGGGCATTAGCCTGAAAATAGATGCATGGAAAGTTTATTTCTGACAGTTTAGTATATGCCTTCTATTTTTCATAGCATAGATACGTTGCTTCTCTTTTTCACAAAACATCATAATGAAGAGGCAGGTTAACCAGAAAAAACTACAAAAGCTGTCCATGCACTAAACTAGACGGGGAAAAGATAGAATGGGACCGTTTTCTGCATTCCAGGTCTGCATTCCAGGCTTTTTTGTTTTGACTACTTTTCTCAAGTATCCATATCAAACACCTCAAAGTGATGGTGGCTATGTGATGCAACTCTCCAAACATAAGGGAAAACTAGGCAAACTTTCTACATATGCACGTTGGCCATGTACAATGTCTGCCTTTGATATCTATCTTTGAGCAATGTAGGTTTTACGAATATTTAACAGACCAATTCATCTCTAACATCTAGGTGCTCATTGTGCTCTATTACCAGTAAGGTGAAGTTCACTTGGAAGGTAAAATCTCCGGGATTTTTGTTTTTGTACTTTCTCAAGGAATATCTCTATGATATGAACTGGGACCCATATAATGTGCTTCTACTTCTTATCCTGTGTCGACCAGCAAGGATAAACTTCATAAAATAATGATAACAAATTTGAAGAAGCTTTAGCATGTTTAGCACTACCAAACTTGCAGGTTTGATAACAAAAGCCTAATATAATCTGAGTGTGCATAGCCATATACGGCAGATGCACAGAAGGGCAAAGGCATTCAACAACCCAACTTACTTGGCTCGCTCCAGCGCCAACTCTGCCTCAAATCTTTCTCTCCATGCCAAAAATGTATCAACAGTAACAGGCTCTCCATGTGGAACAATCACCTGCAGGACGAAAAAGGTCAGATAGCTTCTATTACATAAAGACTGATATTCAGTATTAAGAAAAAACAAAGTGCTCTCACACTTCAATAATATTCTGATTTGTGATCATAATTAGCACAAAGTTTTATGTTGTTCCTCTTGCTTAGCAGACTTATCAATTAGCATTAACAGTTCCAAGCGAAGATCATGAATATTTCTAAAATAGCACAAACTAAGTCCCTAAAACTGTCTACAAACGCTTATATTATGTAAATACAAATAGTCCAAAACTCTGGTTGTAGAGCAAACCAGCATAGTATATCTTTGGAATCTTAGCACTTTCTTTCCTAAATTCACAGTCCTCAAAGCATAAACTGATCCTAAATTCACAGTCAATTTTCCAACATTCTAGCCGATGTTGGCTGAGATTCATTTGGCACACTGATAACATTGCACGCCAGGAGCTTTGAACCTCTTCTTTTCTAGTACCAAGCATATAAAATAACTCCATCTTTCATGCCTCTGATTAATTCTCAGATAAGAGACCCATTAATGACAAAAGTTTCCTGGAAACAAGCTATAATAGTTATGTGTCTGCAGCATAAATTTAAAATCTATCCTTCCTCTCAGGTAGGCATAACCAGAAAACACCCTGGCAACTATAGCAGGCATTGGAGCACCTTAGGCCAAAGACAATTATCACTCTATAGGTCTAAGCTGTTGTATTAAGGCATGCAAGTAATTCTTCTAAAGAACTAGGTATCCATGCGCATTAAATACAATCATTGCATGGCAGGTGGAAACTGTATACGAATGCCAAAAGAATTTGCTAAAAGATTACTAAAAAATAAAAGTTGATTTACTAAAAGCATCTAATAAACATCAGACTACAAGATTAGAGGAAATTTAAACGACATAGTACATGTCCAGACCTCATCTTTTGTTGATTCTTCTTCTTCAAGATCGTCAGCATCTGCATCTTGGCAATATTTTTCAGATAGCCATTCCTTGGCTGATGTAACCAAAGTGTAAATCATAGCCATTCCAAGATTTTCAGATGCCTGTAAAGTACAAAATCAAGTGAGAATCTGTACAACCTGGATAGCTTAAGCTGTATAACCATTTTACATATAAGAAAAAGATGCTAATTAGCATGCCAACTAAAAAGTAACACTTTTTACTGCAACCTTCCACTAGGAAGGGAGATTAATTTTTTTTCCATAAGTAGAAAGTATTACATTTTCAAGACAAATGCAGAGATACGAACTCACACAAAGTGGGACAACAAGAGAATCCTTGACCGCTCGGCCAATTAATGGATGTGAGACATAGTTCAATTAGCTAAAGATTTGGCAAATTTGATATTCTCAATCTAACACTTCCGATCAGGAGAATTTACATTTTTACCGTGTAGTGACAACTGACAAGAGCTGGGGAAAAAAACATGATGTTAACTCTACTAAGAGCAAAAATTGATCTCGTGGAAGAACAATTCCTGAAAGCTTTACCAAGCATAAATAGATAAACTCCAGACTCAAGTAATATGATAAAACATATATCCCTGATAGGTTACCTCTTGTTCAAGTTTCTCCTTCAAAATTTTCAGGTCACTGGTGTGCACTCCACGTATACTGGAAAAAGGAAATGAAAATATCAGGTTACTTAAAACAGCCCAAAAGGAAGAAGGAGATCATGAGGCGCAAAGATTTTCCAAACAAGACCCCAAACATTCAATATAAAATCCCATGAACTGATAAAGAAATAAGCAAGAAACTTGCACAAAATGGTAGTCTCCAACTTGCTTGAAAGATAAATGTTAAAAACACCAATTGTGTCACAAAGGATTAAGATTTTTCTAATGCTGGGTCGGGAAAATGGAATGGTGGGAGGATGGAATATTTTCAATCTGATGGCTA
Organism: Hibiscus syriacus; assembly: GCF_006381635.1. Taxonomy (NCBI): domain Eukaryota; kingdom Viridiplantae; phylum Streptophyta; class Magnoliopsida; order Malvales; family Malvaceae; genus Hibiscus; species Hibiscus syriacus. Next base: position 481,449 of record NW_024063269.1, read on the forward strand.
AGATTCATAATCTTCTATGTATGTTTATGGCAGAGCCATTTGATTAAAAGTTATTTCATCCTTCACATCAAGAAAAGGAAAATTAGATTCAAACAGGGAAAAATATTTGCTTCTCAGATGATTTGAGAAATCAGGGGACTGTGACAAATATCTTTCTAGATACTGTCATGCATATTGGTGTGTTGCACCGAAATGGCATACTAACCTTTTTACATTAAGAAGGGGAGACTCATCTGGATATTTTTCAGTATGCGAGAAAATCAAACCCAGAAGAACTGCAAAAGAAGAAACAGCTTATGTTCTCAAAGAAACAGACAATCATGTTAAACAAATTGAATCAAACTTGACGTTATAGATTTATTTGTTTGTCTGCCTATAAATGTGGCTGCACATTAATATGATATGCTACAATATGTTTGATTCATAAAAAGTATAACCTGGTGTTGTAGTCGACTGATCTGCATCATCATCCTGTCAAACACAAAACAAGCAAATTAGTTAAAGGAAAATTAGTTGCCAAATCATAAGAGTCGTGAAGAATTAATAATGATGTTCAAACAATAGCCAAAGTAAACCAAAGCCAAAAACTCTAAAACAATTAGATGAGCATTATTACTCCAAAAAACAACTCTACCTCTACTAGCACATGCATTGTAGGACCACACCATGAAAAATGAGAATCAATGGCTTATAAAGAAAGGCCAATAACATAATGAAAATGCAGAAACATTATTTCTGGGAGAAAACATACCTGAGGAGATAATGTTATTTGGAAGCACCTATTTGATGTGTTCAACCCACTCTCACCAGAATGAATTTCTGATACGAAAGCAATAATCATTAGAGGTCAGGAAGTTCTGGGAAATTTTAGCAGGGAGAAAAATGCAAGCCCAACAAAATAAGTGTGAAAGGATGGACCTTTGAATTCGTCCATAAGTATTGCTTCCAGGGCTTCGATTTCCATCTCCTGCTCCTGCACGTGATCTGTAAACATAATTCAGATAAATGAAATTATGGTGAATGAAGCACACCATGAACCTATCTCAAAACAGCATCACGTTCTTCCCTTAATTGATTAATTAAGGTTCAATCAATATAAGTAAATGTTAGGTTGATCACATTTCATTCCCTTGGTGTTTTCTTGGGAAGTAAAGTTGTCTTTTATGACTAGTGTAACTATATTTGATAGGTCTCTTACAACTTGATGGTTGATGGGCAATGCGTAAGGTTGAAGCACCAATCTGTGCCTGAGTTCCTTTCAAAGATTCTACTTTTACCAATTTTGCTTCACTGATACTAGCTTTGATTTTTTTTATTTCATAAAAAACATTATAAGGTAAATCTCATGATATTTTACAAAATCCGTATCTCCAAATCCTCCAGAATGATTAAAAAAAGAAAATAACATTCAACTTCAACCCCAAAAAAATCCCATTGCAGATGTTGGGTATCTCTGATTACCTAAAAAGCTAATTGACTTGCATTACTCTTTAAAGAAACAAAAGTAAATTGAATAATTGATAGCAGAAAACAGTTAAAAAGAAAAACAAATGAACACTAAAGAGAAAATAAAGGGAAAATAATGACCCAATTACTCCATTGAAGACACTTCAAGGGCGATCTTAAAAAACTTGATATGCAATTAAATAATAGAATTTGATCAGTAAAAATCAATTTTTTTAAAAAAGGAATTACCAGTCATGATTACGAAGTTAAGAAACCCTTTTATGCTTTTGTGATTTTTTGGATTTGATTCTGCTTTTCCTCTCGGAGATGAAGATGACCGAAGCTCACAGTTTCCATGGACTTGTATCCATAAAAACCTAATGGAAAAGCTCACTTAAAACGCACCGTTTGGATAGAATTCGAGAATATTTTTAGGGTAAATTATATTGGAGGTTATTTTTGTTTTTAATTATTTTTTATCACTATACATATATATATATATATATTAATAAAAATAATTTATTTTTATTTGATTTTTATTTTTATTTTTTAAAGAAAAAATCAGACTCTTCAAATAAAATTTAAAATATCTATCTCAATCTCTCTCTTTTTTTTCAATTTTTTTAATTTAAATTTTAAATTTATTTCGTCACCTTCAACTATCATATAATAATTTAGAATTTGCATGAACCAAATGGCTTATTAGTAAATGAATTATTGTTATGCTTTGAGGACCCGGGTTCAAACACCATATATACAAGGGGCGTTAATGTCCAGTGTCAAAAAATTGAGAGTTATCTTTGAACAGATAGTGTCTTGTACTTACTCTAAATCAATAAAAAATTACAATTTAGTAGAAAATTAAAAACATAAAATCTTTTTATTTAAAAAAAAAACTCTTAAAATCGATTCGAACTCTTTCATATTCACAATAAGAACTTTAAAATCGAAAAAAATTGAAAAAAATAGCTTTTTCTTTTTATTTTTCTCTGATAATATTAATTTTATTATATCCAATCCTTCACAAAAGTTTTAAAGAGTTTTTGATTAGTTTAACTACCTATAAAATTTAATAAAATACAATGAAAAGAAAAGTATTTATAAACTAAAATACACTGATATGAGTCTTAAAGACTTAATTTTAATATACTCGATTACTAATATGTGCGACACTTGAAAAAAGATGTTACTCAATTAAATCAACCTTAATTATCAATTTAATTAGGATCTTTCATACAACGAGTTGAGATCATAAGACATGATGGATGCCTACAATCAACCTTACATTCTACAAAGATAAAGAATATTATTTTTGAAAATACTGCATTGTGTTACGAAAAGAAATTCACCTACACCATCGATATAAGTCGTAAGGTAGGCCTTGATGATGTTTTAAGATACATATCTTTACTTGTAAAAAACTAATAATCTGTTGATTGTCTATTTCCTACGTATATACGTAAATAATCTGTTGATAGTTTAGGCGTCTTGAGGAGCTCAAAGCTAGAGGTTAAAGAAAATGTTGCAATCCAATTGAATGAGCTTGTGATATATAATAAACAACGATATTTCTGATTCTAACTGCTGCTTAAAGATCTTATTCTATGTGTTCATTTGACTGAATTCCATTTCGTTTTCGAATGTTATATGTTGTTTGTTTTTCATGCAAATGAGTTATGATGCCTTTAAATCCCTGTAAGAATGTGGGTATATGGGATGCTTGCGTCTATGTGAATGCATTGGTAGAGGGGTTGCCTTGTTGCTTTGATGTTTGAAGCTTAAACCTGTGTTAAATGACTGGTACTCAGACTTGGTAGTGCTTATCAATGACTCTCTAAGGATCTCCAAATTCATGGAAAAAATTTATAAAAAATCGAATATACTCGTACCGGATACATATGTCCCTATCCAACACTTGCACCTAAATCCGGGTCAAATACCAAACACTCTGGATGCTAATCCTAATAAAGGATCCAAAGCGCTAGGAGCAAACTTCCTAGCAAAAAGAAAACAAATAGTTGAAGGGTGGTCATTATAAAGAAGACATGTCTGACCTTCAAAGATTCTCTCAAAGAAAGCTCGAGTCATATCTTCCTTTCCAAATGTGGCTGGATGAGCACCACCCCTTAACCTGTCGGTCCATGTAAGGGTCAGGTTGGCTAAGAGATGAGGCACTTGGATGGTTAACATTGTGGTGAAATAGTGTTCATCCACATAACAAGCTGGCTGGCAAAACTCCTTGAACTTTGGATAGTATTTGGTGTCCTCAATTATGTTAACTGCAAGCCTCCTGTCAACTTCGAACCACTGAGACCCTTCGCGACATTGGCTCAGTTTGACCTCTGGTTCCACGCGTGAATTGTACCGGCTCCTCCTGTAAGGTATGGGATCGTCATATGATTCCATGAAGCCGTGTTTCGAACTCGATGTGTAGTGATAGATTACGCTGAAATTATACAGAGGGATGCAAGACTCCAACAAGAGAATGAACCATTCGTTGGAGATATCGAGCAACGCGTTCGCTAGGAGTCGCCTCTCGGCCTCACACATACTCATCTTTCCCCACTCCACCATCTGCATATTCAGACAACAACGTGCAATATCACCCAAATACCCATCAAAGAAAAAGAAGTTAATATAACTTGATTTGCTAATACCTGAGGATTTGTCTCCCACAGAAAGCAGAAGATGATGGATAGCCAGCAACGTAAGATGGCAATGCATGAACATATATAGAGTAATGCCTTTCATTCCCCTTGAAAAACTTGTTACAATGAGGCGCCAATGGCAATGGCCCTTTAGTGAAGAACATGAAGACAATCTTGGGGACTCTCCTAAAAGGATATTCTTCGATTTGAGGCACAAATGAAGCTCTCCAAAGTAGTTCATTGTCACTGATTGAATGCCACAGGTTTGATGGAGGCCTTATCCATCGTTCTATTGTATCAGTCTCGGCGAACCACGGGCGTAAATTGTTGGGACCGTCGGCGCACCCCATGGCGCAGTGGAAACAAAACTCGACGGTCTAACCAGCGATCCAAGTACGAAAAACTGAAATCGGGAGGAAGAGATGCAAATACTTACAGCGGGTTCCTTGAAAAATAGCAAGGACAGCAGTGAATACTGGTGGTGTAGATCAGTTCGAATCGTAAGCCTCCACGAAATCACATCTTGGCCTCTACTCAGTTCACTCGATTGAGAGCAATTTTGTTTTTCCCCAAAACTGTTTTGAGAGAAAATAGCTGAAGGTTTTTGTGTGTGTTCTCTAAAACGGCTGCTAGACCTAACTCACCCTTTTATAGCCAAGTTATCCTAATCATATTAGGGTTTTTATTATTTTAAATTAATTAAATCTATATTTAATTAATTAGAATTTAATAATTCTTTTATATCCAAGTTACCCTAATCATATTAGGGATTTTATTATTTCAAATTAATCAAATCTATATTTAATTAATTAAAATTAAATATTCGGGATTATTAAAACATATATTTAATTAACTCTATATATATTTTAGTATCGTACAACAAATTGTATATCTTTGCTCGTTTCAATCCTAGAGTATGACACTGTAGGTTCTTGTAACGTCAGAAGTAATTATTATAACAAATCTAATATTACATACAATGAGTGACATCTAGCAATATATCATTGTCACCTAAGTTACAAGAAAATATGATTCGACATATCATCTTGGTGATTAACTCTTTTATGTATTACATCCTTATGTCCTTTATATCTAGAATAGGCACAAGTCTTGGAATAGTCACACTTGTATAGCCCATCTATAGTTTCTTGATATCTAGAGTAGACTTTAATTAACGAATAGTTTATGATATCTCATATCAACTTATTCGAGCATGGCCATGCGTTTCTAATCTTACTCAATCAAGTGGCCTGTGATATTCCTATTATGTAGGAAGGACAAATCCTATCTTAAGCATACACACCCACTACATATATTGAGATATATTCAATAACAGTCTTTATAGAGCAACCAGTTATGGAGCTTGTTTAGTTGCATCAAAACATACAACAATATATGTTGGGATAGTATTGATCTTAAGTCTGAGGATCATATATATAGTCATCACCATGAGCAATGTTATGACTGTCACATAATAATCCAAGACATATGCTCATGGTGGGTCAATCCAATACATTGTTCTCTAACAATATAATCATGTATCAATTCTAATATATCTATGTCAATGACAACTCGTTGTCATCAATCAATAACATTTTAGTCTTAAGCGTATTATTATTATCCATGCCCATAATAATACTTGACTAGGGATCTTTTAATAATAACAATTATGCCATTATATGGACTTTATTATCTTCCAGTTTATGTTAAACACATATATATATAACTAAAAATAATAGCGGCAATTTATTCAATAAAATCGGTAAATAAAAATATTATTACAATCATCATATGATTGGTCTTTGGGCATACTCTAACATAAACTGGATGGTGCTACGGTGCCTGCTTGCTGGAAAACAAAGAATCGAACCGAATACATACAGATGATCGACAATCCGATCACCATGATAACAAACAAAATAGTAGGAGTCTCAAAGGCAATGTCCTAGAGATGTTTGTTCTTATTACAGAATCCTGGTCTTTACCTTCCTCCATTCCCAACAACCTCGATTGCATCTTATGGCTATGTTTTTTGCTCCATAAACCAAGCCAAGAAACACCCTTTCTTATGATGAAAGCATATGCAAACGCATCATATACATAAATGGATAGATCACTGATATAAATAAGCGACGTATGTAATTTGGGTATTTGAAAAAGAAATTAAAAAAAGGCAATAAAAAGTTAAACCTTGGATTTGGGAGAACAACTAGAATTCTTGTGTGTTTAGAATGCAGATCGTTCTGAGAAGATGTAATAAAAAATTTATGGTTAAGTCTCAATCTCTGAACCTATTCTCTCGTCGATCTCAACTGATTTCACATATAATATATTTGGAATTTCATATAAAATTGGGTCACATTTAAAAAATATAAAAAAAATGGTTGTCAAAGACAACATTATTTTAAGTAATAAAATTCAAGGTTGCTTTGTTTGGACCAACAAAACAAACTTTCCAAAATACTTGTCAAATCCCAATCTTTATTATTGGAATGTAATAAGAATAAACCTTACGGCAACGATGAGTGTTTGACAATCTTAAAATGGGACATTGTATATGTGGATTCAGCTATCCCAACTTGCATAGCTATGGTGTTGGGATGATAAGTTGTACTAAAAATCCACAAATATTACTATCCTTAATACAACATAGTAAAATGTATCTAATCATACCTCATATTTATTCAATCAAAACATTCTTATTATAAATTGAAATATTTAATACTTTCTTCGGATATCTTCTACAAATAATTCCAAAATGAAAGAGTCCTCTGAATGATATCTTCTATCAGTCATAGACTCTGAAGTCTCATGCTCTATAATTAGATACCCCTATAACAAGATTCTCGGTATGACTAAGGCAAACTTACATGGTTTATCATAGCTAAATCTATTGTCAAGTGATTATATTCGTTTGACTTATCAATCTACAAGTAGTCATCATAATCATAGGTCTAACACAAGAAGTAAAAGTCCCTATAAAATTCCTCGACCAAGATTGGGGGAGGGATATATCATCTTCTACCTCATTCTTCTACTCAACATTTTTAAGGACCATGTGATGTTGATCGTCTCTAACACCACCATGATCCACCAACAACGACTCTTTTCCCAAATTAAAAGGGGTGAACCGTCTATAACCATTATAATCCAAATGTTACCATCAACAATTGATGCAGTAAGCGTAGATCACCTCCTAAAAAGAATAATCAACCAAGATGCAATCCTAAGAGCAAAATACATCACTTCTCATATATGTCTTAAAATCTCCCACGACCTACTTGGTTGTTTCTGACCAACAGAAAATTGAGCTGCAAAACTTGCATGCACGACCTTGAACTTCTCGGGTTAGAGGATTACAACTACAACAAAAAAACCAACATGCTCACCACTAACATTGGAGCACATGACGGGGAAAAGAAAAAGTAAGGGGGATAATATAGGCAATGCTTCATGCTCTACTCATTCAGATCACCCTTACTACAAGTGCTAGAAATGATAGGCAGTGTTGTTTAAGGCCTTGCTTTTACAAAGCATGCCCCCTTGACCTATCCCATGTCGGCCTTGACGTAACTGTTATGTTATGTTCTTTAACTAGAGATAATGTAGAACACTTTTAGAAAACTCCGTCAAACAATTAAGGCACTAGAAGGTTAGATCATCCTAAAAGATAAGATTTATGTTTCCTAAGTGACTCAATCATTCATTCCCTTAGTAGCCTACCGTGTGAGGCTTACAAAGTCATTTTACTTAATTCTCATGTTTACATTATGTTTTCTTGACATTTTCACTTGACTATATTGCAAACATTTCCTTTGCCACAACATTTCCATCCATTTTGCTATGACAAACTATCATCTCGCTGTGACATTTCCATTTGTTACTCATTCACATTACCATCATTCCACCGTATATACACATTTCATTTGTGAATACCATTAACTATACTTAGTTACTTTAGAATAGTTCATAAAATTTACTCAAGATCCCTCCAATCCTTGTGGATACGATACTCACTCATCACTATATTACTTGTGCGATTGTGTATGCTTGCACATAAATTGCGTCTAATATATAGTACTCACAACACGCAAAATACTTCTTGTTGGTACATACTCTGCAACGATCATCGTTCTTAATTATATGATATGCACTCAACTGAAGATACTTGGACGTATCATGCTAAGTATGGTTACATCGGTTGTAACCCACTCTTACAAGTGTATCTAGGTATCTTTGGTCATTTATGTCCCCTATGGACTAAGTTCCACCATTATGGGCCTTAACGAGATCAAATCTAACCATCCAAGATGGATAGTATCAATACTCTACTTGTAGTATCGATACAGTAGGGTCAAGTATCGATACCACATGAGTATCGATGCCAAAAATGGTTTCTTTTTGTTGAAAAGTGGCCCAGTATTGATACTAGGCACCCTCAGTATAGATGTTATAGGGGAAGTATCGATACTTTCCCTAGCAGTATCGATATGCCCAGCTAAATTTGCCTAAAATTTGTCCTAGTTCATCCAGTATCGATACTATTCATCCAATATCGATACTCAGACCTATAAATGTCTTATTTAGGCTTAGGAAACACCCAAAAATTATCCCAAATATCTTATTTTGGTTCCTAATCATGTGTTATATCTTAAGGAAGTTACTTAGGGCCATAAAGTGTAAAAAACACATGTTTTACATCAAATTCGTTATCTAATCATGAAATCAAGCATAAACCCTAGAATGATTAAATACTCAAATATCAAAAAATCTTCATGATTATGAAAGCCTTAACACCAAAATGGATTAGAAATAGACTACCTTGTTGTTAGAATCCTAAAATAAAGCTCCTTGCTTAGTCACACTCCCTTACTCTAAGATTTGGATAAACACCTCCACATTTTCTTTAGCTATAAAGAACCCAAGGCTTTGAAACATCAAAACAAGTTTGCGACAAGGATTAAGGATGAAATTTAAGTTTAAAAAAACATGAAAGGGCTGAAGGAACTTACCCTTGGCTATGGCACATAGAGAGGATGAAAGAGAAGGAAATGGGGATGAAGAAAATGAATAGAATATAGATGAAAAGAGATATAAAAACCTTCATCTTTTAAAAAAGGTATTAGACATTTGGCCCTTCCTCATCTTTCTACAATTCACAAATCTCATTTTATGGCTAATTGAGCCAATTCGCCTAATTAAGCCAAACTTGGTCCAACAACTTTAATTATGAACTCCACGAAGTCCATATACATATCGGGTAAACCCAAAACTACTAGCTCAGAATTTGGGGTGTTATAACTCTCCCCCTCCTTTAAAGAAATTATGTCCTCGAAATTTATTTAGATCAAATAAAGACTTACTCTTGGGTCAAGAACTTAGAAGCCTCGAAGCACCCAAACTCATATTAACCTGATACACACAAAATAAGTCCCTACAACATGACTTGTAACTCAAAAACACATAGATTGATCTATAACCCCCTTTTCCTATAGGGTGTGACTTGCATCAAACCTTAAGCAAAAATCTTCGAAAGGCGCGAAGCCAATGAATCACATTCTTACTGTCTAACACTAAAAGCTTATAATGTTTCACAATAACAAAGATACTCCCCGATCCAAATTTCTATTATTGACCCCTCTAACTAGCTAACTCTTATAAGCTGAGTTAAAATACTACACAATTTTATAAATCTATGTTACTTGTTGAACTTAAGTAACTCGTCATACTACAAATCATGATCTTACAAAATTCATATAGGTGTTACTTATCAGCTCATGCATCTAAGTAAACAACAACTGACAATTGGATATTTGGCTAGCAAAACTAGCAACATTTGGATCTTCTATAGAGCATGCCTCACAAGTGAGGGTCTCTCACAACCGCATTTTGGCTTAAAGGACTATGACTTTATGCCTTGAACTTAGTATCACTTACCACCACTGAGTTATTCGATGAAAACTAACACTAGTCAGACGACAATAAACGAAATTGATCTCTTTTAGTCTAAAGCACTAAAACCCATGGTACTACACAATGGTGCATACTGCTATGTGTTCTATATAGACGACGCTCATATAACAACACAAAGACATCACTATCATGGCTTGGGTTACTTAACTAAATGTTTTACTTTTCATGCATGAATGCATCAAGACGAAATCGGAGATTCCCTAAACCTTGAGACTCACAACTCGCTATCTTACCTATAGTACCCTTAGTACTTATGGTGGAATTTTGAAATTCTTGATCAGAATGTTTACTTGACTAACTTACTCCTCGCGGGTACTTAGGGAATCTGCACCGAGTTAGCAATTTAAGTTCCTTGACACTATCAGAGATACATTCTGATGTTTCTAGAAACAAAGTGATCGACATACTAGCTAAGACGAATTGGGTATTCTTAACACTCTCGTGGAGATCTTTATCTCCAATGCAAAAACATCATCTACTGAATCTCTGTGAGTTAATCACATGAACCCTCTTCTAAAAATGCAAAAACATTCTTAAAGTCTCATATATAACTTGACAACCCACACAAATGTTCCCCTAGGGAACATAAAAGGGTGGAGGATTCTATGGCTCAACATTTTCTTCGAGTTGACCTTAAACTCAATAAGGAACAACCACCTATTCTCCTATCTTAGGACCTACAATCCTAAGTTCAAATCAACACTTGTGCTAACAATATACTTTAGGTCAATTACCGAGTTTGACTCAAGCCCTTAAATAATTCCTAAGGTAAACCTTGCATATTCTGCTAGGTCCCACCAACTATGCACTTGGATCCTCGCATCTGGATCCTCGACACGAATACTTTTCCTACCTAGTTCGCTTGACACCACCAAAGATTGCATTCATTTACGCCTAGTAGAGCAACATGAAAAACTAAGATAGCTGAAAATGTACCTGACATCAAATCTACGACATCAATGTCCTAAACCAACCTCTTTGTGATCTTAGAAGCTAGATCGCACATAGTGAATCAGGAATTAGTCGATCCGCTCCTCAACTCTCCTGCCCGAGTATAAATCTAACACCTCTCTGGGTAGGCTCTCTACTATATTGAACTATAGGGGTCACCTCTCTTGATCGAGTTGAAACATCACCATCAGAACTAGGGTAATCCCTTACTATATGCACCAAATATCCACATCTATAGCACTTCCTAGAAATTTTAAAGCACTATCTTCGATTATTTTTGCCACAATGCTCTCAGTATGGATACCTCAAAACTATGTTAGAGCCTCTAGAGCTCACCACAGACGATGAAGTTGGTAGTCTCCAACGAGACCCTATGTCTGAGTTCTAACTCAACTAGAATGAAAAAGTTGATGTCACTCTTCTCTACTCGCGATGACCTCTAGCCCTCTCTTCCACCAAATAAGATAAACCCACTAGTATACAAGCCCTTATATATGGGCTTCATGATTTTTCCAACAACGTCTTTCTCATACTCTGAACCCTCTCTACGACTTTAGTCTATCATGTCAAATCTGAAAATACCCTAGGTGAGCCTACCACCACCTATGTAGGGATATCAATATGAAGTCCCTCAAGGAACCTCTTACACCTCAAGGAATCAGTTGCAACCAACTCTAGAGCAGAACGACTCAACCTAAGAAAATATATCTCGTACTCATACACTAATCGATCTCCTTAAACTAGCTGAGAGAATTACATCCTCAAACCATCCATGTATGCATCACTAATATACTTGCCTCTAAACTCGCTCAATAACTGATCCTACGTAGGCACCTCTAGATGTAAAGCCACTTATATAGTCTCCCACCAATCAATAACATCACCCTTGAGTAAAGCGATGACACACTCTAACTTACCATCTTGAGTAAGGTGAAGCTGTCTCAAAGTCCTTTTATTCTTTCTCAACCACTGATTGGCCAAAATCGAATCATCATCGCATGAACCATAGAAGTTGATTATCTTGTACATTCTCAGTCTCTCTATTAGGAACTATATTGACACTAACGTACTTTGGGTGGCTGGCTAAACAGTCTGCACTCTAGGAATGGCGTCCACTATTTCCTTGAGTGTTCAAGTCAAACCTTTGAAGAAGGTCACCTCTACGACTCATGCACCTAACAGAACCCCCTGATCCTCTGCTCTAGCAAGAACTCTTCACAGGAACTATTGAGAGGCTCGACTCTACATCCTATCCTCGAGACTACGCTCGAAACTAACAGCCGCCATAAAACCCTACAAAACAGATTAAGAAATGGAACACCATTAGGATTCCAGATTTATACAAGTACTTTAAGTACCTAGGGGCTTGTATTCACTGACACCTTACTAAAAATGACCAATAAGTCCTAGGACCCACTCAACCTGATGCTCTAAATACCACTAAATATAATACCCTAAACCTAATTGGACATAAAGTACCACATTAGTAAACCAAGACAACCATTAATTTTAAAAGCTATTCATTTCCATTTCAAAACGTACTACATGATATCAAAATATTCATACCTGACAATTATAAAAAAAACATTTTATAAATTGGAGCTCCGTGACACATTGTTTAAAATATAAAATTATACCAACTTAGAAATTTATATACCAAATACATGAGTAAGGTTCTATGAATGCATATGCTCACTAAATCTACAATACATACTCTGAAAGAGATATTGTAAGTCCTGCTGTAATGGTGCTCCACGATCAGCTCAAGCTATTGACTTACGAACGAAAAACATCTGAATGTTGAGCTTACAAAGCCTAGTGGTATAATCATTAATCTAGAGCAACATTATAAGTCTCATAAACTAAAGCATGTTAAAGATATGGTACTAAGCAGTAGATACATTGATGATCTTAATCAAGTGCTACATATTTAAGGTTTAATTATTCTATTGCTGAAGTATGAGTCTCATGTTTCCCCTAGTCTTCTACTAAGGGCCACACCATGAGTACACCTCTAAAGGGTCTCTAACCCACACTAACTATAATTGCTATGCATTATCTGAATACAACACTCTACTAGTACCTGGTCTCACACATTCATCAGACACTAGTCAACTGAGGAAACATAGTGTCACACAGCATCGGTGAAATTCCCACTAAGTTATTGAATGATCTTCTCGTCTCACATAGCCATCAGATAGATCATAGAAGGAGAAACCCAGTGCCATATAGCATCGGTACAATTCTCGCTCAACTGAAGCATTGCCTCGATTCACATAGTCTTACAGTCAAGCTCTAAGTACATCTAATGTAATGGACTGATGCAACTATACATGCATAATTGAGTGCCCTGAGGTCACATAATGATGACTATGCCCTGCCAGGGCAACGAAGGTAGCCTGATGCAACTATACATGCATAACTGATGTACTGGACTGATGTAACTATACATGCATAGTTGAGGGTGCTAAGTTTCCACTTAGTGAGGCATATAAACTAAGGTAATACTTTTTAAAATTATGAAAAGATTATAAATAATCATAATGCTACTACTGTCATATAAAATAATATAAAAACTGATAATTCAAACCTTTTTCTCTTATACTGAAATCGTAACCTTAAAAGTCATACTTTCACACACACATATATATAAGGCATAAAATGCCAAATCAGTTTACTCAGAAAAATATTAGCTTTCCTTTAAATCATATAATATATATAGTTACTTTATCACATAAAAAGGCATATCATGCTAAAATTCTCATCTCATGATTTTATAAAAATCATGAAAATCAATATCAGTCACAATAATCATTTCATATTATTTTCCATTTAATCACATTTCAAAACTTTCACATTTCATTTTCATAACCCAGTATATATTTTAAGATAATACAAGGTACGTGAGTCAGACATAATGTGTGCACTAAGCACCAACGATGCTATCATCACAATTAGAATATGTACTCCAAGTACAATTATATCATTTGCAGCAGTTCCTTTCTTTATTGCACACGAATATACCAGAACGTCATCATAATTACTCAACTTAATGGCATGCAAAGTGTACCTATAACTCTTCATGCAACATATAATGGACTTTTAGATCATATCATATTCATTTAACAATCAAACATTTCCAAATCAAAATCATTTTTAATTCATTATCATAAAAACCATAACTTGGATAGTTCATACCCTAAACCATTCATAAAACCTTTATTTAAGCATTGTGGAAATATCCCATAATTAACATAAAATCATTCTTTAATAATAATATGAGGTTGACTTATGACAAGTCTTTCTCGATCATAATAAATAAATAAATAAAATATATTCACTTGTTGGACTTTACTGCTTTATAATTTTTTAATAAAAATCTTGAATCAAAATTCTGATTCCCATGAAAACATCAATTTTTCTATAAACTATTCATTTACAATCCAAAATATATAACTTTTAAAAATTATATTTTTGATCCCTAAACTTTTACAACTTGATATTTTGGTTAACAAACTTTCAAAACTTATATTTTGCTCACTAACCAAAATTTTGGGTATTACATTCTATCTTTAAGGAATTCTCTATGCGTTTCATGATTTTACGACAATTACTGTGTTTGTTGCTCACTAGCTGAAATACTAGCTAGCTTGATACCTGACTCAGGTTCAAAACTGGATAGCGATACTCTAATCGTTGTTATCGTAATTCTCCTCAATACCCCTTGAATTGGAGGGACTGCTCATACATTCTTGGTTCATTGAATTTCTTGATATACACAATTTTCGTTATTGTTTAATCTAACTTACTCTTCGTACCGCTTACCAGTACATCCTCTACAATGATCCTCGTTCTTAATTATCCGATACGCGTTCAACTAAATATACTTGGATGTATCACGCTTAGTATGGTTACATCGGTTTTAACCCACTACTACGAATGTTTCTAGGTATATTTGGTCATTTATGTCCCCACGGACTAAGGGAGATGGAAAAAAGGGTTATTGTTTGTCAGACATGGTAGCCTGTAATAGTGAAGCCTCTTCCAATGATCTCTCCCCCATAGAACCAAGCGTAGCACTCAACTCCAATCAAGGCAGCCATGCTTGAACGCCTCGTACCTTCTCGGAATATTGCATGCATTTTCATCAACCCCATACATCAAACCATTAGCTTTTTTTAATTTAAAATAGTATTTTTTAAAAAAAATAACTCTCAACCATTTGACATTGTACACTCATACCCTTTACATTCATGATGCTCAAACTTAGAACATCAAATAATAACAACAATCTTTCACCACTGAGGTTACTTAATTTGTACCAGACCATTAACTTTAATATATGTTATATATATATACAGATCACATGCATATTATTAAAGGAATGCCTAAAATTATAGTCAGGGATGGATTATGCTAGGATGAGGCTACAATCTCTAAAAAATTCAAATTTTCATATAGTTTAGTTATTCTTTATATATTTTTTATTATTAATTAATTTCATACCTCCAGAATTTTATAATATTATACCTCTATATTTTTAATATAATTTTTTAAGTTTGTATTTGTCACAAAAAATCTTGTGAAGTGGTTGAGTGTAGTGGGAATTTGGAAGAAAATACCTAGCAAGTCTAGTATAAAACAATTGTTTTGCCAACAATTGACATGTTTCAATGTTGAAGGGTTCCTCTTTGTCTGGAACTGTTGAAGCCTTGACGCCATTGAAGATTACCTTGAAATAAGAATCAACAAAAATCATGCCTTTGGAATTTCAACACATCTGCTACTCTAAATAGTACAAAGTATATAAAATAACAAACAACATTCTACTCAACGACAGAGCCAGAATTAAATATTGACAGGGGCCGAAATATTAACTATTTAAGAAAAATATAAAGACTTGTTAGGCATTTAAACTCGAAATTCAGCATGAAACAAACGACCTTAGTGATTAAGAGATTGTTGTTATCCTTGAGGTCCCGAGTTCAAGCACGTATGTAAGTGTATGAGCGTTCATTGTCAAATAGTTAAAAGTCTTTATACATATATTACCTTGTATTCACCCTAAATTAAAAAAAAAACCTCAAAACTCAAAAGACAACTTCTAATTTGTCTACTATTTAAACTTACAATGATTTAAATTGTGATTAGTCAAAAAATTTGAGAACACAGACTTATCATTCTTCAGTTCAACACTACTTGATTAAATATTTAATAAATTTTATATTTTTTAAATTTAAATATGAAACAAACGACATTAGTGATTAAGAGATTGTTGTTATCCTTGAGGTCCCGAGTTCAAGCACGTATGTAAGTGTATGAGCGTTCATTGTCAAATAGTTAAAAGTCTTTATACATATATTACCTTGTATTCACCCTAAATTAAAAAAAAACCTCAAAACTCAAAAGACAACTTCTAATTTGTCTACTATTTAAACTTACAATGATTTAAATTGTGATTAGTCAAAAAATTTGAGAACACAGACTTATCATTCTTCAGTTCAACACTACTTGATTAAATATTTAATAAATTTTATATTTTTTAAATTTAAATATTTATTTTTACATGAGCTAAAATACTATTAAACTAAAATTATATCGAATATATAAATTTTAACAGTGGTCGTATGTCTCTTGGGCCTTAAGGGAGCTCCGTCCCTAATTCTACTTTCTCTTTTTTCCAATGTAAAGCATTAATCAACAAGCATCCATTTCTGGAGAATTTGGAATAAGCAAGCAAAATTGCCCTTTGGATGAAATGATTTGCTCTTCTCTTGTTCTAGTTTTTGGCCAAAATGTGAAGCCTCAACCGTGTGATATTTGAAGGGCCGACTCCACTGACATGAAGCCATGAAAATAGGGGAAGCTTAGTTGTTTGCCATCAAAATAGGGGAAGTTTCGTTCTCTACTTTGGACTAGTTTTTTAAGTATCCAAATTGTAATCAAGTCATTTTGCATATTTAAGGTCAAATTGTTTAATTTGTCCATGTACCATGAGTGTTATCAATTCGTTCATTACACTCTATTTTATTTATTTTTAATACGTGTACTTTTTAAACATGACAAATTCAATTCAACTAATAATTCCTCTACGCTCTAGTATACATAATTTGTGAATACCTTTTCCTATAATCATCTCATATTTGATACATCGACAGACTGATTTATATTAAGATATTACAGACACTAAATCACTTTGTTTTTTATAATTTAATTTTTTTTATCTTTGTATTGTATTAAGTTAGGATTAAAATTTAAAATTTAAAAAAATAGAAGTTCTAAAATTAAACAAGTTAGAGAGTATGTACATAATACAAGGACTAACAACAAAATTTGACCTATAAGTAATGCTTGGGGTTAGGATGGCAGAATGACCCGAACCCGACGGGAAAACCCGAAACCCCGTCAAGTTCGGGTCGAGTTTGAATGATATCGGGTCGGGTCGAGTATCGGGGATTTTTTTGGGTTGGGTTCGGGGACGGGGCAAGGTATCCCCGCCCCGATTATATATATATATATATATATATATAATATTTTGTATTTTTTATATTAATTATATATATAATATTTTATATTTTTATATTAATTATATATATAATATTTTCGGGTTCGGGTTCGGGTTTGAGTATAATATTTTGGGTTGGTTCGGGATGGGACAAAAAAAAATCCCCGACGGGCCCCCAATAAAAAACCCGACGGGAATCGACTCGGGGTCGGGAATTCATTTCGGGTTCGAGGCGAGTAAAACCCGTCCCATTGCCATTTCTACTTGGGGTTATGTGCATATTCAACTTTTAATGAATTTTACCCATTATGGAGATAGAACTCAATGCTCAATTTTGATGATATTTGCAGTAGGTTCATACATACTTGCACAGTTATACTTTAATTTCAAGGAATACACGATTGAGACTTTCTTCAACTTTGTGGTTGAATGCAGATGAGAACCCATTTCACCATATCTTTCAAGTGAGGTTTAAGGTATTCAAAGCAATGTTATTTGTAGTCTCGATATCCTTGTTGCCATAATCGTATCGATACGCATATCATATACACGTTAGTATCAATAAACACCAATACAATAACAGAAACATACATCCATCAATAGGTTACCTCCTTTGATTGAGAAGAAAAAGATACAATTACCTAAAACTGAAGGATGAAGTTCCAAACATGACAAAAGAATCAATAAAAAAATTGCACTGACAGTTTTGACAGCTACTTCCCACCAACATTTACCTTAAACCTAAGTGGCAAATATAGAACATCCTTTAGTTTTCTTGTAGGGGAGCTACAATCACGTTTTGCTGCCAACTTCAACGCAACACAAATCTAAAAACATTACTCCATCTTCCAGGAGGAAGTATAAAAGAGGAAAATGAAACGAACATGCTGAAGGGCTTTCCAGGGATCGAGAGAAGAGGACAAGACACAAGATACCGAGAATTAAGCTGTGCAAACCTGTGAACAGTGATAGGTTGGCATCCTCTTGGATCTGTGACAGCCATTTCTTGATCTTGAGACTAAACAGCATGCTTCGGATTTTGGGAGACAAACACTGGAGGGTGGGACTCGTTTTAGCCTTCAATTCGCTGCTTGGAAGGAACGGGAAAGGAGCTTTCACCATCGACTACCAGAAAAAAGGTTAAGCCAAGTACATTTCTTGGATTATCTTTATGCATAGTACATGTATAAGCTGTTTGCAGCAGCACAGGAAATAAAGTTTTCAGTTGGGTGCCATGCTAGGTGCAGCAGCTTTGTTGTGAAATCAAAAGCATTTCCATTCGCATCAACACCGGGAGTCTCTGATCCTGATATGACAAATTCACCACAATAAAAGCTTCAGAGCACAAATCAAGAACTGAAAAAAATCATTAAACTGTACCCTGCACCAGAAGATGTCCAAGGAAGAAAATAATCAAAAGGAAACAAATGAACAACAAATCATAACCTCGTCTAACAACACGTGTTATACTGCTTAGGGGCCTGGAAGGCCTTGTGGGAGTCTGAACTTGTCTCCTGGAAAGACAAATGGATGTATATAACTACTTAGAGTGTACTTCATTTATCGAATTTTACTTTATTTTTGAAAGGTTACCCTGGAGTGAAACTTTACCTCATTGGAATTTTGCTGGCTTCCAAAATTGTCGACTCGGTGCTTCCAGGGGCACAACCAAATACACGGAATAGATTGCTGAGAGTACAGGGAAATATATATTATGTCACATGGAAGAACACAACGGCAACAACAAAAGGTTAGGAGACAGGCTTTTGGATGAAAACAAACCTATAGGAACCCGTTGCCACTCGCAATCCATCACCACTTGGGCAACATTCAAATTTGTCAAAAATTGAATCATTTTCATACAAATCACACAGCTGAAACAATCAAAGAACGCAATAAAAAGGTCTGTCAAAGCATAACACAGATATGGTTAATTTCATCATCTTTTTCAGAACATAGAAATCATACCTTAGGTCGTAAATATTCATGAACCTGGAATGTTGCAACTGGACCTGAATCCATGTTGATGTCCCACAACTGACAACCAAGTGACATGTAATCAAGTCAGATGACAAGTCCTAAAATGCCCATTAAGGACATATCAAATGTATATGATATCAAGGACACCATAAGTTTAAAACCAACTTCGAAAGTCTTACAGCTTAAAAGTATGCATGCTGGTAAAATTTTAACAAAAAGAAAAAGATACTGATATGAATTAACCATGTTATGAGGGATTCAAATTTAAGTATGTTCAAAGAATAAAAAAATGAAAAAAAAATGACATGTGATTGATCCAAACAGTGAACGGGGAAGGAATGCTCAACAGCAACTTTAAAATGATTAAATATATTTATGTTCAATGAATAAAAGGTATCATAACATTTAATCTTAACCCCCACCTGTGTCATGCCTTCATGATAAGCTCTCTATAGAATAAATAAAATTGTTTGACTATCTTGAGTCCAAGCCAAAATGCCTACAAGCCAAATTGTTGTTTCTATTTTAATCACATTTGTGTTAAATGTCTAAAAAACTAGAATATTTTATCAGGCAGATATTTGCAGGAAAAAACCATTGCAGTTTCATGCTTTCTGCATAAGACATTGCATCAATGCAGTCAAATCCTTTCATTGTCTTACTCAATAATGTGATAGATAATTAAGTCGGGGTCACATAAAATCATCGTGGCATGCTTAAGAAGAATTACATCCATAATGTGAAGCTCATGCAATGCAAAGTAATTATATGTCAATGCCGAAAACAAGAAAATAAAGCAAAACAAGAAGAGAAAGCAACACCTTAAGAGTCATGTAATCACGGCTAAGAACATATCTTCCGTCCTTTGAAAATTTAATATCCGAGATTGAGGCAATTATCTCTGTAAAAAATGATCTAGAACCAGGTGCCTCCGGTTCTTCAAACCTGTTGTCATAGAATATTACTTATATTTTAGAAAGAATACTGAAGACACATAGTAAATATATAACCCTACATGTCAGGATTTATAGCCTGGTATTTTAAATTTTTGGTGCAAACCTGAGTAAATTCATCAAAAGAAGCAATCAATGGTATTACACTTACAGTTTGGTGTGAGAATCACACAAAGCTGATTGCCGCAAATCAATGAGGCGAATTGAACCCTTTGAACTACTATAAGCTAGCATATTACAGTGGGTAGGGTGAAACTCAGCTGATGTTATAACCTCTGCAAAGATCGGCATGACTATAGTTTAAACCTTGCTTTCGTGAATTTATTAAAAAGCACTGAAGTTGATTATACTTTCATAAGTGAAAGGAGCAGATGAAAGTACCAACATGTAAGAGACTACTTACCAGTTAGGTCCTCCATGTTTGCAGGCTTTACATCAACAATATTGAAACTTTGACTGTTAATTTCCAAGTTCCAAAGATTTATACGTAGATCATCAGCTGATATAAAAGTTTCCCCATCACTAGGAAATACAAGAGAGACAGAGAGGGTAACAGATTATCAGTATATCTTTGAAAATCAAACTAATATGAAAGCAAAACACTGAAACAGGATGTGTTTTCAAACATAACAAACAAGCTTGTCATACAACAGCTTACTATTTTCCGATAAAATAAAAAGTGCATACAATCCTAAAGCTTAAATATCACCGTATGGATTTCCAAAGAATTTACATGAATAAGAATAAATGTAGAGCAGAAACATTGTGTACAGACAATTTAACTTCAAGACAGGTACTAGATAATTCTATGATAAAAGATTAGTACTTCTAGATTCAAATATTTTGCATGAACTAAATAATCTAATGCCTCAAGGGTTGCATGGGACAAAACATGATCAATAGATCATAGAACCTATTAAACAAGTTCTAAGGCAAAAGTGATGTCTCCAAGGCCTAAAACAGAGAAGAATAATTTCTGAGGAAAGCTCCATCCATGTCATTTATATTCTATGGTTAGAAGTTCTCCAGTTTTCTCAATGTTATGAACCAATCTTCCATTTCTAAAGCATGAACAGTGTCCCCAAAGACCATTTAGAATAACAGCTTCTTTCTTGGACACGACAACATTAGTTCAGAACAGAATGTTATCAGGAGGGAATCGAGATTCATTATATCTTTAGTTGAAAAATTAATCCTTTATCATTATCAATAGAGATTCATATGCCTTCAACACAAAGTTAGGATGGAAAATGTGGGGGGGGGGGGAATAGAAGCACAATCGGCGCCAGTTCCAATCAATAACCCAATAAAAGATAGCGTCACATTCTCAGGAGATACCTCAGAAAGATACTGCAAAGTACTAAAGCATATATCAACAAAAATATGATAGAGGTTAAGCAATTATCAGACTAAAACTCTTTTATAAGCGTATTGAAGTGTGGGCTGATGAAGACTTTTCATCCATCAGAGAAGAATAAGTTAAGATTCTTGATCCTACTAAATATTATCTAGGAAAAAGAAATCATACTTCTTCTTCAACTAATTTCCAAATAATCCAAATATAGGAAGCCTTGAAATAAATCAAAGTAAATAGCTACCTGTTATTTGAAATAGAATTGATGTGATAATCATGAGCATGGCCATATACCCTTCGACATCTAGCCACTAGGTTGATCTCCTGACTTGTTACCTAGATATAGTGAAGATTAAAGGTTGAGCAGCCGAGACATTTAGACAACAAAAGAAGATGTTCCCATCTATTTGACAACAAAATCCTAACACTCTTCCCTAGTAAGAAAAAATAGGAAAAAAAGAAAAGAAAAGAAAGAACAACCAGGTCATCTTCAAAGGACTTGTGTGATCTACGGTCATGAAGGCCTCATCATACAAAAAGATATGCAGCGCAGAAAGTAGTAGATTCCTCAATAATAAAAATAATAACAGAATCTAAAATCTAACAGCATATTACATAAAAACATTGCAGTCTATATTTATAGGAAATGATGCAAAAAAATGTAAAATGCTGAATAATGAATATAATTTGTCTTCATCACCAAAAGATGGGGCAAAGAATCATGGGCTTTAACCCTAATTCAGTTTGAAGTACTGCTCTTGGAAATAATGGGTACAACAAAAGAGTTCACCACCCTACTTTGCACTTGTATTACAAATTAAAAATAAATAAATTATCAACCCCCTAACCTTGAGTTTGATTTAACTCATATGGTGCAATTGTATATAAATATTAATAGCCTAAAACTTCATCACAGCGAATAAAACAAAGATTGTTTAAATACAACTACCGCAGGTAAACGCAACAATTGAAGGCCTCCTGGTGATAAAAAATCATTGCTCAACTTGTTGTAGGATCCATCGAAGGAGCTTCCATTCACAAGACAAGTTTTTGGGCTACTTGAACTACTTGAACTAGCAACACTGCCACTTCCTACAGCTTTTGATGGATCCAAATTCATGTCAGAAATTTTCTTGACTTTCTTTTCTTGTACCTGTTGAACCCTCATACAGACAGCAGATAATCAAGTGGGTTAGAAGACAACGGGCAGAGGTATCCACAGATGATAATATCAATCATCAGTATGCTTAACACCAATGCTCAGAAGATTAGCCAGGATAAAACGAGAAATATCATGTTTTTCTCTTTTCTAAGCATTTCCTAGGAATCAGTCAATCTATGCACCACTAACTTTGCAGTCATGTAGCAGATTTATTCAATTATAAATGAATGAGCATCCTAAAGTACCAGCCGCTACTTATAGCAGACAGAGTGTTAACATGGACAATCTACAATCAACCTGAAACAAGACAAAGTAAAGATAGTAGTTACAGCACAGATTTCCTTCCTACCTTCCAAAACTTGATGGTTTTATCATTGGTGGAAAGGAGAAAAAGGGCACTATTGGCTGTTTGACACCACCTGATTTTATTGATTTTTTCCTCTATTTCCAAGCTCTTGAGATAGTCAAACTGCATTATCCAAACAAATAATGAGAGGGTTAAATTGAAGAGAGAAAGGGAAAATATTCAGGCGAAGATGGAGCAAAAATCTTGAGCCTAGTGGAATACGGGTTCTAAGGTTGTGTGTGTGCGCGCATGCATCATAAAGTAATAAGAGAGCACCTCAGGCTCATGGCTTTGGAACTCCATCTTGTAACGAAACTCAGGGTGCCGACTAATTGGATAATCCATTATCTCCAGATCTCTTCTTGATACGCCATGCTACAATTGTAGTAAAATAAGTTATAGTTGCAACCCAAGAAAAACACTAAGGTAATAATTAACATCAGAAAAGGTGCCAGAACCCACATCCTTTGCGTCTGTCCTCTCGAAGAGAACAACACGTCCCCCGCAGTCGCCAGTGCCAAGATGATCCCCGGTTTTATCAAATTCAATGGCAGATATAATATCAACTGCAGGAGGAAAAATACTTTCTTAATAACAATATACTTCTGGTAAGAGCAATGCTAAATACAAATTATCTGTCTCTCTATCAATGAATCACAACTCTCAGTCTCTGTTCTCTTGACATAATTTTTATTTTCTAGACATCATCTTTCTCTCTGATAGGAAAAAAGGGGATTAATATGTGATAAATATAAACTATTTCTGTCATGCCTAACATGAAGAATCCACAACATTGTAATGCATATTCTCTTTGCCATTGCATCACACTATTATTCTGCGAAGCTTAAGAAAAATGAAATTGTGACAATAACAAGCTTAATTTGGAAAGACAAGAAGAATGAAAATTGAACTACCACACAACTAGTAAGAAGCACTATGATTATATGAAAGTCCAAAATAATTCCTTTCCAAAAAAATCCTAGCCAGAGACTCTGATTCATTATTTTTCAAGAACTCAAAATAGAAATCTGCAATATTTAGCCACACTTTAGTTATTGTTGATCGATCTATAGATGATAGATAACTGTCCATTCGATCAGAATCAACAGAAATGTTCCTGAAAGATATCGATATCTCATTGAATCCAACATTAACTATTGCCATGCACACTTCAATGTTTCTGAAAGCCTAATCAACTGTTTCAGTAGCATACTTCAACATTTACCCATGTTATACAGAGATTGAACTCAAATTGTCAATCCAAGTTTTAGATAGATAGAAAGACGAATAGATAATTGTCCATTCAACCAGAATCGACAGAAATGTTTCTGAAAGGTATCAGTTTCTCACTGAATCCAACTTTAACTATCGCCATGCACACTTCAATGCTTCTGAAAGCCTAAGGTCTTTATTCATCTGTTTCAGTAGCATACTTCAATATCTGCCTGTGTTATACTTGCAGAGATTGAACTCAAACTGTTAATCCAAGTTTCAGTATTGAGTTACTGAACTAAATGGTATTAATTTAAACTAGAAACTAAAAGATCAGATATCTACCAATCACTGAATTATGTCTTTCTTTCAAGCACCATACAATGTCACATTATTCAATTCATAATCAAAATAACTTTCTGTGTGTCCCATTTACTAGGAAGTTTACCATAATATAACCGACTCATATTAAAATAAACCACCAAGTAAACCTAGGAATCTGTAAATTGGAGCTATCTCTAACCTCTCTATCATACAAATAGTAAACCCAAGCCAAACCAAGGTTGCCATCCATCCATGAGTTAAAGACTTGAAGTGGCGTACACTCGTGAAACATAGTCTATCTCCATCCTAACAGAGTGACAATACCCAGATTCTAATTTCAATTCAAATCTCAATACTGTAAATGAATTGCAATGCACGAACCCAGGAAATAGGTACAGAAACTACTCAGATTCCCACGACTGTCATTAACACATAACAAATGGAACAACCCTTTGTGCATGCACCATCACTAACTTCACCAAGTTCACTCTCCCAATACCTCCTTTCTAATAAAGTACCCAGAAATGATTACCAAAGCGAAGCAAAAACCTAGAGCAAACAAAAAAGCTTCAACCTTTTTTTCCAATCCATTAACCTAAACAAATAGATCCAAAACACCAAAACAAACCCTAGTTCCAATAAAACCAACAAATTACAAATTGGATCCAAAAACAATAATAGTTTACCTTCTTGAACTTCTTCTCCAGCGGTTCTTTCACCAAATACCTGAGAGAATTTCCAATCCAACGGTTCTGACGGTCGTGAAGGAGCTGCGACCACCTCATCACCTCCGTGCATTTCTACCTGTTTATTTTTTTGGGGTTTTGTCCGACTGTAATTCTCACTATCTAATAACGAAAATGGAAAAGCCAACGGTCTATATTCAACCACACTCCCAAAATCAAATCAAAGATCGCATCTTGCGTTAGTTTTTCTTCATTACTAAATTCGTAAGGGGATTAAAATGAATGATTTGTTTGGGTTTCTATAATTCAACCATTGAAAGGAACACACAACAAAAGAGACCCAAATGTTGGCCCTCTTCCCGAAAAGAAAGTGAATAAATTATTTATTTTCTCTGTGTAGGGTTGTAAAATGGGGGTAATTGTTTAGGTTTCAGTTAGATCTTAGTAAGTCGGTTAATATCGGATACAGATTAAGTTAGGTAAATTTGATGTTTCAACTCAGATCAGGTCGGGTTTATGTCAAATCAGTTCGGGTTACTTTCAAGTTGATTTGATATCAGATTTAGTTTGGGTTCAGGTCGAGTTAATTTTTGATCGGATTGATGTCAGTTCAGGTCCGGAGCAGATAAAAATTAGGTTAATTCAGGTTCGGATGGACTTCAGGCGGATCTCATTCAGTTCTGGTGATATCATTGGCAGATAAAATTCAGGTTGGATCTTTATCAGATACGGAATGAGTTCAGGTCGAATAATTTTGACAATTTTTGATTAATTATTTTTCGCATTTCAATAATGAATGTGAATGAGAACATCAAATTGTAATTCGTAATTATATATGATTTAGAATAAATTAAAAGAAATATTAATAATTATGAGTCAATTTTGCTGAAAATATAATATGAAGTACCAAGTTGAGCAAACATGAAATTGGAAAGAAAAAGTAAATAAATTAAACACCATGCATGGATGAGCCGATGAGGGATCAAATGAATTCATAGTAATATAAAAAAATTAACTAAATTGCATACATTTAAAAAGTTGGAGAACATAATTACAAATAAAATTTATTATGTGATTTATATTTTATAGAGTTTGAAGTAAATTACAAAAATATAAATAAGTATGGGTCAATTTCATTTACAAATATAATTTGAAGGACTAAATTAAACAAATATTATGTAACCCCCTCAGATCGATGCGGATAGCTCGATCTGATCTGGAGTGTCACATTAGGGCCACCGGAGCGACCCACTGTAAAAATAGCGAAAAATTTAAAACTTTTCCTAAGACATGTAAAATCATAAAATGATTTATTATTATTCAAAAATAAAATATTTTTTTAAACTCATATATAAAACAAAATACAATCTACATGCCCTCTAATCACATGTACCATCCTCTGAAAGCAACGCCGAAAGAACTCCCTTATTGATGTCGACAACTGCACTGGTACAATTCTTTTAACCTGTCATAGTGAGTAATAGAGTGAGCTTCGGAAAGCTCAGTAACACAAAACTACCAGATGATGCTACATGATATGCAGATAAATGAAAAGCCAATTAATTTCCTTATTGAATCATACCTATACCAGTTTGCGGAATAATCTGGGGTTCCCTTAATAGATCATCGAGTAGAAGCCATGAAGAACACATTTAATAGGAAGTATTCATAATATCACGTTTCATGAGGTCGAATAGGATGTCTAGTGTGTTCCATCAGTACGATAAAATCATAATAGGTACACTAATCAAATGATAGTTCAGTAAATCCCATAAACCATACTGTAGTGAAGCTTTTTTAAACTCAGATTTTAAAACCATCGTATATAGAGTTAACCTAAGGGAACATCTTAGGGCCTGAGAGCCTACCCAAGAAAGTTCGGGCCCACGGGGCCTACCTAAAAACACATCTTAGGGCTGCAGGGCCTACCTAAAAAAGTTCGGGGCCACGGGGCCTACCTAAGAACATATCTTAGGGCCGCAGGGCCTACCCGAGAATGATCTCAGGGCCGCAGAGCCTACCTAAGAGTCACATTAGGTCCATAAAAATTTTCCAGCTTGATCAGAGTTGTACTATACAAATTTGTATCTCCAAGATACAATTTATACCGTGATACAAATCCATAAGTCATCACCATTAAGTTAGTGCATCTATAAAACAGTAACCATAGATTTCAGTGTACCTCATGTTAAAACAACAAAACATTTTATTAAAAAAAAGGAACACACTAGAGAAATCCCAGTACTTATTAGAGGTATTTTGCAGTTATCAACATAGATAACATGAAACTGATGTCTTTTGATCAGATCCCAGGAAGGAGGTCCTATTGAAGAGAATCAATTACTAACCGATCTAATCCGACATTTATGGTTGATACTTTAGAATCCCACTATGTTTTCATATGCATCAACAAAGAGTTCAGGTATGACCGGAGTAATTTGAACTGATAAAGGAGAAACGAAGATTCAGGGCACTTACCATCCATGTTAATCGATCGAACTATCGAATAACTCCCAAAACTAATGTATATCAACGAGTTAATTCATTGCCCTTCCATGGTATTCACTCTTTAATACCAACAAATCTTATTCATAGATCATCTTCAGAAATATTATCGAATAAGTCTTAAGGAGACAAACAAATATTCCAATGATCTTTACTTCATTCCCACGTTTCAACTATATCTGACAATACTAACGTACTTGATTCATGACCCATAAGGACAACTCATCAAGTAAATTCAACAGTGTTTCCAGATTCATCCAAATCACTTATTTAATCCTCAATCATTGATGTTACTTAGTTAATTTAGCAATCATGTCTATCCCGGTTACTTCAGAGTTTTTCAGAGTAATACAGACGTTTTTGAATTTTGGATAAATATCGTACTTTCTTTCAGTTCAATTTAGTCATATAATAATCATTCTGATATTCGTGGTTGATTTGTCTCACGAATATCCACTTCTTAGTACCGAATGAGCTCTAGAGTTGAGCTAAGCCAAGTACTTCCAGAATTATCATCGATCCAAACTTGAGAAGACGAACACATATTCAAATGATATCTATGTCGTTCAGGTACTGACATATCATTGGGGTTGATCGGCTCACTTCAGCTGTGTTCCATAAATTTTAAGGGTAGAACAACACCCATGTTTATTTGAATTCCTTAATTAATCCAAGACATTTACTTAGTCTAGGCCATAAGGGTATTTTGGTTATTCTGGTGCTCAATTTTATTCCATTAATTTCAGAGCTCGAGGATATCCAATCATTCTTGAGTTTAGTACTATTCTTGGGTTATTTTCATTTCAGGGTATTCTGGTCATTTTACAGATCCAATGTATTACAATCATTTTCTTCCGTTCGATCTCATTATCGAATTCAAACTTATCACTATTTTAGTCATTTCGAAGAATTCTGACAAAATATCACCTTCGATAAATTATTATTCTTCATGTACTTACTCAAGTAGGAGATTTCTAAGTTAAATGTATTCTCAGATGTTACTAACGGATTATCAGGAATTTTCCATACAAAAATAGGATCTTAACAATCAAATCAGTAATTTACCGGTTTAAAAACAAATTCTCATGTTACTACCTCATTCAGAGTCAACTCGGACTATTTTTACCTCTCAAGGGCATTTTCGTAATTTCTTAACCAGATAATTTCGGTATTAACTCGTAACGACTATAATTATACTTTAGAGATCCAATGGTTAATTGCTTTCCCGAACATTCTTTGATCTCGAAATGATTCCTTAACAGACTTTTAGTATCTTACATAAAACCTATTGGGTTAAAACCTGGCTATCCAAATTTTCTAAGCAAACTAGCATTGTTTTATACACATCTATAGTTTTCTAAGATCAATATATCCTTTCAAAGTTATTAGTCAACTTCCAGGGACAATTCTTGTCATCTTACAACATAAGGGTATTTTTGTAATTTTACCCTACCGGAATATTCTCATAATTTCCCATCCTAGTACCTTTGATGAAATAATTTATATGCTACAAATCCATGATAATACCTTTATCACTAATCACAGAACTCATAATTTAATTCTAACAATCGATTCATTTCTTATATCAATCATCTGAGTCATATTCATTTACAGAATTTTTACTGTATTCGAATCGTGTGTAGAACTTCATTAATTACACATATGAGAACAAACATTTCTATTCATGCATTTACCAATACCAACATGTTACATAAAGCATGAAAAAGTAGTAATGTATTACCTCGATTTTTATGCCATACTGATCGACCATTTAAACTCCATTCAAACGTCCTCGATACATACAGATGGATCGGAAGGTACTGGGTCGAGATTCATATTTTTTTCTCTAGTTTGGGAATCCAAATGATAAAACTAAATCTTTTAAAATCGCTAAAATATTTAATAACTAAAATTAGGTACTATATCGAATTAATTTAAACTTATCATAGCTTGGTTTAAATTTATTAAAACTTAAGGACAAGTTAGAACCTTACCAAACATAGAGGACTGAAACCATGATTTGCCCATCTTACTTTTTCTACACCCCACAACCACGTGAATTTCAAAAGAAATTATGAAACCACTTCTTTATTTCACGCAACCTTCCACCATTTCTATATTTTTTTCTTTATTCTTCTGTGCTGTTAATATCTCACGCGAGGATATTCCAACGGCTGATCATCGGCTTCCATTATCTGCCGGTGGATACCACATCGGCTGTCATCGCTAACCGTCAGTCGAAACCCAAATTATACAGTTTGAATCACCTCATTTTCCTATCAGAAATCTAGCCTTTGATCATCGATATTATTTATAAATAGCTACATATGATGGAATTGTACTCGATATAGAGCTCACATCGTCGATTGTTGATACTGTTAGAGCTCGGCTAAGCCTGGTGGTAATTTGCATCTCGGCTACTGTAAGGATGATGATCAAAGGCTGATGTATTTTAACGATATGGCTCAGGATGTTTAGCTTGATAGTCTATTAGTCAGGTCGATCTCCATTATTTCATTGACCTGCAGATCTATGTTTCCTTAATTTACCACCCATGAGTCGAATGTTTTCTTCTATTAGAGTTTCTTTTGTGGGAGGGTCCGCATATCCACTCTCCGAAGGTAGCAGCAATTCAGTTTCCACATGTTGGTTGGTTGTTTCAGATGCAGTATATGCTTTCTGATTATTTAAGGATGCTGAACGTGCAAGTGGTTTAGCCAACTGTGAGGGAACTTTTGAAAGCCTCACATCTTCAACTGCTTTCTTTTGGTGTTGGCTTGAAGATGACTCAATGCTGGTGATGACGGTTGCTTAGCCCCGTAATGCGTTGATTGTGCTTTACTAGTTGTTTGAAGGTTCGACCCACCAGAGGATTGGGAAATAGAGGAGGTTTCGAGAAACCCAAAAACATGAAATTAATGGTCTGTAAACTTCCATAAGTGGCAGCTGAGGAAAGCTGCATAGATGAAGTAGTTGCATTGTCTACTTCCATTCCTTGAACCCACCAACAAATAATCCCCAGAAAATAATTAAATATTGAGCAATGATATGAGGCTACTCAACCACTGCAATCATCATCCAACACTACATTATTTTATATATATAATTTCATTTGGACCATTCTGCTGGAAACAATGGTGGATACTAGCCGAAAATAAAAGCTGGAAACAATGGATTACAACAATGCCATTATCATAATTTAATCCCATCGCACCCAACAATTTGTCCACTTCAACCTAACTCATTATCCTCCATTTGTTTAATAAAATAATGATCGAATAAAACAATTATTTTCCAACCAACTTCATATTTAATTTATAAGAAACATAACCCCTAAATTGGGGTGTTATAATTCTCCCCTCCTTAAAAGAATTTCGTCCTCGAAATTCATTCATGTCACAGAATTACAAAAATGAAAATTCAATCAATTCTTCCATATCTTCAAGTAGCTTTTTACAAAAGTATGAATCCTCCATTAATCCTTAACCAGTTGAGTATATATTCTTATCAAAACTTTTCCTCATTTCAATAAAAGAATCCGAACGAAAATTTCCTTGAAGAATCAATTCAGCCTTGGTCACAAGAATAGGTTCATGGAGCTGTAATATATTCAAATTTCATTTCTGGAGTGTGATCGGAACTTCTCCATTGAGTGATTCACATTATTCGTGAGGTACTTACAGAATTCAGATAGACGTTACTGGTATTTCTTTATGCAATGGTAGAGTTTTAATGGATAAAAACTTAGGTTTGCTCATTACATATAGAGACTCAACCTTGGAGTTCCAGCTCAGAGAGGTACGATTGTAGTCTAGGGGCATATACTGATCAAACATCTTTTGACATTCGACCTGCCGGTCTATCTTGAAAATTTTTGACTCAAATCATAGCTCTTATACCACTAAATGTAACCCCCTCATACTGATGCGGATAGCCCGATCCGATCTAGAGTGTCACATTAGGGCCATCGGAGCGACCCATTGTAAAAATAGCAAAAAATTTAAAACTTTTATTAAAACATGTAAAATCATAAAATGATTTATTATTATTCAGAAATAAAACAGTTTTTTTAAACTCAGATATAAAACAAAATACAATCTACATGCCCTCTAATCACATGTACCATCCTCTGAAAGCAACGCCGAAAGAACTCTCTTATTGATGTTGACAGCTGCACTGGTACAATTCTTTTAACCTGTCATAGTGAGTAATAGAGTGAGCTTCGGAAAGCTCAGTAACACAAAACTACCAGATGATGCTATATGACATGCAGATAAATGGAAAGCCAATTAATTTCTTTATTGAATCATACATATACCAGTTTGTGGAGTAATATGGGGTTCCCTTAATAGATCATCGAGTAGAAGCCATGAAGAACATATTTAATAGGAAGTATTCATAATATCACGTTTCATGAGGTCGAATAGGATGTCTAGTGTGTTCCATCAGTACGATAAAATCATAATAGGTACACTAATCAAATGATAGTTCAGTAAATCCCATAAACCATACTATAGTGGAGCTTTTTTAAACTCGTATTTTAAAACCATCGTATAAAGAGTTAACCTAAGGGTATATCTTAGGGCCTGAGAGCCTATCCAAGAAAGTTTAGGGCCACGGGGCTCACCTAAGAACACATCTTAGGGCCGCAGAACCTACCCAAGAAAGTTTGGGTCCATGGGGCCTACCTAAGAACACATCTTAGGGTGGTAGGGCCTACCCGAGAATGATCTCAGGGCCGTAGATCCTACCTATGTGTCACATCAGGTCTATAAAAATTTTCCAGCTTGATCAGAGTTGTACTATACAAATTTGTATCTCCAAGATACAATTTATACCGTGATACAAATCCATAAGCCATCACCATTAAGTCGGTGCATCTATAAAACAGTAACTATAGATTTCAGTGTACCTCATGTTAAAACAACAAAACATTTTATTAAAAAAAATAAGGAACACACTAGAGAAATCCCAGTACTTATCAGAGGCATTTTGCAGTTATCAACATAGATAACATGAAACTGATGTCTTTTGATCAGATCCCAAGAACGAGGTTTGAAGAGAATCAATTACTAACTGATCTAATCAGATATTTAAGGTTGATACTTTAGAATCCCACTATGTTTTCATATGCATCAACAAAGAGTTCAGGTATGACCGGAGTAATTTGAACTGATAAAGGAGAAACGAAGATTCAGGGCACTTACCATCCATGTCAATCGATCGAACTATCGAATAACTCCCAAAACTAATATATATCAACGAGTTAATTCATTGCCCTTCCATGGTATTCACTCTTTAATACCAACAAATCTTATTCATAGATCATCTTCGGAAATATTATCGAATAAGTCTTAAGGAGACAAACAAATATTCCAATGGTCTTTACTTCATTCCCACGTTTCAACTATATCTGACAATACTGACGTACTTGATTAATGACCCATAAGGACAACTCATCAAGTAAATTCAACAGTGTTTCCAGATTCATCCATATCACTTATTTAATCCTCAATCATTGACGTTACTTAGTTAATTTAGCAATCATGTCTATCCCAGTTACTTCAGAGTTTTTCGGAGTAATACAAACGTTTCTGAATTTCGGATAAATATCGTACTTTCTTTTAGTTCAATTTAGTCATATAATAATCATTCTGATATTCGTGGTTGATTTGTCTCACGAATATCCACTTCTTAGTACCGAATGAGCTCTAGAGTTGAGCTAAGCCAAGTACTTCCAGAATTATCATCGATCCAAACTTGAGAAGACGAACATACATTCAAATGATATCTATGTCGTTCAGGTACTAACATATCATTGGGATTGATCGGCTCACTTTAACTGTGTTCCATAAATTTTAAGGGTAGAACAACACCCATGTTTATTTGAATTCCTTAATTAATCCAAGACATTTACTTAGTCTAGGCCATAAGGGTATTTTGGTCATTCTAGTGCTCAATTTTATTCCATTAATTTCATAGCTCGAGGATATCCAATCATTCCTGAGTTTAGTACTATTCTTGGGTCATTTCCATTTCAGGGTATTCTGGTCATTTTACAGATCCAGTGTATTACAATCATTTTCTTCCGTTCGATCTCATTATCGAATTCAAACTTATCATTATTTTAGTCATTTCTAAGAATTCTGACAAAATATCACTTTCGATAAATTATTATTCTTCATGTACTTACTCAAGTAGGAGATTTCCAGGTTAAATGCATTCCCAGATATTATTAACGGATTATCAGGAATTTCCATACAAAAATAGGATCTTAACAATGAAATCAGTAATTTACCGGTTGAAAAACAAATTCTCATGTTACTACCTCATTCAAAGTCAACTCAGACTATTTTTACCTCTCAATGGCATTTTTGTAATTTCTTAACCAGATAATTTTGGTATTAACTCTTAACGAAAATAATTATACTTTAGAGATCCAATGGTTAATTGCTTTCTCGAACATTCTTTGATCTCGAAATGATTCCTTAACAGACTTTTAGTATCTTGCATAAAACCTATTGGGTTAAAACCCGGTTATCCAAATTTTCTAAGCAAACTAGCATTTCTTATGCACATCTATAGTTTTCTCAGATCAATATATCCTTTCAAAGTTATTAGTCAACTTCCAGGGACAATTCTTGTCATCTTACAACATAAGGGTATTTTCATAATTTTACCCTACCATAATATTCTCATAATTTCCCATCCAAGTACCTTTGATGAAATAATTTATATGCTACAAATCCATGATAATACCTTTATCACTAATCACAGAACTCATAATTTAATTCTAACAATCCATCCATTTCTTATATCAGTCATCTGAGTCATATTCATTTACAGAATTTTTACTGTATTCGAATCGTGTGTAGAACTTCATTAATTACACATATGAGAACAAACATTTCCATTCATGCATTTACCAATACCAACATGTTCCATAAAGCATGAAAATGTAGTAATGTATTACCTCGATTTTCATGCCATACTGATCAACCATTTAAACTCCATTCGAACGTCCTCGATTTATACAGATGGATCGGAAGGTACTGGGTCGAGATTCCAATTTTCTTCTCTCACGAACCCGGACCATAAAATATACGAACTTGAATCCAATATAATTCCCCTTGTGATCAAAATTATTATTAGAACTAATTTAATAGTTTGGGAATCCAAATGATAAAACTAAAACTTTTAAAGTCGCTAAAATATTTAATAACTAAAATCATGTACTATATCAAATTAATTTAAACTTATCATAGCTTGGTTGAAATTTATTCAAACTTAAGAACAAGTTAGAACCTTACCAAACATAGAGGACTGAGACTATGATTTGCCCATCTTACTTTTTCTACACCCCACAACCACGTGAATTTCAAAATAAATTATGAAACCACTTCTTCATTTCACGCAACCTTCCACCATTTCTATATTTTTTCTTTATTCTTCTGTGTTGTTAATATCTCACGCAAGGATATTCCAACGGCTGATCATCGGCTTCCATTATCTACTGGTGGACACCACATCAGCCGTCGTCGCTAACCGTAAGTCGAAACCCAAATTATACAGTTTGAATCACCTCATTTTCCTATCAGAAATCTAGCCTTTGATCATCGATAATATTTATAAATAGCTACATATGATGGAATTGTACTCAATATGGAGCTCACATCGTCGATTATTGATTCTGTTGGAGCTCGGCTAAGCCCGGTGGTAATTTGCATCTCGGCTACTGTAAGGATGTTGATCAATGGCTGATGTGGTTTAACGATATGGCTCAGGATGTAAATACTTATATAATTTATATATATATATACTTATAGTTTATATATATATATATATATATATATAGTCTATAAAGTATATAAGTATTAAAGTATACACTATAAAATATAAAACTATACAATATAAGTATTAAATATAAAATATTAAAGTATATATACATATATAAAATATAAAGTGTATATATATATATAAACTATATATAGTCTATAAAGTATATAGTATAAAGTATTAAATAAAAAGTATAAAACTATATAATATAAGTATTAAAGTATTAAAGTATAAAACTATAGAAATAAATATTAAAGTATATAGTATAAAACTATATATTCATATATATATATATATATATATATATATATATATATATATATATATATATATATATATATATATATATTATAAAGACAAAAGGATAAAAGTATACAATATAAAGTATAAAGTATATAAACTATATAGTGTATATATATTTATAAAAAGTATAAATATATAAACTATTAAATTATATATATATATATATATATATATATATATATATATATATATATATATATATATATAATATAAACTATAAGTATATATATAAACTATATTTTATAAAGTAATACTTTTTATTTAATACTTTATAGACTATAGTTTATATATATACTTATAGTTTATATATATATATATATGTAGTCTATAAAGTATATTAAAGTATATAAGTATTAAAGTATACACTATAAAATATAAAACTATATAAGTATTAAATATAAAATATAAAATATTAAAGTATATATTATAAAGTATAAATATATAAACTATTAAAGTATATATATGAATATATATAAAAGTAATTCTCTGATTCTTTTCTCTTCTTACTTTCTAGGTTTCGAAAGAAGAATTACAAAACTCATACATGAATGAACATTTCAAAGGTAAAGAAATGAAATAAATAATGATAATAAAATAAAGGAAAACCTGTTTATGAGTTGCTAGTATAGCTTTCGAAACTCACTGCTTGTGATAGTATTGCTGTCGAAATTCACTACTTGTGCTTAGAATACAGGGAAGGAATGTTGTTTACACCGTTTGATCTCTGAATATGGGAAAGAAAACTTTTACACGCACCGTTCTTTTGTTGCTTTTTTGTGTTTAAAAAAATAAAAATAAAAATCTTTGTTCTTCTCGTAATGGTCTCTCTCGGCTCAAGTATCTCCTCTATTTTTTTTTATAATCTCCCTCCGTGTCTGTGTTTTTTCTCTCTGTATCTGATGGTTAATGCCTAAGAACCGACCCTCACCTCCACTTTTCTTTGGTTAACTCCCAATAACCATTTTTTTAGTTTTTTAGGATTTCACGTGGACTGGGCTTGGTCTTTGGATTGGGCCTCCAACTACTCTGCTTCAGGTCTGCTCCGACTTAGCCCCGGATAAATCAAGTATCTACAGCTGCCCCTCTTTACTCATTGTCATGTAATGAGATAGGACAAAGATCAAAAGATGATCAAATTTTTCCGGTCATGAGAACTTTAAAAGATTAAACCACTCACTGTTACGTCGGGATAAATGAGACTTGAAAAATCTTCAAATGACGAGCCTGCTCCCTATTCCTTCAGGAAGTATAAGACTCGAACAATCTTCATAAAATATGTCTGCTCCCTATTCATTCAGGGAGTATCAGACTCGAACAATCTTCAATAAATGGGTCCGCTCTCTATTCCTTCAGAGAGTATAGAACTCGAACAATCTTCATAAAACGGGTCCGCTCTCTATTCCTTCAGAGAGTATAGAACTCGAACAATCTTCATAAAACGGGTCTGCTCTCTATTCCTTCCGAGAGTATAGAACTCGAACAATCTTCATAAAACGGGTCCGCTCCCTATTCCATCAGAGAGTATAGAACTCGAACAATCTTCATCAAACGTGTTTGCTTCACTATTCTTCCATGAAGGCTTATAGATGATTTGCTTCACTACTCTTCCGTGAAGGCTTAAGTTTGAATTGCTTCACAACTCTTTCGTGAAGGCTTAAGTTTGACTTGTTTCGAAGGCCAAACCTGAAAATCAAACATTACCAAACATTAATGTATGTTTGAAAAATATTATACTCAAAAATTTAGATTTTGAGAAAATTTCTGAAAATCCATCTTCATCGTGAAAACTTGTCTAGAAGCCATTGGATATGTGAATCTACTTTGGCTCAGTTGTCGTCTAAACATCATTGTTTTCAATATCTCAAAACTAGTTATCCTCATCTTGATGCTTTCACATCTTCAATCTTCAACTATCCTTGGGACCTGTAGATATTTAAGTCATCATGCAATTATGAATGCCATGATCCTATTCATGTCTAAATGTATGCAATTATGCAATTTAATGCGTTTTCTTCTTCGAATGAACTCCATTTCCTTTTGATCTCGATGGAACTCGGTTTCATCTTGGGCACAGAACATTTGATCAGCTCATCCAGCTAGCAATCTCAACACCATATCATTCGGTTTAACAAGACCTTGACTTCTTTCTTTCCTGAAAACCCACCGGTACCCATAACCAACTTCTTAATTAATAACAATCTCCTTGGATCATCTTTTAATGGCTGAAATTTTCTATGAACTCCAAGGTTTTAGTTTCCCGTAGCCACAGAAGCTTACATGTTTAAACCATTGTCAGCTTCAGAACACCCGCATTTTCCAAAACCTTTTGCACAATAATACAAAATGATCACATGTACTTCAGGTTAAGCTATATGTTTTAGCCTTTCAAAATAAGATGCTTGCAAAAGGGAAATTAGCAAGAAAATACATCTCTTTATTTATATAATGCAGAGAATTTTTAGGTAACTACATGGCAAACTTTTAACTGGGAAAAAAGCAAAAGAACAAAAGAGTAGGCATCTTCAAATATCAATAATGCAAATGCTTTTGAACTGGCACGCCGTTAGAATGACTTGAGTGTAGCTTCAGTCGAAAGGATCTCCAAAATTGTGATGATGCTTAAGAGTGTGAAGCTACTCCTAAACTCCCAAATCTCCATCATTGGATGCCCTAAACCAGTATTGAATCTCATGTGCATTCAATTTCTCTCCTGGTTATTTCAATCGATACTCATTAATCTTTAGTCTCAACCCTGATCACCAACTGTCATTATTACTATCCATATCAGGAGCTCTTTCCACTTTCAAAATCAATTCAGAACCTCCACCATGCACGAATTCTGAATTTAAACAAAACTCAAGTCGCCCTTTGCGGGTTTTCAACTTGAGACCTCCTTTGGTTTTCAACTTAAGACCTCCTTTGGTTTCAAGACGCCCTTTGCGGATTTTCATCTTGAACCCCCTTTTATTTCTTTTTCTTTTTCTTTTTTCATCATTTTTTCTTTTTTCATTTTTTCATTTTTTCTTTTTTTTCTTTTTCTTTTCTTTTTTTCTTTTTCTTTTCTTTTCTTCATTTTTTCTTTTTCTCTTTTTCCTTTTTTCATTTTTCCTTTTCTTCCTTTTTTCCATCATTTTCATTTTTCTTCAAGCGAAATATCTCTTAACAACGTCGGAATTCACTGGATAGGGTAATTCCGATCCGTGCATTTCGGTTAAGACTAGAGCTCCCCCAGAAAAGGCTTTCTTGACAACATACGGTTCTTCACAGTTGGGCATCCACTTTCCTCGGAAATCCTTTTGAACAGGTAAAATCCTTTTAAGCACCAAATCTCCCTCATGGAATTCTCGAAGGTAAACTTTCTTACCATGTGCTTGTATCATACGTTTTTGGTACATCTGACCATGACAAATAGCTTTCAATCTCTTTTCTTCAATCAGATTCAATTGGTCATACCTAGCCTGTACCTATTCTGCCTCATTTAGCTTTACCTCAGACAAAATCCTAAGTGAGGGAATTTCCACCTCAATAGGTAAAACAACTTCCATCCTATATACCAGAGAAAATGGAGTTGCCCTAGTTGACATCCGTACAGAAGTTCGATAGGCAAACAGAGAAAATGGAAACTTCTCATGCCAATCCTTATAGGTCTCAGTTATCTTCTCTATGAGCTTTTTCATGTTCTTATTAGCCGCCTCTACTACCCCATTCATCTTTGGTCGATAAGTGGTGGAATTATGATGCTTTATTTTGAACTGTTTACAGACCGAGTCCATCATCTTATTATTTAAATTCAACGCATTATCGGAAATAATCCTCTCTGGTAAACCATATCTACAAATGATCTCTTTCTTTCAGAATTTGCATATTGTCGACTGGGTAACATTTGCATAAGAAGCTGCTTCTACCCACTTGGTGAAGTAATCTATGGCTACCAGAATGAAGCGATGACCATTTGAAGCTTTGGGCGAAATTTGTCCAATGACATCCATGCCCCACATTGAGAATGGCCACGGAGCTGTCATTACATGCAACGGGTGAGGAGGAGTATGTATCTTATCTTCATAAATCTGACATTTGTGATATTTTCGGGCATAATTGACACAGTCTGTTTCCATAGTTGACCAATAATACCCAAATCTCATAATCTGCCTAGCCATAGCATGCCCATTAGCATGGGTACCACATATTCCCTCATGCACTTCTTCAAGAATCAATTTGGTTTCTTTCGTGTCCACACATCTTAACAAGACCTAATCCAAACTTTTCTTATTTAGAGTCTCACCATCAAGCACATACCCTGATGTCATTCTTCTAATGGTTCTCTTATCATTCTCAGTGGCCTGTTCTGGATAACTCTGATACCTTATATATTGCAAGATATCATAATACCAGGGGTTCCCATCTTCTTCCTCTTCAATATTAAAACAATGGGTTGGATACTCATAAGCTTTCATTTCAATGGGCATCATATTTGAATGCTCGTTCATCTTAAATACTGCTGCCAGTGTGGCTAAGGCATCTGCCATTTGATTCTCTTCTCTGGGGATATAATTGAAAGTTACTTCTTTAAATTCTTCAACAAGTTCTATAACCAACTTACGGTATTCTACAAGCTTGGGATCTTTTGTCTCCCATTCTCCTCTGAGTTGGTAGATTACCAAAGCTGAATCTCCATACACCTTGAGCATTTTTACTTTGCGTTCAACGGAAGCTCTAAGACCCAGAACACAAGCTTCATACTCGGCCATATTGTTTGTACAATCAAAATTAAGCCGACTGGTGAAAGGATAGTGCTCTCCCTCTGGTGAGACCAAAATTGCCCCGATTCCATGTCCCATGGCATTTGAAGCACCATCAAAGTTCAACTTCCAATATTTACTAATGGACGTAACTTCTTCTTCCACCGAAATAGTCATTAGATCCTCATCTGGGAAATCAAAGCTCAACGGCTCATATTCTTCCAAAGCCCTACTTGCAATGAATTCCGCTATAGCACTTCCTTTGATTGCCGTCTGGTTTACATACTGAATGTCAAATTCAGACAATAGGATCTGCTAACGAGCTAATCTTCCAGATAATGCAGGCACACATATAAGATACTTCAAGGGATCAAGCTTGGATATAAGCCAAGTAGTATGATACAACATATATTGCCTAAGCCTTCGGGTAGCCCATACTAAAGCGCATCACAACTTTTCAATGGGTGAGTATCTAGTCTCACATTCAATGAACTTCTTGCTAAGATAATAGATAGCCCTTTCTTTCTTCTCAGATTGGTCACGTTGCCCCAGCACACACCCCATTGAATTTTCATAAACCGACAAATACAAAATCAATGGTTTGCCTGAGATAGGTGGCGCCAAGATTGGAGTACTCGACAAATATCTTTTCACTGCTTCAAAAGCTCTTTGACAATCCTCACTCCATTCCTCTGAGTTATTCTTGCGAAGAAGGCGGAATATGGGATCAAACTTTTCTTTCAGTTGTGAAATAAACTGAGCTATATAATTCAATCTCCCCAAAAATCCTCTGACTTCTTTTTGTGTTCGTGGGATTGGCAAGTCTTGAATAGCATTTACTTTATCTGGGTCTATTTCAATTCCCTTTTGGCTTACTACAAATCCCAATAACTTCCCAGATGTCACCCCAAAAGTATATTTATTTGGGTTGAGTTTTAGCTGGCATCTTCTTAGTCTTTTAAAAAGCTTTCTCAAATTCCCAATATGTTCTTCCTCTGTCTTGGCTTTGACAATCATATCATCGACATAAACTTCTATTTCTTTATGCATCATGTCGTGAAATAACGTCACCATGGCCCTTTGATATGTTGCCCCTGCGTTTTTCAATCCAAATGGCATTACTTTATAACAAAACGTTCTCCATATAGTAACGAATGTCATTTTTTCCATATCTTTAAGGTTCATCTTAATTTGATTGTAGCCAGAGAAACCATCCATAAAAGAGAACAAAGAATTTCCAGAAGTATTATCCACTAGCGTGTCTATATGTGGCAAAGGAAAATTATCCTTTGGACTAGCTCGGTTGAGATCTCTGTAGTCGACACACATTCGAACTTTCCCATCCTTCTTCGGTACTGGGACGATATTCGCCACCCATTCAAGATATTTGGCCACTTTAAGAAACCTGGCATCAAATTGTTTTTTCACTTCCTCTTTAATCTTGAGCAGCATCTCGGGTCTCATTCTTCTCAGTTTTTGTTGTACCAGCTTACATTCAGGCTTTATTGGCAGTTTGTGAACAACCAGTTCTGTATCTAAACCCGGCATATCTTCGTATGACCAAGAAAACACATCCTTGTATTCTTGAAGCAATTCTATCAACACATGTCGACCTCTGACTGACAGAGTGGTACCAATCTTTACTTCTCTATTATCCTCATCTGTCGCTAAATTAAAAATCTCAGTAGACTCTTTATGAGGCAGAATCTGCTTATCTTTATTCTCCACCATTTTTAGCAATTTAGAAGGTAGTTCACATCCTTCATCATCATCACAATCCTCGATTTCCCCTTGACATATAGGCTTCTCGAAATCAATCTCCGGGTCAGAGTCATTGGCATTCATATTATTGATATCTGAGCTCCTGAAAAAATAATGAAAGAGAAGATATATATACATATATACATATGGGAGGATCTTTTCCCATATAAATAAATAGAAATAAATAAATACATACATATATACAACAAAGAATGAATGAATGAAATGCATGGGAGAATGTTTGCCATTTGGAACTAACAGAATGCATCTTTTATTGAAAGCAAGAAAAAACAAACAGCTTAACCTTTTACATAAAATCACCTATTGCCCTAGGGTATGAACAACAGGGAGAAAGTTCTAGTGCATTACTCTGTAAAAGATTTGTAAACTACAGGCAGTTCTTCCGCGGTCCAATTGTTCAACACGAAGCCCGGCGGTGCAGGATAAATGCTCATAGCTCTCATTTCCTCAAACTCACCATCAGTTATAACATTAATGCCTAAATCTCCCAAGGCATTCTCAACCATCACCTCAGTGTTCCTTGAATTCCCTTGAAACATATGTCCCCCAGATATGAAAATACTGCTCATCGGTGGGAAGATCATGAGTTCCCAGCTAAGGTCTTCACCAGCCAATCTGGCCTTTCTCATTTCCTGACCCTTCTTAATTCCCCTCAGCTTATCCCTCGGAGATGGCTGATACCCCAAACCAAATCGATCTTTTTTAGTAATAGGGCATATTGGATTCACCGGTCCTTGCAACTGTCGACCTAACCCCTTTTCAACTTTCGCTCCTCTTCCAAGAGTCAATTTGAGCCCCATCTTGGTACAGTTTGACAATCGAGGCTTTGGTATCTTCCTGCCTTCAGCCACGAATGTAGCATTGACAAACTCCAACGATCTGAAAGAACACTCGACGGCTTGTTCATCAACTTCAATATACGGAGCAGTAGTAGAAAAAGAAGCAATAATGTCCTCTTCAGCATGAATACATACCAACCTTCCATTGATCACAAATTTCAGTCTCTGGTGCAATGTGGACGGAACTGCACCGGCCTGATGAATCCAAGGCCTTCCCAACAAACAATTGTACGTAGGCATAATGTCCATTACGAGAAATTCCACTTCATAAGTTGCTGGACCAATAGTCAGAGGAACATCAATCTTGCCCAACACTTCTCTTTTAGTCCCATCGAAAGCTCGAACCATACTTTGAAAGGTTCTCATAAGTGTACTATCTAATGGAAGCTTCTTTAGAGTCACTAAGGGCATCACATTCAAAGCTGAACCATTATCAACCAAAACCCGAGACAACACATGCCCTTTACACTTAACTGTGATATGCAAAGCCTTCTGACTACCAATCATCCCAGAAGGGATCTCATCCTCAGAAAAAGATAAAAAAATTATCAGCTTGTATATTGGAAACTAACCAGTCCAATTTTTTAATGGGCAACTCTTTCGGAACAAAAGTCTGGTTCAAAACCTTTAACAGAGCATTTCTATGGGCCTCTGAACTCAAAAGTAATGATAAAACAGAAATACGGGCAGGCAACTTGTGTAACTGTTCAACAACATTGTACTCACTGTGCTTTAGAAACTTCAAAAATTATACCGCTTCACTCTCGGTTACTGGTTCATTGATAACAGGCTTATCTTCTTCTATCTGCACATCGACCTTTTTCCCCTTATCAACCGTAACCTTCTTCTCAAACTCTTTA
This sequence comes from Hibiscus syriacus, assembly GCF_006381635.1. NCBI lineage: Eukaryota > Viridiplantae > Streptophyta > Magnoliopsida > Malvales > Malvaceae > Hibiscus > Hibiscus syriacus. The sequence goes on from NW_024063269.1 coordinate 525,853, forward strand.
GGTGGATTAAGAGAATAACACCTACCACTTCTGGTAAAGTGTCCCACCTCATCTACTTCCTCATTCTCTTTTGTTACCTCTCCCATCTAGCAATCATATCTCCAAGGCACTTGTTTATTATCCCGATATGGGAATGGAGATTGAGGTGTAATAACCACTTTCGGAGCTATCTTTTCAGGCAATCGATTCTTGGGAGTAATGATTAGGGGACAACTGCCCCTTTAGATGATCCTTCTGAAGCGCAAACTTCCGCTTCCTCTTCTTCAGCAATCTCTTTAAAGAACTCAATTTCTTTACTGTTCATCATGTCTTGTACCAAAGATAGAAAGTCAGGACATTGTTGAATATTGTTTCCTTCACTGTTATGATACTGACATACCTCTCCACTGTTAAACTGTTCAACCATCAAACTGGGCTTCAACAATCATATCTTAACCATCTGGCACCACACCCAACTCATGGGTGATACCACATCACTAACATTCCTTACAATTTTCTTTTTTTTCTCTTCACTAATCGCGTTAACTCCTGCCCCTGCATGGCTTGGCAATGGATTTTGGGCTATATTCGGTTGCTCATTGTCACCAGAGTTGATGACATTCCTCATTCTCAAAGCTTGGACAACCTTCTTAAACGCAGTATAATTCTCAATGGAATGCCCGAGATTCCCTGCATGGTACTCACACTGAGCATTAGCATCATACCATTTGGGAAAAGGAGGTTGCATTGGTGTCACGTGATACGGCGAAACCACATACCGATCATATAAAATCTGAAACAATTCCTAATAGGTCATCGGGATGGGGTCAAATTGAGGCCTCTCTCTCCTCTGGTCTCTTGATCCTTGTCTATTGTCATTTTGTGTTGATGACCCTTCTCCTTGAGGACGGGAAACAGTGATGTTATTAGAATCGTACTGCCTCACATTACTGACTTCGTTTTCATTTTTCCTCGTTGGTGGCCTCTTACTAGACTCTCCTCCCTTGAGCTTTCCATTCTTAACCGCCATTTCAATCATTTCTCCCGTCGTAACTACATCAGCAAAACTTCGATAAGAGAAATCATTTCTCTCGTCGTAACTACATCACAAATAAATCTGCACCATCTCTCCTATTTCCTGTACATGTGCTAGTAACTCCACGACCTTCTGGTTTTCTTCAGCCTCGTGATCCAGTTCTTCAGTCACATCAGCAGATTCCTAAGATAAAATGACCAAATATTGAGCTATTCTTCGCGCGTGTCCTAGGTAACAAGCAATAAGGTCCTCTCTTTGCTTAACTCTCGCCTGAGCTCGCTCCCATCGAAAACGCCACTGTATATCCCCCTCATAAGGAACTATCGATAGCTCACTTGCTTGCCTCTGAAAATCTTGAACCATGGCTTCAAGTTCACTCACTTGTTTTTTCAGACTTTCAACTTCCCCACGACTTGAACTACCTTCCCTGCTTCGGTATCGTCATAATGCAATCTCTAAACTTGAAATTTTCTCATTCAACTTCTCATTCTGGCCTTGACTCTCTTGTAACCGTTGCTCTAAAGAATGCTTTTCTTTCGATAAAATCTTAACTTGGTGTCTGCTTTGCTTGAGCTCTTCTTGACTCTCTCCGGCTACTCTTTTGAGGCTCGCCACCTCTTGCCTCCATTCGACAGATGACTTACTCTAGCTAGAACCTGTCTGAGCTTTTACCATTCGCTGATAAGTTGACCGAAGATCGTCAAAGTCTAGCCGAAGTTGTTTCTCCACTTTTTCAATTCGATCTGCTCTACTCTTCTAAATGTCAATCTCCAATCCCTTTTGATACACTTCATCTTCCAAATTCTACAAATCCATTCTCCATTATCTCCGTTCTTCTTCGAAATCACGCTTAGCTAACTCTAATGGAGATGGCACCACTCTCAACGGTTCCTCCACCGACTGAATATTTTCAGGATTCACTATCGGGATGTTGTCATTTACTCGACCACTTCTCCACTGCTCGTATTCTTGAGATAACTCGAGATCATAAGTGAACAGATTCACACGACGAGTTTACTTCCAGGCCTCAGCAACCCCTATAACTTTACCCTTATATTGAACTCCTTTGAATGCAAAATCCGACCCTACCAAGTCCCATATGGCTGGAATGAACTGCCTTGACCCATATGTCTGGAAACTAGTAGCGGTGCATATCTAACAGAACCCCATATACCTGGTAAAGGAACCCAATCTCGCTCTCCACATCGGTAAAGTATAGATGAAGAGACATTCCATGAAGCTCGCCACAAAATATCACCGTCTCTGATATCCTTGAAGATGACCATCCATTTTTCTTCGGTGAAGCCCCCAGGCCATTCTTTAGAAAGAAAATCCTTCAAAGGCGAAAACCCCTCTAGAAACACTCGTCCTGGTGCTCTTTCAACATGTTTGAAATGACTCATAATCCATACTAGCAACAAAGGCGCACACCCTATAAAGTGTCATTCTCCTTCGCGCTTATAAGAACTCAAAGACCGGAACGTCTCAGCTAAAATGGCTGGAACAGGATCCACGTGCTTGTCTAATCTTTCAAACAGGTCAACGACTGATACATCTACATATCCTAACACCTTTGGAAAAATAACGAGCCCATAAATCCCTAAAGCAAACAAGTCAAGCTTCTTTCTCTTATTAGGGTGATGATTAATTACTTCTTTCAAAGCAGCCCAAGAGATACACTCACTTTCTCCCTTCTTCTTAATGTTTCTGATTACCCAATCTCCACTCATTCCGGTCATCAATAGTAATTTCTTCTTAAACGAATGAGTGACTGGCAGCTTGGTATATATTCTATTTATCTGGGACCTCGGACAATGGACCAAAGCTTGATACTCCTCTATTATTGGTGTTAGATCCACTCTACCAAATGTGAAACAACTATAAGTCAGATTCCAGAACTGCACCAATGCTCTAAACAGATTTTGGTCAATAGGAACATCCAGAAGATAAGGAATATCGCCGTACAACTGATAAAATATCTCCTTATCGGCTACTGTCCATCTTCCCCATATCTCCTTTAGCTCACTTAGATCATTCTGACGCACGCTAATGTGAGTATAACCAAATAACTCCGACACGTATCCAGGCATCACACTGTCCCCATTGGTCAGTTGGGACTGTTCTGACCACCTCAGAACATTGGCATAGTCCTCAGCCTCTTTATGAATCGTTCGTTCCATATTACTGGCCTTCTATATGGACATCGATCCCAAATCAACACCATGTAATGGACATTGCAATACAAAACAGAAAAGAAATAAAGCAAAGACAACAAAAGATCAGTTAGTAAACATAAAGCAATTAAGTTGGGATAATAATTTGTTCAAGAATCCTACTCACATGTTGGCTACCCAATCATGCTTTATCAGATCCTACCCAACATGATATCTACCCCCATGCTTTGTTATTCACAAAAAGAAATCCTAACCGCATGATATCTAATTCGCATGCTTATTCAAAAAATAAATCTAACCGCATGATATCTAGTTTGCATGCATTTATTCGAAAAAATAGACCTAACCGCATGATATCTAGTTTGCATGCATTTATTCGAAAAACAAAAATAAATAACTAAAAAAAAAAAGCTTTTCCTTGTGTACCCTCCTCACGGGATTCTTAAGGTTCGGGTTTGGTTCAACCTAAGTTCAGGCTCTACGTTCACTATATGCCGGGTTAGGTTCTAAAGTAATAGGTTCTCGAATTGTCCTTGTCGGTGCCCCCTTGGGCTGTCGAACCCTCAATCCTGGCCCATCACAGGCTTTAAGGGATCAAGTTCAATTTCGAGGGAACATACTTCCTTATGTCCATGCGGAGGTGATTACCATCACGAGGACCATAAGGCGTGAGCTCCATAAGCGGTCCACTATCCCATGCGGAGGTGGAAACCACACGAGGGCATAGTCTCTCACTCCTACTTAAATAGGACGGAGCGGAGTTTTAGCTCATGTTATGACAATGCAGTTGTGCAGTGTGTGAGGAAAAGCGAAAAAAACACACAATAAAAAAACACTCAAAATTTTCTAAATTCACACAATTAATCTGAACCATTAGCAAACAAATCAGTACAACTATTTATTAGTTAATCGAATTAAATTAAAAAAAATACAAACAAAACTTATTAAAAACCAAACAAGGGATCAAAAACCAAATTAAAACGAATTTGTAATTTTCAATTGCAAAGACAATTAATTAATCGACTATCGGCTTGACTCTCTAAAAAAATGTCCCCAGCGGAGTCGCCAAGCTGTCGAAACGATTTTTTCTTTTAAGTGTGAGATTTTATAAACCACATTAATTCTTAATTATCTCTTTTTAATTTAAAAACAAATGTGATTTAAAAGACCTCTCGTTTCGAAAAATATTGAATTTCCTTTACGATCGAAAAATACGGTTCGAAGAGTCGCCACCAATCTTTGATTAGGGTGTGATTGGGCACCAAAAAATGTTTGCTATTTTAAATAAAAATTAATTTTAATTAAAACAACAAATTAAGGTCTGCGTTACCAAAATCCAAGTTCGGGAGTCGGTTACGTGTAGGGAAGGATTAGCACCCCCACAACGCCCTAAATTGGTACCTAGTCGATTAATTAACGTCCTTGCATTGAACTTTACAAATTCGAATTTAATTTGATTTTTTGATCCTATAAAACAAAGATGTAAATTTAAAAACACTCAAAAGCACTCAAATAAATTAAATTAAAATTACCAAATCGTTTTAGAAAGATAAAGAATGTTCGATTATTTACAAATATCGAGACCAGATCTTAAAGATATAACAACCTTTTCTCGATAAATTTAAATAAACGAACATTTCCTTTTCTCTCGTTCCCAAATTTTAGGTGACAAATCAATTTTTTGGTTTCACTTTCGGGATACACTTTTAATTTAAAATCGTCAAAACGGCCCTCTAATTAGTTAAGACAGACCACTCGAAATAATTTTAAATTAAAAGGGTATTACCCTTAGTCCGATTATGTAGTAGGTCGAGTTATGCACGTGAGGCTATCATACAAATTATGCAAAAAGTGGATGTCATGCCAAAATTAATTAAACAAAATTAAAAATATTATGCAACGTGACATACAAAAAATTATATACATATATTTTAATTAAAAATCATAAATTATGCATATTAACATATTATGTACAAATATGACTCAAATATAAAAACAAAAACTTAACATGTTAAACTATAAATTAAAAAAATGTATATTTACATGTTAAAATAATGACTAAATTTAAATATATGTAAAATTAAACATACAAATCAAAAATTAAACCAGAGACTTAAATAAAAACACACATAAATATAAGGGATTTAAACATGAATAATCTAATGAAATTACAACTAAAATTACAACTGGAAAAATAACGAAATCAGGACGAACACAAAAGGTTAAATTCAAAAGCATTCTTAAAGGTGACTAAAGTAAAAAATATGCTAACCTTATAAGGACCAAATAACAGGTTATATCCTAAAGCCATAGTGACTAAAAAATAATTAACCCAAATGTCTAACTATGAATCTTAAACTAAAATATCTAAGCTAAACTCACTGAACCTAAATGCCTAAGTAAATCACGTGCTCAAGCTCTCTACCCTCCATCTCTACTTCTCTCCCTTCCTTATCGATAGAAAACAGAGAATTACAAAACTCTCTTCATCTGTCAGCATATTCAACGGCCACGGTAATGACCAAAACCTCTACCGAAATAAAGCAACCATCGCAGCCCTCTATCGTTCACAGTCTCCCAACGACAGAAAGAAACTTATCGACGAAGAAGAAAGGTAATTTTCATTTGGGTTTTCATTTCTATGGACAAATTCTTACTGCCTTTTTCTAATTTATTTTAATATTTTCTGTTTTAATCTCTGATTGGATCTGTAACTCTAGCCCCAGTCCCTATCTCTATCAGTCGAATCCCACCGAGACTACTGTCGCACAACTAAAGTAATTCTCTGATTCTTTTTTCTTCTTACTTTCTAGGTTTCGAAAGAAGAATTACAAAACTCATACATGAATGAACATTTCAAAGTTAAATAAATGAAATAAATAATGATAATAAAATAAAGGAAAACATGTTTATGAGTTGCTAGTAAGCTTTCGAAACTCACTGCTTGTGATAGTATTGTTGTTGAAATTCACTACTTGTGCTTAGAATACAGGGAAGGAATGTTGTTTACACCGTTTGATCTCTGAATATGGGAAATAAAACTTTTACACGCACTGTTCTTTTGTTGCTTTTTTGTGTTTAAAAAAATAAAAATAAAAATCTTTGTTCTTCTCGTAATGGTCTCTCTCGGCTCAAGTATCTCCTCTGTTTTTTTATAATCTCCCTCCGTGTCTGTGTTTTTTCTCTCTGTATCTGATGGTTAATGCCTAAGAACCGACCCTCACCTCCACTTTGCTTTGGTTAACTCCCAATAACCGTTTTTTTTAGTTTTTAGGATTTCACGTGGATTGGGCTTGGTCATTGGATTGGGCCTCCAACTACTCTGCTTCGGGTCTGCTCCGACTTAGCCCCGGATAAATCGAGTATCTACAATGTCGTTGGATATAGGAACGGATGTCGCTGGAGATAGTGATAGATGGAGATGGAATGAGTTGCGATTTAGGGATTTAGGTTATGAGTTGATGCTGCTGCGTTGTTATATACCCAAAACATTTGTGTTGCAAAACTAAATCATGTTGTGAAATTAAATTCGTGTTGCGAATTCGAAAATTCAATTGCGAATTCGAAATTCAGTTGCGAATTTGAAATTCCGCGTTGCGAATTTGACTTTTGTGTTGCAAATTTGACTTCTGTGTTGCGATTTACAAATTCGCGTTGCGATTTACAGATTCACGTTGCGAATTTGACATATTTGTTGCGATTTACAAATTCGTGTTGCGATTTACTTATTCGTGTTGCGATTTACATATTCGTGTTGCGAAATTGGAAACTGGGTTGCGAAATTAGAGTTCGTGTTGCGAATTTGTTGGTCATTTTGGCAAATCCAAAAAAAGTTGGTTAAAATCGTATATTATAAGGCATTTTCGGTCACTAAGGTTATTTTCTCTTAAAATTTAAGATTTATACTAAATTATCAAATCACTCTAAATATGCTGGTAGACATTCTCTTTGCATAACATGTGGTGTCTGAAAAGATTTTAAAATAAAAAGGAAGAAAATGATGTTTCTTTTTCTCACAATTTCCTTCTTTTGCAAACCATTCAAGTAAAATAGTTTTGGGGTCTGCTAAAAATAAAATGTTGGCAAATGGCCAGAACCAATATACCATACATACATATTATTTTATGAAAAATAAACTAATTGGAAGCTTTGTTTCCATTGAAAATTATGTTGTAAAGTACCTGAAAATGTAAAGTACCTTTCCTTTCTTTACTTTTCTTGTTCTAATTTTGAGTTTAGTCCCTCTACTATCTTCAATTTTTAGATTTGATCCATCTAATTTTTATAACCATTTGTATACTTTTGATCAATTTATCCAAATTAGATAATATGTGCTCATTATTTAACTGACCTTCCAAATTGGATTCGTTTTATTCACAATGTTAAGATTTGAATCATAGACCTTATTTAAGGGATCTACTATCTTATCTCTTTATAATTGGTGATTTGATCCATCTATTTTAGCTTGACATAATTCAATCTTTTACTTTTATAACATTATTAATTGATCAAATTGATAACGCCATTTGATGTTTCTCTTAAAAGTGATGTTTTTTTAAAATAAAATAGAATTTAGGCAAACCTTTAACAGAACAGATGAAATAAAAAAAAAATAATTGGAATTTCGTCTCGACTCTAATTACACGTAAGACATGTAATTTTATTAGGATGATATTATTTAAATATACATTTGATATTAGAACTAGACATATCTTTCTATGTTGGTGTTTAAAGAAATTTTGCTTTTAAGTTGTTATCTATATACTTTTCTTTCAAGTTGTTATCTAGATAATTTTCTTTCAAGTTGATACCTGCATTAGACATATTTTTCAACTTTGGTGTCTAAGAAAATTTTACTCCCAAATTGATACTTGAACTTTAATTCTATCAATTGCTTTGATATTTTTGTTGATGATTTTAACTTTTGATGACATGATAACATAAGATTAAAGTTCAATGATCAATTTGAAAGTAAAAATTATTTATGTACCAACTTAAAAAAATACGTCTAACTTAAGTGGGAGACGTATATATATAAGTCTATCTGTAAACTTGTGTAACTTAATCTTATCATAAAGTCAATCCTGAAATAAATCTATGAAAAATTACCAGAAACTTTCGTAGCTGTATGCAATCTATCATCTACTTTGTTTGAGATACGTCTAAATGTAAGAAGAAATCATTAAATTTTCAAACTTTTTTTAATGGTGGAGAAGCCGGAAAAGTGTGATTTGAGATCAAGTAACCTTCAGCTTCAAGTGAAAAACTTGTCAAAGACTTGGGCATTGCATCTACGATTAGTAATGGACAATTTCACAAGTTTCTCCAACCCAAGTTTCCATTTTTGCTTCGTCAACCCTTCACCCTCAACACCGTTAAATACTCAAACACCACATTACATTTATTCCATTCCATCTTCAAAACAAAACTCATCAATTCTCATCTTTGATATTGTTGTTATTCATTTGAAGGTTTCTTAGCAATGAAGGGTAAGCAAAAGTTCTTGTATGGAACACTTGAAGCCTCCATTTTCGATGCTACCCCATACAAATCTCCGTTTCCTTTCAATGTAAGTTCTTTAAATCAATGTTTGTTTTTTGTTGTATCGTGTTTACTGAGATTAATCTAGGTATAATGTCAAAATATATTCCTAACATTTGATTAAATAGTCATTTTGATTGGCCTCTATTATTTGTTTTGGATTATTTTTAGCTTTAACGTTTTATTTTGAGGCAAAAAACCCCTCCATTAATGACAATCTTCAGTCAACAAATGATTAACGTTCTAAAATATAGGTCATTTTGTCCTAAAATGAAACATTGGGGCCAAATTGCTCAAAGAAAATAGAATAGAGGCTAAAGAAATTATTTAGTCGAATATCAAAAGTGTTTTACCCTAAAATAAATGTTGGATTCAAAATGCTCCATAAAATACATGAAATAAAATTTTAGTATGAACATATTTTGACATTATGCCATCAATCTATGGGTAAAAGGGAGTATTATTTTTATTAGAGTTCTTGAATTTAAGTAACTACGTTTAAAAGGTATGTGTATTATTAATGGATAAAAAATGTTTTAAATATATATTATCTTGTAATCACCTATAGTTCTGTTAAAAAATAATGTTTGCTTGTTTGTTTATTTGAAGTGCATGCTTGCGAACGGAAAGGCAACCTACGTGACGATAAAGCTAGAGAATACAATGGTAGCCAAGACGAGCTACGAACGTGATCGTGTATGGAACCAAACGTTCCAAATACTCTGCGCTCATCCACCTGATGCAACCATCACCATTACATTGAAAACAAAGTGTTCAGTGTTGGGAAAATACAGCATCCAGGCGAGGCAAATCCTGAACGAGTCGAGCTTGATCAATGGGTTGTTTCCTTTGCAGCTGGAGAATGGTAAAACCAGCCCAGACGTGAAACTGAGGTTCATGTTGTGGTTCAAACCAGCTGAATTTGAACCGACATGGGCAAAAGTGATCGAGCATGGTGGATTGCAGGGTCTTAGAAATGCTACGTTTCCTCAACGTCCAAACTGTAATGTGAAGCTTTATCAAGACGCCCACCATAGCTCAGCTTTTCAGCCTCCGTTTTCTTCTCCCAGAAAACTGTGGGAGGATGTGTACAAGGCCATTGAGGGTTCTAAACATCTGGTTTATATTGCAGGCTGGTCTTTCAACCCAAACATGGTTCTGGTAAATCGAAACATTTAATTTAAAGTCTTAACATTTAATTTAAATTTCTCCTAGTAGATTGAAATTGTAAATTAATTAACGGTCAATATGTTGTCGACATGATATTTTTATATATGTTTAATTATTAACGTGGTATATGTCACGTCACTTAAAGAGATAATGTGGCTCGTATCATGTCACCCAAAATGATAATGTGTACACATCACGTTGACAATTAATAACATATAAAAATATCACATCATTAATATATGTGGACCGCTAGTCAACTAACTGTTTTATTTTAATATAGACTGTTTTAACCAAAAATTAAAATGTTGGAAGATAAAATAGTTCAAAGGAACACAACGATCATTTGTGTAAACATTGAGATTGTCATTATGCCTTAGAATTTAGACTCTAATGATAATTATCTTCTTGTTTTTTAAATTCGAATTAGGTCCGGGATCCTGAAACAAATATTCCGCATGCAAGAGGAGTAAAGCTGGGTGAATTGTTGAAACTAAAAGCTGAAGAAGGTGTAGCCGTGAGGGTTATGCTTTGGAACGATGAAACTTCCTTACCATTAATCAAGAACCAAGGGATAATGCGAGCACATGATGAGGACGCTTTTGCGTATTTCAAGCACACCAAAGTCGTATGCAAATTATGCCCCAGATTGCACCATAAGTTCCCCACACTCTTCGCTCACCATCAGAAGACCGTAACAGTCGACACCAGAGCCGCCCACGGTTTGTCGATAAACGACCGAGAAATCACGAGCTTTGTTGGTGGAATCGATCTCTGTGATGGCCGGTACGACACGGAACAACACTCGTTGTTTCGAATGCTCAATTCGGAGTCACATTGTTCCGATTTCTATCAAACCAACATCCCCGGGGCTACACTTCACAAAGGAGGGCCAAGGGAGCCATGGCACGACGCTCACGCTTGTGTAACGGGGGAAGCCGCTTGGGACGTGCTTGCGAATTTCGACCAACGATGGAGCAAACAATGCGATCCTTCTTTATTACTCCCTATAAACTCAATACCAAACATCACTCGACAGCCCTTCGCTGCAACCAATCCCGACGACTACGACGACAGGAACTGGAAAGTACAAGTTTTTCGATCAATCGACCATGTCTCGACCAACCAACTGCCTAGAAACTTAACCGCAGAGCAAAGCATCCATGAAGCCTACGTTGAAGCAATAAGACGAGCGGATCAATTCATTTACATAGAAAACCAATACTTCATCGGGGGATGCCATTTATGGGACAAAGATAAGAACTCGGGGTGTAGGAATTTGATTCCCATAGAGATTGCTCTGAAAGTGGCGAGCAAGATCAGAGCGAAAGAGAGGTTTGCAGTGTATGTGGTGATACCAATGTGGCCGGAAGGGTTGCCGGAGAGTGAACCGGTGCAGGATATATTGCATTGGACGAGGCAGACGATGGAGATGATGTATAAATTGATCGGTGAAGCCATAAAAGAAAATGGTGGGAATGGACATCCAAGGGATTACTTGAACTTCTTTTGTCTTGCGAATAGGGAGAGAGAGAGGATGGATGAGTTTGTTCCCCCACAGTCCCCTCATCCTTCTACACAATATTGGAATGCTCAAAAGCATAGGAGGTTCATGGTTTACGTCCACTCCAAGCTCCTGATAGGTAATATCTCATTCCTTTAACTTCTCCCATTATTATAACCATGGATCAATCCACAGACAATATTATCCCTTTATCATTTCTACAATTATTTAATTAAACGTTAGATGCATTGTTTGTTATTATATCATATTTAATATAAATTTTTATGTCCGTATCCTATATAAACTTTTACGTTTGTTGCTGGTTCTTGCAGTGGATGACTTGTACATTCTAATAGGATCTGCCAACGTAAACCAAAGATCAATGGACGGCCGTCGAGACACCGAGATTGCCATCGGGTGCTATCAGCTGTCGTCGGGAAATCCTGAAATCGATTCAGCGTCGCCTAAAGATATCCATGATTACCGGATGTCACTATGGTACGAGCACACCGGACTTGCCGAGGACATATTTCTGGAGCCGGAGGGCTTGGATTGTGTGTACAGAATGCGTTCATTAGGTGACAAAATGTGGCAAATTTATGCAGATGAAAAAATCGTGGACATGGAAGGAGTTCACCTTGTCACTTACCCTGTTAAAGTCACAGCAGATGGTTTGGTTGAAGATGTTGCCGACAGTGACGGGAATTTTCCGGACACAAAAACTCCGGTGAAGGGAAGACGATCGAAAGTGCTGCCGCCGGTATTTACTACTTGATATAAGGAACTGTACATACCGCTAGATTTGAACATCTAACTTCAAATGTACATTAAAATAATTTTATTTATTTATTTTTAAAATGGGTTTTAATTAAACAACTTGAGTTTGGAAAGGGAAGCTGTAATAAGTTCCTATGTTTTAGGAATTTTAACTGCTGTAATGACTGTTTAATGCAATAATGGTAATGAATATTCGTAGTATTGAATAGATGTGTTTATGTATTGAATTAATTTTTTTTTTATTAAGGATCAAATTGGAATTAGATTCAAGTTGGATCAAGGTATGATAGTTTTAAGATTTTTCTTATTCATATCCAGCCTCAACTTAACCTAAGCGATAAATATGTAATGAAAAACTTTTGTTGACTGACTAACTTGATTAGTTTCTAGTTAGACCGTTAAATAAAGATACGTACGGTCAACAATTAATTGTAACTTGATGCCGAGCGTCGTTAGTGGTAAGAATTTTTCCTGGTGGTGGAGGAATATTTCGCGGCCGTTACAGCCGCCTTCAGAGGGATTCATGAGTTATATTCGGCTTATACTGGGTGATAGGAATTCCATCGAGTTTTGGTCGGACTGTTGGACTTGTGTAGGCCCCCTGAAAGATGTTTTCCCTCGAATTTTTGCTCTGGCTATTAAAAAGAGCGGCAAGGTAAGCCATTTTGGCAATGTAAGATGGGAATGGAATATAATTCTAAGAAGACGTCTCTTTGATTGGGAAATGGAGTAACGGAGCTCGTTTATGAATGTGATTATCACTGTATCTTCTAATCATTTAAGTAGGGATATCGTAAGATGGGTTGGGGATTCATCCAGCCTTTATACCCCGAAATCGTATTGTAATATCCTCTCTTCCATTGGGCCGTATAAGGACAGGTTGTGGAGTTTGGTGTGGGCGGGTTTGGCTCCACCTAAAGTTGAGTCGTTCATTTGGAGACTTGTCCAAGGTCGCATTCCGGTTCCAGCAGAGCTAAGGAAGCGAGGTATAGGTGGGTCATCATCGGATAATTGTGCGTTGTGTAACAAAGAACTAGAATCCGTCATACACCTATTCTGCTGTTGCGAGGTCTCTTGGAGGGTGTGCCAGGCGTGGTGTGTTCTCTGGAACATTCAGGTGGTCGTTCCTAAATCGATGGAGAGTTTCCTAATCATGTGAGAGAATCTTATGTTAAAATCAATTAATCTTGCGTGCAGAAACAATTAACACACATTCAAAACCTTGTGATGATATCAAGACTTGTTTGATTCTTGATAACAGATTCAGAACCCAAAACAAAGAGTGTTATTGTTTTTTTAAGAGAGAAAGAAATAGCTTTGAGAAAAAAAACTGTCTGCTATGCATGGTTTTCAGAACCGGATCGGTTAGCAAACCGGTCATACTATCGTTTCACTGGTTCAACCGGTCGAACCGGTCCGATCGGTCGGAAAAACCGGACGACGTCATAATTATTTAAAAAATTAAATAAAAATACCAAAAATATTTAATAAAAAATAATTTTTTATATCACAAGTTATATTCAAAGCAAGTCATAACATATATAAGTTAAAAACCATAAAATCAAGTGAAACAAAATGATTCAAATTAACTACAACATAATATTTAAGGTAAAACATATTAAATAATAAATATAATTGTATAACTATAATTAAAAAATAAATTTGGGGTTAAAAAAATCATAACAAAATTATATAACTATTCTTTCACTTCAATCAAGCTCGAATTTTAGGCTTCAATGGAGCTTCTAATTTTTTTTTTGAGTTCAAGTTTCAATATTATATTTCGAGTTTGAGTTGAACTTGATAATTTTTAGCTTGTGAGTTTGAGTTGAGTTGAGCTTACTTTTAAAGTTTTCAAGTTCGAGTCGAGCTCAGCAATACTCGAGTTCGACTTGGTTCGTTTAACAAACGACGTTGTTTGGTTTAATTTTTTTTTTAAAAAAACACAAAAATCCAGTTTTTTCCCAGTTTTTTCCGGTTTTCAGCCGGTTCGGTTCAAACGGTTTAGCGGTTCTGGCCGGTTCACTAATAGCGGTTCAACCGGTTTAGATTGAACCGGACTAAGCAACGGTTCCCGGTTGAACCGGCTGGTCCGGTCCGGTTTTCAAAACAGAGCTGCTACATGAGATTTTAAAAAACTGATTACACTATGTTTTTTAAATCACAAAATAACCGAAAGATCTCTCTACTTTTCAGTTACACATAACACCACTCAAACTTATATTTTCACCGTATGAGACGAAGGGATTTACACCCGATAATTGCCTCCTCAATACTACACTAATCATCACCGTGTGTACAACAACAACAATTATCAATTACTTAAATTATATGAATCAGTATTAGAAATCAAAATTTTTAACATTTTCCCACTTGATTCATATATAACAAGTATATATAATTTGAGCTCACTTAAATAATGTAATATAAAAGCCACAACTTCGTAAGAACTAAATCGACTGAATCATGGCAATCGCGGGCCTGGCAAACGTCCTGATTCCTTCAATGTATTACATGTCAATCCAATTCAAACAGACACAATTTAATAAGGTAGACACTCGAAAATATCTTATTTGACAATGTCTTAAAATAAGATCCAACATCTATAATCATAACAAAATATGCATAATTGAAATATGATTAATAGATAAGCAAAATCCAAACAAACATCGATATCTAGAGTATCAAACAAACATAAATGTGCAAGACATATTCATACATGTATAACTAATCATCCGCTATACAAGGACTTTGCGACTACTCCCATTTCACTAACATGGCCAATAAATGTCTTAGGAGTTAGTCCTTTAGTCAATGGATCTGCAATAATATCATGGGTGCCAATGTACACTATTTGAACTCTTTGATTTTACACATCTTCTTTAACAGATAGATACTTAAATCCATATGTAATAATGAAGTACCTCGATCTGAATGATTGGCAAGTATCACAATGTTGTGATGGGTTAGTTTAATTTGACTCGAAATCCTAAATTCTATAAATTGTTGTTTTACTTATATTTTGTGAAATTGCTAATAATTCTTTGTGAAACCAAAATGTTTAAAATGCCTCTGATTGCCCAAATAATAGAATCACTCCTGTCATATTTGAAATCTCAAGTAACTCTGATGTAAAAGATTTTGAGTACCTTTCTGATTGCTAAGTACCTCCAAAAAATATATGGATCCTCTAGTGTGTTCCTTATGTGCCATATAATTGTTTTACCTATTTTAGAATGTGATTTTTCGAAATTAAGGATTTACTAAAGTATTGATTTATTGTTTATGAACTATGGCTACATGATATGTGTTCTCTGGTGACTGTTTTTACTGATAAATAAATATGTCTGAACTCTAATTTCCTGCTACCACTGGATACTGTCTGAAAAATGTTTTTCTTCGGGGTACTATGGGATCTGGTCTGAAGTCTCTGTAGGTTCAGTTCTGATCAAGCTAGTAATTCCTTATAAAGGTTCAACACCGATCAGCTGGTAATTCCATATTGCAGGTTCAGTTCTGATCAAGTTGGTAATTCTTTATATAGGTTGAGCACCGATAAGCTGATAATTCCATATTGCAGGTTCAGTTCTGATCAAGCTGATAATTCCTTATATAGGTTCAACACTGATCAACTAGTAATTCCTTATAGACCTAAGGCGACCCTTGAGTGGGCTTTTGGGCCCAATGAGCCTAGTGGTAAGACCTTATGGATCCTAAGGTACTCCCTTAGGGTGGCTCCTCTGCTATGTGCATTAGGTAAGTCCTTTTGGGCTTGAGGGCATACCCCTCAGGTTGACACCTACACTTCGGTTAGGGTAAGACCTTATGGACCCAAGGTGGTCCCATAGGTTGGCACCTATGCCCAATGGGCCTAGGGTAAGTACTTATGGATGCAATTATGGGGAATTGCATATCGGTATTCGGTTGGAGGGTATTATTGTGGTTTTAAACCATGTTTTAAACTACTAATGTTTTTAAAGGATCTATACATATTTCTCTGTTTTGTTGGAACACACTGGACTCCCCAATTTAATCTTTTGAATCTGTCTCTCTTTGAATACTTCCTTCAGACCATAAATTCATGTTTGTAATTAAAGACTTAGCTAATGAAATCTGAATTCACCGTTAGAATCTGATGATGATTGTTCAGCTAAGGAAATTATCTTTACCTTATACCTGATGGCCTATTACATTCATCTGGTAGTTTTGTATTCCTGAGCTTTCCAAAGCTCACTCTATTACTTACCATTTCAGATTAAAGAGTTTAATCCTGTGCTTTTACCGACATCAGTAAAGGAGTTCCATCGGTATTGCTTGCGGAGTATGGTGTATGTATTTAGGGAGGGGCATGTGTTGTATTATGTTTTTATATTCGAGTTTGAAATTTGTTTTACTACTCGATATTGAAGGATTTTATTTTAATATATAAATGATTTTCTGAACTTGTATTTTATCTATAAATTATTTTACGATTTTAAATGGATTAACAAAAATTTTAAATTTTTTCTGGATTTTTACTGTGTGCCGCTCCGGTGAACATAATGTGAGACTTCAGATCGGATTACCCGCATCGATCTGAGGGTGTTACACATACATTAGAAACCCTATTCGTTCCTAGGTCAGCGTATGGGCTTGTGCACTTGGGCTTCTGTCCTATGTCATACTGCTGGACCGTTTGCTGTGGACCTTGATTTAAAACCTTAATAGGATCTAGATCTTGACTATGAAATGGACCTGAATAAAATAAATTGAATTAGTGATAATAATAATAATAAATAAAAAATAAAATAAAATAATAATATAATATAATATTTTCAAAATTATATATTAAAATACTATTTTCAGAACTATATAATATATTATATACTATTATAATATAATAATTTACCTTTAAGCTATATATATAATATAATAAAAAAATATGAAATATTTATCCATATGAAAACGTGTGTCTACCGTATTTAAACTATCAATTTTGATCTATTTTAATATCTAAACTGAATTAGTATTTAAAATATTAGTTTGGTCTGTCTTAGTATCTAAACTTTTTTTTCTTTCAAAATCATACCTATTATTTAGTTTTTGTTTCATTTTAGTATCTACTGTTAAAAATTTAATGCATTTAGTACCTAAACTTTAGTTTTAATCCGTTTTAGTAACTAAACTTTCAATTTTTTCAAAACTTAATGTTAAATTTTGAACAAGTGTATTAAAATGAAACAAAAATTAAACTATATGTATGATTTAGAAAGAAAAATAAAAGTATAGGTACTAAAATGGACTAAAATTGATAATTTAGATATTACACGTATAATTTACCCAAAAATATACATAAATGATCAATTAAAACGCAAAGAAAATTATAATTTCTATACCACTCTTTACTATTTATATTTTTGAGTTTGACTTTTATTTTTTGCTTAAATATTAAACTATAGGGTGGTGTTTTAATGAGTCCATCAACTATTAAAAGTTACAAAATGGTATACTAATTATTGAGCGTCGTTTTGTTGACTCTTCGACTATTAAAATTTACAAAAATGATCATTTTATTATTCATATGTTTTATACTTGTTCTTTTTCATTAAAATATGTTGACCGAGATATGATAAAAATCTTATTCTAGAATTGTTTGAGCTATATTAATGGATCAATTATTCGTTTACATTATGTCGTTGAGCTAGTGCTTGAAATAACCAACGATGTCAATATACATCGTTAAAATATGATTCTCCCAGTCAACTGGTTAACATCCAGCGCAGATGGTCGTCAAATTTTTAGAGGAAAATGACGAGTTTGGAACATATGAATAATCGAGCGACCATTTGTAACTTTTAATAGTTAGGGACTCAAGAAAATATCATCCTATAGTTGGGGATCATTTTATAGATTTTCATAGTCGATAAACTTAACAAAACATCATCTTACGAACGAGAGACTATTTGTGTACGTAACCCTAAAAAATAAGTAAATTTTTATTTTAAATTTTAGATCAAATAAATATTTAAATAAAAATTTACAATCAAATAAGTCTTATTTTTTTGAATTGAAAATGAGACTAGAACAATAGGCATAAGAGCATGGTCTTCTTATGGTGCAATGTTTGCTTCCAGAGTTAGAATGTCTGTAAGTTCGTCTTGGGGAGAATTAACGCTAAGCAGTCTAAATGATGTCTCAGGGTAAGCTTGACCATCTTATCAGCAATCTTGTGTTCCCAGTTTTTGGAATCCATTTAATCATCCAAGTTCGATATCTGAGAAGTTCACAATTGCACATACTAAAGAGATATGACAATCAGGTGCTCCACCGTCATTCACTAGCTTTACTGCTTGGCTGCAGTCAGATTGGATCCATAGCCTTGAAATGCTCAGGCTCGACGCAATGAGTAAATCTTCATAGATGCCCCCAAGTTCCGCTTATAGGGTCGATGTTGTCCCTACATTCTTTGTAAAACATGTAATCTGATCACCATTGGAGTTCCGAATCACTCCACCAATCATTCCTCGTTCATCGATAGCTGTCACTGCTCCGTCAGTGTTTAAACATGACCATCCAAGGGGAGGTCAAGGCCATGTTAAATAGACCAATGATAATTAAATTTAGGCAAAAAGACATTAGAGGTTTATGTACTTTTTGAAAAAAAATCAATATGATCCTTGTATTATTTTCTCTCAATGCGACTTTCCCAACTCAAAAAACAAACTCAATTGTGGCTATTTGACCAATGTTTTTCGTCGTTGACCATTACAATACTGACGTGTCAGCTTACAGTGCTAATGTGACAGTCCACAGTGTTGACATGGCAGTCCATCTGCCATGTTTGATTTACCAATTTAGTCAATCTGTCATGTCATCCGCCACATTAATATGTCATTTTGGATTGTCATGTCATCACCGTGGATTGCACATCAGCATCGTGAACCGCCACATCAGCACTGTAACGGTTAACGACGAAAAAACATTTGTCAAATGATCACATTGGGTTTATTTTCTAAGTTGGAGGGTCACATTGAGAGAAAAAATAATACGAGTCACATTGATCATTTTTCAAAAATACATGGACCTCTGATGTCTTTTTTGTCTTAAATTTACTAAGGAACAACAATTGCTAGGTTGATTTTTTTTAAATAAATAATTAAAATTTTGAAAAGTTTTTTATAAAATTCTAAAACAATATTTTAAATTATATATATTTTAATATAAATATATATATATAATTCTAAATTTTTAATAAAAATAATTTATTTTTCAAGAATCTAAAATGAAAATTAGAAGATGTAGTATCAATTTTTTAATTGAAGGTGAATAGTTTTAGCCATTTAGCATTGATATCATTAGTGTTTTTCCCCCTTTAAAACTTCACTAACACATGATTGCAGTCATAGCAGCTTTACAAGCGACCATTATAACTCGGTGAGCATACCAAATTCAAAGTTTTATATAAATTAAACTATCTAGAAATTAACAATCTCCACGAACCGATTGATTCATGAACCGTATATAATTATAATAGAAATGATTTGAAACATCAAACAATCGGTTTCCCTATGCCATTCTATTGCTGTAATAAATCCATAATAATGCTCCTCTATATGTTTTTTTTTTGTAAAGTAATAACTTCAATTGATTTTGGCCTTCTTCATGCTCCAAGCATTCAACTTTTCAATCTTAACTGCTTCACTTCCATTGTTGAAAACGTACATATGGGCGGCGGCGTTAATTGCCAGTGTGGGATAAACTCTAGCTGAGATGCAAGCTTTGCCACCTCCACCAAAGCTCTCCACTATCGAATGATCTATCTGTAAAATTTCAAAACACGTTGTTAACAGTGTCGAATGAGGAATTTTCCATAGGTATAATGTCAAATAAAGTCCCTAATGTTTGGTTAAAATCAGTTTAGTCCCCATTCTTTTTTAAGCATTTTGACTCCAACATTTCATTGAGGCAAAAAATACCCTCTATAGATGGAAACCATTATTCAAAAAACATTTTTTTATTAGTGTGTGGTGATTACAAGGTAGTATATGTTCGAAAGACTTCCAACCATTTGCTTGAACTGATACCTCTAAGGATAACAATAATCTCTTTAACCACTAAAGTCGTTTGTTTTGTGCTAGTTATCAAATGATTAGAGCTCTTAAATAGAGTCTTTTTATCCTAAAATGAAACGTTATTGACTAAAATGCCCTAGTAAAAAAGAATAAGGATCAAAGTAACTATTTAGTCATTGCTATGGGCTCTTTTACCTTAAAATGAAACATTAGAAGCCAAAATGTTTGTAAAAAGGAATAGGAGCCAAAATGATAATTTTAATAAATATTGAGGGCTTATGCCTTTTCCAAATGTAGAAAGTTTGATATCCCCAATTTTCAACAACAGCTTCTTAAAATTTTCACTTGATGAGAGTGGGCCTTGTTTGTGGAAGAGTTCAGGTAATCGGATAAAGTACAAAGTGTGTAGGAAATCTTGATTTAGGTTCGAGTACTTGCCTAGTTGTTTGTCATGGAAACTTAGAAAGTAAACCAATCATTAATGGTATAAATATCCAAAGAAACTCACCAAAGTCCTCAATGACAGGCTTTGATGACGAGGGTCCACATCCAGGAAAGCCCCATATGTAGTCTTGTCGTTGTTTTGGTTTAGGGATGATCTGTGGACACAAGAAAACAAGCGAGTTCAGCCTTTGTAATCATGGAACAAATTGAAAAGGTTTGAAAATTGTTACCTGCTTTGGTCACTGCACATTAGCACCACGTATTTGTTTTGACCTTTGAATATTCTGAAAAACACTGCAGTGTTCTCACTTAAGCCCTTTGATGCTAAAACCAGCAGCCCAAATGGACCCACACCGCCTTTGACCGACGCACCCTGTTGGCTGCATAGGACCTGAGGGTTGGTCCAGCTTGGGTTCACCGCTTCAGCTTTGTCAATGTTAGGTATCTCAAATGAAATGTCTACATCTGCCTGTGTAAGATGAATTCAAACAGAGTTTATTAGCGAGACAGAGAGTAAGTTATTCGAGTTCGATTTGGTTAAAGTTTAGTCGACACTCGAATTGAATGGACTCAACTCGGGTTCTTAACAACCCTAAGCACCGATGAAACCAGCAACTCACCTGTGAAGCAGTAACACCAGAAACTTCAACAACCGATCCTCCCTTGAGCAATTTGGTAGGCAAGCTTACGTGATTAGCACGTAGCATCTCTATTTCCACAACCGGCCATTGTATCAATTGTTTTCCAGATTTGTCCAGCCAAACTTGCCTAGGAATTGCCTGCAAAATCACATGCTGTTTAGCTGTTAAGAAACAAACAATGAAAAACCAAAATAAAGGACGAAGCTTACATGAACTCCAGCCCATCCTTTCTTGATATCATCAGCGACGCTCGATGATTCATTCAACCAACCACATAATATTCTCCTGTCTTTGATACTGTCTAGGAATGTCTTGGAAGCGTAATATTTTCCATAATCATATCTCAACCCCGAATCATTCTCGACCGATCCCTTGTCCGGTACATAGACATCCCTCGAACTGTCATACGACCCGATCGTGTACAAATCGTGCTTCGTATCGTCCAAGCTGACTTTAAGAACGTGCTTGACGGACGGAACATTAACAGAGGTGTCGACGCCATTTTGGCCACGGAGTGGAACAGGGTAAAAGTCAGGGCATTCCCACATCCCAGTGTCTTGAGCCGAATGCAAAGGGGCAGGGGCTTGAACCCAATTCACAAAATCTTTGCTCTTGAAAAGGATAGCCATGCCCTGGCGATGGACCTTGCTTCCTATGAGTACCCTCCACTTCTTATCAGGGCCTAGCCAAGCAGTTGTGGGATCTCTAAACGAGCTGGCGTTGATCTTGTTCTGTGCATTTGGTTGCACCAAAGGGTTCTTGGGCGACTTCACCCATTGTCGGAGGAACGGATCGGATAAATTCCGCGGCACGGCGAGATTCTGGACTTGGTTGTTTTCCGGGTCGATGCCGGTGTAAAGCATGGCTGGTTTGCCACCAGGGAGGATGGTGGCAGAACCAGACCAGCAGCCATTAATGTCACCTGGCTGGGAAGGGAAGATAGCTGATTCATGAGGGGTCCAATTCACAAGATCTTTTGATGTGGAATGAGCCCACACAATGTTGCCCCACACTGCACCTTTTGGATTGTATTGGTAAAAAAGATGATAAAGTCCCTTGTAAACCATAACCCCTGCAAAAATCAGCAGTAAATTCAGCCACTTTTGCCATCTAAAATAAGCATCAAACTCAGGGTTTTAGAATCCAAAAGGCACTAACCATTAGGATCTGTTTCATCAAGCCATATCCATTTGCAAATTCAACAAAACAAGGAAGCAGAACAGAAATAGTTAGACATTCAGCAAAACAGATGAAAAGAAGATGGAATTCAGAGAGAGTTTGAGGTGAAATATACCATTTATCCAGTTTTTGGGAGGTTGAAAATGATAGCTGGTTCTGTAATGTTGATTTGCAGATTGAACTGTTTCAAGGTTCCTATAAACATGGTGGGAAGCTTCAAGTTCCACAATTCCATGGCTGGCCAAGAGAGCAAAGAACAAAAACAACCCAGAAATACAAGAATTTGCCATGTTTTGCAGAAATGGAGATCAGATGAGAACTGCAGGCTTATACTATCAAGGTGTATTTATACAAGGAGAGTGCATAATTTGGCTGCCCATGGATCATGAACTCATATTTAAAAATTAAAAAAATAAGAAAAAAGAAAATCAAAAGGAAAAGGAAAGAAAATTCAAAGGTTGGATGTTAGTCTATACTTTTGTGGAAATTAATTTCCTTTTAATTTTCTCATTCTCACAGTTTCATCTGTTGACTTTTATGAGTTTAATTTTCAAAGTTCTGAGTAAAAGAATGAAAACCCTGTTTTGATTAATCAAACACGTTATCAAATTGACTAACACGTAATTTAGTCTAAACAATTAGTTTATATTCTTTTTCATTAAGAATTTTTTACTTGTGTTTGTATATTTAAAAATCACCTGTTGTTAAGGTTGCGTGGCTTATATTTTCTTTTATCGTATCTGAGATAATTAAGAAGAAATTTATCTCTTTGCTCGCTGGTGAAGATAGAAGTGTTAGAAACTCGATTTGATACTATTTCTTTCTGTGAAAACTTCCTGTTGAAGAATCGGGCAAAGTAAACGAAAGAACACAAGAATTTTAACGAGGTTCGGCAATGTGCTTACGTCCTCGATGCCCTTCGATCACTCCTCTCCATCCCCTGTCCTCTTTACCGATATATTTATGAGTCATATCTTACACTTCCTATGTAAACACGAAATTTATCTCTGTAAATAGATGTTAGGGACTAAGGTTTAAAAGTAAGTTGATTAAACCCTAAATCATATTTCTTGTATTTTTTCGACATGGTAAATTTTTCTCACTTTTTCCCATATTCGTTCCATAAAATGTTTTTTCACGTTAAATCTCGATATTCTTTATTTATGAATGTTTTACATTAGTTTTTATTTTGCTTACATTATTACATGTGTGGCCATTGTTTAATTTTCACGAATATTGAATGAACATATCCATAAGTATATATATAACTAAATATGTTGGAAAAAAGTTAAAAATATATCTATGAACAATAAACAAACTAATAATAATTCAATACAATTATATTTTATTAATGAAATAATTAAATATTAATAACCATATTATACATGAAATAAATATAAATATAAATAAACCGAACAAATCTTTAATCTCCTCCGTTTAATAAACAAACATAAATTTTTATCCATATTCTTTGATCCCGTTTGTTTAATAAACAAACATCAAATTTTTTATACTCTTATATTTAACATAGCAAATAAAAAATAAAAATAAAAAGTACGAGTAATTTATTAAGCGTTTTCTATATAAATTTATATCCCTTTTATCTTTTTGTTTCGAAATAAAATGTGTAAATTTATTTAATTAATGGAAACAACTTGAATAAAGATGATGATTGAATCCCAGTAATGTGAAACTTTGGATAAAATTCTATCGGATAAGGCTAATTGTTTTCCCGTGATTATGTATAAAATCAAATACTACTTGCCTTGGTGCCCGTGGTTATTACACGTGATTAATAACATCGAACAAATCCACTGAATTTTTCTACATACCCATACACCACATATTGGTGTTAAAGGTTTTTTTTCTTCCTTTCGGCTTTATATCTTGTCCTGATTAATTAGAATCGACTCATATCATATATTTGGTTCTGGTAGATGAGTTTCTCAAAGATTGTTTTTGCATATACAATAATTTAAACTCAAAACTTTACTTAAACGATGTTAAACTGTTTACCACTTGAACTAGTATCGTTGAGGGTTAAAGCTCTGGAGATATGAAAAAATACGATTGCGTTACTTTTAATTAAATGTTTTTTGAGTTTCTTTTCCGCTAAATACATTAATTATTCAAATCGTTTCCATTAAAAGTAGTTCTTTTCTCATTTTCTTTTTGTGAGTTTCTTTAAAAATCTTTAATTGTACGAGGCAAGTTGACGGTGTCATTGATATCATTGTGATATTTATCTATGTTTAATCCTAAAAATGTATTGAAAACAAAAAAAAAATCTAATTTTAAATATTACAATGAAATCGATATAAATCCTTAATAAAACATCCTAATATTAAAAATACAAACAACGAAATAAATATTTTATTTAGGGCCAATTTGGTTCAGATTTTGAAAAACGATTTTTAAAAATGTTATAAAAACGAATTTTAAAAGTGTTATATAAAAGTGCAGTTTAAACTTAATTATTTAAAATTTTTGTTAAAAAGTAAGTTTGAAAAAAATAAAATGTCAATTATAGACATTATGTTGTACAAAAGTGTAGTTTAAATTTAATTGTTTATGGATAAAGTGTTAAATTCTGATTAGATAAATATATACATGGATAGAATCAAGATTCTAATTCTTTCAAAAAATATTTTTCTAAAATAATTAATAATTTATAATTATTTCATAAATATTTAAATTAAATATATATTAAATATAATTTATTTATTTCTAGGTTGGGAGGCTAAATACCCTCAACATTAATATAGTTCCGTTCCATGATACATGATAAGTGATAACTTATATAAGTATGTATCAATGTCATACGTACGTACATGCATATATTATTCTCATTATTTAAGTTTGTATTAATGTTATATATATATATATATATTAGGATTGAATTATAAAATATATATATTAATTTTATATTAATTTAAAACTATTAAATTAATGAAAATTGATGATGGTTGTGATTAAGCTTAAAAATAGAAAGCGTTTTATGAAGAAGAAAATAAGAAATGCATAATCTTTATCATCAATTTGGTAATATTGTGGGAATAATAGTCTTATTAACCTTCAACCGCTAGTTTATTTTTCCATCGAATCAAATTAGTTAAAGGTGTGCTTTCATGAGCCCATGCTAAATTTTCAATCAATTCTTGCCAATATCCGCGCCAGTAAATTAAGAACATAAATCCGATAGCCCAAACAAGATGTTCAAATAAGAACATCCACTCCCATATTGATAAATTACTCATATGATAAGTTGTGAAGAGTTTAACCAGAGATAATCTCTTAACCATCCCATCAAATAAGTGGGAGTTTGTCAGATGTTACCCTGTCATAATGTGATGTGTTTCCAATGTCAATAAAAAGTATCAGTTATTTCTTTCATCGCCCCAAACAAGCTAATATTAGCGCTAATGGTACGTAAATGTAACTCGTTGTTTAAAGAACTATCCAGAGTTCCTAGAGCTCCTTGTAAAGCTTGTTGTAAAACCCGTTGTCGGACTTGATTAATCGCTCTTTGTTGTTAAAAAATGGTTTCTGTAACACCCCAATTTAGGGGTTAAAAATTAAAAATTATAAAGTGGTGGATTTAATTTGGTATTTTGAAAGAAACAGTGGGTTAAATTGCAAAATTTTAAAGTTGGCAGACCGCTTTAAGAAGCGTAAGAAATTCAGTGGCTAAACCCATGATTTACCCATTTTTATTTTGGAGAGAATTATAAATCTATCCCTCGTATGTTTTCTGGAGAAATTTTTCCAGATTTTCCTTTTCATCAACCCCACTTTGAACTCTGATCTACTCGTCGTCCGACCTCCGATCGACGAGCCGAAACCACCATCGTGTTCGTTGTCAACCGAGGAACAAAATCCCTCAAACCTTTCGTCGTGAATCGTCGTCGTTCGTCGTTAATTTCAGTCAGAAGTATCGTCGGTAATAACTCAATTTTAGTTGGTTTTTCATCGATTCACGATGATCGGGTCATCCGTTTACGACACCTCCCGCACCATCGTGTTCCTTGTGCCGTTCCGAGTCCACCAGTGTCCTCCCTTTTCTCCGGCGGCGGCGACGCGTGTGGAGGTGAAGCGGTCAAAGTTTCCTATTTGTTGAAATCGAGCTCTCCGCCGTTCAAAAATTTGAACCAAGCTTTGTAAGTATCTCGAAATCGCTCAAAATAATTTTTAGAAATTTTTCTGGGAATTTAGCACTGTTCACGCTCCACCACGCGCCGCCACTGCACGTGGGGAAGGAAAAATGACTGGTTTGACCGGTTTTGTAACCCATTTGACCGGTCACGACCCGACCCGACCCGTTAACCCGACCCGACCCGTTGACCCGTTGACAGTTGACCACTATTGACCAAAACTTTGACTGTCTTTGACCGGGCATTAAACGACCTTTGACTTTGACCGAGTATACCTATCCTGACATTTTTCGACGTTCCAAATCCGATTCTGCAGTTCATTTCTCGAAATTCGAACCCGAAGGCCTTGAAATTGCCGATCAAACCCATTGACCTTGATTTTGACCGAAAATTCCAAATTTTCGAAAAGTCATATTTTATACTTTCGACGTCCTGAATCCGAATTCGAAGTCCGTTTCGCCAAATTCGAACCCAATAAGCTATCTTTCACTGATTTATCACCCGATTCGATCCGTTTATCGCAATTAAGCTCTGTTTCTGATATAATTTATGTTGATATGTATCTGAGGAATTATTGGAAGTTGAATTGAAGATCAAAGGCGTTCGAATGGAATTTTTTATGGTTGATCAGTATTGCACGAAAATCGAGATAATACTTTACTACCTCTTTATGCTTTATGGAACATGTTTATATTGATAAATGCATGAACAAGATAATGTTGGTCACTTTGGTGGAGTTGAATAATTTATACACTTGATATGATGTGGTAGAAATTCTGTAACTGATTACGGATCGAATGACTAATATAAGAGATTGAGGAATTGTTAGATTATATTACAAGTTTGTGATTAGTGATAAAGAAATCATCCCTGTATCTGCAACTTATAATTTATTTCATCAAAGGTTATATGTTAAAGGTACTTGGATGAGAAATTATGAGAATACTCCGGTAGGGTAAAAGTACAAAAATACCCTTATGTTATAAAAAGACAAGATTTGAATATAGAAGTTAGATAAAAGGATTTTACAAACATATTAATCTGATAAAAATATTGATGTGTATAAGAAATGTTAGTTTTATTTGGAAATTATGGATAACCGGTTTTAATCCTATGAGAGTTTGTGAAGGATACTAGAAGTTTGTTAAGAGAACCGTTTCAAGATCAGAGAGTATTCAAGAAAGCAATTAATCATTGGATCTCTAAATTATATTATTTTCGTTAAGAGCTAATATTGAAATTATATGGTTAAGAAATTACAGAAATTCCCTTAAGAGATAGAATAGTTTGAGTTGACTCTGAATGAGAAAATACTTAGGGGATTCGTACTTAACTCGATTAAGTACGGATTTAATTTTTAAGATCCTGACTTAGTGCAGGAAAATTCCTGATATTTCGTTTGTAAAATCTGAGAAGACACTTGACCCGTAAATATTCGAATAATGAGTAAATACTTAAAGAATAATTTAACGGGGGTATTTTGCTGTCAGAATTATTCGAAAGGACTGAAGTAAATGATAAGATTGAATTAAATAATAAGACCGGATGGCAGGAAAAGATTA
This sequence comes from Hibiscus syriacus, assembly GCF_006381635.1. Lineage (NCBI taxonomy): Eukaryota > Viridiplantae > Streptophyta > Magnoliopsida > Malvales > Malvaceae > Hibiscus > Hibiscus syriacus. Next base: position 554,059 of record NW_024063269.1, read on the forward strand.
AAATACCGTAGATCTATAAAATGACCAAAATACCCCTGTAATGGAAATGACCCAAGAATACCACCAAGCTCAAGAATGATTGGATATCTTCGAGCTCTGAAATAAATAGAATAAAAATGAATACCAAAATTACCAAAATACCCTTATGGCCTATATTAAGTAAATGTCTTGGATTAATTAAGGAATCCAAGTAAGCATAGGTATTGGACTACCTTTAAAGGTAATGGAAAATAGTTTAAGTGAGTAGATCAACCCTAAAGCTATGTCAATACCTGAATGGAATAGATATTACTAGAACATGTATTCGTCTTCTCAAGTTTGGCTCAATGATAAATTTTGGAAGTATTCAGCTCAGCTCAACTCTAGATCGTATTCAGTACTAAGAATTGGACGTTTGTTCGACAAATCAACCACGAAGACCAAATTGAATGGAATGGAAGTACAACATGTATCTGAAATTCAGGAACGTTTGAATTACTCTGGAAAATCCTGAAGTAACTGGAATGGATATGACTGCTAAATGAACTAGGTAACCTCAATGACTGAGGATTTAATAAGTGATTTGGATAAGTCTGGAAACTCTGATGAGTTTACGTAGTGTACAATTACAATGGGTTATGAAGAAATTAATCAAGTACGTCAGCATTCCATGATATTGTGGAAACGTGGAAATGAAATAAAGACATTGGAAGATTTATTCAGCGATGATTCCGAAAATGGTCTACGGATAAGAATTTGTGGTATTAAAAAGTAAATACCTTAGAAGTAAAATGAATTGACCAGTCGACATAGATTGTTAAGGTTCTGAATCTTTGTTCTCAAGTTGTTCGATTATCTGATTAATTGACATGGATGTATAGGATTCTGAATACCCTTATGATTACGTAAAACTTCTGAAAACTGTCCGAATAAGATAATATCCTGAGAATTCACATTCTGAATAACTGATGATTCTGTCAGTTAATGAACTCTTCCAATAGTGATTCTAAATTCCAATATTCTATCGATATACTGAAGAACTGTGTTTCTCTGCCTGATACAGTACCTCTAAATAATACCTGTAAACTCTGGTGTGTTCCCTACTCACATGAATATTTTATCTGATTTTCGATTTGAATTCTGATCTGATACTTAACATGGATTCTGATATGATATCTGACATGGATTCTGATATGATACTTGACTTGGATTCTGATCTGTTACTTGACCTGATTTCTGATATGATACTTGACCTGATTTATGTTTTGATTTTAGATATATCCGTTTACAGACGGAAAATGTTTTAATTGGGGGGTATTGTTGAATGAAGAAGTTTCGCAGGTTCCTCGGCTTTGTGCTCAGGGCCTTATATGATATGTTGGGTTGGGTGTATGGTTCTGGGGCACCTACACATTATGATGTGTTGGGATGGGGGTATATATATATGTTTTAAAAAGATCTGAAAAGTTACATGGTTTTTGGGAACACACTAGATAACCTATTCTGATCTCCTGAACTCAGTCATCCGAAACATTTGTCTGAACTGAAAGCTCATTGTCTATTACCATCTGAAATATCAGTAGAATCTCTGCTCATCATAAAAATCTATAAATGTTCGGAAATAATAAGGATATGTATGTTTATCTGTATCTGCACGTTCTTCAACATTATCTGGTAGTTATGTATTACTGAGCTTTTCGAAGCTCACTCTATTACTCACCTTTTCAGGTTAAAAGAATTGTATCAGTGCATCTATTGACTTCAGTAAGGGAGTTTTTCCGGCGTTGTTGCAGAGTATGGTATATGTGATTAGGGGGCATGTAATTGTATTTTGATTTATATACGAGTCTGGAAATCTATTTTATTTTTAAATAGTGACAAATGATTTTATTAGTTTACATGTAATTTAAAAAGTTTTAAATTTTCCGCTATTTTTACAGTGGGTCTCTCCGGTGGCCCAAATGTAACACCCCGGATTGGATCTGGTTACCCTTATCGGTCTGTGGGGGTTACATTTAGTGGTATCAGAGCTATGGTTTGAGTCAAAATTTTTCAAGTTAGACCGGCCGGTCGAATGTCAAAATATGTCTGATCAATATATGCCCCTAGACTACAATCGTACTTCTCTGAGCCGAAACTCCAAGGTTGAGTCTCTATCTGTAACAAGCGAACCGAAATTTCTATCTGTTAAGGTTATACTTGTATAAAAAGGAATACCGGTAACATCTGTCTAAACGCTCTAAAGTATCTCACGAGCCATGTGAGAGTTAATTATCTGAGAAATTTTGACTCGACTCCGGAAATCAAATTGGGATATGCTACTACTCTACGAGCCTATTCTTATGACCAAGACTGAATTGATTACTCAAGGAAATTTTCGTTCGGATTCTTTTATTAAAATGAGAGAAAGTTCTGATAAGAAGGTATATTCAACTGGTTAAGGATTAGTGGAGGATCCGTATTTCTATAAGAGCTACATGGAAGATATAAAAAAAACTTATGGAAGTTTCATTTCTGCAATAATGTGACATGAATAAATTTCGAGGATGAAATTCTTTTAAGGAGGGGAGAATTGTAACACCCCAATTTAGGGGTTAAAAATTAAGAAATTATAAAGTGGTGGATTTAATTTGGTATTTTGAAAGAAACAGTGGGTTAAATTGCAAAATTTTAAAGTTGGCAAACCACTTTAAGAAGTGTAAGAAATTCAGTGGCTAAACCCATGATTTACCCATTTTTATTTTGGAGAGAATTATAAATCTCTCCCCCGTATGTTTTCTGGAGAAATTTTTCCAGATTTTCCTCTTCATCAACCTCTCTTTGAACTCCGATCTACTCACCGTCCGGCCTCCGATCGACGAGCCGAAACCACCATTGTGTTCGTTGTCAACCGAGGAACAAAACCCCTCAAACCTTTCGTCGTGAATCGTCGTCGTTCATCGTTAATTTTAGTCGGAAGTATCGTCGGTAATAAATCAATTTTAGTTTGTTTTTCATCGATTCACGACGATCGGGTCATCCGTTTACGATACCTCCCGCACCATCGTGTTCTTTGTGCCATTCCGAGTCCACCGGTATCCTCCATTTTCTCCGGCGACGGCGGCGCGTGTGGAGGTGAAGCGGTCAAAGTTTCCGATTCGGTTAAATCGAGCTCTTTGCCGTTCAAAAATTTGAACCGAGCTTTGTAAGTATCTCGAAATCGCTCAAAAAAATTTAGAAATTTTTCCGGGAATTTAGCACTGTTCACGCGCCCCCACGCGCCGCCACTACGCGTGGGGAAGGAAAAATGACCGGTTTGACCTGTTTTGTAACCCATTTGACCGGTTTGACCAGTCACGACCCGACCCGACCCGACCTGTTGACCCGTTGACCGTTGACTGGTGTTGACCACTGTTGACCAAAACTTTGACTGGCTTTGACCGGGCATTAAACGACCTTTGACTTTGACCGAGTATACCTATCCTGACATTTTTCGACGTTCCAAATCCGATTCCGCAGTCTGTTTTTCGAAATTCGAACCCGAAGGCCTTGAAATTGCCGGTCAAACCCATTGACTTTGATTTTGACCTAAAATTCCAAATTTACGAAAAGTCATATTCGACGTCCTGAATCCGAAGTCTGTTTCGCCAAATTCAAACCCAGTAAGCTGTCTTTCACTGATTTATCACCCGATTCGATCCGTTTATCGCAATTAAGCTCCGTTTCTGATATAATTTATGTTGATATGTATTTGAGGAATTATTGGAAGTTGAATTGAAGATCAAAGGCGTTCGAATGGATTTTTTTATGGTTGGTCAGTATTGCACGAAAATCGAGGTAATACTTTACTACCTCTTTATGCTTTATGGAACATGTTTATATTGATAAATGCATGAACAAGATAATGTTGGTCACTTTGGTGGAGTTGAATAATTTATACACTTGATATGATGTGGTAGAAATTCTGTAACTGATTACGGATCGAATGACTAATATAAGAGATTGATGAATTGTTAGATTAAATTACAAGTTTGTGATTAGTGATAAAGAAATCAGCCCTGTATCTGCAATTTATAATTTATTTCATCAAAGGTTAAATGTTAAAGGTACTTGGATGAGAAATTATGAGAATACTCCGGTATGGTAAAATTACGAAAATACCCTTATGTTATAAAAAGACAAGATTTGAATATGGAAGTTAGTTAAAAGGATTTTACAGACATATTAATTTGATAAAAATATTGATGTGCATAAGAAATGTTATTTTTTATTTGGAAATTATGGATAACCGGTTTTAATCCTATGAGAGTTTGTGAAGGATACTAGAAGTTTGTTAAGATAACTGTTTCAAGATCAGAGAGTAATCAAGAAAGCAATTAATCATTGGATCTCTAAATTATATTATTTTCGTTAAGAGCTAATATCGAAATTATCTGGTTAAGAAATTACGGAAATGCCCTTAAGAGGAAGAATAGTCTGAGTTGACTCTGAATGAGAAAATACTTAGGGGATTCGTACTTAACTCGATTAAGTACGGATTTAATTGTTAAGATCCTGACTTAGTGCAGGAAAATTCCTGATATTCCGTTTGTAAAATCTGAGAAGACACTTGACCCGTAAATATTCGAATAATGAGTAAATACTTGAAGAATAATTTATCGGGGGTATTCTGCTGTCAGAATTGTTCGAAAGGGCTGAAGTAAATGATAAGATTGAATTAAATAATAAGACCGGATGGCAGGAAAAGATTGAAATACCGTAGATCTATAAAATGACCAAAATACCCCTGTAATGGACATGACCCAAGAATATCACCAAGCTCAAGAATGATTGGATATCTTCGATCTCTGAAATAAATGGAATAAAAATGAATACCAAAATTACCAAAATACCCTTATGGCCTATATTAAGTAAATGTCTTGGATTAATTAAGGAATCCAAGTAAGCATAGGTATTGGACTACCTTTAAAGGTAATGAAAAATAGTTTAAGTGAGTAGATCAACCCTAAAAGCTATATCAATGCCTGAATGGCATAGATATTACTGGAACATGTATTCGTCTTCTCAAGTTTGGCTCGATGATAAATTTTGGAAGTGTTCAGCTCAGCTCAGCTCTAGATCGTATTCAGTACTAAGAATTGGACGTTTGTTTGACAAATCAACCACGAAGACCAAATTGAATGGAATGAAAGTAAAACATGTATATGAAATTCAGGAACGTTTGAAATACTCTGGAAAATCCTAAAGTAATTAGAATGGACATGACTGCTAAATGAACTAGGTAACCTCAATGACTGAGGATTTAATAAGTGATTTGGATAAGTCTGGAAACTCTGATGAGTTTACGTAGTGTACAATTACAATGCGTTATGAACAAATTAATCAAGTACGTCAGCATTCCATGATATTATGGAAACGTGGAAATGAAATAAAGACATTGGAAGATTTATTCAGCGATGATTCCGAAAATGGTCTACGGACAAGAATTTGTGGTATTAAAGAGTAAATGCCTTAGAAGGAAAATGAATTGACCAGTCGACATAGATTGTTAAGGTTCTGAGTCTTTGTTCTCAAGTTGTTCGATTATCCGATCAATTGACATGGATGTATAGGATTCTGAATACCCTTATGATTACAAACAGCTTCTGAAAACTGTCCGAATAAGATAATATCCTGATAATTCACATTCTGAATAACTGATGATTCTGTCAGTTAATGAACTCTTCCAATAGTGATTCTAAATTCCAACATTCTATCGATATACTGAAGAACTGTGTTTCTCTGCCTGATACAGTACCTCTAAATAATATCTGTAAACTCTGGTATGTTCCCTACTCACATGAATATTTTATCTGATTTTCGATTTGAATTCTGATATGATACTTGACATGGATTCTGATATGATATCTGACATGGATTCTGATCTGATAATTGACTTGGATTCTGATCTGTTACTTGACCTGATTTCTGATATGATACTTGACCTGATTTATGTTTTGATTTTTGATATATCCGTTTACGGACGGAAAATGTTTTAATTTGGGGGTATTGTTGAAGGAAGAAGTTTCACAGGTTCCTCGGCTTTGTGCTCAGGGCCTTATATGATATGTTGGGTTGGGTGTATGGTTCTGGGGAACCTACATATTATGATGTGTTGGGATGGGGGTATATATATATATGTTTTAAAAAGATCTGAAAAGTTACATGGTTTTTTGGGAACACACTAGATAACCTATTCTAATCTCCTGAACTCAGTCATCTGAAATATTTATCTGAACTGAAAGCTCATTGTTCGTTACCATCTGAAATATCAGTAGAATCTCTGCTCAGCATAAAAATCTATAAATGTTCGGAAATAATAAGGATATGTATGTTTAACTGTATCTGCACGTTCTTCAGCATTATCTGGTAATTCTGTATTACTGAGCTTTTCGAAGCTCACTCTATTACTCACCTTTTCAGGTTAAAAGAATTGTACCAGTGCATCTATCGACTTCAGTAAGGGAGTTTTTCCGGCGTTGTTGCAGAGTATGGTACATGTGATTAGGGGGCATGTAATTGTATTTTGATTTATATACGAGTTTGGAAATCTATTTTATTTTTAAATAGTGACAACTGATTTTATTAGTTTACATGTAATATAAAAAGTTTTAAATTTTCCGTTATTTTTACAGTGGGTCGCTCCGGTGGCCCAAATATGACACCCCGGATCGGATCTGGTTACCCTTATCGGTCTGTGGGGGTTACAGTTTCATTTTTGTAATTTTCTAATTGTTCTAAAATCTTATAAGTTGAATTAATCAAATTCAATTTTTCTCGTTCTATCTCAAAGTATCCATTCACTCAAAACTGATCCACCTTCATTTCTACTTTTCGTACTAGATAAAATTATTATATATTAACAAATACGATTGAGTATCGTTCGAAAAAAGCCTTTGGTGTCCCTTCTAGTCAAGAATTGGGGCCTCATAATCACTAGACAATATGTTTTTCCTTTTCTCACATACCTTTCTTCGTTCATGGTTCGATATTCTGGTGTCCTAGGAGTAGAGGAACACCACCAATCCATCCCGAACTTGGTGGGTAAACTCTAATGCAGTGACGATACTATAGGGGAGGTCTTGTGGAAAAATAGCTTGATGCCATGATGATGAAAAGCTTAACACCTCTCATTCTTATTAATTTTTCAATATGAAAAAGAAATAAGAATGAAAAATGAAAAGGTAATCTTATTCAAAACCCCAATTGTGAAATCCCCTCTCTCCCACTTCACACCTCGGAACTCACCGTTCTTATAGAGAGAGGAACTTTCACATCTTTATAACCCGAAATATCTTGGGAGAGGAAATGTTCCTTTTTTTAGGGTACTCCTGGGAACATATCAAGTGGAGAGGAGGTGGGGCCTATAGCTCAGATGATTAAAGCATATGGCTACGAACCACAATGTCAGGGTTTCGAATCCTTCCTCACCCACAATCGACCCAAAAGTGAAGGACCTTTCCCTCTGGGTAGGAAAATTATAATCGAGATAGCATACCCAAAGCTATAGAACTTGGCTGTAGGTCTTTTGCATAAATAGAGTGGTCTTTTATTTATTATATATTTACTTTTCTATTTTATATATAGTATTTATATATGTATATAGTATTCCTGGCCAAAACAAAATAAGCATTTTTTTTGTTTTACGCCTTGTAACTCTTCCTCATCCAGGCTTGGGCAGAATAACAGAGCAAATACAAGCATTAGTAGCATAGAAAAAATACGCTCCTCGTCATAAAATTAATGTGTTTACTTGAGGTAATTGTAGCCTCTCGGGAGAATCGATGATGCAATTCTATTATTTATTTGATATGACATGAATAGTTGAAGGAAATTTCCCAAAGAAAAATGGATTATGGGAGTGTGTGACTTGAACTATTGACTAGACCGTGCAAAAATATGTCTTTATCTGCTACATTGGAATTCACAACCAAATGTGTCTTTGTTCCAACCACCTTGTAAGCCCCATACAAAGGATAGGCTGGTTCGCTTCAAGAAAATCTTTCTATGATCAGACCTAACGATGTTATGTAGAAACAGGGCTCCGTAAGATCCAATAGAATAAGTGATTTGGCATAACCAAAATTTGATTTTAGTTATTTTTTACTTTCTTATCTTAATGGTACGAAAATGCATTCATTTTTTCTGCATCAACCCGATTTTATTACACTATCAGAGTGAAACAAGAGATCTAAAGAAGAGCCAAAGGCTAGACTATTATTTGAGAAGAAGAATACCCAAATAATAAATATTATTGATTAAAATGATATTTTTGTTGTTGTTGCAAAAGACACGTCTTTACCGATGTGGCATTTTTTTTAGATGGCTTATCCCACAACTGACGTCATCCAAGATTAATATTAAAAAAATAAAATTTATTCAAAAAAAAATAATATGCACAAAATACGTTTTAAAGACACATATTTATAAGTACATGAGATAAAGACCGTGACATCGATACACATGGATAACATTATCTTCAACTATTCGATAGGTGCATGTTTAGAATATTATATTTAGGGTGCGTTTGGTTCACATAATGTAAGATTATCAGTGGGAAGATGATTACCGGTAGGAATAAGATTACTGGGAATATTGTATTTTGTGTTTAGTTCGTTTAGCATGAATGTAAGATTACAGTGTTTGGTTAAAGGAATAAAAGATTATTGGAATGTATACTTTACCAAATTATCCTTATTATATATATTTTTTAACAAGTTGAATTCTACTATAATATTACTATAATTAATTTATATATTTTCTTTAAAAAATTTAAATTCATAAAACTTATATAATTTTTTTTTACAAAATTGAAAAGATAAATAGGTTTAATGAAAGGGTAAAATTTTATTTTAACCCCTGAACTTCATATAAAATTCTAATTATGGACTTTTTTTAAATCTAAAATAGTTTAAGGATAAATTTATAATTTAACCTTCGTAGAATTTTTATTATTCAACGACAGAAGAATGATATTTTTGAAGAAAAAAATTAAGGGTATTTTAGTCTAAAACGCTGATAATCCAACAATACCTAAGGGAAGGGGTAATCATATTCCCAGTAATATACCCCCAAAATATCACTATTGGGAATAAAAGATTACTGGGGAATAGAATTATTGGCAACCAAACGGAGGAATAACATTTCATTCCCCTGGTAATCCTAGATGACTCCAACCAAAGGCCCCCTTAATCATTTTTAAAAATTCATACATAAATAATGTGAGATATATAAATATCACATCAAAAACTTATTCAATTTTAACCGTTAAAAAGATAATTTTTAAAATTGATCAGATTTGTACTGTCGTACTAATAACCTTTAATAGGTAGGTTTATTAATAGAAATTTCTTTAAAAACTATAAAAAAATATTTTATTAAAAAATAGAGTAGATAGTATTAGTTAGATTGAAATCGTAGTTTTGTTCCCTCTTACTTACAAACCTTAACATAGTTTTAGGGAAAATAAACTTAATTTGAACAAAATTTTCAGTAAGACTGTTTTTATTGGCCAGTAAACTAAAATACAATTCTGAAATAAAAGAATTTAGAGATTTTTTTTAAGCTTATTGAATAGTCCGCCTTATTAGTATTTCAATTAAATAAAAAACATTGATGCAAAAAAGGAATGAGAATGCAGCTGAAGAAAGAAGGCAAAAAGAGGTTGGAAGATACGATTGGATCTCTATATATTCATATCTCTATATTCAATTAATAAAATTTCAAAAGTTTGACATTTGTTCCTTATAACATTCAAACCTTTGAAAAGTATGAGCAATTGTGTGGAGCCTCCCACTTTATATATATATAATCACTTTTCGTGTTGTGCATGTATAGCGGTATCTTACATCTCACGTGGTCAATTTTACACCTCAATTCCCATTTTACCATTTAATTCTATGTTGACTTATTCCTACATTATCGATATCTATTCATTCGATTTTAATAAATAATAAGAATATTATGGATTAATGTATATATCAAGAGGTTGGTGAGGTAAAGTTTATTTTCTTATTTTATATCTAGATGATATATTTTTTTGTAGTGAGATGCATAGATATGTTATGTAAGGTGAATTTTTAAAACAAATATATAATACGAAATGAGTGATATGTTTTATGCCATTAATTTTAAGATTCATCGCGATAGATATCAAGGTATTTTAGACTTATCTCGAGAAATATATATCAAACAATTTTTAAAATTTCGAAAAGATTGTTCATCTAAGGTAGCTCCTATCGTGAAGGATGATAAATTAAATTTGAATTGATGTACGAAGAATGACTTTGAGAAGGAGCAAATGAAAAATACTTGATATGTTTTTGCTGTTGTGAGCTTGATTTTTGTTCAACTTTATGTAAGGCATGACATTGCATTTATAGTGTTAGAAAGATATAAGATTAATTAGGATGTTGACTATTGAATTGTTGCAAAGAAAGTTTTGAAATACTTCAAAGAGACAAAAGATTACATGCTTACGTACAAACGATCAAATTGTTTGGAGGTGATTGGCTACCCTGATTCATACTTTATTGGTGTTGTTGATTCACGTGAATTAACATCACCTTACATGTTTATGTTGTTAGAGAAGTTCTATCTTGAAGAAATCTCAAGCAAACCTTACCTGCTACTTTTATGAAAGCTGAGTTTGTTTAATGTTTCGAGGCTATCCCACATGGAGTATGGTTGAAGAGTTTAATTCATAGGATTAGATTTATGGACTCGATTTCTAAGTCATTAATAATATGTTGTGATAATTGACCTACTATCTTTAGGGTCTAAAAATAAGTAAAAATCGAAGAAAACACACTGACATTAAGTATTTGGTCATAAAATATAATGTTAAAAAAAGTGGTCATTGAGCACAACACTGAGCAATTGTGAGTTGATCATTTAACTAGAAGAATGTCACTATATGAATTTAAGGTTGTTAATATAAAACTTGTCCTTAGATTTTAAATATTAATCATAAGAATGATTGCAATGAAATTTTATTAATTTTTTATATGCATATTAATTTAATTATTTTGAAAATGTTATTAAAGTTCAGATTTAGAATAAATATTTTGTTTATCCATTAAAAATATTTTATTAAAGTGTTGAAACATGATATAATGATATAATGTGATACATGAAAAATTAGACTCAACTTAAAGAGAAAAATATTGTCATGATTTGTGCATTATATTTCGACTTTTAATTACTCAAGGGTATTATGAACCCAGTGAAAGAATGTTGGAGGTGCATCTGATACGTGAGATTTATACCCACATTTGACAATCTCATGTCCAATTGAAACTATTTTCTGATAGTTTTCAGCCTTATTGATGCCCACACTTCATTCACATTTTATTAAAAATACAACTATAAATACTCGTTTAGCATAAGGTCACTAAATACTAAAGCATTCAGAGCAATTTTTTATTTATAGAAAAGGACTTATATTCAATCTAGTGTGGTTTAGAGTGCCTTGAATACATTTTGATGGTTTTAGTCTTTGATGCAGTTAAACTTAAAGTGTTTAACGGTAGTTCGTGATGCTCAATAATATTTTGTTGTATTTGATAGCAGTGCTATTACATACCCATTTTTACATTAATTAGATAATGAATGAAGGTATTTTATATTCAATCTTTTCATCGTGTTTATGCTTGTTTTATATTTTCATATGTCACTGGTGGACCATTATTGTTAGAGCTATGTTAGAAAAATTGATTGTTGTAAAACGAGACATTAGCATTGACTGGAAAATATTAAATAAAGTATGCAAAAGGATGATAACTGTGTTGTGGTAATCCACTGCCTTAGAACTGTATTCGTCCAGATGTGTGTAATCGCTACAATGGACGAATGACCTCCCGAAGTTAGCACGACTCTCCAAATTTCGTACACCTGAAAGATGAAGTGGACTTAGGTGGTACTGCTCTTCTTTTAACTCAAACAACACTCAGAATAGGAAGAGTGTTTCAAAAGCAAATAATTGCTTAGAGATATTTCTCTTGAAGTGTCTATGAAATGGAAAAATTAAACATCCATTTATAGGCTCAACATAGAGGTAAAATGGTAAACGATCTATAGCAATTACAAAATAATTAATTTTCATAAACACTGACCACAAATAATATTAAATATTTTGTAATGGATATAAATGGCAAAATAAACTCTGATAAATAATATTTTACCGAGAGGATATTGTCTAAAAAGAAACACATACGAACCGAATCGGACCACGCCAAACAGTTCATACCCAATGTGAAATTATTTGTATTACCAACATTCTCCCACTAATACAAAAGAATTTTTTTTATGAAAAATGAAATTTGAAGTTAAAACATGAGAAGAGTAATAGCGAGATTAATTACTTAAGCACTAGTGAATGTATATGGAACTAGTACATAGTGATGATGAGTAATTCTTCTCTTAGATAAGCGAACGAATCTTGAACTTTCTAAGATCAAGGTGAACTTATAACACACAACTAACCGCTTCATCTATCAAATTCCTTGATGTGTCTACAAAGTATATATATGAATGTGTATATATATAGCCCTCTTTTTCTCAGGATTCTAGTAAGTGTACTAGAAAACTGGCCCAATATTTTTCTTAGAAGGTGGATAATCCTTCTCATTTACGTAGGTTATTTCATCAGATTTATCTTAATATAAATCACCCGAAATCATGCCTTGAAATAATTAAGAGCTTTTACAATAGCTCAACCTCACAATATGTATGATGAATTTTCACAAATGAACCACTCAAACTTTGGGATAAGAAATCATTAAGAATAAATATTCAACCTCATTAATCGACAAATTCAATATTTCCTTCTCTCTATGAACACTCAAACTCTTACGTTTGAATTCACTAATAGTTTTAATAAAACTCATCCTCTCTAGTGGTAAGTTCAAGTAGTCCTCCATGATTAGGACTACCCACTCAACACTGGGTTATGAACTTATTAAGAATATATATTCAACTAAAAATCTATAAATTCATCAAGTCTTTTTCACTAAGACTACCCAAAGCATGGGCTATGAATTTATTAAGAGCAATTAAGCTCATCATGTGCATGTACATTATTCGTCATAGGGATAGAAAAATATAAATGTACACTATGAGTCTTTCCATGGCTTCGTTTTAACACATTGAACTTAGATAACTAAGTTGAGTATCAACCTTGAATTCCTCAACCAATGGGCTTCAAACCTATCCCCCTCGAAAAATCAAGAACCAGTTTCTAATTTTAACATTTAGTAAGCGGATCAACTAGGTTCCTCTCTGACTTTAATCATCACTTTAAGACACCTCCACTTTTGTAACATTTTAGGATACAAATAATTCTATAAGTTCCTTGAACAATGTGTAAACAAATTCTCATACACATATACTCAATCAAACTAACATCCATTACCCGGCCTAGATGTTTCGATCAAATAAAGTGACTTAGAAAGTTTATGTGATTAAAATAAACATTTCATAGTAATATAATATAAACATTTTAACATGAGATAAAATGTCTAAATACTTGAAATAATAAAAGTTTGATAATTTAAATGCAATTTAAAAGTAGTTAAAAGTAAAATCAAATGCCACAGTCTGTCAATTATTGATAGAAATTGTACGAATAAAATACTGGTAATTGAGACTTAATCCTCCAGTTATCGATTTGATCCTAATGTTCCGAATCGTCTGGAATGGAAGAAAGAAATGGGGTGAGCCAAAGCCCAATGTGATCCGAAACTTAATTCAAACAAGTAATAAAATTTACATGCGAAACACATAAATTTAATCATGACAACATAAGAAATGTAATGAACATCATATATGAGCAATTATGTAAATAATAAACATTACCAATGCATCACATCCAAATACCTATGTAATTTAAGTTTATCAATATCAGCATCTCCGGTAACATCTCTAATAATAGTGACTCCATTAATAACGACTCCAATAACAATGATCAAATCACAAAATATAATCCCCTAACCTCCCCTCCCCCCGATATTCCAATAACAAAAACTCCGTTAACAACGCCTTCTATAATAAAAAATGTAATCCCCTAACCCCCAATACTCCAATAAAAATAACTCCAATAATTAAAAATCCAATCTCTCAACCCCAAACTTCAATATATATAATTATGCATCACAAAATTTCAACATATATAAACTAATACATGTCCACCACAAGAATCAGCATGTCTTAAATTTTAGAATTTCACACAACAACAATCAACACCACATACTTCAATGGGAATATAAATATTTTAATTACGCGTATGAATTTTTCTAAAGTTCATATTTTCACACAATCTCAAAACATAAAATTATTAATTTTAAATATTAATGAAACACTAACACGGGAAAATATACTCGTATTAAACTAAATGGATTTGAGAATATACGAATAATTAATTTAACTCCAAATCAGGGGCATGACACACACACCCACTAATATTTTATAAATGTAAATCAATAATGTTTATATGATGACAAAGAAAAGACACACACCTAGAAAATCTTGATATCCACTTATTTAACGAGCAACACTCTTTTCACATCCCGACGAGGAACTGGGTCTAACGAGATTCAATTGACATCGAGATGATCCAGATTCACTTCATGCATCAAAACGATTCATGATTTTAACAAATCCTAACTTATACAAATTATTTAACCATCCTTTTAAATTAGTTGTTACTACAATGGAAGATGGCACATCAAGAATTCACATAGATGGAGAGATATTTTGAATTTTAGGGAAAATGGTTGAATCATTGAATAAGTCACTTATCTTCTTGGCTTTTCCTTTACTAACCTTTATGCTTACAATTTTTACATATTTGGTTTAAATTCTAATATTTTCCATTTATTTTTTAAAATTTCTAAAACTGTATTTTAAATATACTTATGAATTGAATAAATCTAACTAAAATTTTAACCCTTATCTTGGTGTATGACAACTCTATCATCGTTAAATAAATTTCGTCCTCAAAATTTTACCTGAATCAAATAGATTGGGGTATCTCTTTTGCATATCTTCTTCAGGTTCCCAAGTCGTTTCTTCCAAACCGCAAATCCTCCAAAGAACTTTGACCAAGGGAATTCGTCTCTTCCTCAAGACCTTCTCATCTCTTCTTAGAATCATTATTGACTCCTCCTCAAACATCAAATTTGGTCTCACCTCGATTTCTTCTAACGAAACTATGTGTGATGGATCTGACTTGTACCTATGAAGCATAAAAACATGGAACACATAATGGATATGCTCCAACTCTGAGGGTAGCTCAAGTTGATATGCTATAAGACCAACTCTCTTAAGAATACGACATGGTCCGATGAACCTGGGACTTAGTTTCCCTTATTTTTTTTCCAAATCTGAGCACCTTTTTTCCAAAGAGATACCTTCAAAAATACTTGATCTCCCACCTCTTACTCATTTTCCTTATGCTTAAGATCTGCATAAGACTACTAATGATCAAAAGCTACCTTAAGATGATTTTGAATCATACATACCACATTTATTGTATCCCAAATCAACTCTAGACCTAAAATGTAACACCCCCAACCCGTAACCGACCCGGATACGAGTTCGAGATGTCACATTGACTTTTTAAAACAATTTACTTAAACAAAATAATAAAACATTTGAACTTATATTAAAAAAATACGATATTATACAGGTTTATACAAAGTTAATCAAAATACACAGAGCATACACAACTTAAACCTTTGATTACATGTCAACGATGATTTACATAACAAAATGACCTACAATTTAAATTGTTTCTAATTTGATGATTGTAGGAGTAATGATGTCCCTGTGGTCTAACCATGCTAAGCTAACTTCTCAGATCCTACGTGTAAAACACTTACACGCTAAGTCATCGACTTAGTGAGGCATAATAATAATAATCTATAAAATCATAATACTATCATGAATGAAATATCATGCAATCCAATATTTATTCAATGCAATTTCTATAACCATGCATGTTACACATAAGCTTATCAATTTAACAATCATAAATTCATATTCATAATTCTATTAGCCCATGATACAATACTGAGAACCTAAGGTATGTGATTACATAGAGGTTGTGCATTATGCTGTCACCACAGCTCGTAACCGAAGTGCCATAGAATTATACCGAAGTGCCGCGTAAAATTGCACCATATTGCCACATAAGATGTCCATAAGGACTACATAGAAAATCCTTAAGAATCATATACATATGCCAATGAACAAGTATGTGTCTCAAAGGACCTCATAAAAGTTCCAAAGTATACATATATGTCCCGAAGGACCGCGTAGACCCTCGACTCTTGGCATTCCAACTATACCTATAGCTCTCATTTACATAACATGGGCTTTTACATTTCACGTAATTTATATCTCATAGACAATAAATTTTTACCTTCAACACATGACTCATGTAAACTTTTCATACATATTCTCTTATAATCATCTTCACCTAATGTATATAATATAATTCATGTCATGTATCATAGCATGGAATGTAATCATGTATTAAGGTATTGACTCTAGACTTATCACAAGTCTAAAGTTAATATACTATTATAATCATACTATGCATATACCATCACCTAGATTTCTTTGTTTTTCCCTTGATCGATCTTACATGACAATTGTTCCGGAACTTGTTTAGGCTCAGTATCTACATAAATATAATTTCCAAGACGATTATCAGAAGCCTAAACATTATAATTCGATTCTAATAACTTAAGTTAATTAATGAACAAAATTAACATTTTCATCTCAAGTGGTATCGGTACCCCTAAGTACGATACTGATACCTCCCTTTAGAAGGGTATCGATACACTACTGGGTATCAGTACCCAAATTAAATTCGATGTTTACAGGTATCGATACTTGCCTGATGGTATCGGTACCTATGGTATCGATACCCCTTCTTTAGGTATCGATACCCGATGAAGATGTTCATTTGAATTGGTCTTAGGGTATCGGTACCCATTCATAGGGTATCGGTACCCTTTGCCCAGAACATGCTATTTTCTCCTGAAAATTATCAACACTTCAGCCAATTTCCATATATAAAACCCTTTTTATACCACCAAACTCAACTATAAACACTTTAACTAACTTCTATCATTTCAACACATTATTATCTTCCATATATCATCCAAATTCTTAAAACTCAGAATCTTACTAAATTTTCCATGTAATTCAAACTTTTTTCTAACAGTTATAACTTCTTATTCACACATATGCAAGTCAAATTCAACTTCTAAATTCATTTATACACCCTTATTCAAAATTTCATTTATCCCCTTCTTTCCTTTAATCCTCCATAACTTACAACTCTTTGAGTTTATATGACCCTTTTTTATCTCCATCATCTTTCCTAAGGCTCCATTAACCAAAACCATACTTAAATATTAAGGATTAACCAAAAGAAATCCAACTTACCTTGACTATGAGGCTTCACGATTGGAGAAGAAGAAGAAGGTTGAAGAGATGTCTAGAAACCTTTATTTCCTACACATGCCCCACGTGGGTTATAAAATAACCTCAAATAATATTTAATTTCTTCCCATTGATCAATGACCTATTTGCCCATTTATTCCTCCTTCATTTGCTAAATCATCCTACACTAAATATTTCAATTAAGTCATTGCACTTTTTAATTTACCTAATCTGATCATTGAATTTTAAAATCTCACAATTTGGTTACTAACCCAGTATTGAGAATGTTACAAATCTCCCCCTTAAGAAAATTTGTCCTTTAATTTTCATTGCACGAACAGATGAGGGTACTGATGCCGCATATCCTCTTCACGTTCCCACGTTGCTTCTTCTACTTTGTGATTTCTGCATAGCACTTTGACTAACGAAATAGTTTTATTTTTTTAACTATTTGACTTCATAAACCAATATTTTCACTGGTTTTTCTTCATAGGTCAAATCAGGTTGGACTTCTATTTTCTCCAGTTTAACGATATAGGAGGGATCAGACCTATATTTCTGTAACATGGACATATGGAAGACGTTATGAATTTTCTCCAATTCCGGTGGTAAATCTAACTGATATGCTATTGGTCCTATCCGTTTAACGATCTCATATGGCCCAATGAATCCGTTCAATTTCTTTTCTTTTCAGGTCAGAATATGACTTTTGCCTATCAAATGCCACTTCAGATTATGCTGAATTTCCCGAACTTTTTCTTCCACATCTTGAATCAAATCCGGACCAAGAACACTTCGGTCTTTAAGCTCATACCAGTTTAATGGCGTACGATATTTCCTCTCATATAACGCCTCATAGGGTGCCATCTTAATACTGGACTGATAACCATTGTTGTATGTGAATTCCGCCAGTGGTAAATACTTCTCCCACGACCCTTTGAACTCAATTATACATGCTCTCAACCTATCCTCCAATATTTGAATAGTCCACTCTGATTTTCTGTCAGTCTGATGATGAAAAGCCATACTAATGTTTAGGCGAGTTCCCAACACTCTATGTAGGGATTTCTAAAATCTCGAAGTAAATCGAGGGCCTCGATCAGAAACTATGGAAACAGACACTCCATGTAATCTAATAATTTCTCTAATATACAGCTCCACATACTTTTCCATAGAGAAATCAGTTCTGACATGGATGAAATGTGTTGACTTATTCAAACGATCAATGATCACCCAAATTGAATCTCTTTTGTTCGGAGTCAGAGGTAACCTCGAAACAAAGTCCATCATCACATTTTCCCATTTCCATTGAGGAATGGAAAGCGATTGTAATAATCCTGACGGAACTTGATGTACGGCTTTGACTTGTTGACATGTTAAACACTAAGACACAAATTCAGAGATATTTCTCTTCATCCATGGCCACCAAAACCGATTCTTCAGATCCATGTACATTTTGGTTCCACCTAGGTGCATCGTTAATGGACTGCAATAAGCCTATCTCAATATATCTCTCTTCAATTCCTCATCGTCTGGTATCACAATTCTTCCTTTATAATACAAATTTCCATCCGACTTAACCTCAAAATTCTTATTATTTCCATTCTTCAATTGCTCTATTTTTTTTGAACAATCTTCATCTTTACTTTGTAATTCTCCAATTCGATCCAACCATGCTGGTTTAAACTTTAACTCTGCACATAGACCACTATCTCTAGTTAAAGATAGTCTTGTATCCATAGCTCGTAACGCTGCAAACATTTTTCTACTCAAAGCATCTGCTACCACATTAGTTTTTCCGGGATGAAAGTCAATTATGACATCATAATCCTTTAAGAACTCCACCCATCTTCTCTGTCTCAAATTAAGCTCTTTTTGAGTCATCAGATACTTCAAGCTCTTATGATCTGTATACAAGTAACAATGTTCTCCGTACAGATAATGACACCAAATCTTGAGAGCGAGCACTACTACAAGTATTTCCAAATCATGAGTTGGATAATTATTTTCATGTGGTTTGAACTGTCTTGATGCATAAGCTACCACTTTCCCCTCTTGCATTAATACACATCCCAACCCATTATGGGACGCGTTACTGAATACCACAAAATTATTGCCAGATTCAGGTTGAACCAATAGGGGAGCTTCTGTCAAAATTCTCTTTAACGTTTCAAAACTTTCTTGACACTTCGAAGTCCAAATAAATGGTATGTTCTTTCTCATCAGTTTTATTAAAGGTAGTATTATCATCGAAAATATTTTAACAAATCTTCGATAATAACCTGCGAGCCCAAGGAAACTTTGAACTTTAGACACAGTCTTTGGAACTTCCCATTCCAGAATAGCCTTTATCTTTTGAGGGTCCACCCTAATCCCGTTTGTAGAGACCACATGTCCCAGGAAAATTACTTCATTTAGCCAAAACTCACATTTGGATAGCTTGGCATAAAGCTTCTTATCTCTTAGAATTTACAATACTATCCTCAGATGTTCGCTATGCTCTTCATTGGATTTCGAGTACACCAGTATGTCATCAATAAAGAAAATTATGAATTGGTATAAATAAGGTTGAAATATCATGTTCATGAGATCCATGAAAGCAGTAGGTGCATTCGTTACTCCAAATGGCATTACTATGAACTCGTAGTGACCAAATCTTGTTCTAAAAGCTATTTTCGGAATGTCTTTCTCCTGAATCTTCAATTGATGATAACTGAAACGTAAATCAATCTTCGAGAATATCGAAGCTCCCTTTAACTGATCAAATAAGTCATCAATTCGGGGATAGGGATACTTGTTCTTGATGGTCACCTTGTTGAGTTATCGATAATCAATGCAAAGACGCATTGACCCATCTTTCTTCTTAACAAACAAAACTATAGCTCCCCAAGGTGACACACTTGGTCGAATAAATCCTTTCTCTAACAGTTCTTGCAATTGATTCTTTAACTCTTGTAGTTCTTTCAGAGCCATACGGTAAGGTGTCATTGCAATAGGAGATGTTCCCGACACTACTTCAATTTGAAATTCTACCTCTATATCTGGAGGTAATCCTGGTAACTCCGCGGGGAAAACATCAGGGAATTCTCTTACTATCAAAATCTCATCTGACCCTTTCTCTTTAGCTCTTGTATCTACCACATTTGCAAGAAAACCCTGACATTATTGTAGCATCAACTTCTTTTCCGACATCACTGATATTATATTTGATAACGAACTAACTCTTTCACCGCTCACATTCATTTATGTTCCTTATGGACTTCTCAGAGTTGCCTTTTTCAATCTATAATCAACATTTCCATAATAACGAAATAACCAATTCATCCCCAGAATTACTTCAAACTCATCAAAGGGTAGTTCTATCAGATTAGCAGGTTTAATTCCCTGAATCCTTATGGGACACCCCTTACAAACCTTATTTACCCGAGCAATATGCCCTAAAGGATTTGTTACTACCACCTCATTACTCGTAGCTTCTAATGGAATTCTCAATTCTCTTACTTATTTACTACTAATATAAGAATAATTGGAACATGTATCAATCAATACCAATATCAATTTAGCAAACAACTAGAAATTACCTACTACAATCTCGGGATCATCACGATCTTCACTTGTCTTTAGATTATATACCCGCGCGGTTAAACGAATTTTATGTTGTGCGGAGAATTCAGACTGGTTCCTTCCTCTACCTCTTCCTCGTCCTATTTGCGAGGCAAAAACATTTCTTTCAGATGGTGCAAGCTTACCAATCATTAATGGGCAATCCCGGATAAAATGTTAGGCATCTCCGCATTGGAAACAAGCTCCAGAAGTCATCCGACACGTCCCAAAATAGTTCTTTCCACAATGCTGACACTGTCTCGCTTGGCCTTGATTGTATCTCCCAGTATCAGATCTCACTGACTGCGTCTGCCTAGCTCTCATCGGACTTGTTCCTCTAGCAGAAGATACAATAGATTCAGATCTAGCTTGAGAATGGAATCCTGAATCTCTTCCTCTTTTTGGTGGTACTAAGCTTGAAGAAACACCAGTCCTCTTAGATGCCTGAAATATTGAATCCCCAAATTTCTTATTCTGAGCTCTTTCAATAGCTTTAGCATGATTAATCACCTCTTGGAACGAGGACAGGTTCAATACTATCAGCATTTCCTTTAGTCTAGGGCACAAGCCCTTCACAAACCATTTACAGGTATCTTTTTCTGTAGGTATAAGCTCAGCTGCAAACCGAATTAGTTTATTAAATTCACACTCATATTCATATACGGAGCGATTCATCTGCTTCAGATTCATAAACTCCTACTTCATTTTCCTGATGAATTGATCTCCAATATACTTATGTTTAAACTCCTCCAAGAACAGAGACCAAGTCAATTGCTCACTTGACATCCTCATGGTGACATTCGTCAACCATATCCTCGCTTGTCCCATTAGTAAAGATACATCACCATCAAACTTCTCCACATCAGAGCAGTGGAGACTATCCAGCATAATCTTCAAATCATTTAACCAAAGATTTACCGCAACCGGACCTTCCTCAGCTTCTCCCTTAAATTCGAGAGCTCCTAATCCTCTCAACTCTTTCGCTACTTTCATTCTTGGAGTTGATGGAGCAGGAGGCTGGAGACGTATCAGAATAGCGTCCAACGTCCAAAAGAATGTGTCCTGATCTTGCACATGCACTCCCTGAGATATCTGTCCTTTACCTTGCCTGACCAGGGAAGGTGAATTAGTGCTTTCATCAGGCCTATCCTCTCCCACTTCACTTCGGGAGCTACTATGTCCAGAAATCTAATAAGAGTAAACATATCCTTCTATTAGCAAGACGTCATACTCATTACTATATCAGATCAGAAGTTCTCACTATATGTTGGCATGTATTCAATTAAAGACACTCTAAACTCTGGTTTATGCCTAGAATCGGCTAAACAATAGTTCTGATACCATTAAATATAACACCCCCAACCTGTACCCGACCCGAATACGAGTTTAAGATGTCACATTGAGTTTTTAAAGCAATATACTTAAACAAAATAATAAAAAATTTGAACTTATATTTAGAAAATACGATATTATACATAGGTTTATACAAAGTTCATCAAAATACTCAGAGCATACACAACTTAAACCTTTGATTACATGTCAACGATGGTTTACATAACAAAATGACCTACAATTTAAGTTGCTTCTGATCTGATGATTGTAGGTGTAATGATGTCTCTACAGTCTAACCTTGCTCAGCTAACTTCTCGGATCCTACATGTAAAACACTTACATGCTAAGTCATCGACTTAGTGAGGCATAATAATAATAATCTATAAAATCATAATACTATCATGAATGAAATATCACGCAATCCAATATTTATTCAATGCAATTTCCATAATTATGCATGTTACACTTAAACTTATCAATTTAACAATTATAAATTCATATTCATAATTCCATTATCCCATGATACAATATTGAGAACCTAAGGTATGTGAGTACATAGAGTTTGTGCACAATATTGTCACCACAGCTCGTATAAATGCATCAAAGTGCCACGTAGAATTGCACCGAAGTGCCGCGTAAAATTGCACCGTAGTGCCATATAAGATGTCCATAAGGACCACATAGAAATTCCTTAAGAATCATATACATATGCCAATGACCAAGTATGTGTCTCAAAGGACCTCATAAATGTTCCAAAGTATACATATATGTCCCGAAAAACCGCGTAGACCCTCGACTCTTGGCATGCCAACTATACCTATAGCTCTCATTTACATAATATGGGCTTTTACATTTCACGTAATTTATATCTCATAGACAATAAATTCTTACCTTTAACACATGACTCATGTAAACTTTTCATACATATTCTCTTATAATCATCTTCACATAATGCATATAATATGAATTCATGTCATGTATCATAGCATGGAATGTAATCATTTATTAAGTTATTGACTCTAGACTTATCACAAGTCAAAAGTTAATATGCTATTATAATTATACTATGCATATGCACTCACCTAGATTTCTTTGTCTTTCCCTTGATCGATCTTACTACCAATTGTTCCGGAACTTGTTTAGGCTCAGTATCTACATAAATATAATTTCCAAGATGATTATCAGAAGCCTAAACATTATAATTCGATTCTAATAACTTAAGCTAATTAATGAACAAAATTAACATTTTCCCCTCAAGTGGTATCAGTACCCATAAGTACAGTACCGATACCTCCCTTTAGAAGGGTATCGATACACTACTAGTATCGGTACCCAAATTAAATTTGGTGTTTACAGGTATTGATACCTTCCTGATGGTATTGGTACCTACGGTATTGATACCCCTCCTTTAGGTATCGATACCCCATGAAGATGTTCATCTGAATTGGTCTTAGGGTATCGGTACCCATTCATAGGGTATCGGTACCCCTTGCCCATAACAGGCTATTTTCACCCGAAAGTTATCAACACTTCACCCAATTTCCATATATAAAGCCCTTTTTATACTACTAAACTCATCTATAAACACTTTAACTAACTTTTATCATTCCAATACATTATTATCTTCCATATATCATCCAAATTCTAAAAACTCAGAATCTCACTAAATTTTCCATGTAATTCAAACTTTGTTCTAACACTTATAACTTCTTATTCAAACCTATGACAAGTCAAATTCAACTTCTAAATTCATTTATAGACCCTTATTCAAAATTTCACTTATCCCCTTCTTTTCTTTAATCCTCCATAACTTATAAATATTTGAGTTTACATGACCCTTTTTATCCCCATCATCTTTCCTAAGGCTCCATTAACCAAAACCATACTGAAATATTAAGAATTAACCAAAAGAAATCCAACTTACCTTGACTATGAGGCTTCACGGTTGGAGAAGAAGAAGAATATTGAAGAGATGTGTAACCTCCCAGACCGATACGGGTAACCAGATCCGATCCGGGGTGTCACATTTGGGCCACCGGAGCGACCCACTATAAAAATAGCAGAAAATTTAAAACTTTTTTATCAGTACATGTAAACTAATAAAATCAGCTGTCGCTATTTAAAAATAAAACAGATTTCCAGACTCGTATATAAATCAAAATACAATTACATGCCCCCTAATCACATGTACCATACTCTGCAACAACGTTGGAAGAACTCCCTTACTGAAGTCGATAGATGCACTGGTATAATTCTTTTAACCTGAAAAGGTGAGTAATAGAGTGAGCTTCGAAAAGCTCAGTAATACAGAACTACCAGATAATGCTGAAGAACGTGCAGATACCGATAAACATACATATCCTTATTATTTCCAAACATTTACAGATTTTTATGCTGAGCAGAGATCCTACTGATATTTCAGATGGTAACAGACAATGAGCTTTCAGGTCAGACAAATATTTCGGATGACTGAGTTCAGGAGATCAGAATAGGTTATCTAGTGTATTCCCGTAAAACCAGTAAAAAGATGCAGATCTTTTAAAACATATATATATATATACCCCCATCTCATCACATCAGAATGTGTAGGTTCCCCCAGAACCATACACCCAACCCAACACATCATATAAGGCCCTGAGTACAAAGCCGAGGAACCTGCGGAAATACTTCCTTCAACAATACCCCCCAATTAAAACATTTTTCCGTCATTAAACAGAGATATCAGAAATCAAAACAGAATTCAGAACAGATATCAGAACAGAATCCAGATCAGAAATCAGAACATAATTCAGGTCATATATCAGAACAAAATTCAAGTCGAAAATCAGATAAAATATTTATATGATTAGGGAACACCAGAGTTTACAGATATTATTCAGAGATATTGGATAATATTATCGGGTAAAGAGACACAAATCTTCAGTTTACCGATAGAATGTCAGAAGTTAGAAAAACTATTTGAAAAAGTTCATTAACTGACAGAATCATCAGTTATTCAGGATATGATTTATCGGGATTATCTTATTCGAACACTTTTCTGAATCTCTACGAAATTTGAAGGTATTCAGAATCTTTACAATCTATGACGATTAATCCGATTATCGAACAACTACAGATGAATAGCTCTCAGAACCAATACTTACCAACTTGTCAATTCCTTAACCTTCCAGGGTATTTAATCTTTAATATCAAATATTCTTATCCACATATCATCTTCTGAGTCATCACTGAATAAATCTTAAGGAGACAAACAAATATTCTAATGGTCTTTATTTCATTTCCATGTTTCAACTATACTAGGAAATGTTGACGTACTTGATTTATGGTTCATAATCTATAGGGATGATAAATCATATAAGTTTATCTGAGTTTCCAAACTTATTCCAATCTCTTACTTAATCCTCAGTCTTTGAGGTTACTTAGTTCATTTAGCATTCAAGTTCATTTCAAATACTTAGGGGTTTTTCTAGGGTAATCCAGACATTTTTTAAATTCGTATACATATTGTACTTCCATTTAATTCAATTTGGTCTTCGAGGTTTATTTGTCTAATGAATATATATATTTCTTAGTATCGAAGGAGATATAGAGTTGGGCTGGGCTGAGTACTTCCAAAATTATCATCGAACCAAACTTGATAAGGCGAACAAACGTTCAAGTAACATCTATGCCTTTCAGGTACTGACATATCATTAAGATTGATGAACTCCCTTAAGCTCTGTTCCATAACTTCTAAAGGTAGTCCAACACCTATGCTTATTTGGATTCCTTAATTAATCCAAGATATTTACTTAATATAGGCCATAAGGGTATTTTGGTCATTTTGATGCTCAGTTTTATTCTATTCATTTAAGAGCTCGAGGATATCCAATCATTCCTGAGCTTGGTGATATTCTTTGGTCATTTCTATGACAGGGTTATTTTGGTCATTTTACAAATTCAGTGTATTCCAATCATTTCCTTACGTCTGATCTTACTATTAAATTCAATCTTATAATTTATTTCAGTCATTTCGAATAATTCTGACAACAGAACAACCCCGACAAATTATTCTTCAGGTATTTACTCATAACTCGGATATTTCTAGGTCAAGTGCCTTCTCAAACTTTACAAACAGAATATCAGGAATTTTCCTGCACTAAGTCAGGATCTTAACAATTAAATCCGTACTTAATCGAGTTAAGTACGAATCCTCTAAGTATTTTCTCATTCAGAGTCAACTCAGACTATTCTACCTCTTAAGGGCATTTCACTAATTTCTTAACCAGATAATTTTGATATTAGCTCTTAACGAAAATAATATAATTTAGAGATCCTATGATTAATTGCTTTCTTGAACACTCTCTGATCTTGAAACAGTTCTCTTAACAGACTTCTAGTATCATTCACAAACTCTCCGAGGATTAAAACCGGTTATCCATAATTTCCAAATAAAACTAACATTTCTTACGCACATCAGTAGTTATATCGGATCAATATGACTTTTCAGAGTTATTAACCAACTTCCAGGGACAATTATTGCCATCCTACAACATAAGGGTATTTTTGTAATTTTACCCTACCAGAATATTCTCATAATTTCCCATCCAAGTACCTTTAACATTTAACCTTTGATGATATAAAATATAATTTACAAATCCATGTCTGATTTCTTTATCACTAATTACAAACTTATAATTTAATTCTAACAATCTTCCAATCTCTTATATTAGTCATTCGATCTATATTCAGTTACTGAATTTCTACCACATTCATATCGAGTGTATAAATTAACCAACTCCACAAAAGTGACCAACATTATCTTATTCATGCATTTATCAATATTAACATGTTCCATAAAGCATAAAGAGGTAGTAAAGTATTACCTCGATTTTCGTGCAATACTGATTGACCATAAAAATTCCATTCGAATGCCTTTGATCTTCAATTCAAATTCCAATAATTTCTCAGATACATATCAACATAAATTATATCAGAAACGGAGCTTAATTACGATAAACGGATCGAATCGGGTGATAAATCAATGAAAATTAGCTTACTGGGTTCAAATTTGGTGAAACGGACATCGGATTCTGATTCAGGACGTCGAAAGCATAAAATATAACTTTTCGGAAATTTGAAATTTTTGGTCAAAATCAAAGTCAACGGGTTTGACCCGTCAAAGTTTTGGTCAATTGTGGTCAACGTCGGTCAACGTTTAACGGGTCGGGTGGGGTTGTGACCGGTCAAACCGGTCAAAACAGTTCCAAAACCGGTCAAACCGGTCACTTTTTCCTTCCCTACGTGCAATGACGGCGCGTAAACAGTGCTAAAATCCCGGAAAAATTCCTAAAAATTATTTTAAGCGATTTTGAGATACTTACAAAGCTCAGTTCACAATTTTGAACGGCAGAGAGCTCGATTTCAACGAATCGGAAACTTTGACCGCTTCACCTCCTCACGTGCCGCCGTCGACGGAGACCAAGGATGACACCGGCAGACTCGGAACGATGCAAGGAATACGATGGTGCGGGAGGTGTCGTAAACGGATGCTCGTATCGTCGTGAATCGACGAAAAACCAATTGAAATTGAGTTATTACCGATGATACTTCTGACTGAAATTAACGACGAACGGTAACGATTCATGACGAAAGGTTTGAGGAGTTTTGTTCCTCGCTCGACAACGAACACGATGGTGGTTTCGGCTCGTCGATCGAAGGTCAGACGGCGAGTAGATCGGAGTTGAAATGAGTGTTGTTGGAGAGGGAAAACTGGAATTTTTCCTTCCTGTTGAACCTGCGCACAAGGATTTATAATTCATCATATATTAAAAAGGGTAAACCAAGAGTTTAGCCACTGAACTTCCTACACTTCATAAAACGGTCTGCCAACTTTAAAATTTTGAAATTTAACCCACTGTTTCTTTCAAAATACCAAATTAAATCCATCACTTTATAATTTCTTAATTTTAGCCCCTAAATTGGGGTATTACAATTCTCTCCTCCTTAAAAAGAATTTCGTCCTCGAAATTCGTTCATGTCACATAATTGCAGAAATAAAACTTTCATCAGTTCTCTCATATCTTTAAGTAGCTTTTACAAAAGTAAGGATCCTCAACTAATCCTTAACCAGCTGAGCATACATTCTTATCATAACTTTTTCTCATTTCAATAAAAGAATCCGAACAAAAATTTCTTTGAGTAATCAATTCAGTCTTTGTCACGAGAATAGACTCATAGTGCAGTAGCATATCTCAATTTCAATTCTGGAGTCAAGTCAGAATTTTTCAGATAAATAACTCTCACATGGATCGTGAGGTACTTCACAGCGTTTAAACAGATGTTACTGGTATTCCTTTTTCTACAAGTATAGCCTTAACAGATAGAAACTTTGGTTTACTTGCTACAGATAAGGACTCAGCCCTGGAGTTCCGGCTTAGAGAGGTACGATTGCAGTATAGGGGTATGTACTGATCAGACATATTTTGACATTCGACCGACCGGTCTATCTTGAAAAATTTTGACTCAAATCATGGCTCTGATACCACTAAATGTAACCCCCCCAGATTGATACGGGTAACCAGATCCAATCCGGGGTGTCACATTTGGGCCACCGGAGCGACCCACTGTAAAAATAGCGGAAAATTTAAAACTTTTTTATCAGTACATGTAAACTAATAAAATCAACTGTCACTATTTAAAAATAAAACATATTTCCAGACTCGTATATAAATCAAAATACAATTACATGCCCCCTAATCACATGTACCATACTCTGCAACAACGTCGGAAGAACTCCCTTACTGAAGTCGATAGATGTACTGGTATAATTCTTTTAACCTGAAAAGGTGAGTAATAGAGTGAGCTTCGAAAAGCTCAGTAATACAGAACTAACAGATAATGATGAAGAACGTGCAGATACAGATAAACATACATATCCTTATTATTTCCAAACATTTACAGATTTTTATGCTGAGCAGAGATCCTACTGATATTTCAGATGGTAACAGACAATGAGCTTTCAGGTCAGACAAATATTTCGGATGACTGAGTTCAGGATATCAGAATAGGTTATCTAGTGTGTTCCCGTAAAACCAGTAAAAAGATACAGATCTTTTAAAACATATATATATATATATATATATATATATACCCCCATCCCATCACATCAGAATGTATAGGTTCCCCCAGAACCATACACCCAACCCAACACATCATATAAGGCCCTGAGCACAAAGCCGAGGAACCTACGGAAATACTTGCTTCAACAATACCCCCCAATTAAAACATTTTTTCCGTCATTAAACGGAGATATCATAAATCAAAACAGAATTCAGAACAGATATCAGAACAGAATCCAGATCAGAAATCAGAACATAATTCAGGTCATATATCAGAACAGAATTCAAGTCAAAAATCAGATAAAATATTTATATGATTAGGGAACACACCAGAGTTTACAGATATTATTCAGAGATATTGGATAATCTTATCGGGTAGAGAGACACAAATCTTCAGTTTACCGATAGAATGTCAGAAGTTAGAAAAACTATTTGAAAAAGTTCATTAATTGACATAATCATCAGTTATTCAGGATATGATTTATCAGGATTATCTTATTCGAACACTTTTCATGAATCTCTACAAAATTTGAAGGTATTCAGAATCTTTACAATCTATGACGATTAATCCGATTATCGAACAACTCCAGATGAATAGCTCCCAAAACCAATACTTACCAACTTGTCAATTCCTTAACCTTCCAGGGTATTTAATCTTTAATATCAAATATTCTTATCCACAGATCATCTTTTGAGTCATCACTGAATAAATCTTAAGGAGGCAAACAAATATTCTAATGGTCTTTATTTCATTTCCATGTTTCAACTATACTAGGAAATAATGACGTACTTGATTTGTGGTTCATAATCCATAGGGATGATACATCATATAAGTTCATCCGAGTTTCCAAACGTATTTCAATCTCTTACTTAATCCTTAGTCTTTGAGGTTACTTAGTTCATTTAGCATTCAAGATCATTTCAAATACTTAGCGGTTTTTCTAGGGTAATCCAGACGTTTCTGAAATTCGTATACATATTGTACTTCCATTCAATTCAATTTGGTCTTCAAGGTTTATTTGTCTAATGAATATATATATTTCTTAGTATGGAAGGCGATATAGAGTTGGGTTGGGCTGAGTACTTCCAAAATTATCATCGAACCAAACTTGAGAAGGTGAACAAACATTCAAGTAACATCTATTCCGTTCAGGTACTGACATATCATTAAGATTGATGAACTCACTTAAGCTATGTTCCATAACTTCCAAAGGTAGTCCAACACCTATGCTTATTTGGATTCCTTAATTAATCCAAGATATTTACTTAATATAGGCCATAAGGGTATTTTGGTCATTTTGATGCTCAATTTTATTCCATTCATTTCAGAGCTCGAGGATATCCAATCATTCTTGATCTTGGTGATATTCTTGGGTTATTTCCATGATAGGGGTATTTTGGTCATTTTACAAATTCAATGTATTTCAATCATTTCCTTCCGTCTGATCTTACTATTAAATTCAATCTTATAATTTATTTCAGTCATTTCAAACAATTCTGACAACAGAACAACCCCGGCAAATTATTCTTCAAGTATTTACTCATAACTCGGATATTTCTAGGTCAAGTGCCATCTCAGATTTTACAAACGGAATATCAGGAATTTTCCTGCACTAAGTCAGGATCTTAACAATTAAATCTGTACTTAATCGAGTTAAGTATGAATCCTATAAGTATTTTCTCATTCAGAGTTAACTCAGACTATTCTACCTCTTAAGGGCATTTCAGTAATTTCTTAACCAGATAATTTCGATATTAGCTCTTAACGAAAATAATATAATTTAGAGATCCTATGATTAATTGCTTTCTTGAACACTCACTGATCTTGAAACGGTTCTCTTAACAGACTTCTAGTATCCTTTATAAACTCTCCTAGGATTAAAACCGGTTATCCATAATTTCCAAATAAAACTAACATTTCTTATGCACATCAGTAGTTATATTGGATCAATATGTCTTTTCAGAGTTATTAACCAACTTCCAGGGATAATTATTGCCTACAACATAAGGGTATTTTTGTAATTTTACCCTACCGGAATATTCTCATAATTTCCCATCCAAGTACCTTTAACATTTAACCTTTGATGATATAAAATATAATTTACAAATCCATGTCTGATTTCTTTATCACTAATTACAAACTTATAATTTAATTCTAACAATCTTTCAATCTTTTATATTAGTCATTCGATCTATATTCAGTTACCGAATTTCTACCACATTCATATCGAGTGTATAAATTAACCAACTCCACAAAAGTGACCAACATTATCTTATTCATGCATTTATCAATATTAACATGTTCCATAAAGCATAAAGAGGTAGTAAAGTATTACCTCGATTTCTGTGCAATACTGATTGACCATAAAAATTCCATTCGAACGCCTTTGATCTTCAATTCAACTTCCAATAATTCCTCAGATACATATCAACATAAATTATATCATAAACGGAGCTTAATTATGATAAACGGATCGAATCGGGTGAGAAATCAATGAAACATAGCTTACCGGGTTCGAATTTGGCAAAACAGACTTCGGATTCGGATTCAGGACGTCGAAAGCATAAAATATGACTTTTCAAAAATTTGAAATTTTCGGTCAAAATCAAAGTCAACGGGTTTGACCTATAATTTCAAGGCCTTCGGGTTCGAATTTCGAAAAATGGACTGCGGAATCGGATTTGGAAAGACGAAAAATGTCAGGATAGGTATACTCGGTCAAAGTCAAAGGTCGTTTAATGCCCGGTCAAAGCCCGTCAAAGTTTTGGTTAACATTGGTCAACGTCGGTCAACGGTCAACGGGTTGGGTCAACGGATCGGGTCGGGTCGGGTGGGGTTGTGACCGGTCAAAACAGTTCCAAAACCGGTCACTTTTTCCTTCCCTACGCGTAGTGGCGGCGCGTGAACAGTGCTAAAATCCCGGGAAAATTCCTAAAAATTATTTTAAGCGATTTAGAGATATTTACAAAGCTCGGTTCACAATTTTGAACGGCGGAGAGCTCGATTTCAACAAATCGGAAACTTTGACTACTTCACCTCCTTATGTGCCGCCGTCGACGGAGACCAAGGATGACACCGGTAGACTCAGAACGATGCAAGGAACACGATGGTGCGGGAGGTGTCGTAAACGTATGCTCGGATCATCGTGAATCGACGAAAAACCAATTGAAATTGAGTTATTACCGACGATACTTCTGACTGAAATTAACGACGAACGGCAACGATTCATGACGAAAGGTTTAAGGGGTTTTGTTCATCGCTCGACAACAAACACGATGGTGGTTTCGGCTCGTTGATCGAAAGTTCGGACGGCGAGTAGATCGGAGTTGAAAGGAGGGTTGTTGGAGAGGGAAAACTAGAATTTTTCCTTCCTGCTGAACCTGCGCATGAGGGTTTATAATTCATCATATATAAAAAATAAGTAAACCAAGAGTTTAGCCACTGAACTTCCTGCACTTCATAAAACGGTCTGCCAACTTTAAAATTTTGAAATTTAACCCACTGTTTCTTTCAAAATACCAAATTAAATCCACCACTTTATAATTTCTTAATTTTAGCCCCTAAATTGGGGTGTTACAAGATGTCTGGAAACCTTTGTTTCCTACACATGCCCCATGTGGGTTATAAAATAACCTCAAATAATATTTAATTTCTTCCCCTTGATCAATGACTTATTTTCCCTTTTATTCCTCATTCATTTGCTAAATCATCCTACACCAAATATTTCAATTAAGTTCTTGCACTTTTCAATTTATTTAATCTGATCACTGAATTTTAAAATCTCACAATTTGGTCACTAACCCGGAATTGTGGATGTTACATAAAACCTTTCACTCACTCAACTCACTCCAACAAAGCGGTGTTCGATACCTATATCCATACAAAGCCTCATATAGAGCCATCTGAATACTATAATGATAGTTGTTATTATTATATGTGAATTTTGCTAACGGTAAGTGATCCTCCCAACTACCTCAAAGCTCAATCACATAGCCTTGTAACATATCTTTTAGAATTTGTATTACACGTTCAGACTGGCCATCAGATTGCTGATAGTAAGCAGTACTAAAATTTAGATGGGTACCAAGTATCTCATGAAGCTTTTGCCAGAATCTGAATGTAAACCTTGGATCACGATAAAAAATGATAAATATTAGTACACCGTGTAATCTCACAATCTCTAAAATGTATAGCTTTACTAATTTTTGTAAATTGTAATATGCTCGAACCAAGCGAAAATGAGTGGAATTTGTCAACCTATCAATAATAACCCATACTGAATCTTTCTTCGAGGGTGTCAATGGTAATCCTTACAAAATCCATGATGACTCTCTCACATTTCCATCGTTGTATTTGAATCAAATGCAATAATCCCGAAGGAACCTAGTGCTACCTTAACCTACTAGCATGTTAGGAATTTAGATACAAATTTTGTTACGTCCCTCTTCATACCAGACCACTAATACAGATTCTTCAAATCCTGATACATCTTATTACATCCATGGAATATAGCAAAATGACTATTATTACATCCATGGTGTATACCTCACGAAGCATCGATTGCCTCAACTCTTCATAATTAGGTACACAAAACCTTCCTCGATAATACAAAATTCCATTTTGATCAAAAGTAAAGTCTGAATCTCCACCTTGCTCAACTTGTTTAACGCGAGGTAACAAAGTTACATCCAAGGGTTGCTTCGCTTTAATCTCCTCTATCAAAGTCAGCTTTAAATGCAACTCTGCCAATAAACAACCATTATCCATCATACTCAAATTAGTAAACATAACCCTCAGATCGATCCTCTCCTTCCTGCTAAGTGCATCAGCCATCACTTTGGCCTTTTATGGATGAAACTCTATCACACAATCATAGTCTTTTAACAATTCCAACCATTAGCATTGGTACAAATTTAACTCTTTTTGAGTTAGAAGGTACTTTAGACTCTTATGATATGTATAAATGTAGCACTTCTCTTTGTACAAATACTATCTCCATATCTTTAGTGCAAACACTACCACCGCAAGTTCAAGGTCGTGCGTAGGGTAGTTATACTCATGAGACTATAACTGTCGTGATGTGTATGCAACCACCTTACCCTCCTGCATTAAAACACAACCCAAGCCAGAATGAGATGCATCACTATAAACAATATAATCCTTCCTAGACTCAGGTTGAACTAGCATAAGAGCTTGGGTTAGCATAGACTTAAGTTTCGAGAAGCTAGCTTGTTGAACATCACCCAAACAAAGGGTGCATTAGCTTAGTCAAAGGTGCGGGGACTATAGAAAACTCTAAAAACATCTTTGATAATAACCTGCTAATCCCAATAAACTACGAACCTCAGAGGTATTCTTAAGTTGTCTCCACTCCATAATAGCTGCCACCTTTTTCAAATCCATGTGAATGACATCGACAAAGACCACATGTTTCAAAAGTACTACCCCCTTCAGCCAAAATTCACATTTACTTAATTTTACGTACAATTTATTCTCCTGATGAATCTACAAAACAATCCTCAACTGCTCATCCTACTCTATTTTAGTTTTAGAGTACAACCAAAATATTGTCAATGAATACAATGAAAAAAAATGATCTAAATAAGGCTAGAAGACCTGGTTCATCATATTCATAAAAGTTGCAGGAGCATTAGTCAACTCAAAAGGCATCACTAAAAATTCATAATGCTCGTAACGAGTTTTGAATGTTGTCTTAGACACATCTAAGTCCTTCAACTTTAGTTGATAGTAACCCGACCTCAAATCTATTTCAAAGAATACAATAGCTTCTCAAAATTGATCAAACAAGTCATTAATTTGAGGAAATGAGTATCTATTCTTGATCGTGAGTTTATTTAGCTATCGATAGTCAATTCACAACCTTAAAGTTTCGTCTTTCTTTTTCACGAACAGAATAGGTGCTCCCCACAGTGAAATACTCGAGCAAATAAATCCATGATCCAAAAGCTTTTGCAACTGGATTTTTAACTCCTTAGGTGTCATTTGATATGGTGCAATTGATATTGGATTTGTTCCTGGATAAACTTCGATTCTGAACTCAACTTCCAGGTCAGATAGTAGTCCCAGTAATACTTCAAGAAAGACATCTGGAAAGTATTTTACCATCCAAATATCTAAACTCATAGAATATGACTTTTAGGTATCCAAAATGTAGGCCAAATATGCATCGTACCCCTTTCTGATCAACTTTGTGGCATCCAGGGCGGACACCATGTTGGATAAATAATCTCGTCTTTCACCAAATAAAATTATTTCCTTGTCATCCTCTGTTATCAAAATTGCTTTCTTAGCGAACACTTTAGATCTACCACATGCTCGATCAACCAATCCATTTCCAAGATCATATCAAATTCCCCAAAAGGCAATAAATCTACAGGAAATATTTCACCCTGGATCTGTAAAGGACACCTTATAAAGATTTTACTTAAAGTTACAGATTATCCTAAAGGACTAAGTACTGATACATTAGTTTCAATATCTTCTACCCTAATTCCTAGGTTTCTCGATACGTTACTCGAAACATATGAATGTGTGGAATCATTATCTAATAAATAAAAATAAGGTTCGACATGTATCATAAAGGTACCAGCAATAACATCATGTGCATCCTTATTTTCACGAAGTGTAGCAGCATATACTGATCCTAGTTTTCTTGCCTCAGTCTTAGCAGAACTTTGACCCTGAGTACGTTGTCCTCAACCAACTATACTAGGGGTAGATCTAGAACTAGCTCCTGTTTCTTGACCATGACCTATTTGTGGATTCTGAACAGATGTATGTGACTAAGTCGGTGTTTGAGTAAAAGTTGGAAGTTGTGGGCAATCAACCACCTTATGCTCAAAGGATCCACAGAAAAAGTACACTCCCTTACTCATTCTACAGTATCTTTTAGCACGTCGACGGTTACAAAGAATACAAAATGGTATCATGGTAAATCCAAATGATCCATGAGAACCAGCACGTGACGCAGATGGTGCCAGTACATACCGACTTCTTACCCTGATACTCACTCTTACCATAAGACTTAATGAGGGCTCGTTCTCCATTCTCAATTATTTTTTCCTTATCAACCAGATCCTCAAAGACTCTTACCTGGTGTGGAGCAACCTGTCGGTAAATCTCGTCATCTAAATCATCCTGGAATCTGTTAAACCTTATCCTTCTCCGTAGAAACCATATCCTGGGCATACTGACTTAATCGCAAAAACTCTGTCTCATACTCAACAACTGTCATTGTTCCTTGCTTCAAATCAAGAAACTTTTGGCGTCGTTCTTCATTGTACCTCTCACCAATGTACTTCCATTTAAAGTACTCACGAAAGTATTCCCAAGTTAATTGATCGAATTGTGCCCCTCTAGATGTAAACTTCCAACATCTTATAGCTTGACCCTTTAATAGTGAGACAAGTCATTTTTATTGTTGCTCATGTGGCAATTCAAGCTCCTCAAATATTCTTTCTGTGTCTTTCAACCAGTATTATGCTTCAACCGGAGCTGTATTAGTTTTTCCACGAAAAATCACAGAACTGTTGGTCTTCAACATCTCAGATATAGTAATCCTACGTCTCGGTCTTAATTGAATACCGACCATCCTCTGGAACATCCGGAGAATGGACCTTCCAAGTGTTTCATCATCAAATTCATCTTGAATATTTTCATAATCGGCCGAGGGGTTGTTCACAGGAGCGTGTAAGTCGTCGCTTTCAATTGTTGCTTCTCCTTGAGGTTCTGGTAGGTCCTCGTGAATAAGAAGGTTCTCTTGTGGCATTATATATTGACCACCTCGACCTCGGTTGGCCTTACGACCTCATCCTCGTCCACATCCTCGAGTGTTCATGATTGCAATTTGAAACTTTAATTATCTATATCACCAGTAAATTATACGACTAAAGTTTGATTGGTATTGAAGTCTCAAATGTTATAAAAAAAATTGTGGCATTTAGAATTTTTTTTGAAGTATATATATATATATATATATATATATGGACTTCATAGTTCGAGTTTTAAAATTCGTTCTGATATCAATAAATGCAACACTCTTTTCCCGGCCTAGATGTTTCAACAAAATATCGAATGTCACCATATTCCACATAGTGACTTAGAAATTTTATATGATTAAAATAAGCATTTCATAGTAATATAAAAAAAATTAACATGCGATAAAATATGTCTGAATACTTGAAAATAATAAAAGTTTGATAATTTAAATGCAGTTTCAAAATAGTTAAAAGTAAAACCAAATTTCACCACAGTATGTTAATTATTGATAAAAAGCGTATGAGTAAAATAATGGTAATTGAGACTTAATCCTCTAGATACCGATCAAATCTTAATGTCCCAAATCGTTAAAAGGGAAGAAAGAAATGAGGTGGGCCGAAGCCTAATGTGGTCCGAAACTTAATTCAAACAAGTAATAAAATTTACAAGCGAAATACCCAAAGTTAATCATGACAGCATAAGAAATATAATGAAAATCATATATGAGCAATTATGTAATTAATAAACATAACCAATGCATCACATCTGAATACCTATGCAATTTAAGTGTATCAATACCAGCATCTCAGGTAACATCTTTAATATCAGTGACTCCAATAACAACGACTCCAATCATAAAATACAATCCCCTAACCTCCGATACTTTATAACAATGACTTCGTTAACAACGACTCTAATAATAAAAATTTAATCCTCAATCCCCCGTTACTCTAATAATAAAAATTTGTGTCTAACATAAACTGAAAGGTAATAAAGTCCATATAATAATAAGATTATTATTAAATATCCTTAGTCGAATATTATTATGGGTATGAACAATAATAATATGTTTAAGACTAACATGTTATTGATTAATGACAAGGAATTGTCATTGACATAGAGATGTCAGAATCGATGCATGAATATGTTGTTAGAGAACGACATATTGGATTGACCCACTATTGTTGGTAATGCTCAATCCCACATAGTGTTGGAAACACTATTGGGAATGGTATTTAAGGCTTGACATTCCACTTCCTTGTTGAGTGATAGAGAACAAGGGGGCTCTCACGCACCGCCGCCGTCGTCCGTCCGTCTCGTCTCGGCTCGGCTCGACACGGCACGGCTCGGCTCGGCTCGGCTCGGGTCGTGGTCGTGGTCGTGGTCGTGGTCGTGGTCGTGGTCGTGGTCGTGGTAATACGTGTCTTCGACACGTCCGCGCGGATACTATCTTTTTAGAGAAAATTCTTGAGGAATTTCTCTTTGAAAGAAACAAATGGAAAATGTGAAAGATATCAACTGATATTTATAGGCTGCTGAGGACTGTTTGAATTTCAAATAATAACAGCTGAATTATTTGTTATCAGAAATTAAACAGTTTATTCCTAAATTAAATCAGAAACGTTAAGATGTACCTGGACTGATTTACAGCTTTGTACAGAGGAGATAAGCTGTTAATATCAGGAGTTACAGGAGTTATTTGATTTAATTCTAGGGGTTAAATGATATAATTTCGGGAGTTATAAAAGCTGAATAATGATACAATGAACCTGGATTATTTCTGAGTCAGGTTCATCTAGACGTTTCAGCTGTTACAAATAAGAGATTTAATCCTGAAATTTTATAGACGATTTTAACCCTATTTCTAGCCTATAAATAGAGAGCTATATTCAGCTTCTCAATTCATTCAAAAACATTCACAATTCACTTACAAAGTGTTTTC
Organism: Hibiscus syriacus; assembly: GCF_006381635.1. NCBI lineage: Eukaryota > Viridiplantae > Streptophyta > Magnoliopsida > Malvales > Malvaceae > Hibiscus > Hibiscus syriacus. The sequence continues at coordinate 593,264 of NW_024063269.1, forward strand.
TAAAGTTCTCTCTGAGTGCTTTCCGATCAGAAGTACAATACCACCAGCAGTCCACTCCGGTTTTGGGTGTACGGAATTCGGAGCGACCGTGTTAACCTCGGGGGACGGTCCGCCTACTGCAGCGATTACACACATCGGGGCGAATTCGTTTCTAAGGCAGTGGTTCTTACCACGACACGGTTTACGAATTTGTTCTTCTTAATTACTGTTTATATTTCCAGTCAGTGCTAACGGTGTAGTTTTGCAGTTCATATATCCAATAATTTAGAAACGAATTCCATAAACTGCAATCATGTCGACACCTTTGAGCAAACTCATTCCCGATCTTTCCAAGCTCGATGCACTTGATGGAAAGAACTATAGAAGGTGGTCCCAAAGAATTCTGATATTCTTCGAGCAACTTGATCTTGACTACGTGTTGCTCAAGCCACCACCTACCATGCCGTCAACCCCAGCTGCCGGTAATGATGCGGATGCGGTCCTCAATGATGATGCCTTAGCAACTGCCGCCGCCGCTCTCGCTACCTACGAGAAATACGAGAAGGATAACAAGACGGTGCGAGGACATCTGCTCAGCCACATGTCAAATAAACTATTTGATATGTTCCTTAGAGAAAGGAGTGCCAAGTCAATATGGGACACTCTCGACAAGAAGTATGGTGCGGATGATGCGGGGATCAAGAAGTACGTTGTCGGCGAATGGCTCAAATTCCAGATGACAGACGACAAGCCAATAATGGATCAAGTCCATGACTATGAGAACTTAGTCGCTGACATCATCGCTGAAGGGATGCAAATGTGTGAGGTGCTGCAAGCCAATGTACTCATTGAGAAGCTGCCCAAGTCCTGGTTCGACTACCGCAACTCTCTTAAGCATAAGAAGAGAGACATTTCGCTTGAAGAACTTGTGGGCCATATGAAGATTGAAGAAGCCAACCGTTTAAAAGATAAGCTTACTAATTCTATGAGTAATTTATCTTTTAGAGCTAACTTGGTTGAGTCTAAATTTAAGAAGATCATGAAACGTGGGAATCAAGACAAGAAGATGAAACCACAGAAGGCTACCAACTTCAAGAAGTCAGGAAAGGCCAAACCGGAAGGAAAGACGTTCAAGTGTTATGTCTGTGGTTTACCCAGCCACAAAGCTTACCAATGCCAACACCGCTCAGACCGCCAGAATGACAACAAGCCACAGATGCACGTTGTAGAAGAAGATGATGAGATCATTGCTGCGGTGGTCTCAGAAGTTAATCTGGTGGAGAACAATTCAGAATGGGTAGTTGACACTGGCACTTCAAAGTATTTCTGTGCAAGGAAGGAGTTTTTCACCGAGTTCGAGGATGGGAACACTGGTGAACGTGTGTACATGGGGAACTCTAGCAGCTCTGAAGTGCTAGGCAAAGGCAAGGTTTTACTCAAGCTGACTTCTGGTAAAACTCTGGCTTTAAATAATGTTATGTATGTACCTGCCTTGCGTAGAAATCTGATAAGTGGTGGGCTTCTGAATAAGGCATGCATTAAGTTAGTTTTTGTGGCAGATAAACTTGTACTTTCCCGAAATGATGATTATGTGGGGAAAGGGTTTTTAAGCAATGGTTTATTTGTCATAGAAACTCAATTTAATGAAAATAAAGCTACCACTTCTGCTTATATTGTTGAATCCATTGATATGTGGCATGCTAGATTAGGACACGTGAATATTCATGCTTTAAAGAAATTAATGAATATGAATAGTCTGCCTAAACTAGACACAACTAGCTTTAACAAATGTGAGATTTGTGTAGAAGCTAAGCATACTAGACCTCACTTTAAGATTGTTTCTAATAGAAAGACTGAACTGTTAGAACTCATTCATACTGATCTAGCAGATTTTAGAAACACTGAAAGTAAAGGAGGAAAACACTATTACATAACTTTTGTAGATGATTATTCAATATATACAAAAGTTTATCTCCTAATAACTAAAGATGAAGCTGAAAACTTCTTTATTATTTATAAGGCAGAAGTTGAAAATCAGTTAGATAGGAGAATCAAACGGGTTAGATCTGATAGAGGTGGTGAATATGGATCTAATTTCTTAAAAGATATTTGTGAAAAGAATGGCATAATTCATGAAACATTAGCCCCCTACTTTCCTCAACAGGATGGTATAGCCGAAAGGAAAAATAGAACTTTAAAAGAGATGATGAATTCTTTACTAATAAGTCCGGGTTATCTGATAACATGTGGGGGGAGGTCATTCTATCGGCAACTCATATCTTGAACCGAGTTCCTTATAAGAAATTAGATTCTACTCCATATGAATTGTGGAAAGGATACGCTCCTAATTTGACAGTTTTAACATCCATTTGATGTAATCTTAGGTCAAGCACATTATATAGAGAAAGTGCTAAAGAAATTTGACAGTTTTGATGTCGTCCCTGTTCGAACTCCTTATGACCCTAGCATACATTTAGTTAAGAATAAAGGAAGTAGTGTTTCCCAAAATGAATATGCTAAATTAATCGGAAGCTTAATGTTCTTAATGAACTATACTCGGCCTGATATTGCTTATGTTGTGAGTAGACTAAGTAGATATACTCATAATCCGAGTGGTGAGCACTGGATTGCACTTAAACGCTTACTGAAGTATCTTAAGGGTACTGTGGATTGGAAACTTGAGTTTGTTGGCTTTCCTGCGGTACTGGAAGGATATTGTGATGCCAACTGGGTTTCTGATAATGATGAGGTAAGCTCTACGAGCGGGTATGTTTTTACTTTGGGTGGAGCAGCAATCTCGTGGAAATCATCAAAGCAGACTTGTATTGCTCGTTCTACCATTGAGTCAGAGTTTATAGCTCTTGACCTAGCTGGGCAAGAAGCCGAGTGGCTCAGAAACTTGTTAGCAGATATTCCATTGTGGGGAGGACCGACTCCTCCAGTTTCATTGTTGTGTGATTCACAAGCTGCGATATGTGTGGCTAAGAACCAAGCTTACAATGGTAAGAAAAGACATATTCGCATAAGACATGAATCAGTTAGACACTTGATAAAGAATGGAGTGCTCTCTTTAGAGTATGTGAAGTCGGAAAGGAACCTAGCAGATCCACTTACCAAAGGGTTAAGTCGGAAGCTGGTCCTAGATTCGTCGAGAGGGATGGGTCTAAAGCCCATTGGTTGAGAAATTCATGGTGGATACCCAACTTAGTTATCTAAGTTCCATGTGGTCAAACGAAACCATGGAAAGACTCATAGTGCACATTCCTACTGCCTATCCCTATGATGAATAATGTGCATGCCCAGGATGAGCTTAATTGCTCTTAATAAATTCATAGCCCAGGATTTGGGTGGTCTTAGTGAGAAAGACTTGATGAATTTACCGATTTTGGCTGAATATTTATTCTTAATAAGTTCATAACCCAGAGTGAGTGGGTAGGAAATGATGAACTTACCGACAGAAAGGTTGAGTTTGTTAAACTCTTAATAAATTCAAATCCAAGTATTTGGATGGTTCTAGTGAGAAGGACTTATTGAATTTACCGATAAATGAGGTTGAATATTTATTCTTAATGACTTCTTAGCCCAGAGTTTGGGTGGTTCATTTATAATGAACTTGAAAAAAAGTCACCATACTCTTTGTGAGGTTGAGCTATTATAAAAGCTCTTAATTATTTCATATCCCTTTTTAAAAGGTGGTTTATATGGAGATAAACTTGATGAAATAACCTATGTAAGTGAGAAGGGTTAGCCGCCTTTTATGAAAAATGTTGGGCCATTTTTCTAGCACACTTACTAGAATCCTGAGGTAAGATGGCCAAATATATACTTTTGTATATATATATCTTACACATCAAGGACTCAGGTGGATGAAGGGGTTAGTTGTGTGTTATGAGTTTACCCTGATCTTAGAAAGTTCCAGACTAGTTTCACTTATCTAAGAGAAGGATTTCTCATCATCACTATGTACTAGTTCCAGATATGTTCACTAGTGCTTAAGCAACTAATCTCGCTATTGCTCTTCTGGAAAGCTTGTTTTCGAGTTTCAGAAGATTTCTTTCGCATTAGTGGGGGAATGTTGGTAATGCTCAATCCCACATAGTGTTGGAAACACTATTGGGAATGGTATTTAAGGCTTGACATTCCACTTTCTTGTTGAGTGATAGAGAACAAGGGGGGCTCTCGCGCATCGCCGCTGTCGTCCGTCCGTCCCGTCTCGTCTCGGCTCGGCACGGCACGGCTCGGCTCGGCTCGTGGTCGTGGTCGTGGTCGTGGTCGTGGTCGTGGTCGTGGTCGAGGTCGAGGTCGAGGTCGAGGTCGTGGTCGTGGTCGTGGTCGTGGTCGTGGTCGTGGTCGTGGTAATACGTGTCTTCAACACGTCCGCGCGGATTCTATCTTTTTAGAGAAAATTATTGAGGAATTTCTCTTTGAAAGAAACAAATGGAAAATGTGAAAGATATCAACTGATATTATAGGCTGCTGAGGACTGTTTGAATTTCAAATAATAACAGCTGAATTATTTGTTATCAGAAATTAAACAGTTTATTCCTAAATTAAATCAGAAACGTTAAGATGTACCTGGACTGATTTACAGCTTTGTACAGAGGAGACAAGCTGTTAATATCAGGAGTTACAGGAGTTATTTGATTTAATTCTAGGGGTTACATGATATAATTTCGGGAGTTATAACAGCTGAATAATGATACAATGAACCTGGACTATTTCTGAGTCAGGTTCATCTAGACGTTTCAGCTGTTACAAATAAGAGATTTAATCCTGAAATTTTATAGACGATTTTAACCCTATTTCTAGCCTATAAATAGAGAGCTATATTCAGCTTCTCAATTCATTCAAAAACATTCACAATTCACTTACAAAGTGTTTTCTAAAGTTCTCTCTGAGTGCTTTCCGATCAGAAGTACAATACCACCAGCAGTCCACTCCGGTTTCGGGTGTACGGAATTCAGAGCGACCGTGTTAACCTCGGGGGACGGTCCGCCTACTGCAGCGATTACACACATCGGGGCGAATTCATTTCTAAGGCAGTGGTTCTTACCACGACACGGTTTACGAATTTGTTCTTCTTAATTACTGTTTATATTTCCAGTCAGTGCTAACGGTGTAGTTTTGCAGTTCATATATCCAATAACTATGAGCATATGTCTTGGATTATTATGTGATGGTCACAACATTGCTTATGGTGATGAATATATGTATAATCCTCAAACTTGAGATCATTACTCTCTCAACATATATTGTTATATTTTTTTATCAGTTAAACATGTTCCATAGCTGGTTGCACTATAAAGACTATATTGAACATATCTCAATATATGCAGTGGTATATGAATGATTAAGAAAGGATTTTCCCTTCCTACATAATAGGAAATATATCACAGGCCACTTGGTTGAGTGAGACTAGAAATGCATGGCCATGCTCGAATAAGTTGATATGAGATATCACAAATTATTTGTTAATTATAGTCTACTCTAGATATCAAGAAATAATAGATGGGACATATAAGTGTGACTAATCCAAGACTTGTTCTTGTTCTAGATATAAAGGATAAAAGGATGTAATACATAAAAGAGTCAGTCACGAAGATGATATGTTGAATCATGATTTCTTGTAACTTTGGTGACAATGATAAATTGTTAGATGTCACTCATAGTTTGTAATATTAGAATGATTTTAATAATTACTATTAATGTTACAAGAATATACAAGGTCACACTCTAAGGTTGAAACTAGCAAATATTAAATGGATTTTATTGTACAATATAATTAGAGTTAATATATGTATATTTGATATACATATAATTTAATTACCCCGAATAAAATAAGTGGACATTAAAAAAATGTAATTCTAATTACAACTCTTTTAATGAATATTTAATTTGGAATAATTAAATAAGATTTTATTTAATGTGGGATAATTAAATTAGATTTTAATTAATTTGGAATTACAAACCTTAAAGGTTAGGGTAACTCGTGTATACAATTATCTAGCAACCGTTTTGATCTTTTTAGCCGTTTTTCTCAAAACCTTTTTGGAAAAAAGTTAAAAAAATATTTGCTCTCAACCATGTGAACTAAGTAGAGGCCGAGTGATGTAAGGCTATCCAAGCTTCTTCAATGATGGAGAAATTGGCAGCCTTGTTGTTTTCTGATCTAAGAGAGACACCAAATGCCACACTTGAATTATAAGTAATATGTACAAATTATAGAAAAAATGATTAAATAGAATAAGAAACTAATGAAAGAAATGAAATGCTAAATAAATAAATGAAAAGAGATGTTATCAAAGTATGTTGTGGAAGTGATGTAGAAATATCCTTTAAATGGAAGATAATTCGACCCTCAATGATGATAATGGATGTTTTCCTTGATGATGAATGAAGGATGTTTCTATGGTGATGAAATGGTGATGGTATAGGCATGAAAGTGATGGAAGATGGAAATGATGAAGATATTATGTTAAATAAGTTAAAGAAGAAGAAAAACTATAGAAAACTTAACCCCATTCTTTATAAACTTAAGTAAGGGATGGTAGGATAGGACTTGAACCCTCTAGTTATGGAAACTATGAACACAAAGTATCAAAGGAAAGGATTGACGCCACAAACTTAGAAAAAGTTTGCTTAATCGATAAAGTTCTTAAAGAACTTGCAAGAGAGAATTCTCACAAAGAGTTTATATTAATCAAAGGGTTGTTTACAAATGAAATGCAATAGCCTATTTATAGTTTTCAAAGGATTTAGGCCGAATAGACACATGATGGTTCGGCCAAGGTTGAAACCCCTTTGAAAATGCATGATTTTTAATGAAAATACATTATTTTAATGAAGATACATGCTCTTGGCCGAATGTTAAGATGTTGGTTCGGACATAAGGATGTTTTGAATGCATTTGGAAGTTATTTGGTGCCGAAATGAAGAGGAAGAAGTCTTTGGCCGAATAGGAATCATCCCTTGGTGTTTTGGTGCCTATATGATGTCACATGGAGTGCACATGCTTGAATGATGCACATGGCAGCCTACTTGAATGCACATGGGTCTTTTTGCAATACTTTGGTGAGGTTGCAACCATAGGATAATGTCTTGAAGTCCTTGGGCAGCCTAGAGATGAACTAGCTTCAAGGTAAGCTAGGTAAGTGTCTTGGTAGCTAACTAGGTGAGCTATAGCTTGATGAAATCAAGCTAGTTAGCTTTGGTCTTCTTAGATCTTCAGCTACTTCCAACTATCTTTAGTATACTTTTTAGTAATTCGATCCAAAGCTCTCCTACAACTAAGTTCAGCTACATGCTAGCTTCTCCAGCTAAGTTGACGCTTCTTAAGTGATGAAATGAGCTGCCATAACATTCATGAGCTAGTGTGAGCTGCTATGCTTGTCCTTTTAGCTAACCAAACTACCATAATATGCCTTTCTTTGTGTTTCACCTATAGGAATCAACAAACAAACAAAGTAAGCAATGTGTGAGCTCATTTAAGGTAAAATGCTTGCTGCCGTGAAGTGCTTGAGTGATATGAGCTATCAATGATCGTCTAGAAGCTAAGATAACATGTATAAAAGCTAGATATAAGGTATAAGACGTTCATGACCTTTAAGAAAATATATATGATCTAGAAAACAGATGCATGCATGCAAATGAGCTAAAGAAACATGGTTAAAGCTAGTGAGCTAATGTAAACATAACATGAGCTAGAATAACATGACATGAGTTAATGAATGAATGAATACATGCTTCCATAATATGTAAATGATATGCAAACATAATAAATGAATATAAAACATATGTAAAACATAATATAAAGCTAAGTAAATATATGGAAACATATGTTATGCATGAAAATCATATAGTATGTAAGTAAATGATAACATATGGTTATTCAAGCATAGTTTAAGGAGAAAAAGCATGCTTATAACATTAAGTGATGCATATAGAAGATAATAAAGGATAAAGTAAGAAAGAACTCCCTTAGAACCAGCTTTGAATAACATCCATGGTGTGATTAAGTCATGGAGAAAATTGGAGCTAGATTAGATCGTATCACCGAGACATTTTTGTGGAGGCTTCCAATTCGAATTGTTCGTGATCACTATTATTGTTGTTGTCATCTTGTTGTTTTTCAAGGAAACCAATGTAAGTAATCATATCCCCTTCCTCCCATTTCTTGGTTTTGTCGTACATGGATCACTGGTGAGACCGTCGAGTTTATTTCTGTTGTGCCATGGGGTACGTCGACGGCCCCAACATTTTCAACTTTTCTTATCAGAAGGAAAATTAACTCAAGTTTACTATAAGAGAATTAACAATACTCCTGAGATAGACCATCTCTTTTATTTCCTCTACTTGGGAAAAAACTCAAAGAGATTTAGAAGCTACAACCAACTTTTAGTAGCACTGATGTCTAACATATTCTCATTCATATTATTCAATATGTTAGCCCTAAAGATGCAATCACATATTTTATTTACTATGACTTAATTTGGTATTCTACTCAACCAAATTAATCTTCTAACTTCTCCATTAAGTTTAAACAGTTCTTAACATGTCATAGTAATTTATAAATTGAAATAGTCAGCATAGTAATGAACAGTGCACCAGGTAGGTTTCTAAGAAAGAGAGGTGGTACACCAGGCACGCTTAAATACCAAGTCTTTCATAGAACCAATCCTAGTCATGCACTTTCATACTCATCACACTACTTTCCCAATAAATTATTTATAAATTTCCTCTTTATTAAGGTCTCTTAATGAATTAGGCTTGATGTTATTACTCACAATAGTATCTTATTAAGCATACATATTTTAGGCTCACTATTGCCTTAGCCTTAGCCTTAGTCTTAGTAGTTTTTCACTACCTTAGTCTAATTAGTGGTTTATCTCATTTCAAAATATTACCACTAAGAATTAAAGACTAACTTAAAGGCTCATTTATTTTAATTTATGTATTTAAAAAGCATGAATTAACAAGCAACAAGTCTAAATAATATGACATCATAGGTAGAATTATAATTTCCAAGCAGACTTGTTCGTCATCACCATGCATGCAACTTCAATCTTTGCATCATGACCCCAAAATATATCGTGACAATCACTTCATCTGAACCAATATCTCTTTTGAATCTTCTGAATTCAAATGAAGATTACATATGGTTAGTCACGAAAATAATTTACTAACAGTAATAAATTTCCATAACAAATATTGATAGTAAATCTTTATCTTCTGCAAATTATGGAAATAAAACCAAATTTAACAACTATCCGCTTTGAAGAATCTTCTCGTTCAACATCATTATCTTCATACTTCTCCAAAAATTACACATGGCATGTTTCTTTACAAATTTTTCAAAGGAAATTATTAGTACGATATTCACAACTATTTTCACCTTCATATTAAGAAATTGAATAATCTTGCCCTCACATGAAAATAAATCGTTGCTCATCTCCACATATCAACTATCATACATGCATTATCTCTGGTAGTAAAACAATAACCAATGTTCATAATAGCATGAAAATTTCAAAATTATATGTTTAATAAAAACCAACATTTATATAGCTATTAACAAGTATTTATATAGTCATTTAATGAATCATTCAACTTACTATTAAAACTTAAAACCATGTAAATATAATGGTTATAATTAACATTCATGCAAAAGATTAAATGTCATGAAACTGCTAGCTTTAAACGCTTAAATGTAAGTCTCATATAAACTTTAATGCATTTAAATTAAACAAGCATAACGGTGATGTATATTTAAATGTTTCTATGCATTATTCTAATGCAAATCATTAAATCATGAAACATTTTAACCCATTTTATAATGTTTACAAATCTATAAGCACTTCATTATATCCCTTTTTAACTTGTTTCAATAGCTTTAACTAGCTATTAAAAGCTATAAACTCATTTCCAAACAACAATTTCAAACATACATGATCAAATACGTTTAGTAGAAATGAAATATTTAATTAATCATAATTTATACATGCAACTCTTTTCAATACTAATACTCTTAACGTAAGTAATCATTTCTATTGTTTTAAAAGCAATTCCATGAGTCTAACGTTTATGCTTTAAATAATATAATATCATAATATTCAACATCAAAACTCTTTAAAATTAACGGCAGTTTCATGGGCAGCATATATAAGCAATCAGAAAATGACCATACAATATTTTATAATAAATGACCATAAAACATTATTGATAAAAGTATTCATTATAAATATATATTATGCTTCAAGATTTTTATCATATAATATTCTCTGGTTTTCTTGGATCTCTGTACGTTTTCTAGGTTTTTGTATGGGTGACCCTTCGCCGTCGAACCCACCCGATGGTCGGATTGCACTACCGGCAGTCCTTGAGAGACCTGGTTCTCCCTTGGCTATGAAGAACCAACCACAGCCGAAAAAAGTAAGGAATGATCATGATCAAGAGAAGATTTTGGAGATTATGATTGATGATACCAATCAATCCCTTTCGATGGAGATAACCAATGATGATGTTTCAACGAAGGAAGCGTCACTGGTTTCTTCAGATGGTGCTTCTATGATTAAACAACTTCCCCAAGCAGCGGCGAGTACAAGGATTAAATCGTATGCGGCTACTGTGTCCTCCGGTAATGGTGCAAGGAACGCTGACCCGAAATTATTTTGAGAGGATCTTGTTGCCTTACAAGGAGACGTTGTGGTCGATAGAAGCGGACCGTATCCAATAATTAACTTCTCCAATCGTGTCTATGAATCGATTGACTATAACATGATGAAAACTGTGATCATTAGATTACTTGGAAAATCTATTGGTTTTAAGGTTCTTTGGAACAAAATTGATGCTCTTTGGCAGCCGCAGGAACGCTTTCAATTGGTCGATCTTGACAATGATTATTACTTTGTACGTCTGGAACATGAACACGATTATACGAAGGTTCTCGCTGAAGGTCCATGGGTAATATTTTGTATTTATCTTACGGTGCAACCTTGGAGCTGAACCTTTACCACCACTGAAAGGCATCCGTCCCAAGTGATTTTCTGGGTAAGATTGTCGGGTCGGGTCTCCCTTACAGGTATTATACCAAATCACTATTGTGGTTACTTACATTCGAGATTGGTAAGATTATCAAAATTGACTATAATAAAACAACGGGTGAGAGGGGGAAGTTTGCATGATTGGCTATTGTTGTTGATCTCAATAAACCCCTTTTACCGTGCATTGGCATGGATGGTTTTGTCTAAAAACTTGAATATGAAGGGCTTCAACACATTTGTTTCAAATATGGTGTATACGGCCATTCTCAAGATAAATGTGGCCCTAATTTAGCTGTTTTAGAGACGCCGAAGGAAACCACTACTCCCCAAACTGATGACCCGAAGGTCGGGAATGAGGCGAATGTTGACTTGTATGGCCCCTGGATGGTTGCTCCCAATCGTCGTCGCAGCCAACGCAAGAATAATCCTGAGCCAAAGGACAATGTTGCTACTAGCAGGAAAGGTTCCAATTCAAGATTTGCAGCCCTTGCTTTTGTGGGAGAGGAAACTAACAAAAAAAATACTTCCCCCGATACGATCATCCTAGCTGGTATTAATGAACCAGGTACCTCGACGAGACAAATCAACAAATAAAACTCGGTTAAACCACCAGGAGCGAACCAAAAACCAATTCTAGCGCAAAGAAAGATAACCCGTGTCAGAGAACAACATGGCACCGGTTAATAGGGTGGCTTGAAATAATCTTAGTGTTGAACCTATGAGCAATGGCAAGCAACCACAAATTATTGTTCGGACTCCGATAATCCGTGAGGGAAATCACATGGCTATAGTGATAAATGATGACGTGCGTGCTAATCGCCCTAGTATGATGAGTCGAAGTAACATTACTAAGGGGGGCTCGGCTAAAAGCAAGAAGCAAGGAAATAGAGTATGAAACTAAAAAAATCGACTGGGTATAAGACCCCGGGAAGACCAATGCTCTCGGAATGGGTCCAAGCTGCGTCAACCTTGATGGATGATATAGGCGAGGGTCACATGGAGGAGATCAGGTTCCTGTTCAAGACTGCTCCATGGTACAGGTGACTAGTGCTTCTAAAACTATTCCAGATTTGGGTTTGGAACTGCAAGGACCGGAGCAGTCCCAACCTCTTCCATCTATTTCTCATGTTTAGTTGTTTTTTCTGGAATTGCCAAGGGGATGCAAGCCCTTCCTATCGCAGACATATTAAGCGGTTTATGTCGATTTATCGCCCGTCTCTTATTGCGCTCTTGGAAACTAGAGTTAGCTGGTCCTGGGCTAACGATGTTATTCAGAAATTCAGCTCTTTCAATTATTTTCGAATAAAAGCAAGAGGGTTTGGTGGTGGTATTTGGCTTCTGTGGAAGGCTAATATTAAAATTGAGGTGCTTCGTGTTTCTAATCAGTTTATCCACTTGCTCGCCCACTCTCCGGATATTCCCCGACCGGTTTATATTACAGTTGTTTATGCTAGTCCAAAGATCGATATACGTAATATTCTTTGGCCTCAGTTGGGTAAGCTCGACCAGGGAGATAGTCAACTTTGGCTTTTGGGAGGTATTTCAATGCCTTGCTCCACGCCTCAGAACGGTCGGGTGGTGCTCTTGGATGTACGACTGTTAGTAGGGGTTTCTCGGACTTTGTTTCTGAAAACACCCTTGTAGATGTGGGTTTTCATGGACCTTTCACTTGGTCTCGTGGATCGTTGCGCCAAAGTTGGTTTTCAATTCACTAGAGTTGCCAACCTTGGTAAATATCTGGGTGTGCCCTTCTACACTCTCAAGTTACACGTGCTACCTACCAATAACTTATCCAGAAAGTGAGAGATAGGCTTTCGGGATGGCAAGCGAGGTACCTATCTCTAGCTGGCCGCATCACCCTTGCTAAATCGGTGTTGTCTGCCTTACCTTCCTACACGATGCAGTCCTGCTTTTTGCCTAAGAATATCTTTGATGAGATTGAAGCGTTAATCAGAAGATTTATTTGGGGTGGATCCAATCTTACTCCACAAACCCTTTTGATTCGATGGACTGAAGTTCGCAAACCTTGTATTGATGGGGGAATGGGATTAAAAAAGCTTCAAGCACAAAATGAAGCTTTCTTAACTAAAATCGGTTTTCGTATGATTTCAGATAGGGAGCAACATTGGGTCCGTGTTCTTCGATCCAAATAAAAATCTCATGGTCTTGTTCTGAGATCCTTCTATCGGCCGAATTCTTCTCGACTTTGGAAGGGGCTGAATGTGATTTGGAGTGAGGTTTGTAATGGCCTTGTTTGGAGCATTGGAAACAGTGCTTCAGTGGACTTTTGGAAAGACGCTTGGCTTAGTAATCTTGGTCCTCTTGAAACCATGCGGCTCCATAATGAAGATCATGTTAATTTGGGAGTCGAAGTTAATGAGATGGTAATAACTTCTAGAGATTGGAATTGGAGGGTTTTGCGAGAGTCTCTCACAAGTACGGCTCTCTTGGCCATTACGGTAGTTCGTCCACATTTCAGGGCTGATGAGTCTGTTTTGCAGCAAAGCATGCGTTTAAAACAGGAGACTAGACTTGCTGCTAGAATGGGATCTTCCCTGGTAGAGTGTCAAATTTAGCATGTGAATCATTTGGAGGTCTGGAAATCGCTACCTTTAGGGTGGTTTAAATTAAATACAGATGGCTCCGGAAGAACGCCCCACGGTATGGCTATGTGCGGTGGAATACTTCGCGATCATGAAGGAGCTTGGGTCTCGGGTTTTTCAAAATCCATAGGCATATGCTCGACTTTTGAGGTAGAACTATTGGATATCTTTGAAGGTCTGGACATTGCTTAGGACCTCGGCATACAACTGATTGTAGAAATTGACTGTAAGGAGGCAATCATCGTCCTAAATTCTGTAGCAGGGAGCAATCCCTCTTCCTCAATGATTCCTCACATAGAACAGCTCACTGGGAGAAACTGGATCTTACACATTGTTTTTGTCCCAAGAGAGTGAAACCGGCTGGCGGATAGTTTGGCGCAACTGGGATGGAATCGTCCGTTTGGGAGCTACATCTATCATGATCCCCCCTCTGCTAGCTTCCAGAGTTTTTATGAAGATAGTAGTGTGCATCTAGAAAGTTAAAGGAACTCCTTCCTTTCTCGTAGTACCTCTTTTAATTCAAAAATATATATATCATATAACAATCATACTTATTATGATACTTTAATGCTAATAAAAAATATTTTTTTCATTATCTCACTCAATAAAATAAATTTTATAGATAGTTATCATAATGTTTTAATGCTTACAAAAGACATAATAATAAGGTGGGTTATGAATTTAAAGTACCTTTGTAATTTCCAAAAAAAATGGCTGCAACATTTTACTATCAAATTCAATTTAGTGACGATACTTCAAAATTTTAAAGATTGTAGATCATGCCAAATGTATCTACTAGTAGGCCGCAAAACTCTTTTGCTAACCATTAGCTATCCATGATTTGAACTTCAATCCAGTTTAAAGTCGAATTTAAACATATATTAACAGCAGTTGAATTCGCTTCTAAATTTTTGGAAAAATTAACTTCGGCAAAATGAGGTGTTAACATTAACTGGAAAATATTGAATAAAATATGGAAAAGGGATGCTAATCGTAACGTGGTAATTCACTACCTTAGAAGCGAATTCGCCCCGATATGTGTAATCGCTATAATAGACGAATGAGCCCCCGAAGTTAGCACGACTCTCTAAATTTCGTACAACAGATAGATGGAGTGGACTTGGGTAGAATCGTTCTTTTCTCAACTCAAACAACACTCGAAATAGGAAGAGTGTATCAAAAGCAAATAATTATTTAGAGATATTTCTCTTGAAATGTCTATGAAATGGAAAAATTAAACATCCATTTATAGGCATTAAAATAGTAAAATATCATAGCAATTACAAAATAATTAATTGTCATAAATATTATAACCATAACTTATATTAAATATTTTATAACAACTATAAACGGTAAAATAAACTCTTATAAATAATATTTTATTAAAAGAATCTTTTTAAAAAGAAACACATTCGAACTAAATTGAATCATGTCAAACGATTTATACTGTAACATCCTCAATACCGGGTTAGTGACTAAATTGAAAAGTTTCAAATTTTGGTGATTAAAATAGAATGAATGAATAGTATAAAGATATATATGTAAATGATTGTGTAGGATTGAATTGAAAGGAAGTAGGAATGGAAGGGCAAAAGAGTCATTGCAAGGATCAATTAATTAAACAAGGGATAAGGATATATATGAATACAAGTGGGTTGAAAAGGAGAGAACTAAAGGCTTCCAGACTTATCTTCTTCTTCTTTCTTCCTTGTACGCGTGAACCAAAGCAAAGGTAAGATTTCTGATTATTGAGTTTCTTGTTAAATTTAATATTGGGTTTTGATTATTAGATGATAACTAAGCTTAAGGAAAGCTTAAGTTATCTTAACATCAAAGGATGATTGAGTTAGGAGAGATTTAAGATTTGAAGTTCTTAAATGAAATCTTGGAATAGAGTTCATAACTAGAATTGAAAGTTATATTTGACTTGTCATCAATCTAGTTAAGATATACGAAGTGTTAAAAACGGAATTCAAACATGTTGATTTATTAATGTAATTCTTGAATTACATATGAATGATAGGATTTGAAGGTTTAAGATGAAATAAATGAGTATAAATAGGTTTAAGGATGTGTACTAGAATTAAGAATGAAAAAGGGGATTAAACATGAAGGATTTAATCCAAATGAATGAACTTTCGGGTTCAAAAAGAGGATTCTGGGCAGAGTGCACCGATGCACATTCATGGTGCATCGATGCATCAAGGTTAAAACCCAGAAATTATATGAATGTGCATCGATGCATTGGTAGTGCATCGATGCACTATTTTAAAATAAAGACATCGAATGCAATTCGTGCATTGATGCATAAGTAGTGCATCGATGCATCCCATTAATAGTGAAACATCGAATGCAATCGGTGCATCGATGCATTAGGAGTGCATCGATGCATCCCAACAATAATACTACATCGAATACCTTGGATGCACCGATGCATCAGTAGTGCATCGATGCATACCTTCATTAAAAGATGAAATTGACTTTTCTCTTAGTTTAAAGAGTGAACCATTAGAGTATATTAGTTATAATACTGATATACATCCATGTGTGATTATGTAGATACTAAAAGTAAGGTTATTCCGGAACGATCAAAGGATTAGAATCGAAACAAAGCAAAGCTAAGGTAAGTGCATACTAGATGTATATTATAATGGAATAAGACTTGTGATAAGTCCAATCCCTATGTTGATTTTTATAATACAGTAGTTGTGAACATGCATACATGATAATTATTGTGATACATGCATAAGATATATATATATGTTCATGTGATATGCTATGTGATATGACATGTGATATGACATGTGATATGAGAACATGATATGAAGTGACATGAGCTACATGATCACAAGAGAAATGACATGAGCTACATGATCACAAGAGAAATGACATGAGTACATGAACATATGAAATATAAGAATAATGCCCATAGTATACGATATGAGAATTATAGGTGTAATTGGCATGCCAAGAGTCGAGGGTATAATAGTCCTTCAGGATATAGTCCTTCGGGGCGTAGTCCTTCGGGATGTAGTCCTTCGGGACGTAGTCCTTCGGGATGTAGGAGTCCTACGGGACGAATACTGAACTAAGGTTCGGTGCCCCATGAGGGAATAGATATGAGCTGAGGTGACAGCATTAGTGCACAACCTCAATGCACTCACATACCTCTAATCTCAATAAGATACATGGGCTATGCAATTGAAATACCGATTTACAGTGAAAGTGATACAATAAGGTAAGTTTCGTATGTGCATTATATGGTTATATATGTTATCATGTGATAAATAAATGCACATTGAAATGTCATGATCCAATGGTAAGTATGAACATTCATAAGTTTATCGTTGCATATTCATTTATTGCCTCACTAAGTCTATGACTTAGCGTGTAAGTGATTTACACGTAGGTACCAAGAATCAGGAAGAGTGGAAATAGAAGTAGCACAGGCAGCAATACTACTAAGAGATCAGATCAGAAGTAAATTGACAAAGTATGTACTTGATTATGTATAGAGTGTTGGTATGTAATAAGTGTTAATTACGAATACTCTGATCGATTTTGTATTTTATGGTCTTATGTAAATTAATGTATTTCGTTTTAATGAAAGTTTTAAAAATTCCTGGGATTTTCTGTAAGAGTCAAAGATTTGAAAAGTCAATGTGACACCTCGGACTTGTATTCGGGTCGGATATGAGTTAAGGGTGTTACATTTAATGGTATCAGAGCCACGGTTTAGTCGATTCTCGGTATAAACTGAAGTCTAGAGTGTCTTATAAGGTATACATGCCAACAAATAGTGGAAACTTCTGATCTGATGGAATAGTAAGTATGTTGTTTTGCTAATAGAACTATATGGTTGTATTTTTATAGATGTCCGGACAGGGTAGATCTAGAAATGAAGCGGGAGACGATAGACCCGCTGAAAGCAGTAATTCACCTGCCCCGGCCAGGCAGAGTGAAGAACAGACATCCTCTGGAATGCCTGTCAATGATCAAGATATATTCTTTAGAACGTTAGACGCGGTATTGACGCGTTTCCAACCTCCTGTTATTTCAACTCCAAAAATAAATGTTGCGAAAGAGTTGAAGGGATTGGGAGCTCCAGAGTTTAAAGGGGAAGCTAATGAAGGTCCTGTTACTGCGGACCTTTGGCTTAATGACGTGAAGGTCATGCTTACGGGACTTCATTGTTCCGATGTTGATAAGCTAGATGGAGTAATTTCCTTGTTGAGAGGACAAGCAAGGATCTGGTGGACTAATGTTACATTGAGGATGACTAACGCCCAAGTAAATTGGTCATTGTTTTTAGAAGAATTCAAAGATAAGTACATCGGAGATCAATTTGTTCGTCAAATGAAGCAAGAGTTCATGAATCTGAAACAATGGAATCACACTGTATATGAGTACGAGTGTGAATTCAATAAGTTGAGTCGTTTTGCTGCCGAGCTTGTTCCTACTGAGAAGGATGCTTGTGAGTGGTTCGTAGAGGGATTACGTCCTCGGTAGAAGGAGATGTTGATTGTATTGAATCTATCCTCATTTCAAGAGGTAGTCAATCGTGCCAAAGCTTTGGAAAGAGCTCAGATTGAGAGATTTGAAAATTCAAGGACTCAAACAGTCAAGAGAACAGGTGCTTCTTCGAGTTCCGCACCATCAAAAAGAGGTAGAGATGCTGGTTCTCGACCTCAAGCTAAATCGGAGTCAGTGGTATCCTCAGCTAGAGGATCAAATCCGATGAGAGGCAAACAAACTCAATCAGCAGGATCGGGAGCTGGGAGAACTAATCAAAGTCAAGCCAGACAATGTCCGCATTATGGAAAGAATCATTTAGGGGTATGTCGGATGATTTCTGGAGTCTGCTTTAGATGTGGAGACGCCGGACACTTCGTTCGAGACTGTCCAATGTCAACTAGTGAACATGTACAGCCTGAGAGGTCTGTTTCGGTAACCCAGAGGGGAAGAGGTAGAGGCAGAGGAAGAAGTCAGTCAGAGTCCTCTGCTCAACAAGAGATACACTCCACTGCTCGGGTGTACAACCTCAAGACCAATGATGATTGTGTTGACCCAGATATTATAACAGGTACCTTTCTATTGTTTGACAAAGGTGTTATTGTATTGATTGATCCCGGGTCTACATATTCATACATTACTAGTAAGTTAGTGAAAGAATTGAACATTCTGTTAGAAATTACTAGCAAGGAGGTGATAGTGACGAATCCATTAGGGCACAGTGCCCGAGTAAATATGGTGAGCCGAGGGTGTCCCGTACGGATTCAGGGAATTGAATTCCCTGCTAATCTGATGGAATTACCTTTTGATGAATTCGAAGTAATATTGGGTATGGATTGGTTATATCGTTATTACGCTAATGTCGATTGTAGATTGAAAAGAGTGACGTTGAGAAGTTCCGAAGGAGTAGAAATTATTGTATTTAGTGAAAGATGGAATCCGTTAGCAAATGTGATTTCAGTGATGACTGCAAAGAAGTTACTGCTACAGGGATGTCAAGGGTTTATTGCTAATGTACTGGATGTTAGAACCAAAGAGAAAGGGATTGAAGGGATTCCTATAGTCAGAGAGTTTCTCGATGTATTTCCTGCAGAGTTTCCAGGTTTACCTCCTGACCGAGAGGTAGAATTTCAGATTGAGATAATACCGGGAACAGCGTCCATTGCAATGGCACCATACAGAATGGCTCCAAAAGAATTGCAAGAATTAAAGATTCAATTAAAGGAGATATTGGACAAAGGGTTTATTAGACCAAGTGTATCACCTTGGGGAGCTCCAGTTTTATTTGTTAAGAAGAAAGATGGATCCATGCGTCTTTGTATCGATTACAGACAACTCAATAAAGTAACCATCAAGAACAAGTATCCACTTCCCCGAATCGACGATTGATTTGATCAATTAAAGGAGGCTTCAGTGTTCTCAAAAATTGATTTACGTTCGGGTTATCATCAATTAAAGATTCAAGAAAAAGACATTTCAAAAACGGCGTTTAGAACAAGATATGGTCACTATGAATTTATCGTGATGTCGTTTGGAGTTACGAATGCACCAGCTGCTTTTATGGATTTAATGAACAGAATTTTCCAACCGTATTTGGATCAGTTTGCTGTGGTGTTCATTGATGATATTTTTAATATATTCAAAGTCAGAGGAAGAGCATAGTTCGCATTTGAGGATTGTCTTACAGATATTACGAGATAAAAAGCTTTATGCTAAATTTTCTAAATGTGAATTCTGGTTGAATGAAGTGGCATTCCTTGGACATGTAATTTCGAAAGAAGGAGTTCGAGTGGATCCCCAAAAGATTAAAGCTATTCTGGAGTGGGAAGTTCCAAAGAATATATCGGAAGTTAGAAGTTTTTTGGGGTTAGCTGGTTATTATCGAATGTTTGTTAAAAACTTTTCGATTATAGCATTACCCCTGACTAAACTGTTGAAAAAGGAAATAAAATTTGTTTGGACTCAAGAATTTCAAAGGAGTTTTGAAAAGTTAAAGAAGATTCTTACAGAAGCTCCAGTGTTAGTTCAACCTGAGTCTGGCAAGGATTTTGTAGTGTATAGTGATGCGTCTCATAATGGCTTGGGATGCGTGTTAATGCAAGAAGGCAAGGTGGTGGCCTACGCTTCGAGGCAATTAAAACCTCATGAAAAGAATTATCCGACACACGATTTGGAGATGGCTGCAGTAGTGTTCGCTCTAAAAATATGGCGTCACTACTTGTATGGTGAAAAGTGCTACTTGTATACGGATCACAAGAGTTTAAAGTACTTGATGACTCAGAAAGAGTTGAATCTAAGACAAAGAAGGTGGGTGGAATTTCTCAAAGATTATGATGTGGTGATTGATTTCCATCCTGGAAAGGCAAATGTGGTAGCTGATGCCTTGAGTCGAAAGACGTTTGCAGCTTTGCGAGCTCTTGATGCTAGATTATCGTTAAGAGGAGATGGTGCAATTTGTGCAGAACTGACTGTCAAGCCAGTATGAATAAATCGAATTAAAGAATTGCAAGTTAAAGATGAAAAGTGTTTAAAGAGGATACAACAGATAAAGAATGGAGAGGGTACGGATTATGAGATTAAGTCTGACGAGAACTTGTATTATCGAGAAAGATTAGTAATTCCAGATGATGATGAATTAAAGAATGATTTGTTGACGGAAGCTCATTGTAGCCCATTGACAATGCATCCAGGAGGGAACAAAATGTATATGGATCTCAAGAGTCGATATTGGTGGCCGAGAATGAAGAAAGACATTACGGAATTTGTATCAAAGTGTTTGACTTGTCAACAAGTCAAAGCTGAGCATCAAGTTCCGTCAGGATTGTTACAACCAATTTCAATTCCTCAATGGAAATGGGAAAACATAACGATGGATTTTGTGACGGGTTTGCCTTTAACTCCGAACAAAAAGGATTCAATCTGGGTAATCGTGGATAGATTGACTAAGTCAGCCCATTTTATTCCAGTACGAACTGATTTCTCCATGGATAGGTATGCTGAATTGTATATAAGAGAGATTATATGTTTGCATGGTATACCTATTTCCATAGTTTCTGATCGGGATCCTAGATTCACATCACGGTTTTGGAAGTCATTACATGGAGCATTGGGAACTCGGTTAAACTTCAGTACAGCGTTTCATCCTCAAACTGATGGTCAATCAGAGCGAACTATCCAAATTCTGGAGGATATGCTTAGAGCGAGTGTCATTGAATTCAAAGGATCATGGGAAAAATATTTACCACTTGCTGAATTTGCATACAACAATAGTTATCAGTCAAGCATCAAAATGGCTCCCTATGAAGCTCTTTACGGAAGAAAATGTCGTACGCCCTTGAACTGGTATGAACTTAAGGATCGAGAAGTTATTGGTCCTGAGTTGATTCAGAATACGGAAGAGAAAGTTCAAGTAATTCAGAATAATCTAAAAGCTGCAGCTGATAGACAGAAATCGTATGCCGATTTAAAAAGGAAAGAAATTGAATTTCAAGTCGGAGATAAAGTGTTCTTGAAAGTGGCTCCGTGGAAGAAAATATTGAGGTTTAGACGTAAAGGAAAGTTGAGTCCTCGGTTCATTGGACCTTATGAGATTACTAGGAGGGTAGGATCAGTAGCATATCAACTGGTTTTGCCACCTGAAATGGAAAAGATACACAATGTTTTTCATGTCTCAATGCTTAGGAAATATAGATCTGATCCATCTCACGTTGTGACTACTGAAGAAATTGAGATTCGACCAGATTTAACTTATGAGGAAGAACCTGTTCAAATATTAGCTCATGAAGTCAAGCAATTAAGGAACAAGACTATTCCATTGGTTAAAGTCTTGTGGAGAAATCACAAAATAGAGGAAGCAACATGGGAACGTGAAGAGGACATGAGGATTAAGTATCCCTACCTCTTTACATAATGAAAATTCGAGGACGAATTTTCTTAAGGGGGAGAGAATTGTAACATCCTCAATACCGGGTTAGTGACTAAATTGAAAAGTTTCAAATTTTGGTGATTAAAATAGAATGAATGAATAGTATAAAGATATATATGTAAATGATTGTGTAGGATTGAATTGAAAGGAAGTAGGAATGGAAGGGCAAAAGAGTCATTGCAAGGATCAATTAATTAAACAAGGGATAAGGATATATATGAATACAAGTGGGTTGAAAAGGAGAGAACTAAAGGCTTCCAGACTTATCTTCTTCTTCTTTCTTTCTTGTACGCGTGAACCAAAGCAAAGGTAAGATTTCTGATTATTGAGTTTCTTGTTAAATTTAATATTGGGTTTTGATTATTAGATGATAACTAAACTTAAGGAAAGCTTAAGTTATCTTAACATCAAAGGATGATTGAGTTAGGAGAGATTTAAGATTTGAAGTTCTTAAATGAAATCTTGGAATAGAGTTCATAACTAGAATTGAAAGTTATATTTGACTTGTCATCAATCTAGTTAAGATATACGAAGTGTTAAAAACGGAATTCAAACATGTTGATTTATTAATGTAATTCTTGAATTACATATGAATGATAGGATTTGAAGGTTTAAGATGAAATAAATGAGTATAAATAGGTTTAAAGATGTGTACTAGAGTTAAGAATGAAAAAGGGGATTAAACATGAAGGATTTAATCCAAATGAATGAACTTTCGGGTTCAAAAAGAGGATTCTGGGCAGAGTGCACCGATGCACATTCATGGTGCATCGATGCATCAAGGTTAAAACCCAGAAATTATATGAATGTGCATCGATGCATTGGTAGTGCATCGATGCACTATTTTAAAATAAAGACATCGAATGCAATTCGTGCATCGATGCATAAGTAGTGCATCGATGCATCCCATTAATAGTGAAACATCGAATGCAATCGGTGCATCGATGCATTAGGAGTGCATCGATGCATCCCAACAATGATACTACATCGAATACCTTGGATGCACCGATGCATCAGTAGTGCATCGATGCATACCTTCATTAAAAGATGAAATTGACTTTTCTCTTAGTTTAAAGAGTGAACCATTAGAGTATATTAGTTATAATACTGATATACATCCATGTGTGATTATGTAGATACTAAAAGTATGCTTATTCCGCAACAATCAAAGGATTAGAATCGAAACAAAGCAAAGCTAAGGTAAGTGCATACTAGATGTATATTATAATGGAATAAGACTTGTGATAAGTCTAATCCCTATGTTGATTTTTATAATACAGTAGTTGTGAACATGCATACATGATAATTATTGTGATACATGCATAAGATATATATATGTTCATGTGATATGCTATGTGATATGATATGTGATATGACCTGTGATATGAGAACATGATATGAAGTGACATGAGCTACATGATCACAAGAGAAATGACATGAGCTACATGATCACAAGAGAAATGACATGAGTACATGAACATATGAAATATAAGAATAATGCCCATAGTATACGATATGAGAATTATAGGTGTAATTGGCATGCCAAGAGTCGAGGGTATAATAGTCCTTCGGGATGTAGTCCTTCGGGATGTAGTCCTTCGGGATGTAGTCCTTCGGGACGTAGTCCTTCGGGATGTAGGAGTCCTACGGGACGAATACTGAACTAAGGTTCGGTGCCCCATGAGGGAATAGATATGAGCTGTGGTGACAGCATTAGTGCACAACCTCAATGCACTCACATACCTCTAATCTTAATAAGATACATGGGCTATGCAATTGAAATACCGATTTACAGTGAAAGTGATACAAGAAGGTAAGTTTCGTATGTGCATTATATGGTTATATATGTTATCATGTGATAAATAAATGCACATTGAAATGTCATGATCCAATAGTAAGTATGAACATTCATAAGTTTATCATTGCATATTCATTTATTGCCTCACTAAGTCTATGACTTAGCGTGTAAGTGATTTACACGTAGGTACCAAGAATCAGGAAGAGTGGAAATAGAAGTAGCACAGGCAGCAATACTACTAAGAGATCAGATCAGAAGTAAATTGACAAAGTATGTACTTGATTATGTATAGAGTGTTGGTATATAATAAGTGTTAATTACGAATACTCTGATCGATTTTGTATTTTATGGTCTTATGTAAATTAATGTATTTCGTTTTAATGAAAGTTTTAAAAATTCCCGGGATTTTCTGTAAGAGTCAAAGATTTGAAAAGTCAATGTGACACCTCGGACTTGTATTCGGGTCGGATATGAGTTAAGGGTGTTACATTTAATGGTATCAGAGCCACGGTTTAGTCGATTCTCGGCATAAACTGAAGTCTAGAGTGTCTTATAAGGTATACATGCCAACAAATAGTGGAAACTTCTGATCTGATGGAATAGTAAGTATGTTGTTTTGCTAATAGAACTATATGGTTGTATTTTTATAGATGTCCGGACAGGGTAGATCTAGAAATGAAGCGGGAGACGATAGACCCGCTGAAAGCAGTAATTCACCTGCCCCGGCCAGGCAGAGTGAAGAACAGACATCCTCTGGAATGCCTGTCAATGATCAAGATATATTCTTTAGAACGTTAGACGCGGTATTGACGCGTTTCCAACCTCCTGTTATTTCAACTCCAAAAATAAATGTTGCGAAAGAGTTGAAGGGATTGGGAGCTCCAGAGTTTAAAGGGGAAGCTAATGAAGGTCCTGTTACTGCGGACCTTTGGCTTAATGACGTGAAGGTCATGCTTACGGGACTTCATTGTTCCGATGCTGATAAGCTAGATGGAGTAATTTCCTTGTTGAGAGGACAAGCAAGGATCTGGTGGACTAATGTTACATTGAGGATGACTAACGCCCAAGTAAATTGGTCATTGTTTTTAGAAGAATTCAAAGATAAGTACATCGGAGATCAATTTGTTCGTCAAATGAAGCAAGAGTTCATGAATCTGAAACAATGGAATCACACTGTATATGAGTACGAGTGTGAATTCAATAAGTTGAGTCGTTTTGCTGCCGAGCTTGTTCCTACTGAGAAAGATGCTTGTGAGTGGTTCGTAGAGGGATTACGTCCTCGGTAGAAGGATATGTTGATTGTATTGAATCTATCCTCATTTCAATAGGTAGTCAATCGTGCCAAAGCTTTGGAAAGAGCTCAGAATGAGAGATTTGAAAATTCAAGGACTCAAACAGTCAAGAGAACAGATGCTTCTTCGAGTTCCGCACCATCAAAAAGAGGTAGAGATGCTGGTTCTCGACCTCAAGCTAAATCGGAGTCAGTGGTATCCTCAGCTAGAGGATCAAATCCGATGAGAGGCAAACAAACTCAATCAGCAGGATCGGGAGCTGGGAGAACTAATCAGAGTCAAGCCAGACAATGTCTGCATTGTGGAAAGAATCATTTAGGGGTATACCGGATGATTTCTGGAGTCTGCTTTAGATGTGGAGACGCCGGACACTTCGTTCGAGACTGTCCAATGTCAACTATTGAACATGTACAGCCTGAGAGGTCTGTTTCGGTAACCCAGAGGGGAAGAGGTAGAGGCAGAGGAAGAAGTCAGTCAGAGTCCTCTGCTCAACAAGAGATACACTCCACTGCTCGGGTGTACAACCTCAAGACCAATGATGATTGTGTTGACCCAGATATTATAACAGGTACCTTTCTATTGTTTGACAAACGTGTTATTGTATTCATTGATCCCGGGTCTACATATTCATACATTACTAGTAAGTTAGTGAAAGAATTGAACATTCCGTTAGAAATTACTAGCAAGGAGGTGATAGTGACGAATCCATTAGGGCACAGTGCCCGAGTAAATATGGTGAGCCGAGGGTGTCCCATACGTATTCAGGGAATTGAATTCCCTGCTAATCTGATGGAATTACCTTTTGATGAATTCGAAGTAATATTGGGTATGGATTGGTTATATCGTTATTACGCTAATGTCGATTGTAGATTGAAAAGAGTGACGTTGAGAAGTTCCGAAGGAGTAGAAATTATTGTATTTAGTGAAAGATGGAATCCGTTAGCAAATGTGATTTCAGTGATGACTGCAAAGAAGTTACTGCTACAGGGATGTCAAGGGTTTATTGCTAATGTACTGGATGTTAGAACCAAAGAGAAAGGGATTGAAGGGATTCCTATAGTCAGAGAGTTTCTCGATGTATTTCCTGTAGAGTTGCCAGGTTTACCTCCTGACCGAGAGGTAGAATTTCAGATTGAGATAATACCGGGAACAGCGTCCATTGCAATGGCACCATACAGAATGGCTCCAAAAGAATTGCAAGAATTAAAGATTCAATTAAAGGAGCTATTGGACAAAGGGTTTATTAGACCAAGTGTATCACCTTGGGGAGCTCCAGTTTTATTTGTTAAGAGAAAGATGGATCCATGCGTCTTTGTATCGATTACAGACAACTCAATAAAGTAACCATCAAGAACAAGTATCCACTTCCCCGAATCGACGATTGATTTGATCAATTAAAGGAGGCTTTAGTGTTCTCAAAATTGATTACGTTCGGGTTATCATCAATTAAAGATTCAAGAAAAAGACATTTCAAAAACGGCGTTTAGAACAAGATATGGTCACTATGAATTATCGTGATGCCGTTTGGAGTTACGAATGCACCAGTTGCTTTTATGGATTTAATGAACAGAATTTTCCAACCGTATTTGGATCAGTTTGCTGTGGTGTTCATTGATGATATTTTTAATATATTCAAAGTCAGAGGAAGAGCATAGTTCGTATTTGAGGATTGTCTTACAGATATTACGAGATAAAAAGCTTTATGCTAAATTTTCTAAATGTGAATTCTGGTTGAATGAAGTGGCATTCCTTGGACATGTAATTTCGAGAAGGAGTTCGAGTGGATCCCCAAAAGATTAAAGCTATTCTGGAGTGGGAAGTTCCAAAGAATATATCGGAAGTTAGAAGTTTTCTGGGGTTAGCTGGTTATTATCGAAGGTTTGTTAAAAACTTTTCGATTATAGCATTACCCTGACTAAACTGTTGAAAAAGGAAATAAAATTTGTTTGGACTCAAGAATGTCAAAGAAGTTTTGAAAAGTTAAAGAAGATTCTTACAGAAGCTCCAGTGTTAGTTCAACCTGAGTCTGGCAAGGATTTTGTAGTGTATAGTGATGCGTCTCATAATGGCTTGGGATGCGTGTTAATGCAAGAAGGCAAGGTGGTGGCCTACGCTTCGAGGCAATTAAAACCTCATGAAAAGAATTATCCGACACACGATTTGGAGATGGCTGCAGTAGTGTTCGCTCTAAAAATATGGCGTCACTACTTGTATGGTGAAAAGTGCTACTTGTATACGGATCACAAGAGTTTAAAGTACTTGATGACTCAGAAAGAGTTGAATCTAAGACAAAGAAGGTGGGTGGAATTTCTCAAAGATTATGATGTGGTGATTGATTTCCATCCTGGAAAGGCAAATGTGGTAGCTGATGCCTTGAGTCGAAAGACGTTTGCAGCTTTGCGAGCTCTTGATGCTAGATTATCGTTAAGAGGAGATGGTGCAATTTGTGCAGAACTGACTGTCAAGCCAGTATGAATAAATCGAATTAAAGAATTGCAAGTTAAAGATGAAAAGTGTTTAAAGAGGATACAACAGGTAAAGAATGGAGAGGGTACGGATTATGAGATTAAGTCTGACGAGAACTTGTATTATCGAGAAAGATTAGTAATTCCAGATGATGATGAATTAAAGAATGATTTGTTGACGGAAGCTCATTGTAGCCCATTGACAATGCATCCAGGAGGGAACAAATGTATATGGATCTCAAGAGTCGATATTGGTGGCCGAGAATGAAGAAAGACATTACGGAATTTGTATCAAAGTGTTTGACTTGTCAACAAGTCAAAGCTGAGCATCAAGTTCCGTCAGGATTGTTACAACCAATTTCAATTCCTCAATGGAAATGGGAAAACATAACGATGGATTTTGTGACGGGTTTGCCTTTAACTCCGAACAAAAAGGATTCAATCTGGGTAATCGTGGATAGATTGACTAAGTCAGCCCATTTTATTCCAGTACGAACTGATTTCTCCATGGATAGGTATGCTGAATTGTATATAAGAGAGATTATACGTTTTCATGGTATACCTATTTCCATAGTTTCTGATCGGGATCCTAGATTCACATCACGGTTTTGGAAGTCATTACATGGAGCATTGGGAACTCGGTTAAACTTCAGTACAGCGTTTCATCCTCAAACTGATGGTCAATCAGAGTGAACTATCCAAATTCTGGAGGATATGCTTAGAGCGAGTGTCATTGAATTCAAAGGATCATGGGAAAAATATTTACCACTTGCTGAATTTGCATACAACAATAGTTATCAGTCAAGCATCAAATGGCTCCCTATGAAGCTCTTTACGGAAGAAAATGTCGTACGCCCTTGAACTGGTATGAACTTAAGGATCGAGAAGTTATTGGTCCTGAGTTGATTCAGAATACGGAAGAGAAAGTTCAAGTAATTCAGAATAATCTAAAAGCTGCAGCTGATAGACAGAAATCGTATGCCGATTTAAAAAGGAAAGAAATTGAATTTCAAGTCGGAGATAAAGTGTTCTTGAAAGTGGCTCCGTGGAAGAAAATATTGAGGTTTAGACGTAAAGGAAAGTTGAGTCCTCGGTTCATTGGACCTTATGAGATTACTAGGAGGGTAGGATCAGTAGCATATCAACTGGTTTTGCCACCTGAAATGGAAAAGATACACAATGTTTTTCATGTCTCAATGCTTAGGAAATATAGATCTGATCCATCTCACGTTGTGACTACTGAAGAAATTGAGATTCGACCAGATTTAACTTATGAGGAAGAACCTGTTCAAATATTAGCTCATGAAGTCAAGCAATTAAGGAACAAGACTATTCCATTGGTTAAGTCTTGTGGAGAAATCACAAAATAGAGGAAGCAACATGGGAACGTGAAGAGGACATGAGGATTAAGTATCCCTACCTCTTTACATAATGAAAATTCGAGGACGAATTTTCTTAAGGGGGAGAGAATTGTAACATCCTCAATACCGGGTTAGTGACTAAATTGAAAAGTTTCAAATTTTGGTGATTAAAATAGAATGAATGAATAGTATAAAGATATATATGTAATGATTGTGTAGGATTGAATTGAAAGGAAGTAGGAATGGAAGGGCAAAAGAGTCATTGCAAGGATCAATTAATTAAACAAGGGATAAGGATATATATGAATACAAGTGGGTTGAAAAGGAGAGAACTAAAGGCTTCCAGACTTATCTTCTTCTTCTTTCTTTCTTGTACGCGTGAACCAAAGCAAAGGTAAGATTTCTGATTATTGAGTTTCTTGTTAAATTTAATATTGGGTTTTGATTATTAGATGATAACTAAACTTAAGGAAAGCTTAAGTTATCTTAACATCAAAGGATGATTGAGTTAGGAGAGATTTAAGATTTGAAGTTCTTAAATGAAATCTTGGAATAGAGTTCATAACTAGAATTGAAAGTTATATTTGACTTGTCATCAATCTAGTTAAGATATACGAAGTGTTAAAACGGAATTCAAACATGTTGATTTATTAATGTAATTCTTGAATTACATATGAATGATAGGATTTGAAGGTTTAAGATGAAATAAATGAGTATAATAGGTTTAAGGATGTGTACTAGAGTTAAGAATGAAAAGGGGATTAAACATGAAGGATTTAATCCAAATGAATGAACTTTCGGGTTCAAAAGAGGATTCTGGGCAGAGTGCACCGATGCACATTCATGGTGCATCGATGCATCAAGGTTAAAACCCAAAATTATATGAATGTGCATCGATGCATTGGTAGTGCATCGATGCACTATTTTAAAATAAAGACATCGAATGCAATTCGTGCATCGATGCATAAGTAGTGCATCGATGCATCCCATTAATAGTGAAAATCGAATGCAATCGGTGCATCGATGCATTAGGAGTGCATCGATGCATCCCAACATGATACTACATCGAATACCTTGGATGCACCGATGCATCAGTAGTGCATCGATGCATACCTTCATTAAAAGATGAAATTGACTTTTCTCTTAGTTTAAAGAGTGAACCATTAGAGTATATTAGTTATAATACTGATATACATCCATGTGTGATTATGTAGATACTAAAAGTAAGCTTATTCCGCAACAATCAAAGGATTAGAATCGAAACAAAGCAAAGCTAAGGTAAGTGCATACTAGATGTATATTATAATGGAATAAGACTTGTGATAAGTCTAATCCCTATGTTGATTTTTATAATACAGTAGTTGTGAACATGCATACATGATAATTATTGTGATACATGCATAAGATATATATATGTTCATGTGATATGCTATGTGATATGATATGTGATATGACTTGTGATATGAGAACATGATATGAAGTGATGAGCTACATGATCACAAGAGAAATAACATGAGCTACATGATCACAAGAGAAATGACATGAGTACATGAACATATGAATATAAGAATAATGCCCATAGTATACGATATGAGAATTAAGGTGTACTTGGCATGCCAAGAGTCGAGGGTATAATAGTCCTTCGGGATGTAGTCCTTCGGGATGTAGTCCTTCAGGACGTAGTCCTTCGGGATGTAGGAGTCCTACGGGACGAATACTGAACTAAGGTTCGGTGCCCCATGAGGGAAAGATATGAGCTGTGGTGACAGCATTAGTGCACAACCTCAATGCACTCACATACCTCTAATCTTAATAAGATACATGGGCTATGCAATTGAAATACCGATTTACAGTGAAAGTGATACAAGAAGGTAAGTTTCGTATGTGCATTATATGGTTATATATGTTATCATGTGATAAATAAATGCACATTGAAATGTCATGATCCAATGGTAAGTATGAACATTCATAAGTTTATCGTTGCATATTCATTTATTGCCTCACTAAGTCTATGACTTAGCGTGTAAGTGATTTACACGCAGGTACCAAGAATCAGGAAGAGTGGAAATAGAAGTAGCACAGGCAGCAATACTACTAAGAGATCAGATCAGAAGTAAATTGACAAAGTATGTACTTGATTATGTATAGAGTGTTGGTATATAATAAGTGTTAATTACGAATACTCTGATCGATTTTGTATTTTATGGTCTTATGTAAATTAATGTATTTCGTTTTAATGAAAGTTTTAAAAATTCCCGGGATTTTCTGTAAGAGTCAAAGATTTGAAAAGTCAATGTGACACCTCGGACTTGTATTCGGGTCGGATATGAGTTAAGGGTGTTACATTTAATGGTATCAGAGCCACGGTTTAGTCGATTCTCGGCATAAACTGAAGTCTAGAGTGTCTTATAAGGTATACATGCCAACAAATAGTGGAAACTTCTGATCTGATGGAATAGTAAGTATGTTGTT
Source organism: Hibiscus syriacus (assembly GCF_006381635.1). NCBI lineage: Eukaryota > Viridiplantae > Streptophyta > Magnoliopsida > Malvales > Malvaceae > Hibiscus > Hibiscus syriacus. The sequence continues at coordinate 624,710 of NW_024063269.1, forward strand.
TTGCTAATAGAACTATATGGTTGTATTTTTATAGATGTCCGGACAGGGTAGATCTAGAAATGAAGCGGGAGACGATAGACCGCTGAAAGCAGTAATTCACCTGCCCCGGCCAGGCAGAGTGAAGAACAGACATCCTCTGGAATGCCTGTCAATGATCAAGATATATTCTTTAGAACGTTAGACGCGGTATTGACGCGTTTCCAACCTCCTGTTATTTCAACTCCAAAAATAAATGTTGCGAAAGAGTTGAAGGGATTGGGAGCTCCAGAGTTTAAAGGGGAAGCTAATGAAGGTCCTGTTACTGCGGACCTTTGGCTTAATGACGTGAAGGTCATGCTTACGGGACTTCATTGTTCCGATGCTGATAAGCTAGATGGAGTAATTTCCTTGTTGAGAGGATAAGCAAGGATCTGGTGGACTAATGTTACATTGAGGATGACTAACGCCCAAGTAAATTGGTCATTGTTTTTAGAAGAATTCAAACATAAGTACATCGGAGATCAATTTGTTCGTCAAATGAAGCAAGAGTTCATGAATCTGAAACAATGGAATCACACTGTATATGAGTACGAGTGTGAATTCAATAAGTTGAGTCGTTTTGCTGCCGAGCTTGTTCCTACTGAGAAAGATGCTTGTGAGTGGTTCATAGAGGGATTACGTCCTCGGTAGAAGGAGATGTTGATGTATTGAATCTCATCATTTCAATAGGTAGTCAATCGTGCCAAAGCTTTGGAAAGAGCTCAGAATGAGAGATTTGAAAATTCAAGGACTCAAACAGTCAAGAGAACAGATGCTTCTTCGAGTTCCGCACCATCAAAAAGAGGTAGAGATGATGGTTCTCGACCTCAAGCTAAATTAGAGTCAGTGGTATCCTCAGCTAGAGGATCAAATCCGATGAGAGGCAAACAAACTCAATCAGCAGGATCGGGAGCTGGGAGAACTAATCAGAGTCAAGCCAGACAATGTCTGCATTGTGGAAAGAATCATTTAGGGGTATACCGGATGATTTCTGGAGTCTGCTTTAGATGTGGAGACGCCGGACACTTCGTTCGAGACTGTCCAATGTCAACTAGTGAACATGTACAGCCTGAGAGGTCTGTTTTGGTAACCCAGAGGGGAAGAGGTAGAGGCAGAGGAAGAAGTCAGTCAGAGTCCTCTGCTCAACAAGAGATACACTCCACTGCTCGGTGTACAACCTCAAGACTAATGATGATTGTGATGACCCAGATATTATAACAGGTACCTTTCTATTGTTTGACAAAGGTGTTATTGTATTGATTGATCCCGGGTCTACATATTCATACATTACTAGTAAGTTAGTGAAAGAATTGAACATTCCGTTAGAAATTACTAGCAAGGAGGTGATAGTGACGAATCCATTAGGGCACAGTGCCCGAGTAAATATGGTGAGCCGAGGGTGTCCCATACGGATTCAGGGAATTGAATTCCCTGCTAATCTGATGGAATTACCTTTTGATGAATTCGAAGTAATATTGGGTATGGATTGGTATATCGTTATTACGCTAATGTCGATTGTAGATTGAAAAGAGTGACGTTGAGAAGTTCCGAAGGAGTAGAAATTATTGTATTTAGTGAAAGATGGAATCCGTTAGCAAATGTGATTTCAGTGATGACTGCAAAGAAGTTACTGCTACAGGGATGTCAAGGGTTTATGCTAATGTACTGGATGTTAGAACCAAAGAGAAAGGGATTGAAGGGATTCCTATAGTCAGAGAGTTTCTCGATGTATTTCCTGCAGAGTTGCCAGGTTTACCTCTGACCGAGAGGTAGAATTTCAGATTGAGATAATACCGGGAACAGCGTCCATTGCAATGGCACCATACAGAATGGCTCCAAAGAATTGCAAGAATTAAAGATTCAATTAAAGGAGCTATTGGACAAAGGGTTTATTAGACCAAGTGTATCACCTTGGGGAGCTCCAGTTTTATTTGTTAAGAAGAAAGATGGATCCATGCGTCTTTGTATCGATTACAGACAACTCAATAAAGTAACCATCAAGAACAAGTATCCACTTCCCCGAATCGACGATTGATTTGATCAATTAAATGAGGCTTTAGTGTTCTCAAAAATTGATTTACGTTCGGGTTATCATCAATTAAAGATTCAAGAAAAATACATTTCAAAAACGGCGTTTAGAACAAGATATGGTCACTATGAATTTATCGTGATGCCGTTTGGAGTTACGAATGCACCAGCTACTTTATGGATTTAATGAACAGAATTTTCCAACCGTATTTGGATCAGTTTGTTGTGGTGTTCATTGATGATATTTTTAATATATTCAAAGTCAGAGGAAGCATAGTTCGCATTTGAGGATTGTCTTACAGATATTACGAGATAAAAAGCTTTATGCTAAATTTTCTAATGTGAATTCTGGTTGAATGAAGTGGCATTCCTTGGACATGTAATTTCGGCAGAAGGAGTTCGAGTGGATCCCCAAAAGATTAAAGCTATTCTGGAGTGGGAAGTTCCAAAGAATATATCGGAAGTTAGAAGTTTTCTGGGTTAGCTGGTTATTATCGAAGGTTTGTTAAAAACTTTTCGATTATAGCATTACCCTGACTAAACTGTTGAAAAAGGAAATAAATTTGTTTGGACTCAAGAATGCAAAGAAGTTTTGAAAAGTTAAAGAAGATTCTTACAGAAGCTCCAGTGTTAGTTCAACCTGAGTCTGGCAAGGATTTTGTAGTGTATAGTGATGCGTCTCATAATGGCTTGGGATGCGTGTTAATGCAAGAAGGCAAGGTGGTGGCCTACGCTTCGAGGCAATTAAAACCTCATGAAAAGAATTATCCGACACACGATTTGGAGATGGCTGCAGTAGTGTTCGCTCTAAAAATATGGCGTCACTACTTGTATGGTGAAAAGTGCTACTTGTATACGGATCACAAGAGTTTAAAGTACTTGATGACTCAGAAAGAGTTGAATATAAGACAAAGAAGGTGGGTGGAATTTCTCAAGATTATGATGTGGTTATGATTTCCATCCTGGAAAGGCAAATGTGGTAGCTGATGCCTTGAGTCGAAAGACGTTTGCAGCTTTGCGAGCTCTTGATGCTAGATTCGTTAAGAGGAGATGGTGCAATTTGTGCAGAACTGACTGTCAAGCCAGTATGGATAAATCGAATTAAAGAATTGCAAGTTAAGATGAAAAGTGTTTAAAGAGGATACAACAGATAAAGAATGGAGAGGGTACGGATTATGAGATTAAGTCTGACGAGAACTTGTATTATCGAGAAAGATTAGTAATTCCAGATGATGATGAATAAAGAATGATTTGTTGACGGAAGCTCATTGTAGCCCATTGACAATGCATCCAGGAGGGAACAAAATGTATATGGATCTCAAGAGTCGATATTGGTGGCCGAGAATGAAGAAAGACATTACAGAATTTGTATCAAAGTGTTTGACTTGTCAACAAGTCAAGCTGAGCATCAAGTTCCGTCAGGATTGTTACAACCAATTTCAATTCCTCAATGGAAATGGGAAAACATAACGATGGATTTTGTGACGGGTTTGCCTTTAACTCCGAACAAAAAGGATTCAATCTGGGTAATCGTGGATAGATTGACTAAGTCAGCCCATTTTATTCCAGTACGAACTGATTTCTCCATTAATAGGTATGCTGAATTGTATATAAGAGAGATTACACGTTTGCATGGTATCCCTATTTCCATAGTTCTGATCGGGATCCTAGATTCACATCACGGTTTTGGAAGTCATTACAGGAGCATTGGGAACTCGGTTAAACTTCAGTACAGCGTTTCATCCTCAAACTGAGGTCAATCAGAGCGAACTATCCAAATTTGGAGGATTGCTTAGAGCGAGGTCATTGAATTCAAAGGATCATGGGGAAAAATATTTACCACTTGCTGAATTTGCATACAACAATAGTTATCAGTCAAGCATCAAAATGGCTCCCTATGAAGCTCTTTACGGAAGAAAAATGTCGTACGCCCTTGAACTGGTATGAACTTAAGGATCGAGAAGTTATTGGTCCTGAGTTGATTCAGAATACGGAAGAGAAAGTTCAAGTAATTCAGAATAATCTAAAAGCTGCAGCTGATAGACAGAAATCGTATGCCGATTTAAAAAGGAAAGAAATTGAATTTCAAGTCGGAGATAAAGTGTTCTTGAAAGTGGCTCCGTGGAAGAAAATATTGAGGTTTAGACGTAAAGGAAAGTTGAGTCCTCGGTTCATTGGACCTTATGAGATTACTAGGAGGGTAGGATCAGTAGCATATCAACTGGTTTTGCCACCTGAAATGGAAAAGATACACAATGTTTTTCATGTCTCAATGCTTAGGAAATAGATCTGATCCATCTCACGTTGTGACTACTGAAGAAATTGAGATTCGACCAGATTTAACTTATGAGGAAGAACCTGTTCAAATATTAGCTCATGAAGTCAGCATTAAGGAACAAGACTATTCCATTGGTTAAAGTCTTGTGGAGAAATCACAAAATAGAGGAAGCAACATGGGAACGTGAAGAGGACATGAGGATTAAGTATCCCTACCTCTTTACATAATGAAAATTCGAGGACGAATTTTCTTAAGGGGGAGAGAATTGTAAC